>NW_026138151.1:654407-1308814 GCF_025592945.1 Manacus candei | reverse complement strand
TGCAAAGGCTCTCATGTAACGACTTTGGCATTGCTTTGGGGAGCGATAAACATAGTTGGAGGAGTTAACGACATCGCTGACAAAGTCCCAGTTTGCTGTCTGTGCTGGTGACACAACAGCCAGGTTTAAAGGAGGTGTCCGAGACTGCTCCATGGCCTGAGGGGCAGAGGGAAATCCCATCTGTGAAATGTTTCAATTAAACCCTCTTCTTGTGTGCACAAACAATTCCTGTATGAAGCAAGGTCTACGGGTGCTGTAATAAACTCGCAAGTAAAAACTTTCTGAAGTCAATAAAAACTTAAGTACCATCTTACTTTTAACAGTGCCATGTCTTCAGCAATCAGCCATGCAGGGCCATCCTGCCCAGTGTCTGCAGCTAAGCTGGTGAGAGCTGACAAAGGCCTTGCAAAACACGTTTTCTGTGGTACCCTGGGCAGGGCCTTCTGAGCTTGGCTCTTCTGCCGTGTTTTCATTATTCTTGGAGTCACTTGATCAAACAGTGAAGGTGGAGGAACAACCATCCTCCTGTGGCAACGCTTCTTTCTCTGCCCTGAAGCTAATTGGCAAAAGTTTTATTATCTCCAGTGAGAAAGGAACTTTGTGCACCAAGATCATGACAGAAAACTGACTGCTGCAAAACACCTGATTAATGATAAGCCTTTTGCAGGTCCCTTCAACCCATGGTGCCCTAGGACAGCATTTGACTTGATCAGTCACTTTTAAATAACTTCTCTCTTCACTAGTAAAACAAGCTTAAAAACAGATCAAGTGGAGGAAGAGGGGTCTCACTGCTTTACTCCAGCTCATTTAATTCACTTGTATTCCTATTTCTAATTTGCCAGGACAACAGCAAGTTTTCACATCTCACTCCCCCTGCTCACTCTACAGTCAATCATTTCATCTGAACTCTGTCCGTCTTACCAGAGGTAACAGTACATGCATGTCTACATTTGTAAACACAAAGAGATTCTTGCAGAAGGGTTTTCATACTATTTCACACAAAACTGTTACCATGCCCTCCTGTGCAATTCTGAATCCAAACTTACATGACAGCTCCGATCTCTGCTGCTTCCATGCCTTCCTGACAAACACAGGGGGAAGCTCAGACTCTGGAATCGGGGTGCTGCTGTACATCAGGCACAGGACAGAGTCAGTGTAGACATCAGCATGATTCTCAGGTACAACAAAGGGAGTCCAAAGCTTAAAAACAAAAAAAATCCACCCCAACATCAGCAACAGCAAAAAACTCCCCAATCAAACAAAAAACCACCAACCCACAATCCACGGTCTGCCATGAAATAAAGTATTTTAGGTAAGGTTTCCTTCATATGAAATAAGACCTACTGACTTACAGGCATTATTTCTGTTTCTCCATCTGGTCCTTCACTGACAAATTCCTGTATGAGAAACAATTTTTGATAGCTCAATACGTTACCCAGCCCAGAGCCCAGCATTTACAAACATAACCTTTTTCACAATAACTACAATTTAAAAATGACAGTAGAGAAAAAGAAATATTTTAAGGAATGACTCTCGATTTTCAGCATATTTCTCAGTCTCTTCCTTCAGTTATTATTACCTTGATACATAACTGTGAACTTCCAACTGAAGGCAACCTACCAACCCACAGAATTTACAGAATTAAAACTGCTCACAGAGTGACAGCTTTCATTTCAAGAGCACAATAATTGTGCAAAGACTCAAGCCCAGTGCAATACAAACCCAACAGACACAAAGACGTGGTTCATAGTGACAATAAGTAAACTTCCTGGAAAAGCAGAGGTTGGAGACTGATGTTACCGTGTTATAAGCGTCCTGTCTGGTATAGGTTAAGAGTTCTTCTCTCACTTCCTGCTGAAATTTTTGTTCTGCCTTTTCCAGCTCCTTGGCATGCTGATATTCCCATTTTATATTTGCAATTTTCAACTCCTTTTAGGAAGAAAATTTGTACATTTTAAAATATTACTATTTTTCACACTAAATATGCTAACAGCAGTAAATTGCCACTGATTTGAGTCTCACCTTTCATAGGCTAACAGTCATAGCAAAGTTAGTTAAAATGAGATTTTATTCTTGGGTAAGGCCCTCATAGCAGTAAAGAGAAAGGGAAATATGTCTCCCTTTTAATTAGGAACCAGTGTGTTTTCAGACCACAGTCACTTAGAGCAAAATTTCAGTGCTCATAACAAAACAAAACAAAAAATTCTGACACCAGTTAGAGTTTTATATTTTGTTGTTATTAGTACTCAGAAAATGAAATATAGTTACTTACCTCATTGGCTTTCTGGCTCTTTTGATCATCCAAAGTATGACACAATTCCAAGAAATTTAATGCATACTTTTCAATTGGGTTAAGCTGTTGAGAAAAAAAAATTTTTTGACACATTGGTAGTTCTTTAGCTTTTGTATTGGAAACATGTAAATAACAACAAGCAGAAAACAGCCCAAGCAATAAATATACTTATTTTGGTTGCAAATAAAGGTACCACAAGATATATAAGGACAAAAAAACATGATTAGAACATGACTAATTCTAACTTGTCTGCTCCCATCCCAATGGTACCACTGAAAATAGGCTCCAAGTATTGGCTTCCATTTTCCTAACTGGAAAAAAAAAAGAGAATCCCACCCAAGTTGTTACAAACATTCTTGACTGGTCATTAGTGAGCAGGCTTGGGTCCTGCACAAGTAGTCAAAGGGAAAAAGAGACAATCCAAATCTGACAGAACTTAAGGAATGCTGTGAATAGTCATTTAATGGTTAAGAAGAAACAGTTCCTAGTCTTTGTAAGAAAAATCACAAGTATCTGCAAAGCACAGGGCTGTAAACTGGTTTTATATCACTTTATATATCATGAAGTGCATTTAGTCCAATATACTTTACAATCCTCAGGAGAACATTTGGTGACTTAAGTGCTTTGGTACATGAACAGATCTATCAACAAGCTCAAATTACCTCCCAGGAGCATTTCAATATTTAAGTTTGCACAGAACTCTTCAATGTAAATAGATTGGAAGTAAGATACTTCATGAAAGCCACTTGGTTGTTGCACAGGAAATTGCAAATATTTCTGAAGGTTTCCATAAAACAAGAGAAGTCACCATACCTGACCCACCAAGCTAGCCAGCTGTTCTAACTGAGAAGGAACCATGGTGTTTCTTGAATCATACAGCTCTGAATCTGTGTCATTTCTTAGCTCAGACAGTGTCTCTTCTGTAAACTTTCTAGAATCCTCATTTCCACATTCAGAGCAAAGAACCTTATGGAAACATGTTTTCAAGTATTCAATATGACAGTGTATGATGTCAAAAATTATTTCAACATCCTAAAATCGAGTTTAGAAAAGTCAGATTACAGATATATTTGACAGCTTTTGCTACAGCAGATGTTGTTTTTGATTGATTAAAACAATGTCAATAATAGAGTAAAATTGTCATTGGAACGACTTTTGTTTCTAGATAGTTATCTTCCTATTTTCTATATGAGCTAAAACTTCAGGATCTCTACTGAATTTAACACATATCACTGGCTCCCAAACAAGTATAGAAATAAATATAGAACTACCCATTCAAAATTCTGATCTAGAAAAACACTTTTTTTTAATGTATCATTAAGTAACTGCTCACATTCTTAATGTTACAGTACCTGAGATAAAAAGTCTGTTGAACAATCGTCCCCCTGAGCAGCCAGTTCTTGAACCAAATGTTTAATACCTTTTTTCAACAGCCTCTCTTCAACAGAATTACCACTTACAAGCCTGTAAAACAAAACAAAATGCTGTTGCCTATAAAACAGTGATCCTCTGTGAAACCCAACTGTTTCATGTCTCATGCTCCACAATGAGCACCAACACTCATTTAGAGTCCATCAGGTGCTTTCATAGGAAGTTCTGCATTTGACTCTTAGTTTTTTAGAGGAAAGCTTTCTTTATACACCTGATTTCATATTTTCAGAACACCATGTTCTTTTAAGCTCTTGTTTTCGAAATGAGCAATAAACAGATTGTCTTCTATACATCTGGATTTAACAAAAAATACAAGAGCAGGGTATTTGCTGAGGGTGTCTGCACTGCACACCCACCTGGCCTGTGGTAAGGTGAGCAAGAGCTCCCCTGTGCTCTCAGCACAGCCTTCCAAGGAAAGAAATTTCACTTGAGAGAAGCTTTCAAATACATCTTCCAACAACACAAACATCGGCATCTCATCACCAGTGGATTTGAAATCCAGTGATAGATCAAGTAAGGCATTTCTTGTTTATCAGGAGCTGAAAACACCCATATTTGTTTTGACTGTCCCAACACAGAAGTCCAGATGGTTTGTAAGATGAAAGTGGGAGGGAAAGACAGGAACAGAAGAAACAGTAAGGAAAAGGACAGAATTTTCATTTTTCCCTCTAGTCTGAAGGGGAGATGTATGATATAATCTTTAAAGGGATCTTAAAAGACCAAATTACTTGAACTAGTTTCACCCAAGATCATCTTCCCTCTATTTTCAATTTTGAAACACCAATACTATTTCTTAGCATAAGTCACCTGTATATGTGGATATCTCTGCCTCTTGCAATTTTAGCACACCATTCCTCAGCCTCTGTGTCCACCAGCAGATCCAAATCAGTGTCATAGAAGACAACAGTGTTCACATCTATGTGACTGACACCTGTGGAAGGAGTGTGGGAAGAAAGGATAGCACAGAAGATCCTCTTGTCTTGGTTGAAGTTTTTTATGGATTCCTAAAATGGGGAAAATAAGCAGCTTAATTAGGAATTCACATTAATTAAGAATAAATTTCCGCACAAACTTTTTTAACAAAATGAGAAGATTGGAAAAATTGCTTTCTTATAACTTCCCAAACCTACATTAAGCATGCAAACGTTTTAAGGGATCTGACTGCCCACATTACAGATCCACACAATTCAAAATTAATTTGTCTACCATTAAAACTATTAATTTATGGTCCAGTCAGCCAGATAAAAATCTAAAGATCTATTACAGTAATCACATTATGTCCTCTGACTAAGCACACCTGAGTTATTATATCCTGTACGTGCTTCCTCATTTTTTTTGTCTGTTGACTAAATTGAATCCCTTCTTTTGTGCTGCCTTGTGTTGCTTTAGGGCAAAGTATTCTTTAATATAGCATCTGACAGAAAGCATAATGATACAATTTGAAATAAAAAATGATAATAATTTAACTATATTGTTAATGTTTGCTCAAACTGTAGGCCCCAGAAGATACAGAGAATCTTACTGGGGAGGGAAATGAGCATACTTTCAATTTATCCTCAGGCAATGCCAGGGCACTCTACAAAAAATAAAAGCCCCTGGAGTAAGGCTGAGGAAGTGCCAACATAAAAACAGCAACTACACTTCAAGTACTAACAATGCAAATAGCTACAGATAATGAAAGCAAAAGCAGTTAATCAAAATGCTATTGTGAACTAAAACATCTGCATTTCAAGCACAAATTACTCATAAACATAGGACAACTAGTGCCATACTTCTTGGAAACACCCTGGATGCCTCATCAAATAGTAATATGACTGATATATTTCATATATAATTACATATTTGTGCTCCAGCTACATACATAATTTGCTTCAATAAGCAAGGGAATTATGCAAATGAATTTTGCAAATGTATTAGGCTTCCCTTTAGCATTTTCCCTCCCACTATGAGCATCTATTAACTATTAGCCTGAGTAAGAGATCCTCTTACCAGATAATGCCAGCTGTGAGCACCACTCTCACCGACTCGTACGTAGGTGAGGAGATGGAGGTCCAGGAAAAGCTCCAGGATATCAAGCATTGCAATCATCTGTGCCCATATCAGCACACGCTCTCCTCTTGCTTTCAGCTTCCGAAGCAAGACAGCCAGAGCTTCCATCTTGCCTGATTATGAAACAAGAACCTGCAGGTCCCACTCGACCCTTAGAGAAAGCCCAGGTAGAGCCAGGGGGAGGTTTTTAATACCTGAGTCCCACTGCACCAGTCGGGGATCTGGAAACTGCACAAAACGAGGCCTTGCTGTCTGCTGCACTGAGTGGGAGCAGGGAAGGAGCTGTTCCTTCAGATTAGACTTCAAGAGCTTCATTCCATGGGTATATGTGTGAGGAGGATGGGTCACATACAAACGTGGAGGAGCGACAGCTACAGCTGGCAACACACACAGGTCTCTGTAAAACAACCCAAAACTTTATGATAGTAATTCTTAACTGCTTGGGCTATTAACGGCTCAAAAACAGTCATAAAGAAGATGTTTGCATAGAAACATAAAGCACCTGGCTAAGGGCAACTGAAAGTAAATCAGTGTGTGAAGTTTTATGTTAGCATCAAGTAAATGCTAAAAAACACTCGAGGAAATTACCACTATCCATAAGGTTATCAAGATAAGTTTACTACACCTCCTACTTTTTTTGTCAGTATTAACACAACAAATACAAGATAAGTCAAAGTAGAATTGCTACATGACTAATGACAATTGCCATGGAACTATTTAAGATCTTAAAATGATCTAAAATTACACATCTGGGATACAAATAGATTCAGCATAAAGGAATTTAGCCTGCAAAAAGGATAAAACAGGGCACCTTATTTATCACTTTTGGCATTTTACAGTACTTCATATAACGCCCTGTGTTGGAGGGTAGCATACACCCATCAAATCCATGCACAGACTGCAGATGAATTTGTCTCAATTACCTCATAATAAGATCCTTCAGGGCTATCTGCTGCTGCTTCACTGTCAGAATGAGTACCTGCAGTGGATCCTTCAGAACCTCTGCAGTACTGGGATAGGGAAGGCAATCTGCAAAGCCAGCCCAGCACCACTTGTTAATCCTGGCAGAAAAGTGCTGAGAGATTTTTCTTTCACTGATCCAAGAGCAAGTTTCCAACAGGTCTCTGCCATACAGGGGGGTTCTGGAACAACGACGCTCATTCCAAGAATATATTTTGTCCAGGCGTTCCTTTAGTTGTCTTTTTTCTTCTAGGATACCCTTTAAATTCAAAATTCTTTTCTGAATCTATTTTGACCAGATAAAGCTTATGCAAGAAAAAAAAAAAGAAATTTATGCAAAACAAAGTAGAAAATAAGGATCATTCAGATAATACAAAAGTTGTGTGAATGACTGAAAGGAGAAGAGAGCAGGAGAAAAGCTGATAATTAGTATTTGTGATACAGGGACAGATGTTAGGTTTGGTATTTTAATGTAAAAATAAATCTGCTTTCCTACTCTATGCCTACTGGCAAAAATGTAATGGGACTTTCAAGCAACTATTGGAGAGTCCACGAGTACAGATGGATCAGACTGGGAAATTACAATATTCTAAATGTTTTAAATATTAAAGCTTTGACTATTTCACACACATGAATCTTGTAAACTATATATTCTTCATGATCAAGTGCATATTTTGATATAAAGAGTTAGCACACTACCTGAGTTGGACACGAAAGTGTAGATGCTGATTTAGGTTTAGTACTCAGGTCATCCACTGTCTCATTAATAAATTCATTTGTTTTTCCAGGAAAGCAGCAAGACAAGAAAAAAAATAATTTCACAGACACGTGATATTACAACATGAAGATAATTATAGATTCTAGAATTTTGATTTCTAAATAGTTAAAAAGTTTAAAAAAAAAAAGATTTTAAAAAAAGATAAATACGTGAATTGAATCATGTAGCACCTTACCTTGATGCTTCAGAGACTGTCTGTCAATAAGTTGACAGAATTGACTGTAGGACACAGTAAACATTTTCCCTCTAAACTGTAATGTTACAGGCTTCTCTGCCTCAGCCATCCTCTCTTGTGCTCCAGCTGTGGAAGCCATGAGTAAAGTTTTGCTGGCTGTGAAGACAAAAGAGGTACAAAGGTAAAAAGAAGAATTTCCTCACTGTACACTGCAGGATTTCAATGCTTATCCCATCCACACAGTGTGGGACACTGGATTGCTATTGAAGGGCAACTTGACTCCAGACATAACTCTTACACTGCACTTAACTGCAAACAGACTGGATCTCCCTCTAATACTGCCAATTTTGGGGTGAAAACTAACCACAGAATAAGAGATCTTTTGCTGCACAATTCATTTTTAGCAATGAAAGAAAACAAACACAACTGCCAGTGAAATTTCCAGTGTTTGCACAATAGTATTGTTCTGTTTATGAAGGACAAATAGATTATAAGGGATTTTATTTTGATTTTGTGAGGAAAGTCCTGTTAGAAACCTGCTAATGGAACTTGATACACAAACACATGGAGTGCAACCTCATTTCTTTCCCATATTCAAACAATATTTAAAAAAAAAAAAAAAGAGAGCAAACCAGAAAGCAATGGATTATTTTACATACAACACACCTTTCCTATGCTGACTGTTTGAAAACAGGGCAAGGGGTTGTAGTCTTTGTGTTTTCTCATGATGATCTGCCATAACTGCTGCTGTGTCCACTGTCTGCTGCACCTGAGACCTTGAGAAGTCTTTAGTCCTACCCTCAGGTTTCTGTCCATACTGCACTGGTGTAAATAACCTAAAAATTAACAGATGATCTTTCTACACATTCAACAAAACATACACGAGGAAGTTGTTAATCCATTCATCCCAATACAAAAAATTAAGATCTAAGGCAAATACTTATTTTGAGTCAGTAATCTGAGCTTGAAGAGGCACCCAGATGCAGAGCATAGGGCAGGAGGGATTCTGCTTCTCTCAACATGCAGAAGAAACACAATATATGTAAAATGCAAACGCTCTGAGGCTCCAGTCATCACTGAAAGATTATGTGGAAGGGGCATGACAGAGCTCCCATATCCTTTAATCATCTTTGGAGGCTGGACACAGCAAGAGAACTCCCCACAAGGGTCAAACTTGTTAATGGAGCAAAGCCTTAACTATGGGTATGGGTTTAAAAACACTGCAGTTGTAAAAGCTGACTTCACAGTAACTGTTTAGTGTGTGCTGCTTCCAGGAAACCAAAGATGTCTAAATAGGAAAAGAACGAGTTCTTATTCTGCTTCACATATATATTTCAGCTATTCCTTCCAATTCTTTAATTTCATTAACTGTCAATGCTCCCTTCTGGCAGAATGGCCTAATAAAACTAGTGCAGGACATCCTCACTGTCACCTGTCACAGCCACATGTCACACAAGCTGTCTTGGGCTTCACTAACCTTACTCTGCTTTTATCAGGTTAATTTATTGTAAAATTTAAGGCTACATTGCTCTACAGCAAAATTACATTTGCTCCAAGACTCAAAAATGAACCCTCCCAACTGCTCTTCACAGAGTCATCAGCAATAAACAAATAAGCTCAAAATTTAACAGAATATCTTTTCCTCCCCCAGGAAAAAAAATTAAAAATTCTTTAAGTGCTTTGCGAGTACATCTTAGATTTAAAATTAACTAGAAGATTTAATTATTCTGTTTAGGAAACTCTACTGCAGAAGTCACTTCTCCTGTTTGATCAAAACCACAAGAGACTTCAACTCGGTTGAGTGTGTCAGAAAAGATCAAGACTGAGCCTTCACAAATGAAAAGAACTATTAAGTGGTAAATATCACTCTGCTTTCCCTCAGAAGGCTGGCACACAGTGATCAGTCTGTAAACAAAAGATACCAAGAGAAACAAATAATTCTGATTTAATCCCCTCAGCCCTCATAAATATTACTCATTTCCACCTGTTACTTAAAATAAATCAATCAACAAACAAATAAATAAATCACCAGAACACCACATACCTGTTTGGTTTGAGCTTCACTGGCTCAAGTCTGGGTGTTGAAGGGGAGCAATAGATCTCTTCAATAAGCTTTCTAGTTACCTTCAGTTTTGGCAGTATTTGTGCCTCATAGCAAGTAATTTGGTTTTCCATCCCAATCACATCGAAGAGAGACTGGTCTGCATGCTTAAGTTATTAAAAAAAAAAGAAAAAAAAAAACCACAAAGTGAAGAAATATTTTACTACCATTCAGTTGCAGTTAAAAAAAATAATGGTAATAATTCCCCATTATCTGAGAATGACTGAAAAGCTCACAGCTGATGGCAGAGCTGAAGTGAAACCTGGAAGAGCCAAGTGTCATGTGACTGTCCAGAGAGCAGCTGCTGTTACTTTAAAAGGTTTCAACAACCTACACCATGAAAATGGAGCATTATGCTCATGTTACCAGGAGTCAAAAACAGGGCAGAACCCTCAAATTACAATCCTTTGTAGAACTGGTGTTCCTGACCCCCCATTCCCACCCTGACACATTAACCCCATTTCCTTCACAGCCTTTGATGCTCACCCTGTCCCCCCACCCCCAAATGATTTTTACAACAGGCTTAAAGAAGAAACTACTTGAATTTCCCAGGACACACAGTGCTACTTTTTTTAGCTTTGTCCAGTCTCTCTTAAGCCTCTAATATTGCTGAAATCACTAGCAAAAAAAAAAAAAAAAAAAAAAAAAAGATGAACTCCCTTGCAATGTAATTTTAACAAACAGACAACAGTTAAAGCAAAACTGCAATCTGATACAGCTTCTCATCTCCAGGGCTGTTCACAGCTTAACTATGCCTTTACTGCTCCTCAGGTCATGATAAGCAGTTCAGGTTAATTGGGAAATTTCAGGAAAACCAGAAAACGTTACAAAATAGTCTCACTTTCTTTGACAAGGATAGCAAATTCCCAGCATACCTACTAAGTTCAGTACTAGCACAAAGTCAATGGTTATTATTTGTAATAAATCTTAGCAGTTGCTCCTAAAAATAAATGAATTAGCAGTTCAGATTTTGCACTTTAATTGGGCCCTGAATTACGTGTAAGAAATTTTATGTCCTGTGCCACCGTCTCTCTCGGTCAAATCAAGTCAAGCACAGGAGAATTACTTTCCTCCTCACCTTCCAAAGGTCCCATCCCACTGCATCCAGCACTGGAGAGGCAGTTGTGAGCTGCAGCCTGTCCAACACACAGGAGGAGCGTGGACGGCGAGGACTGAGCAGGTCAGGGTGATCACACACCCTCAGCAGCTGCATCAGAACCTGGAGGATGCTGGCAAAGTGCCCACTTCTAAGACATTCCTGAGCCCTGTTATTTAAAGTGAAAATGTATTTTAAATGACCTTTTAAAAACAGTGCTTTTTAGGAGCTGGGGTATCTCTGCACACTCAAATTGTTGTTCTGAATTAATCTGAGAACACCAAGTTATCACATTTTGAAAAGTAAGAGTTTAAAGATGCAGCCTTCCGTTCCTCCAGTTTCTCTCACATTCACACAGATTGTTAATAAATTTACACAAGATATTCTGACTTTAAAAGTCACATTATCATAAAAGGGATTTTCTCAAATAGGCACTCTATTTCCAATGGAAATGACACTGGATAATATATGAAACACATATTGTCAATGTTAAGGCCTTTTATTAACACCTGAATAAATATCACTTTAAATTATCAAATTCACCAGAAAATACAAGCTAGATGTATCAGAAAATCAATGTAACATATAATCTAGAATATTCAGTTCCTAAATAACTTTAGAACTAAATTTAAACAAAAACTGTGACACATGGTCAATTGCTATAAATATTTTGCCCCATAATCTGCAAACACTCTTTGCTTGTTTATGCTTCTTTTCACCTTGCAAAACATCTATATAAAAATAAACAAACAGAGGATGAAGAAATGGCTGAATGCAATTACCACTTGGTGTGGAACAGCCTGCACAGCACCACGATTATGCCAATGTGCTTTAATCTTTACTTTTGCCCATGACTCACTCAGAATTAACACACTAGCAAACAAGCTCTCTTGTTGTAACTGGAAGAGTTCCTCACTTTATGACTGAACAATCAAGAACTACTCAACAGCTGTACCTTGGCTGGGACAGGATGTCTTTATACATCCCCTTCTGTCTGTGAGAGAGAGCACAGGTGAGCACGTGCTCATATTTCCTGGGCAGCTCCTTCTCCACGTGAATTTTGGACCTCTGCAAAATAAATGACTGCACCACCTAAAAGAATACAGAACAGTCATTTCCTAATTGTATTTTCTCAGAGAAAGAGGTGCTAGGAATAAGATACTGTCCTCAGGAGAGACATACTCTGTGCAGTCCCACTGCAACTCTCTGGTAATGCTCTTTGTTCTCCTCCACAGATGCTGCCTTCACGGAATCCACAGAGGATTGGGAAGTCTCTGGAATCAGGAAACAGGCAATAGCCCACAGATCTTTTAATGAAGTAGGCAGAGGCTTATTCATCAAGAGTAAGCGATGGTGACTGCAAACAACGAAGGTAACAATTAAGGTAAGATCTATTTCGTAACTTAAATTACATCACAGAAAGAAAAACTTAAAAACTTGCAGTTAGAAGCACTGAAGTTATTTCAGAACCGACAGACAAAAAACAAAAAGAAAAATGTGAATGAATGCTTCAGACCTCTGGAGATGGAATATTGCATCCCAGTGCTTCTCTGTCAGATCATTCCCATTCTGCCTCTCATCTAAAACCAGGTACCTCCACTGTACTTTCATGAATGCTTCACAGTCTTGCAAGAATTGCTTGCAGGAAGCAATACAGACATTGAAGTTGCTGGGGTCAGACCATTCCTGCAACACAAAAACACAGAAATCCTAAAGGCTTTTTTGATGGCTTTCAGAGCAAAGATTATTGTTTCCTCTTCTGAGATTAAAATAGATTATCTTGCACTTTATCCCAGGGCAGTTCTTCAAAGGTTTCAAAATCCCAAAAGGCAAGAGAATGCTCAGTTTAACCCTCTGATTGTGATGTCTAAAACATTATTAAAAGTGTATTTAATAGGACTTCTGTTTTCCTTAAAGAAGAATAAACTTTTCCTACAAAACACAGTAGGCCTGAAGTTTTTAACCACAGTGGTATACCCAAAACTCAGGCTGATATTCTCTTTCTGTGTGATGCTTATGCTGCCCAGTACATGTGTAAATGAAATGATGTTCCACAATACCTGCCCAGTTTTAAAAAGTTTTCCTGGGCTCCCAAGATACAGAAGAATTTTCAAAGCAGGACACCAGCATTTCAGTTCAACCTCCCACTTCAGCACATTACAGTTTTGTGAGACAACAAGAATTGGACCCCAGTTACCTACAGAGATAAAAGATAAAGCAGGATTGGAAATGACTGTTTACCATTTCAGAAATTACAAGAAAAGGCAATAATGTATATAGACAACATACACATGCACCAACAATTATAGGAATTGTGTATACTTTTAAAAAAAAATATTCCAAGTACATTTCTTTAAATTACATATATTAAAAGCAATTTTTTTTCATCTTAATGAAAACATTCATTAATGAACTGTTAAAAATATGGAAGTATAAAATATTTATAATATTTCATACCTTCATTACATGCGAGATGTGCAAAAAAAGCAACAACTTGCACTGTTTTTCCAAGCCCAGCTTCATCAGCCAGAATGCCATTGAGATTCATCTTGTACAGCTTTGCCAACCACTCCAGCCCAGTTTTCTGATAATCTCTAAGAGTTCCATGTAGCAAGGACGGGGTATCCCATTTTACAGCTGTCGTGGTTTGAGCACTGCCTTTGGGTAACAATGCTCCTGCAGCAGCAGCAATGCCTGCTAAATCTGCCATGGACTTCTCCACAGTAGATGTGAGAAGATCTGGAATCACCACCTCCTTCTGAAGGCTTTTGCTCTTATTTGAAGAGTCTCTTTTTTCTGCACAAAATAATAAAATCAGAGTGCTGCCGTATCTGAGATGAATAATTCATTAACAGATTTGATACCATTTACAGCTAATCCAGGGTCTGAAGAACACAGGAATTCTTCAGTACAATAACACTGTTTAAGTGTCTCAGACTTCATAAAGAAGGGCAAGCTGAGGTGGGACACAGGTGGACACACAATAGTTTCAGTGAATTCAGTCTCATGCATGGTCTGCAAGGGACATAAAACTGAACTCTTGACACAAACAAGAGTTCAGCAACAAAAAGCCTTTACAGTGTGTTAAAAGCTTTAGTGACCCACAGGAAGTTAGTGAGATGGAGAAAGGAGATATTTATGACTCAAATCTAGGAACAAAATACCAGCTCCTAAACATCTTTCTGGGTAACCTTATACTACCAGTACACAAGAGGAAAAAAAAAAAGTCATGCAAAAAACCAACCAACCAACCAGAAAACCTCCCATGTTCTTATTACCTTTTTTTGAGACATTCTGCAAGTTTAATGCTTTCTTCCTCCTCTCTTTTAACTCTACTTGCAGTTTTAAATCTACCACCTAAAATGGAGGGAGAGTGGGGTGGAGGGAAAGAAGGAGAAGGAAATGACAAACATGAACACATTTACCTTCAAATACACCTGTGGAATAATTAGCAGTTCTTCAACAGCAAGACAGGCATCAGCCACTGCTACAATGCAGAGCCCTCAAATCAAAAACCAGCGTTTGGAACTGGCCATGAGTCATCCCTGTAACACGCAAGAGGTACCCAAGAATAACTCACATCAACACTTAAATGTCCACTGTGAGCCAACTGCACTGTGATCAGTGAGGCTCTCTCCTTCCTGACATATAAGGCCTGAAATTATTCATGCAACCATAACATGCAGCTGTCTTTACCAAGAGATAATATTCACCCTGGGGCTGAGCAAAGCTCAGCTGTAAGATTCTCGCTGTTATGGTCCAATAGGTTTTTATTCAGTACAACATCAGATTTTTTATTTTTTTTTTTACATTTACCTGTTTAATGGTGGACCAGAAGTGTTCAATTTCTCTGGCAGTAAAAGCAGCAACAGCCCTCAGTTGCTTCTCTTCTCTTTTCTTGCATCTTTCCTTATGAAGTATCACATCTTCGTGGTGACGAGCTACACTTAAAATCAGCTGAATAAAACCATTAAATTATTTTATGTTTTTACTCTGCTCTATCTAAAAAGCATATTTCTAGAGAAAGAAAATAATTACAATCCCTTTAAGAGTACTGTTTAAAGTTTACAAACACAGTGGAGAGGCAACCCAAACCTCACACATCCTCCCTGACCACGTCCTAACCATGAAAATGCTGCCTATTCTCCCCCCTCTTTTCTGGTTGAAAATATCAAATCCACATTACCCTCCTGGCAGTTGTTATCTTCCATCTCCTTTCTTGAACAAAATCAGTTGCCATCCACTGCATTTCTTCCAACAGATAATCATGGTGTGATTTGTGCCGTGGGGCCTCATGGAGTTTGGGCAGACGCTTCAGAGACCATAAACCTTCTTTCCTCAGTGCTGTTATTCGCTGCAGAATTTCATTTTCCTTCGAGTAAACATAATTAAACTCATGTTTCCTACTGCACAACACGAAAACAAGACAGAGACACTGTGAAAAACGGTACATGGATAACCAACAGAAATTATTATCCAATCCCTGGGAACATTCTACAGTGTTTGAAGTTGCACTTTGTTAAAAGATAATGAATAATGCATTTTGTGCAGATTTATGTAAAGTCTCTGAAGGACTTTATAAGGCAGCAGTATGATGAAAAATCAGTAGAGAAGCTTGGGATGCAGTGGTACTCAGTCTTGAGAACTTTTATGTTTTTCCTCCTAAAATATAGTACCTCTAGATATCATCCGAAGTGCAGGGCTGATTCAGTGAGAAATTTCACAGAATTTAAATACTCTGCCAGATGGCACATGGACAGAACTCTCTGAGAAGTTCATATAAAAAGATATTTAGCTTCTGGCATTTTTATTAACACATGTAAGCATCCTGCAACTGCTGGCAAGCAAGCACAAGCAGAGCTAATTTTCTTTGTGATTCCTCCCCCCTTATTCTAAACAGGCTGCATAAAAAGTTAAAATAATGGATTCTGTTTAATTAAACCTCCTTCTAGGATTTCATTACAAGAACAAATGCTCTCTTCCCTAGAGAACATGCCTGATTCCTTCTCATTCCTTCTCTTTCTTCAGGAAAAATCATTTGTGTCTGCAGCACTAATTAAAACCAAATGAGAGACACAGGTATCTACAGAGCACTCTAAATTTAAATGAACACAAAGTTTTACTGTAAAGAAAGATTTATACCCAGCTGTGCTATACCATGGCTATATGAAGAAAATTATCAGGCTTGGCAAAGTCATCTGCATAAACTACTGAAATTATTTGCTCCTTTCTCCTCAGGTTGGAGTAATAAATTCTGCCATCCACAAAGTCTGCACACAAAACACAAAGGTCAACACTGCCAGGGCACAGGGAGGGGTAAACACGCTGTTCCCTCTTGCTGCACCTATAATTCACTTACCTGCAGCCTTCCACACACACCTGGCACTTATTTTGAGGAATGCAATGCATTTGATCCAACAAAAATGAAAATCCAGCACAACAATACTTAAACTGAGAGTTGGGCAGACATTGCAAATGATATAAATGAACAGATATGTTCTTCACAGAAGTAAAAGTTCAAGGGAAAGTAAAGTGCCAAAAATTAGACTTCTAATGAGACAGATTTACCATTCTGATTCTGAGGATACTCTCTTCCCAGCTTCAGACTATTTAATGGTGCAGAGCAGATGACAACAGCAATTCTAATGCACAAAAACCAGCCTTCAAAGCCACATACAACATAATATGCAAATCTGACACCTGTTGTGGTGAGGGAACTGGAGCTGGGACCACAGCCACATGCTTCTTACCCCAGCCTGCTGGTTGTACCTGCTGAGGAAAAGCTGGGTTCCTGCTCTGTGGAGCAGGGAAGGAATTATGCAAACTTGGTAAGTTTGGTCCATTTTGCTGTTGGTCTCCCTCCTGGCTAATCTGTTGAGCCACTTGAGGAACAGGAGGCATTCCACCTGCAGAGAGACTTATAAAAACTGGAATTTCAGTAAATAATATAGTGAAATAACAAAACAGTGGCAACACAGGCTGTTACATGGCTGGTCAAATCAGCTTCCCACCATACCCCAATACAACTGCCTACCTGAAAGCTCTGAAGGTGTGAATCAATCAGAATGCCAGCCCAGGATGTACTTACTTGTTTTTCAACCTGACAACACCGAGATCTTTGTTAACAACATCCTACAGAAGGCTGGCAACTACACAACCAATCATTATCAGGGTATCAAATGACCAAAAGGGAAAAATTTCATGCAAAAACATTAATTAAGGAAAGCAACAAATTAGGCTCAGAGGGTGCAAATTTAAACCCAATGCATGGAAAATGAGATGTGTAGCACTCACTAAGATTTCCAAGATTTTCTCCAGAGGGTTTTTAAAAAGTGTAATAATTGGTATTAGATATAATGTTACAATTACAGAAAAGCTCATTAAAGCAATTATCTTTAATTACAAAGCTTAAAACTTAAATTTAATCGTAAATCGTTAATATATGTACTAAATGTACCATCATTATTTTAAAGACTGTGACTTTTTTTTTAAACTTTTGTCAGAACTAATTAGATGTCTCTGTGAAGAGCTATTTTTGAAATGAAATAAAGTTAAGCTAACAAAGTATCTCATTATCAGTAAAGCAGTGCATTGGACTAACACTCCCAAAGCTCCATCCACACTTATGTCTGATTTAACTTCTACATTATTTTGCCATGAAATGGTTTTTATGATCACAGAATTGCTTCCTGCCCAACTATAAAGGGAGTTGATCTCAATGGTCACTGACCTTTTAACTCACATTAATCACTTGAATTCTATTGTCCCAGCAGATTTATCCAACTGCTTTACTTCTGGCAGTCAGACACGGAGGGTTCCTGCAGCTCATCCTGGGTGTGTTTGTACTTTGAAGATAACTCAGGAGGGTCAACAGGTGCTTTAGTTTCTGTCCACCCTCGGACTCGTGATGACCAACCCCGCAGTCAGCGCAGGGACAGAGAGAGGCCGGTGCTGTCACACACAAGGGAGGTGACAGAACCTGCAACAACAGGCTGGAGTCACTCGTGCCTTTTACAGACCTTCGGTTCACAGAGCAGCGAGGCGGGATGGTTCACCCTGTAAGGACATGATGGACCGCACAGCACTCCCGTGAACCCAGCGGGCTGTAAATGCTGCCTGGGGAACGCGGTACCGCCCGCGCCGGCTGAGCTCCAGTGCAGAGCCGAGGGATCTGACCGGACAAGGGATCTGACCGGACAAGGGAACTCACCCGACAAGGGACCTGACCGTGCAAGGGCCGCGCATCACCAGCCCTGCCCTGCCCGCCTGCGCCTTTCCCGGCAGGAACATCCCGAAGGACCCGCACGGCGGAGCTGCGGGTGCCCCGGGGAGGACGGAGGGAGTTTGTTCATCGCCCTCCATCTCCCAGAAGAGAGGGAAGGGGCTCTGAGGCGGAGCTGGGCAGCACCGGGGAGCCCACTTCGGGACTGCCCGCCTGCCCTGCGGACCCCCGACCCCTCCGCGCACCACCAGCCGTGTCCCGCACCCGGGCCGCCACCGCGGACCCCGCCGGGTGTCCCGCCCCGCACACGCTGACAATCCCCGCACACCCTGTACCACCCCCGCACACCCTGACTGACCCCGCGTACCCTGTACCACCCCCCATACCCTATACCACCCCTACACACCCTGACTGACCCCGCATACCCTGTACCACCCCCGCATATCCTGTACCATCCCCGCACACCCTGACTGACCCCGCACACCCTGTTCCACCCCCGCACACCCTGACTGACCCCGCACCCCCTGTGCCATCCCCGCTCCATCCCTGCATTCCGCTCCCATCGGGTTCCCCCGCCCCGCCCCTCCGGCGGCCCCGCCCCTCCGGGCGCTCGGCGATACCATTACCCTCTCACGGGGGGGTGGGGGGGGCGTCCTTCTATTTTTATTTTTATTTTTGTTATTTGTTTTCTGCAAAGGCTAGCAACAGAGGTCCCCATTTATCTCAGCTGCGATCCATGTCACAGTTTTGGGACCTTCATGTATGCAAATAAAGGTAATTTTTTTTTCCGATTGAAAGGCATAGAAAGATGGAGCTGTGGATAGAAGATAATGCAGAGCAGATCAACAGTATGGACTAGCGAGGGATATAAAGGGAAATCCGGGCAGAGCTCCTCTCCAGAGCACTTTTACACACTTGCTCTCATCGAGCAAGGCTTTCATGATAACATAGAAAGCTCTGAGTAAAAACCCAGATAAAATAAACAAGAAAATCCTTTTTTAAAGGAGAGCTGTGCTCTGGGGAATTAAAAAAAAAAAAAAAAGGCAAAAAACCCAAACCAAGACAAGAAACAAAACAAACAAAAGAAATTGCAAACCAAAATAATTATTCCAGTAGGAGCCATAAAATTAAAGGCTTTGGCCAGAAACCACTAAATGAAGGAACAAAGGATTGACTCCTCATTTTCAGTGACACAGACTCAGCCAGGGAAGTATATCAAGCACTTGTAACAAAATTCGAATGCTTGAAGAGTCTTGTTCCAACCCTTCAGTGGTATTCCACAGGCTGGGAGGGCAGGAGAGCTGCTGCTGCTGCTGTTGTTTCTTCCACCACCTCCACGGAGAGTTGGAAACAAGAATGAGAAGTTAAACCGCAGCTGGGGAAAGGAGCACGAACCCCAGAGTATGCAGATCCCCAAAACACAGGAAATTAAACATGGATTCCCAAAGGATGGCAGTGCTCAGACTTGTGCTTCCCATACTGTTGCAGATGTTCCTCTGTTCTGGGCAGCTTGATGGGGACAAAGAGTTCACACACTCCAAGGGATCACAGGCTTGATTAAAGCCCAGAGGAATTCAGCACCATTTCTTTCACACCTGCCAAGTTGATTCAACTCTGAATCTAAGAGACAGCTCTAAAGGATTTCTGGGTTTAGGGGAAACTAAACCAGCAGCACCACCTTTAGTGATCACCACAGAAAATGCTAATTCATGGTTGCACCCTTTGAACTGCAGTGCTAACAATGGACACCTTCCCCTCACATCTCAACACAGGTGTGTGAATACAGGCAATAAATACAGGCAGTAAAGGCCCAACTGCACCAGGAACTGTGGATCTGTATCCCTGGATCTGCCCAAGGACAAGGGCAACACTGGCAGGATAACACCTCACACAGAAAAGGTCCCATCTTGGAATGTATGGATCAGTCCACGTTCCAAAATGAACCCTCTCCCTGAATAAGGAATAATTTCTTTTAGGCTCATGCAGCTCTAGAAAACACAGAATATATGTTTCAATAGCAAAGGGTTCACAGCAGTCAACATGATCATGAGTTCCTAACCCATGCATGTTATTCCACAGGAAAATCATGGATGCCATGGAAAATAAAAGCTTAATGGTGTTTAGAGATTCAGTAAAGGTGAATGATTAAAAAAAAAAAAAACAATCAAAAGCTCATGGAATCATAACTTCATAATAAAAAAAGAGTATATTAAAATGATCTGCCCCATCTTTATGTAGAAGTTATACATATTTAAAATACTATTTTCCAAGTAAACATAATAAAACCATTATTCAAATAGCAATTATGATATCCTGCATTTCAAGATTCTTTTAGAAAGCTTCTTTCTCCTTGAACTGTTTTCAAGTATATCAGTCAGGTGAATTGGTCAGTGGTATAAAAAGCTTCTGTTTTTTCTGCTGCACTGTCTTCCCCACCCAGATTCTCCTGGGCATCCAGTTCTCATTCTGCAAGCACACAAACTCCTGCTTTACTGGATTCCTGGATTTTGAAAGGCCACTTTTTTTGTAGACAAAGGGAACTTTAAGCAGCAAGGGTTCCACATCCAGCCACGCTGGCTCAGTCAGAATCATCACCACAACCATCACTGCCTTCGAGATCGCTGCTGTTCTGTAAAGCAAAAGGGAAAATGGTCTGTCAGCACTGCATTTACATCTACAGACTGACCTAAATCAAAGAGATTGACTTTCAACTTCTCCAAAAGTATAAGAAAATAGTCTTAGACCCATCTACTGTAATAAACATCTGTGGTGGTAAATTATGCTTCTTGTAGCAAAAAGAGATGTACATTGGAACACACTCACCAGCAGAAGAAATTTCTTCTCACATTTACAACTCCATGATTACAACCTGAGTGTGTGGGAAACTCAAAGGTGGGATAATAGTGTGAAATGTTGACATTTAAAATAAATGCAGGTGAGATAAGTGGTTTTTTATGCAAGTCCCTCAAAACCCAAATTTGTTACAAAAGGTCTAAAGCCAGATTTGAGAATTTTATTTGCTACAGAGTTTATGTCTGACCTGTATTACAGATATGCAGGAGCTCACTAACACTACTAAAAAAGTCAAGCCAGTTGTACAAAGTAGTATTAGGGAAATACTACAAATGTTGGCAACTCACAAGGAAACTAAAGTCAGAGTTCTTAACTGGGAGCCAGTCCTGCAGGACCAGGTGCAATGGTGCAATAAATGTGGGGGGTTTATGTATTTTGAAGCAAGTATTTTAACTGATATGACTGACAACAAAGGATTTTATAAAGAAAAGCTAACATGACTGTATGCCTGTAGTTACTCCTTTTTTCCTTCACCACCAATTGCTGAAAACAAACCTCAAATCCCATGAATTTAACATTGACAGTTTAATATCCTACTACAAACCAAATTCTGAGACACTGAGACAGTTGACTTCATAACAGCAAGCACAGCTCATTGAAGTGCAAACAGCCTGCAAAATCTCAGAGGATCTGTCATATCATCCCTTATTTATCCCTCTGCAGACAGCTTGTGCTGACTGTGATGCCAAAACCCTTCCTGGTTGAGTTTATCTGCAGTGAGCAGACCTGCCTCCCCCAGGAATACTTCAGAGACTGGGAATCTGTCAGCACCAAGTCCTGCCAACACCAAAACCAACACCCTGAGCCTGGTAAGGACCCTCTGCACCACTTGGTCTCTTTGGGTCCTATTTAACCAAAAATTCCTTTTTGTTAAAAATGTATTCTATGCCTTTGTTTTATTGCACCTTACAGTTGTCAGCAGCTCCTGTTGTCAGAAATCCAAATCCACAATATTCCATTTACTCAGTAGTTGTTCTGATGGCCCATTTTGAGCTCATTTACTTGAAAAAGCTGGTCCTAAATTTCCCTGATTCCAAAACATAGTAAACATGGAATTACAAAAAATGAGAATTAACCCCAAAATCAGAGAATGCCAAAAGACACCAGGTATGAAACCTGGTCTCCAAAACAGTTTCACAACAGCAAAGGCTGGCAATGCCCATCATCTCTGTTGTCAGTTTATGATTCTGCAAACTGCCTGTGCTTGAAGCATTCCTTCCTCCCTCCTCCACTGCCACATGTAAAGCCCTGTGAAAACAACATTTTGTGCAGTGCATTCAATTGTCATCCAGTGCACAAAGACAGAAAAGATAATATACATTTCACGTGCCAGATGACTGTCATCTTCCAGGGCATATTCATGGAAAACAAAAATGTTACCAGGGGAAAAGACATTTCAACTTGACAGCTTCCATTTGATACAATAATGGCTTCAATCATTACCTTTGAATTTTTGTTGTTGGCTTGCATCTCAACAGCAGACGAGTTGAAGTCGTGAATGGGGAGGGTGCTGAGCCAGTTTGCCATGGATTTCTCCTCCCTTTCCGTGTTGATGATGGTAGGGTAGATGTACTGCTCTTTGAAAACAGCAATCTTCTCCTCCTCCTCTGCCCACTCCAGCGGCTCGTGCAGCCCGTCGTTCCCAAAGCGCCTGTTGTACTTTTCAAAGTGCACTCTTTCCAAAACCAGCCCGAGCCCCGGGGCTTTGGGCACATCCACCTTCTCCTCTCCCCAGCTGCGCTCCAGGATGGACTCAGCAGCATAACCCTTCACGATGGCTATCACCAGCCCGATCATCTTCCTGATCTGGTGCATCATGAAGCTCTGACCCTTCACTTTGATCACTGCAAACTCCATGTTCTCCCTGACAAAGGGCTCTCCACAGTACATCTCCATGATGTACCTCCTGGCACTGGGGTCCCTGGGGCCCTTCTGGGACGTGAAGTTGTGGAAGTTGTGTGTCCCTTTATAGCACGAGAGCAGTTTGTTGACCCTGTCGAGGGTCTCTTTGTCCAGCCTATAAACCTCTTCTTGCACAGCATGGTCCTTGTGGGCAAAGGCAAATGTTGGCAGCATGTAAGAGTAGGTTCTGGCATCACATTTGTTCTTGGAGTTGAATCCCCCAGTGACTCTCTTCAGGCCTGTTTTTAAAAGTGGCATTAGGATTTTGAATCAGTTGGTTACAAACTGACTGTGATCTCACTCCTACCAACATGAATAATTTTTAAATGAAGTACAAAAAAAAAAGACAGATTTATTTTTGAAGACCCTAATTTCAAGCTAAATGAAACATGTTAAAACTAAACCACTTGTAAGTAAAATTATAATGGAAAGGGAGAGACCTTCTGCAGGAGAAAGCTTCTCTTTGAAAACATTTTCCCTGACCATCCCAGTGTCCTTACCCAGAATTCTGATGTGAGAAGGAAGATGATTATTGATCTTTTCTAAGATGTCATCTATCAGCCTGACCTTCAGCGACACAATCTGTCCAGCTGCAGACACACCCTATAAAAACCATAAAACACACAAACCCACACAATTATGTACCATGGAAGCTCTGAGACAGCACCTGCAGAACTGAAATAGCTGAAGAACAAGTTTATTTCTTTTTCTCCCTGGTCCTTTCAGGCTGAAGCGAGGCAAAGGCAAGGCCACAGGC
Source organism: Manacus candei (assembly GCF_025592945.1). NCBI lineage: Eukaryota > Metazoa > Chordata > Aves > Passeriformes > Pipridae > Manacus > Manacus candei. The sequence continues at coordinate 1,285,197 of NW_026138151.1, read as the reverse complement.
AGAAATCCAAGACAGAATACTCTAAGAAGACCTGCTGGTGCTGCACAGCCACACAGCACCTGAGCAACCTCAGAGAGCAGAACACTGCCCTCCTTCTGTGACATCCCACTGTGTTTCACTGCTATTGAGTACAGCACCAACTGAAAAGCAATTATATATACAACTCATATATGGACTCTAGCTCAGATGTAGAACCCCACTGTGGAGAATTAGGAACAGCTGAGGTGCAGCTAAACTCTCAAGCACCACATCAGCCAGGCAGCCACAGTGAGCAGCAGCAGCTTGGGAGGCTTAAGGAGGTGAAAATGGCAGAAACACAAAGTTTAGGTAAGAAGCAGCAGCTTCACAAACACCATCTAATCAATATTCTGCATTTTCTAAATATTTGGTTGTATTTAAGAGTGGATGAAAGGAGAATTTTCAAGCAAAACTGACTGTGAACAGCATTTGCTACTGGGTGGCACTCCAGACTTTACCAGTCCATCCCAGTAGCACTGGTGTGTAAAGAGCAGAGTTTATGGGAGCACAGCCCCTGACCAAGGTACCTTATCTGTTCGAGCACACCGCTGGAAAGACATCTTCTTCATATCCTCCCCGTGGTTCTCTGGGATGCAGCCTGACTGAACGAGGGCAGACACTAAGTCATCTTCAATTGTCTTGAACTGGGAAGATCCCATGTTTCTCTAAAACAGGATATTTAGTAAAAATAAGAAACGGAACAAATAGGAATGATCGGATAACTGAAGATGATAATTGAAAAAATCTGTTAATCAAACACTGTTGTCAAATTCTTTAAACACATTCCCTTCACAGCCCTGCTGTTCTCTAACAAAACTAACTATACCAGAGAGTATTAATAAAACATCATTCTGATTTAGCTGTTACTGTTATTACAAGTAAAGAATGATTTCTAATTTCTCTGTGCAATAGTTCTGGAGTTTTTTGACGACTCCTTCAACTACATGAAACAGCACAAATGAAACACACTCCAAGTGCCTCCAAGTTAACAGCTGCTGCTCCAAACCCAGCCTGTGCAAATTCTATTTCTAGAAATTAGATTGGGTTCTTTTGCTCAGTTCACCTGAGTTGCTGCAGAATGCAGCGTGTGGTTTTCTCCAGTGACTTCTGTGTGCCACTCTCAGATGAGCTTTAACAGAAATGCACAGCTCCACTGGTGTGTGAAGCTGCAGAGCTCACCCTCACAGGCCACTTTGCGTTACAAGAGCAGCACAGCTCACGGGCACCACCCCTAAGCACAAGGTTTACTGCTGCTGAACAAACCCACTTGGTTGCATAAGCATGAAAGGCTCCGGCCCTGTGTGCAATCTTATCAGTTATCCCGAGGAGCTTTTCAAGGATTCCCCAAGCGCATGGAGCTTGCAGTACGCGGAGGGGAGCAGCAGATGGAGCAGCATCACCCTCTCGCTGCCATCACTGTGCCACAGACCCTGCTGTGACAAAGCACCGACCCTTTCCTGCCACATGCCAACACAAAAGCCTTGCAACAGTTTTCCTGTTTCTAAACTCCTACGAGCCCCCCCTCATCAGAGTGCACCAGGAAAAGGAGAGCTTAAAACGTCTTCAAGCGCAGATTATCTTTTCAGAAGTGCAAGAGACAGCAACAGAGATGCAAATTTGTTTCATTCAAATACACAGCTCCGTTGTCTGGAATCTGCACGCTGTGAAACACATTTAGGTCTAACCCAAAAGAAACTTAGCCCAGCTGCTCTGAGATGTAAAGCTTCAGCCAGAAGCTGGAGCACTGGCGAGAAGGGGACCACCAGACAGCACCAAAGGTTTTGTCAGAACTGCAGTGCCCGTGCTTCCAGTGTCCTCAGGAGCCTTGTCTACAGCAGTTTATAAAAGATCTTCTGCTGCTGACCTATATTAAAAGCAAACTCACTGGAATCACCAAATATCAGAGATGCACCGACTGTTTTAAATCGAATTGCTACCAAGCCATTTGCATCCAGGCATACGCTGTTCCTGCCCCAGCTTTTCACGCTGCAACTGCTTCCCTACCCAGTAACTAAACCTAACAGACTTTAAAGAAAAAAGCAGCCCAAGCTGCTTAGCCAAACCACGTACCTGCATCCCATGGTAGCCCTTCCCTGAATACGCCATCAGCAGCACAATCTTCCTCTTGGGCGACTTCTTACCCTGATCCTCCGCACCCTCCTCATCCGCACCTCCCTTCAACCTTTTGTTTTGATGCCCGTTCTCTTCCAGCCTCTCAGCCACCTCAGCGCCGCTGTTCAGCCTCTTTGTCTGGCCGGCGACCGCTGCCCTCGGACCCTCAGCCATGGCACGAACCTGCGGGGACACAACAGGGCTGCGGTGAGAGCGCCGGCGGGGCACACCGGGGGGACGGCCCAGCCGGGGGCTGGAAGGAAGGGCGCGCACCCCGCTCCCCCCCGGCCGCGTCGCCATCCCCGGGAGGAGCAGGGAGCCCGCTGGGGAGGCCGGCGGGGTGAGGGGGGCGCGGGACGAGGCGGCGCCGCCGGCCCGGCCCCAGCGCAGGGCAGGGCCCGGCAGTACCCACGGTGCGCCACCGCCAGCACGGCCGCGGGGCGGAGAGGCCGCGGCTCACAACGCGCAGCGCCCAGCGCAGCATCGCCCTGGGCTGTGAGGGGCCGCGAGGGGCCGCGAGGGGCCGTGAGGGGCCGTGAGGGGCAGCGCAGCCCCGAACCCGCGGCCCGGCCCCTCCCGGGGTCACTTACGCGGCCGGCGGGGACACGTGCGCCGGGTACGGCGGCCGCGCGCGGACACGGCGCGGCGCGCGCGCGGTGCGGGAGCCGCCCTCGGGGAGCGGCCGTGAGGGGAGCGCGGCCCGGGCAGGGATCCGCGTCAGCCCCGGCATTCCCGTCCTGCACCCAAGGCTGTGGATGTTCCCGGTGACCCCGGTGGGGGGGGGCATTGCCCCGCTCAGTCCCGCCTCCCGCACACGGGCTCGGGGTCAGCGCACCGTGAAAGTGTTAAACCCGGGAAAAGCGGGGGAAAAGGGCAGACTAACAGATGCATTCCCGTGGTAAATGGTAGCTGGTATAAGTAAACCAGCCCATTTTTTTTTTCCCGCACACGCGGGGAAAGGAGCGCTGGCAGCATTGTGGTCACAGTGAGGGGAGGACAAGCGGGAGGAAACAGTTCCACGTGGCACACAGGTCTGCAGGAAAAGCTCACGGTTCCCTTCCCAGAGGGATGTCACTTTGCTCCCCACCTCTCCCATTTCCACAGAGGGATGTCACTTTGCTCCCTGTCTCTCCCTGTTCCACAGAGGGATGTCCCATTGCTCCCCACCTCTCCCATTTCCACAGAGGGATGTCCCATTGCTCCCTGTCTTTCCCTGTTCCACAGAAGGATGTCCCATTGCTTCCCACCTCTCCCTTTTCCACACACTTTCCGCCTGTGCCAGTGTCAAGCACAGGCACCTCCTGCTCCGTTTTCCCTCGGGTTTCCATTACTCAAGCGATCCTTATGCTCCTGTCTGGTGCAGCAAGTTTTATCCGCAGCGATTCACCTCACCTGGAGGCTGAGTACAACAGGAGCCCTTATCAGGCCACAGCACGTACCTCCTGAAAAGCCAAATGCACCCAGAGTTGTTTTGTTGTGCTACAAGCTCCAGCGCTCCACAGGATGGAGCTGCCCAGAGAGGACAGGGGTTCCTTGGCACGCTGCGAGATCAGCGTAAGAGGGCTCCGTTTATCCATTCTGATGGAACATGGAAGGGCTGGCGCTTCCAAGCAGGCCGGATTATCAAACACAGCTTGTTATTTCGGCTAATAAGGGGAAGAAATGCAGCACGTCCTTTTTTTTTTTTGAACTGACACTTGTGAGATATTTCAGGAGCGGCGTGGGGGCAAAGGGAAGATTTGTCACAGGGTCCCAGCTGCACTTTGTTTGGAGAAGTGATAATAGACGGCCTGTCACGGCACAGCGCTGCTGCCAAGGGAAACGGGAATACAAATTCCTCTATCACTGCAACCAGGGTGTCTGAATCTTTTTTTGCCTCATTTCCTTAGGAAGTGGAGCTTATGCAATCGTGCTGCCTGTCCACTGCATCGCTTCTTCCTCCTCCCCTGCCCTGATTTCTGAATTTGGCTCATTTCAGTTAAATCTGGGAGAGGGAAGAAGACCCCAGATGATACAAAAAACAGTGATGGGACAAGAGAAGGACTTACATGGATATTCCATGAGGGAAAAAGCTTTGGTATCCCAACTCCTTTCCTGTTCCAAGAGTAGCCAAGAAGCTTCAAAACAGGCAGCATGGGCTATGCTCTCAACTTGCCATGGTGTATCCTGCCTCTTGCTTTTTAACTTATCTATTTTATCTTTAAGCATCCATATATAACTTATCTATTTTATCTTTAAGCGTCTCTATATAATTTTTCTATTTTATCTTTAAGCATCTCTATATAATTTATCTCTTTTATCTTGCCACCAAAGGCAAGGAGAAATTGAAGTGAGTTGCCAGAGCTGCTGGAGTGTTCTGTGGGAGCCATGGAATCAGCCTTGTCAAAGCTCTCTAGGAACCACCCAGTGCATCTGGGGGCTCACAGACAATTAACCTTTGTGGAAGGGGGAGCAGAACGGCTGCAGGATGGGGGATCGGGCATGGTCATGTGCTAATTTAATTTTCATAGCGATGTCGGTGTCACTCCTCACTCCAGACTGTGCGGCCGCCTGCAGATGGGGCTCTGGCAACGCGAACGGCCGCCTCCTGCCTTGTCCTGGGAGCATCCACAGCCTTGGCTCCATGGCTGCTCCCCATCAGGGCACCTCTGGCGTGGCTCCCACTCCTCCCAGCCCGGGGACACTCCAGGCTGTCCCCTCCGGCCGGCAGAGCAGCCTGTTCCTGCTCTGCTGTGACAATGGTACCCCAGCAACCTTCTTATCCTCCTCCCCAAGGCCTCCTTTGAGAAATGACATGTTTATTTCAAGAGGGATTGCCTTAAATTCACTGAGAAATATTGTTTTAAATCAATACAAAAAGCTCTGAGGGAACATCGTGTTTTGAAGGACACTTTCTTCCAATCGTTTGCAGTTAGAGGGAAGAAAAAGTCTGCTAAATTGATCTTTAATGAGGCTTTGCTGCACAGCACTAGAAGTTCAGGAGATACCAAATGTAATTAAAAGGCATTTACCTCTCTGTTGGGAACTGGAGACAAGCTGCACTGCAAGGGACGAGGAGCACCTTAGTCTGCAGTTCCATATCGGGCTGTTAGCTGGAAACAAGCATACGGGAGAATACAAAGGAAAAGCGGTGAAAACTCTTTCAGCTGTGGAGAATGTTCCTGTTTGGGACCAAGTCAAGTGTTCTTTCCTCCACCAGGTGTTCCCAGTGTAACACAGGCCAGTCCTTTCCCCCTTGGAAGTGAGTGGACTGCCTAAACAAGATGTGAATTGGGAGTTCAGCACCATTTCACTTGTGTTTCAAGGTTACCTGCAGCAGGAACCTGAGCACTCCTGTAATTCCCCACCACAGTGCACTCATGACCCCTGTGCTGATGTAAGGAAATACTCACACACAGCAGGTGCTGAGAAGAAGCCGAAGACACAAAGCCCACGTGCTGCAGGTCTGCAGTGTGTTACCTCATGCTCTGGACTTTGGAATGGCTTTTTGGGAGCTGACTTTTCTTGCACCACAGCTTTGGATCTGAGCCATGTTGTGGACACACAGAGGCACGTTTTACAACATGAGTGGTGGCTGGGTCCAACTCCCAGGGAGCTCTAGCAGCAGTGTCTGGGTCTCAGCAAGGGATCCTGAAGGATAATTGTGTATATTACCATCTGTCCATGGTAAGGGAAAAAGTCTGTGTTTGACATTTGCGTCAGCTCCGTCTTAGAAATACACTGTTTAACGTGTTTTCTGAAAGCACTCAAATCCCTTGCCAGGTTTCGGCTCCCAGGAGGGGGGTGGTTGTGCCTCTATTGTCCCTAAAAATGCTGTTTTTAGAAAGAAATGTCCCAGGGAAGTTTGTGTCCCCGCACTACGTGCCATTCCTCACCCAGGGAATGGCACCCATCCTCGGCGCTACATTTATGGTAATAAAGTTAAATAAATCCAACCGCTAGTGTTGGGAGAGCATCGATTCCTGCCCTGCAGCGGGTTGTCTCCCTGCACTCAGCCCCTTGTCCTCCCTCAGCCATCACACCTTCCCCAGCCATTCCCCTGCTCAGCACCCCAGTGTGCCACTGCAGAGGAGGGATGGCAGGTTGAGCGCCACAGAGCTGGGATGTGCTGGGAAGGAGTTAACTCCTCACGAAATGAAGCCTTACAAGAGCTGGAAGCAGAGCACTTGGTCTTTGTATCGCTGTGGTTCAACACACACCCACTCCTTTCTACTTCCTTGATGTCACCAAGTCACCTCTGATCTTTCAGAGTTGAATGAGCATGTTTTCACTGACGTACTTACCAACAACTAAATATAAAACACGGGAACGGAGCCAAATGCCCTGGAAGAATTGCTCGGGTTTGTTTTCTCCTAAAATCAACAGCAGCATAACGTCACAGTCAACATCCAGAAAGTTGTGCAATTTTCACCGGTGCTTTTGAACTGTTCAGGCCCCATGGCTTTCACAAGAGCCTGTTTATTTCTGTTGTTTAAGTCTTCCCAGCTAGCACTTTCCCCCTTTGCTCTGCTGCCTGTGACAGAGTCCTATGGATTCGGCAGAGTATTCTCTGTCCACACAGGCATGTGACACACTACAGTGTTTTCACCTGAACCTTTAGAATTCTTCATGGGCAGCTTCAAAAGAAACCCTCTCCCTTAACCTCAGCATCAGAAACTGTTATATATCTATATGTGTATGTATCTATATGTGTATATATGTGTATATATCTATATGTCTATCTATATATATACACACATGTATATACACACACACACACACACATATATATATTCACATATATTATACATATATTTTCTTTACCACAATCCCATGCTGCAGGGGACAGGCACACACAAAGTTTTTCCACAAAAGGGAGCTTTACATGTTAAAAACCCCACAAACCAACCCCTCCACCAAACCCCCATGAAAGCAAAGACCCGAGCGTGCTGAGCTGTCAAACTTTAGGCAGCACCAGCATTTGTAACTGGCCAGCTCTGACCAGCTTTCCAAGGGCTGCTGTGGGGTCTTGCCCAGGTTGTACCACCACGTCTTCACCACACAGCAGTGCAGGTTCTCAGAGCTGTCCCCAGCACTGATGCTGCTCCAGGGACAAGGGATCAGATGTCCCTGGGTGACTCAGGGTCAACAGGTGCCCGGAGCCTGCGTTTCCAGGCAGGACCGTTCTCACAGAGCGACTGCCCGGGGTGGGAAAGGCAGGGGCAGGAAACAAGAGGTTATAAACAGGGCAGAGCAAGAAAAAACAATTCCAGCTCAGGGTAAGTTATGATTTTGAAATAAGGTCTTTCCTTACAAAAACACGACACTGTCCAGTAACTGTGTGGGGCGATGCCACGTCACGCCGGGGCTGCTGGGCAGGACTCTCCCTGGAGATGCTCCCGGCCAACAATAACACACAGTCCAGCAAGGGGGGTTTGGGAAGTCTTTGGTGGAATTACAGTATTTGGATCTCGAAAGTGGAAGGACTGGGCTAATTGATTCAGCACCTCTCCCACATCCCAGATGCAGGGCTTAGGTTTTCATCCTGGAGTGTTCTGATCCAGACAGAGCAGGGACTGCAACCAATCTCTCACCATCCTCCTTTCCCTTCTCCCACCTTCAGTGACTTTTTCCAGAGCTAAGTGGGCAGGAGAAAACTAAGCCATGTGCCTGCTCTGTTCAAATAACAAACTGCAGTGAGTACAGTAAATATTTAATTCAGTAAAATATTTAATTATAATTAAAAATACCCAAATCTTATCACAATACTCACACTTCATCTTTAAGCCCCTTTTCCAGCAACAAGCTTTCTGACTCTAATAATTTTAAAAATTATTAATGGAGTTAAAATAATACGTAATTATTAGGTCTTGTAAAACCACCACCCCAAACCCACACTCCATTCTCACCCTTCACATGGCCATCAAACACCCCTGTGTCCAGAGTGCTCTGCACAGGGGTGGGAAATAATAAATATTACTGATAAAGCAACACCCAGAAAGGTGCTTTCCAAATTCAAAGGCTTGCACCTTCAGGCAAGGTGGATTTTCTGCCTCAAGCCTTCACCTGCTGTGAAAAGGGGGCAACAGCCCTTCCTCTGCCTGAAAAGTCAAGGCTGGGAGAACCAAACACATTAAAGACCTCGCCCAGATATTGCACTAACTGGAAATATGAAGTACTGAAAACAGGCCACTAACAATTTCAAATCAATTTTATTTTCTTAAACTGGTGTTGTACAATTTAAAGCCAAAAAAAAAAAAAAAAGTCACACAAAACACAAATAAAAAATGTTGACAAAGTATCAAGCATTACCTTAGAAAGAACATCATCATACGCTCTCACAAACCTGAAGGTACGTGTTTTATTAGACTGAGGTTTCTTGAAATCTATTAAAGACGCCAGACACAAACGCTGCAACAGCAACAAAGCCATGACAATAGCAGGTGGACTACACTAGCAACTTCAACAATGGTTGGGGGTTGGTTTTTGGGGTATTTTCTTTCTCTTTTTTTTTCTTTTTTTTTGCATACCTTATTGTCTACAAAGCAATAAATATTTTTCACCTAAAAAGTTGGTTTCACGCTACATGCAGTTAGATAAAAAAGAAAGTCACTAAAGTGATGGCAAAATAAATCACCTGTTGGATTTGTTTTTCTGTTTTTCTTTTTCTTTTTTTTTTTTTTATCTCCCCTATTTTGGGGGTTATTTTGTGTGGGTTTTTTGTCTTTTTTTTTGTTGTTTGTTTGTTTTGTGTTTTTTTTTTTTTTAATTCAAGCACAGTGGCTAAGTTTCAAGTATTGAGAGAAAACATATATATACACGTTTGTGTTTGTGTGTGTATCTCTACCCATGCACACACATACACACACACAGCCTTGTATGTATATACACAAACACATACATATATATTGGTTGTAGGTCTGTAAACCACAATTTTTTTTTTTTTTTGGAGCAATATATACTTGTATACATTGAATGTGGACAATTTTTTGATACATTCAAGTAATTAAGTACAGCTGGAAGGTTAGTGCTGAGCTTGCCACACACACACACGCGGGTCACTGGGGCACAGCAGGGACGTGGATCCCGGGATGTGCCTCTCCCTGGCAGGGAGCCCCTGGGGGCTTTGCCAGGAGGGTCTGGGGTGTGCAGCAGGAGTTGGTATTGCAGAGTCAGTCCTGGCTTGGCGCTGCCTCCCGGTGCTCCCGCCTGCAGCGCAGCCCTTTGCGGATCTGGCCAAAGCCTTTCAGCAGCAGTCTGGGTCTCCTCGGCGTTTCTGTCCACAGGCTGGGGAGGGTTGATTGGTTGGTTGGTTTTGTCTTGTCTTCTTTCCTTTCTCTTTTTTTTCCCAGGCACAAGCACAAACGGCCACAGAAGCAGCAGACTGTGGACGTACGGGGTCACAGCGGCCAAATACTGAAGCATTTGTGAAAGCTACACTTAAAACCTCCCTGGTCGGGGCAATTGGAAATATTTTTAAAAATTTCTTTCTTGGCATTTCTGCTCTGTGAACAGAAACACCCATGTTGCAATTGGAAATACTTTAAAATTTCTTTACTGGCATTTCTGCTCTGCGAACAGAAACACCCCGTGTTGCCAAACACGGCGCCAGCTCCAAAACCAATGAAGTTGCTCCTGAAACCCTTGCAAAGTATCACAATGAACGTGCCAACATGGAGAGGGGGAAAAAAAAAGCAACGAGGACCTAACCACCGTGTGCAAAAATATGTTTTAGATCCCCAAAAACTAAGCCTGAGGTTTCGAGTTGCTTTCGAAGATACTTTTTCTGCCCAGCTCTAACAAAATACTGCCACGACTCAGGTCTGACACACTCATGCTCTCACAGACAGATGGGAGGCAGGCAGCTCTCCTCTCACACACATGCTCACAGCACCCAAAGCCTCAACCAGAACTCGAGCCACTCACACCCACAGTCTCATTTGGCTGCAGAGTCTCCTTGAAAGAAATGCTGAACATAAAACTGAACGCTACAAGATTTCTTTATAAAAAAAAAACCCCAACAACAACAACGAAGCAGCAAATAAAACTTCTTAAAAAAACGCATTTCCAAGTGTAAGTGTGTGGGATCTTAACGCCTGTTCTTCAGCTCTTAAAAAGCACGGAGCTTTGTATCGACTGTCCTTAAAAGAACATTTAAATAAAAAACAAAACAAATCTTGGTACTGCCAGACTGCAAGTCAGCTTTGCCTGGTGAGGAGGAGGAACAGCACAGGCTCTGCAGTGCTCTTTGCCTCACACTCACGAGATACAGTACAGTTAAATACGTACAGTTACACACAAACCATATCAATATCAATATATATTCACTCTCAGGAATACATATTAATATACGCACACACGTAGTGCAATAAAACAACCAGGAAGCAAGGAAAGGAATAAAAAGAACAGCATTCCTAACAGTCGTGATGTTCCTGGGTTGTTGTGTGATGCAAAGTCAACTTCTCCAAGTTCCCATAGTGTGTAAAGTGCTCCTTTGATTCACAAAGCTAGTGTTTTCAGTCTGGGGGGGCTCCAGGAAGGGGTTATTGAGCCAACAGCTGAAAGCAGGACAGCGCCAGTGCTTCCTCCTGGTAGGGACGAGCTCAACGGCCAGGAGTCTTTCACATTGATCCCACTGGGCTTGGGGACCAAGGCAGGAACGGAGTCATTTTGGCTTCTTAAGAACACAGGAGCGTCGCGCTGTCTGTCGTGCACAGTCCCTTTCCCTGTGTCGGTCGCCCATCCAGGCAGGCAGAGGTGGAGCCCACACAGCAGCCATGGGATTTGCTTCCCAGCAGCAGCAGCACGTCCTCTGCCTCGCTCAGCAAGTCTGTGGAGGTGGGAGCTCCTTCGGCGACGCTCAGGCGAGAGGAGCCGACTCCGTCCTCTCTGCCATGCAGGAAGCACTCCAAGGCATGAACACAATGAGAAGGGACAAAGGAGAGAATGGAGGGGAGCCTCCGTTGCCAGGAAGCTTGAAGATGCCTGGCTCTCAGCTGGGAAGGGGGAAGTACACAAACTGGCCTTTATTTCTGAATGACACCCTCCAACATTAACTGAAGCCAGCAGTTTCAGCACATCCATTGCCTGCAATGGACACAGCACTGGAATACCCTGTTCTTAAGCAAGAGGGGTAGGCAGCAGTCTTATCCTTCAACATGCTGGGAAGAAGCAGACTTCTATCTTTCATCCCCTCTGACAACGAGGGAGACCTTCCCACATTGGCCATGTCTTCGCCCAGGCCCTCGGGCAGGGAATTATTTGTGCTTGCTGCCGCCACACGTCCCCACAAAGGAATCCGAGTCTGTGGAACAACTTCCCAAAACGTCCAAATACAAAACAGTGAGCAGTTCATCCTCCAGGTCTCCTACTGCCACAGTTCGTTTCCCAGCACAGCAGCAGGCTGTTGGGAACAAAGCAATCAGCTGGGGCGAGGTGTGTGAGGAACAACACCACTGAAATCAGGCACAGAACCCCGACAGCAGCGCCGACAGCCTGCGCTCGATGCACAGCTTACCTGGGGGCAAGAAACAACAGCAATGAACTTCTCATCTTTCTTGCAAAATAAAGACCACCAAGCCATGCTGGAGATTGAACAAAAACTAAAAAACAAGCAGCAGAATTTCAGCAAATCTAAGCAGCACTTTGGGAATCGTTACCAGGTACTGATTAGGCCAGTGAAGAGCTGGCCACAAACATCCTGCTGGGAAGGGACAGGTCGAAGCGTTGAACAGCCAAGAGATCCAGCAGTGAAAGCTGGGAGGCAGCAGCTCTGACAGAGGTACCAAGATGTTATAAAGAACCACCATCTGCCAGGAACAATTTATTTACTTCCAGTTATTGGAGCGGTTTTTGCCAGCAGGCAACATGATTCAGGGTCTCCAATGCCATTTGCCAAGGCTTACACTGAGAGATGGGTTCTCATCATCTGAGCCCAAGACTCTTTCAGGAGCTAAATGTTTGGTGGAATTCATGCCTCTCACAGGAACACTTGCTGTGTTTCTAGGTTCATCATTTTATGTTTCAGAAATATGTATATACCTGAGATCTAAAATGAAATGCACACCTACTTCTGCCTACCAGAGAACAGTTCAATGAGGAAGCTGGAACATGGCAAAACAGGTAATATCAGGATAGTAAGTGGTAAAACAGGGAATATCAGGATAACAAGTGGGAAAAGAAATCTATTAGATGCATTAACGGTATCTCTGGATCAAAAGATGGGATTTAGGTCTGGTAAGAAACAGTACAATAGAAACTATCTAGTATTCCCTATTCACTTCCCCTCCAGTACCACACACCACCTGCCCATTTCCCTTTGCTCTCCTTCAGTGAGCCTCGTGTCAGCTGTGGAAGTTGGTGATAATTAACAGACTAATTGCCTGTGAGCCAGAAGTCTCTCCTCTCATTACCCATCCCAGTGCTCTGCCTCCACGGACGGCTCCAGCGCCCTGGACGAGGCCCGAGGCAGGCGGTGGGTGGGCAGCAGAGGGGAGGGACACAAGGGCTGCCAGCTGTGGCCTCCCCCTGCAGCCACAGGGACACCACTGGGGCTGCTGCAGGTGGGCTGGGATGGCTGTGGTGGAGCAGAGCCCAGGCTGAGCCAAGCTGCTCCCACAGACAATCCCGGCTATCCCTGTCCCCTGTGCCTGCCTCCCACAGGGACAGATGACAGAGGTGATAAAACCCCAGCCATAAGGGCAGGGAAAGTGTGCTCAGAGCAGCGAGGTGAGTCCTTTCCCCTGCCCATGGAGTGCAGTGCTGTGGAGCCTGGGGCAGTGCAGAGTAACCCCCCTCAGGACACAGGGAGAGCGGGAGAGACGAGACAGCTCGGAGCAGCCGCCTCCAGGGAGGGGAAGCCCAACGGGAGCACACAGGTAAGAGCTCAGCTTTCACTGCTACAGCACTTGCTGATGAGAAGAATACGTGTCTGCTGCTTTCTCAGCCAGGCCTGGGGAACCAGGCAGGAGAGCAGCCCTGACTCCAAGATGTGCTGGAAGGAGCCCTGGCTGTGCCAACCGGACATCCCTGCCCGGCAGCCGCTAAAGCTTCACGTTCCCAAGGGCTCTGTGCAATCAGAAGGGTGGTTCCGGCTGGGAACCAAACCCAGGCCCCTGCTGGTGCCAAACCACTTCTTTCAGCGAGTTCTTTCACACATCAAAAGTTCCAACAAAGCACTGGCAATCGTTCTGCAGGGGAAGCTCCCAAAATAGGGCTCAGAACAGGGACCTGCACTTGTAACAGTTTTCCTGCTGGAAAAGCAGGAAGCCAGGCTACAAGGAGCTGTAACAAGCCAAGAGATCTCTGCTATGTCCACCAAGATGCAGCCAAAGAAAAAAAAAGGATGCTGGCAACTAAAATGTCTGATCCATGCAGCTAAAAAAACCCACATGTTCTAGTTGGAGGAAAAAAAAAAGTAATTGAGCACTCACATTTACTGATGTTTTCTATGTCTCCCTGTTCAGTGATGATGTTCAGGAGCCCCTCCATCAGCAGCAGAGCCTTGTGGTACCTCTGTGCACAGTCCTCTCTGTGGTGGAACATCTCATCCAGGGCTGCAGACTGCACCTGCAGGCAACAACCCAGCAGCAAGAGGTTACTCCCAGAGCACACCCAGCTTTCCCAGTATGGTCCCTCAGCTTGCCCAGCCTCCAGAGGCTGCACACAGCATCACGAGGGAACCCCTGCAAAGGCCACCAGCAGGATCCATAATGCCCAACAGTGGTCCATGCTGACCCTGTCCCCAGGCATGGTGTGGTTTGTACCATTTGCACAGCGTAGCTGAAGATGAGCTTCTCTGCAGTGATGCTGTTGATCCGATCCATGAGCTTCTGTTTGTCCAAGAAGAACCTCTGGAGTCTCACGTTGAGGCAGTGGCAGGATGATACACTGGATTTATAAAGCTCATTCAGCTTCTTCACAACTAGAGCAAAGGAAAGAAATGCTTTAGGCACTACTTCCAGCTCTCCCTGTGCCTCCCCATCTCCACATGCAGGACCTCAAGTGATTAACTGAGAGACAACAGGGTTATGTTAAAGCCAGGAGACTGGCAGGAAAGTCCTGCACCAAGAGAGTCCTTTCCCTTTCCTCTGTCACCTTCACCAGTTCCAAGCCTGCACATGGCAACACCTACACACGTCTGGTTCACCTGAGGCCAGGTCTATTTTTGTTTCCTTCAGCTGTCACAAGGCAGGGAACAGTTTGCACCACCCAGGATGTCTCACACACCACCAGAAGCCACAGATATGGAGCTTCTGCTACTTGATGGGTGATGACACGCTGTGAGGGAGTACGTGACTCCCATGTGGGAGCAGTGTGGATGAGCAGCACTGACTAAGCAAGGGAATCTCTCTTGGGACTCTGCTGTCCCAGAAAGAAAAAACATGGATGCCTGAGAAATGCCACCTCCTCCCCCTGAACCACGGCAGAGAATCAGGAATCAAATATGATTCTGAGGGATTAAATAACAATCCAAAACAGCAAGTGGTGCCACAGGCTGAGTCTCCCTGGCTGCATGGCATGATCTACACAGAGTACTGAACACAAACTCCCACCAACATCTGATGAGTACTAACTCCTACACTGCACATTTGCTAATCCCCACGCTGCATGAAACAAGACAAGCCAGCCTTGCCCAATTCCTACACACTGAAGGGCAAATTACACTACACATCTAGAAGCTGCAATCTGCTCTGAAAAGGAGTGATTTATTTGGGTTATGACAACCTTCCTGTTAGTCTGAACTTGTGGAAGATGTGCAGCTAAACCTGGTGTATCTTCCTCCACACTGCTTGCTACAACATATGTGTGCTTATCATATTTAACTTCCATTTTTTTTACACCCCATCCCAAGGCAGCACAAATACTTTCAGAGTCTCAGCTCTTGGGGAAGGTGGCTGGTGGGTCAAGTACTTCAAGTGCTTCAAAAAGCTCCCTCAGGAACATTACAGTGGGAGTTTTAAAATTATTTTTTCTAATCACCAAATCACAGCCAGCTCTCACCAGAGCCAGTCAGATGCAAATTTAAGGCTGTAACACCAGCAAAGAAGTGACTCTGGCATTACCAGTACTTCACTTCCTGTGTTTTTGTTTCACTTGAAAAATCATCACTGCCAGGACAGGTCTTAATTTGCCAAGTAAGCACTTCCTAGGACATGCACTGTGTAATTAAGCTGGGCTTACGTCAGGTACAAATAAGCACCTGAGATAGAGATATGAGGAATCAGATAAGATACATCCCCCCCTCACTAATTAGTGCTGAAGATTCTCACAGGGGCATGACAAGAGCTCTGAGACAGAAAGTCAATATGAAGAGAGGAACATTCTCAGCATGAATAAAGAAGATCTGAGTGTGCCAAGGGACAATCACAAATGACCCCCATACCAGCGGGGGGTTCACGCTCACTGCACCCCCTCCACCCCTCTGTGATGCTTCCATTCCAGGTGAGTTGCACTGTGAGCCCAGGGCCCCTTACCTTGCTTGACAGTGGAGGAGAGGCACAGCTTGCCAGCTTTGATCTGCTCTATGGCCATCTGCAGCCCTGAGGACAGGAGCTCTGCCACTTTCAGGTACAGCACGAGCTGCTCTGCATAGCTGCAAAGGAAGCACACTGCAATGCAGACAGGTGGCTGGGACAGCAGTCAGTGTCCCCAGGCACTGCTGCTGCCTAAGGATATGTGGGGAGGGAGGGAGTGACAGAGGAGCTGGGCAGCTCTGCCCGCCCTTACCTCCACTCCCGGCTCAGGAGGCTGATCTGGTCGGCCACCACACTCTCCTGGAGCTGGTACTCAGAGGTCACTGAGGTGCCCATCTCACTGGAGCTGCCCTTCAGGGCTGCAATCTCCATCACGTAGTGCACAAAGGCCAGGGTGAAGCGGAGGCTGCGCAGGATGTCCGTGTGCTCTTGCTGTTAAAGGGATGCCGAGGTGGGGGTTAGAGGGAAAGCTGGCATGCCAGGGAGGGCTGCCCACCTGAGCTGTGCCAGCAACTCACCCCAGCTTACAGACACAACACCTGACCCCCCAAACCCTGCTTACACCTCTGCTTTGGGCAGGGACAGCCAAACTCAGCCTCGAGCCTGTACCCGCACCAGGTCCTATTCCACAGTAACAGCAGCAAGCAACAGTCCCAGGCCAGAAATTTCTGGGCAGCTCCCTGGAGAAACTGGTGAGACTTACTCTAAAATTACAAGCCAGGAAGGGGGAGAGACCATCTGCACCATGGGCCCAGCTCTTGTTCCCACCACAGCAATGCCAGTGTGGATTTCATGAGAGGACAACCTCTTACGCCACAGAAAACTGCAACCAAGGTGTCTCCCACCCTACATCCCAGCCCTCACTCTGCCCTGGCCTTTATACCCTCCCAGTTCAGCACAGTGAGTCCTGGGTGAGGTCCTCTGAGGAGACAGCAAGGACAACCTTTTATCTGCAGCTCCTGTCCAGCCAGTGAGGGAAGTGTTCACACCAAATGCTATGGTCATTTCAGAGCAGTTTTTCCTCAGATATTACAGATCAAAGGGGATTATCCCATTTCTGGGAAGCTGCATTGCTTAAGTCACTGCAAGCATTTCTGGGAAGTTAGCATTTGTGGAAAAATGGAATGCTTGTGGGTCTGCAAAGTGAACTGCTGCCTGGATCAGATGCAACTCCGTTGTTAGTCCTCTCTGTTGAGAAGTGGGTAACCTGCTTGAGCTTCAGAGATTCACTGGCTTAGTTCTCTCAAAGGGGGCTGGTAAGGATGTTTCCTACATGAATTTATCAGTTCTAAGAGTTTTAGTTTTTCATTTACTGACTCAGGGACTTGGTTGCTAAGGCAGTTTTGACTATCTGAGTTATGAATCTCTCCTCCCACTGACTTGCTACCTGGACAGTCCAGTATGGTAAGGAAGTGTTATCTCCATCTTCCTCTATTTTCTTTAAAAGCACAGGAGGAACTTGGAGATTAAGTAATTACCAAGTCATACAAGAAGTTTGTGGCAGAGCAGGAAACTGCTGAGATCCTGCAGGTCTCAGCCTCCTATCTCTAACCATCACACAGTCCTTCCTCTCTGCCTACAGAGGCAGCTTCTGGTAACTCTGCTGGCACTCATGGCCTCATTTGGCATCACGAGTCTTCCCTTCTGTAGCCATCTCTTTATTGTGTTTTAAACTAAATCCCAGCCTTCAATTTGCCTTGTCTGCACCTAATGAAACTTTTACAAAAGATGAAAGAACCACCCATCTAAATGCAAAAGCTCTGCTTGAGACAAACAGGGGCACTTAAATAGTAAGACTTCAGTGCCCTGAAAGATCAGCAGAAATCAGAAAACCTGCCAGGTTTGCATTCTGGCCAACTCCACAGAGCACAAGAGGGTCTTGAAATCTGCTGTGAAGGCTTTGTGACATGCAAACGGATTACTGTGCTCAGCAGAAATGACAACTGAAGCCAAATGACTCACTGCAGACATAGAAGCTGCTATTCCAAGATCAAGATGATACTTCCTTAGGACACTTCTCTTCAGACCAGTGTCCAAAGTGGTGGCAGCTGGGAGGGCCCCAAACTTCTGGGACCTCACAAAGGTAGGATGTTCAGTTAAATTTGTGAACACATCACTGCTGGAAGCTTTAGCCCTGTGGCTTTACAGGTAATGAAGCAAACGAATGCAATTCGATGCATAATTGACAGAAAAAAATGAGCTAAATAAAATCTGAAGTAGAAGAGCAAACCCACATCCTTCAAACAATGTGTGCATATCTCTGTGGGCATCTAGAAGTTTTCAGCAACACCAGCAAGTGTCAGACACAAAGAGCCTTCCCCAGTCCCAGACAGCCCAAGGAGGTATCACAAGCAGAGCCCAAAGCGTGAGTGAATCTGCCTCCCACCTCCTCTGCAAATGGGCAGCCTGACCTACATTTCAAATATATCTCAGCTATAACAGCATTTGCTCTGCTTCAGCCTGCAGAGAAGGGAAGCCTGGCAGCCTTTCAGCTCCACAATCTGGTTCAGCTGTTCTGGTGCAGAACACGGTGTTCCCCTCGCCCCCATTAGGAACAGAAATGTCAGGTTTACTTTGTTTTCAGATCCTTTCAGCAGAGACCATATCACTGCCTGACTTCCCAAGTGCACCAGGAGGGCTCCTGATACACTAAGCTACTCATGTTCTCAGGTCAGCTATTACTGATGTTGAGCCTTTAAAAAGGAAAAGGCTCAAAGCAGGCAGGTTTCCTTCAGAGCACATCAGATAACCGATGCTTCTGACCTGCAATTTCAGCTTTGGAAATGGTGAATTTTAACCCCAGCCATGGGCTGTCTCATAGAGCAAACAGTTTGGTAGCAGGCTCAAAAGCCTCTGTGCTAAATATGCCCAGGGCTTTCTGAGCACTGCACTGCCCTTGCTCTCTGGAAGCCAGTTTACTCCACCTTTGGGGGCAAACTCTTCGGCCGTAAACATGGAGTTGTCTGGATTTGCTTTGCTTTTATTCCCCTGTCCCTTGCCCCTAACCAGCCCCTGGGATATACCCACCTCCATGAGCGTCTCTTCAGGCAACTCTGGTGCCTCAAATGTCACAGCCCCTTCCAGGTTGGCGGTGATGGGATCGGCAAACGCGAACCGGAGGCTCGAGGGACCTTCCAGAGCCTCCCCAGCAGCTCCCACTGCCAAGTGCCTGCCGCTGAAGGAGCCTCCAGAACTGAGGGAGCTGGAAGACCCCACTGAGAAGAAAAACAGACAAAGGAATTACTGAAGGTATTAACAGCAGGCCAGGTAGGTATTCCTCACCCAGGAGAGAGAGGACAAGTCTGTAGCATTCAGGATCCTGGATCTCATAGGAGCCAGCAAGAGGTACTTTGGGGGAAGATGCAAGGACTCTGGATGCAGGATAACCACTCCCCACCATAAGCTCCTTAGTGACTCAGCAGACCAGCTTACAAGCTCAAGTAGATTTAAAGCACCTTCCAGAATGACGGTCATTTATGGAGACAATTCAGAAGAACTTGTTTTATTCTCTTTTTGTTTAAACCCTTTCCGAATCCTGCTACAAGAACTTGGGCTGGTTTTTATCATACACTGACAGAGCCAAGTTCCCCATCAGGGAGCAGCATGGTTTGAACCCTGGGTCCCTGATTTTTTGCTTTCACTGTCACTGAATGAGCACCTCTGATAAGTGATGGATTTTAGAACATCCTGCATGCAAGCCAGGAGAGCTTTCCATCACATGCCCTGCCCTTCTGCTTCCCCCTCTTTACAAACAGGAAGCTGGACACAAAATCAGTGACTTCAGCTGAGCCAAGACCCTAACCCTGTAAGTACAGTGTCCATCAGACAATTCCTTCACCCTCAGATTTTCCTGTTCTTGACCATTGAATCCACCCTAAGAGCACAAAGGAGTTTTTGTCTCAAAGTATCCATAACGCATTCGCCACTTCCAGAGGGCTTCCCATCCCTGACACACTGCCACAGAGGGAAATATTCTGTCTGATGGGGGGATGCCAATCTGATCCTTTGGAGGAAGATGTTTCTCTTCTACCCACGAATTTCATTTACTGCCTTACCATGCCTTCAAAAGGTTCAGCAATGTAATAATGCACAACTGATCTGCAGAGAGGTACAGCCTCTCTGTGTTGGCAGCAATGCTTCAAAGCCAAGTGGCTCATCAAAGACAGGCAGAGTATTTCCAGATCTCTCAGAGAGAGGAGAGGACCTACAATATCACAGTCTGGATGCCCTGTAATTCCAAGAGGCTGTTTGCAGAAATTGTTACGATGACTCATGGAAAGGCTCTGCCTTTAGAACTGTCAAGAGATCTTACTCATGGCTTGTCCAAGCACTTGGGGTGAAGAGTTTTGGCTTGCAAACCTCCCCTTTCCACCATTAACTTCGTGCATTAACTATAACATAAGGAGTTACTGCACAGGCCTAATTAACAAAGCTTGTCCAACAGCATTGCTTTGGCTGCCCTGACCTAATGCTGTGTGTGTTGTAGGTTCACTGTTCAACAGCCTTCTCTTCCAGGCATCCCATCTGAGATCCCAACTGCTGGGCAGACCTTTAAGCATTCAAGTATCAACCTGCTAAAAACTGGTGCTTGGACCTGCTTCCAGATTGCTTTTATCCCTGCAGAAGTAGTTCGGGAACTCTGAATCCTCTATCCATAACACTGCAGTAGTAGCTGGAGGCTGCAGCCAGGACAGCCATTGTGTTACAGGCCCCTCACATGCTTTTTTAAGTCTCAAAGCTCACCCTCCAAACAGATGAGACAAAGAAAGGATTGTGGTCCCAACTTTCCAGGCAATCAGATGTGAGTGGTTTTAGTTAGGATGCAAGTTATACACAGGAACTGAGCCCACATGTCCCCCTATCCCAGTCAAGCAGCTTATTCATGGTCACATCCAAACCCTCCCTGCAGTAATTGAGAACAACAGAGTCAACTGCATTCAAATGAGGAACAGCCAAGACAAGAACCCAAACAAGCCAAATATGCAAATAAAAGTGTCCAAATATTTTCTTAAACTGAACATAGACTCCAACTCCCAGACACACTATCCCAAAAGGGCCAATTACCACAGCCTCAAATGAGGCTGACGAGACCAGAGTTCTGGCATCTTACAAGAAGTATCTGTCAAGCAGGAGTGCAGTTCCCCATCTCCTACCTAGGCAGCTCAGAGCATAAGTAACACCACTAATAATTTGGCACACAGAGCCATCCTGGCTCTTTTCTAACAGTTCTTGTGCACTGAAATTGGGCACGGATAGTCACACTCATCTTTTATAGCTCATCCAAAAGCCACGGGGAAAACAATCAGAACACACCACAATCTTTACATTTGTTGACCTCACAGCAACAGTGAACAGCTGCAGCATTATTCCTGAAGCAGAGAGCAATAAAGTAAAAGTTTGTCTTTGACAGTACTGGAAAACCACTACCTGGCACTAATGCCAGTGCAAACAATTACCAGCACTAATGGGTTGGCAGGAGCCAGCACAAGAACCTCAAAGGTAGAGACCAGTTGAGCTCTACAGATTGCTCTGAGCAGCCCTCTGCCATCACCAGTGCCCGGCAGCAATGAATTCAACACGTCTCTCTGCCCCCAGGCATTCCCACTGGAACAGGCAGGTAGGTAATCGGCCCTTTACCTGAAAACATCCTGGTCCTCGTGGTCTGTGGGGGGGTTGTTCCACTGGGAGGGGATCCAACAGTAAAAATCACTGGGGATGGGCTGGCAGAGCCCCCAGCCCGGGCACCAGAGTGCAGGGTCCCTCCGTAAGCACCTGAGGGAGCTGGGGAGACAGTTGAAAGGTGCAGACTGGCATTACAGGAAAGTCACTCAGAGCACCGCGTGCCTCGCCCAGCGGTTTGTGTTCCTGCACACTCTTGGAGACAGTGGTCACCAGCACAGGCCAGTGCTCCCCGTGGAGGCACACCCAGGAACAGGGGCCAGGCTGGCACAGACCACAGGACAGGAGCCTGGGCAGTGTCACACACTGCTGCAGCTGCTCTCCCCTCCTCGCTGCCTGACCTGCACGCCCAGGAACACCCACCCTTGCAGAGCCATTCATACTCCAGCTGCCTGGCAGAAAGTCCCCACTTCCACATGTTACCACATTCAGAAAGGGCCAGAAGAGGAAGCCCTGCCTACAAAAATCACACCACTAGCCAGCAATTACACAGCACACACAGCCCACAGACCTCCGAGCGCTCGGCAAAAGAAAGCAAACACCACGGCACTGCTCACGCACGGCACTCGCTGCCCGTGCCAAGGGACACCAGCAAAGCAGCCTCCTGTTTGCAGGAGGTGTGGAGGCAAACTGTTCACCCCAGCCCAGGACACCCTGCCAGATCTGCCTGGCCTCCCCACCTACCTGCAATTTCCATTGGCTTCTCATTGTTCAGGCTGTCGCTGCTGCCAGCTTCCGAGATCTGTGCCCCGAAGGCTGCCTTCAGAAGCAGGTCAGTGAGCCTGCCTGTGCTCAGAGATCTAAAAAGAGGACATACAATAGGATGCAGAGAGTCAACAGGTGCAAGATGTCAGCTAACTTCCACTTCTTTGTGCCATTCCTGGTCCACAGCCACTTAACACTACACAGCAAACAGTCTGGAGCTGAACTAACCACTCTTCCTTTTTCAACAGAGCATCTGAAGCACCTCCTGCTACTTGCAGAAAGCAGACAACTACTGTGACTAACTGCAGTAATGCAAGTCCTCACTACAAATTACTACAACACGATTTGGTTTGGATGTAAGACACACAAATTTGTATCAGAGGACTCCTCCAGATCACTGGAAGAAGCTGCAGTGTGCAGAGGGGCATGTAAGAAAAACTTAACACCAACACCTCAGTGGCTTTGTATCCTGCAGTGCTCCTGACAGGCAGCACATGGCTTTCAAACAGGTCTCTCTCCTGAAGACCTGTGCTCACTGTACAATGGATGAGGAACACCCAGAACAGCCTCTCACTCATGACAGGTCCAGGCTCCACAGAGATCAAAGCAAGCATGTGAATAACTGCAGGGATCTGGTAACAAAATCCTGCAGTCAGTCTTTAACTTTAAAAAACCCAGGCCATGGCCTGCCCCTTTAGAGGAAGACTTTTAAAATCTGCATTGTATCTGCCTGCAATCCAAGGGTGCTAGCAGGTCACTACAGAATATTTACAGATGCTTCATTCCAACTTCAACATTAGCTGGGGTTTGAAATTTGCCCCATCCGTCCTGTATTGGGGAGTGAGGCACCACTGTATGAAGTGAAGCAGATTACAGCTCACCTGCCCTTGATCTCTTCCACAGGCCTCAATCCCAACCCAGTCTGCTGGCAGTGGAAGTGACCCATCTCCTTCAGATCTGGCAAGGTCTTGTTCCGTGTTGGAGTCATCATGACCCCCTGATGGGCCAAGAGGGTGAGGAGATTCTGGGAACTTGGGGTTTTGGGAAACTCAAATGGGGACACAGCCTAAAAAGAACAGAGAAAACAGAGATCTGTCTTTAAAATGAAGGAGGAAGGTTCCCCTTGGCCTCCATTTGTTTATCAAAATCAAATGGAACATTCAACAACATGCCTGAAATAAAGGTAGAAATCCCACTGCATTTATTTGTCCCTAATCCCAGAAAGACTAAAACAAAAGGGCAATGAACTGCTGAAAATTAGTTGCAGCCCAACACAAGCAGAGAAAATGCTGTCAGGGTGCCAGCTTTGTGTGAGGCACAGGGCTGTCACCTGCTCGCCCGTCTGCCGGCTCTGCTGGGGATTCCTGCCGGACACTCGCTGGCGTCAGAGCCGGGTCACGGCGTCCAGAGCGCCCAGACACCACTGGCTCTGATGTGCTCCTGCTAACCAGGGCAGCTCCTTCCCACTGCCTGCCCTAAACCCCAGGCTCTGCTCAGCTGCTGAGCACTGCTGCCAAGTGAGAGCTGTCCACTGAGAACTAGGACACCACCCCATTTCACACAGATCACTAAACAGCCCTCAAAGGATAGAGAACGAGTGGGGATAAATCCAGGTCAGAGTTATCTGATCATGCAGCAGTTCATCCCCAAATAACCCAGAGGATCAAGCTGTGAGAAGCCCAAAAGCAGACTCCTGGGCATACCTTTGTGGGGGAGCCCATTATTGTTGGCAAAGGGCTTCTCTGCATGAACTCGGAGAGCTTCGGTGAGGATCGGAGCTGCCGGCAGTGCTGCAAGCCATGAATCTGCAGAGGCTGGCTGACTGGGGTATGACCAAAGTGAGCAACAAGAGGATCAGAGTGCTGCTTGGTTATCTTCTGCCTGCAGGAATGCAAATCCGACAGGTTGGGAGCACTGTGGAGCCGGGAGCCCATCCCTCGAGGAGATTGTTCAGGCGCCGAGGAACCTGGAGGGCCCAGAGTGACAAAACACATCGGTGTCTGGTTCTAACACACAAAGCCAGCCTGATCCCAGCATCCATGGCTCAGACATCTAGAGATCAAAACCTTCAGTGGATAGCTAAGGATGGCACTGAGCAGTGCCACAGCACTGCCAGGCCTGATAAGGTTTTGAGTGTACAGGATGAGATATGAACATCAGGGAAATAAAAGTGCAGCTTCTTTCCTTCATTGCCACCCTTACAGGGACAGAGACCTGTCAGAGCTCAGCAGCAAGGAAACTACACATCAAGCAGGCCCCTTGGCATTGGGGGTGTTGGGGGTTTTGAGATGCTTTTCCTTCATCCAACCCATTGACTTCCAAGTCCCACGTCTGAGTTTTTGTGACACAGGGTCTGTCAGCATTGGAAGATGCTGGCTGACAGAATGTGAATGGATCAACCCCACCTCCTCCCAGCACATAGAAATCCTGGCTGGCCAAGCATCCAGAGAAGCTGCTGAAGCAAGATACCCAGCCTTGCATGCCCTGAGACTACAGTTCTTATCCACTGGAGTAACAAAGGAAGGTAAGGACCAACATACCAGCAACAGGAATACGGCTTCTCACTTCCGCTCCAAGAGAAGATGGGATAACAGTCTGGCTGGGCTGCTCTGGGATTGTTCCAACTGTGAGTGAACACAATAAAAAAACATTCAATCAGTATTAAGTTTCCATAGGCAAGAACAGCACTATGCACCACCTGTTTAAAGAAAGATGCCAGTTATCTCTTCCATCTTCTCAGCCCTAGCTGTGTAGTGAAAATATCCTCAACTCCAGTAAAAGGAGGAAAAAAACCCTCTGTCTAGTATTAGTTTTGCAGTGATATTAATTCAGAGGAAAAGCATGTGAATATTCTGCATTTCCCCACCAGCAGAGCCTAATAAATACAGGATTGGAGACACTAGGAATATAGAATAGCTTGTTATATCAGTCTGTTCTGTACAAAAACTAGCAAATTGCATCAGTTGCACACTGGGGTTTTTCTTATCCCTTTCTACTTGAATTGCTTGTTAGCATCTGGATCAGGCTACCAGATAGTCAGTCAAAACTTTTCAGCCTGAACAGTGAAGTTCAAGCCCTTCCAGTGCTGGCCAGAATTTTGCTTTGACAATAATTGGCTGAAATTTTATCTCACCCCAACCCGAGCCACTTTGCACTTACAGAAGCCCTCTTCTGAGGGCAGCAAAATGTTTGATGCAGGCACCAAAGCAAAGCTTGCCTCTCCTGGGGCTAACAGGTATTTTTCTTTCCACTTTACTGAGGCCAAGACACTTGCCAAATAATCTGTTGAGAAGAACCACAGGAGAACACACCAATCTGAACCCCCTATTATCTGGCAGCTACATCTGGTTAAAAATCCCCCTCTTTGCAGGAAAGAGGCACGTGATTTTATCAGGACAGCAATGTGCCCATTGACATCTTACCTTGTGGTGATGGCATAAAGGGCTTGGCACCGCCAAAGGAGAGCTTTTTAGAGCTGGGCACTGATCCATGCTCTCCAGGATAAGGAGGGGAAGCACCAGTCTTGGGAAAACCGAGAGGACTCATACTGCTGGACCTCCGGACTGTACCAGACCTTACAGGGAACAAGGGCAGCACACACGTTACTCCAGATGCCAGTACAGCAGGGAAAGGAGAACAGCATCACCAAACACACACAGCTACTTCCACAAAAGCAGAGCTACATCACTGTTTACCCTGGATCAAAATCCCACTCTTCCAGGACTGCAGCAATACAGATTAAGCTGCTAATCTTTGCTCTCGAGAATTTCAATCCAAATAAATGAAGAGGAAGAACGAGGTTAGCTTAGCTGTAAGCAGGAGAGGAGTCATTTTTCCAAGTCACTTTTAGATGCTTTCAGGTATTTACAATGATCCTGAACATGACAGTTTCCTATCTTGCCATGTCCAAGACATTAATTTTAGGCAGTGGCTTCAGAACACTGTGAGAAGGCTTTATTTAAGTGCCCCTCCTGTGCTGAGCCACTCACCCTTCAGTCAGAGCAGCCTTCAGGCAGGAAGCTCTGTGAGCAGTGGCTGCACGATGCCAAGGTAAGCTGTGCCAAGGCCCTGCTCTGCAACAGAGCTTGGACTCAAACCAGAAGCTACAGAGCAAAACAGAGCAGTGTGTGGCTGTCAGATCTGAACCACTTCAGAACCACCCAGAGGAATTAGTTTTTTTGGGCTGGACAGTCAGAATTGCCTGGACTCCAAATGCCTTCAACTCCTAGTGAAGCTTCACCTTAGGGAGTTAAAATTAATTTGTACAGCCCACACATGCAGGATCCTTGAGTATTACTCAGTTGCTAAAATGAAAGAGAAGAGGAAACTAGTGGGAAAGTGAGTACAGCCACACCATCAGTCTGGAGAGACATGGGATTATTGCATATTAATTCATTATTTCTCAATATGTTAATGTTTGCACGATCACTAGAACACACAACCTAAACTGAAATGCCATTCTGCCTCTGCAGGCTCCCTCACCAAGATTCCCATTACACTCCTCTATATGAGAACAGTCTTTTCATCAAATCCTTCATCCTAGTCTCAGTTTGGAAACATTTTTTCCTCTTGTTAAAAGAACATTAGTCTCAGCCAGTAGGTGGTTTTCTGGCCAGGAATCAATGAATATGCTGAAAAAAATCTCTCTGTGCTCGAGCCACTGCAAGATGCTATCACCAAAGTATCCTGCCTCCTCTCCCAGGGATGCTGCATTTAGCTGTCCATAGGTACCTGAGCAGAGGAACAAAGGCATATGGGTTTCAGCAGTGCCAGGAGGGCTACACTACCCAGGAATGGCAGAGTCATCCAGATGAGCTGTCAGTACAACTACTCAACAACACTCTTAGATGTATATTTCACTTTATGCCACATTTCAGAAAATAAATAAATCATATATTCAAAAAAAATCTATTTCAGTAGTTGATATATAAGAATTTGATCTGCCAACCCCCCTGCCTCTATTCAGTGTGTTACCACATTTTGCAGCCAGGTGAATCCATGCTATAGTCACATGCTTGGAAAAAAGGAAATACTTTAAAATTTTAACCTAAAAATCACTCCTCTTCAGGTTGCTCCAGATTCAGAGGCCTAATGCTCATCAAGTGCCTGGCCCTGAAGCAAAATGAATACACAAAAAAGAAAGGCGAGAAGATACCGAGATATTCAGTGGCAGAAAGTATTGCCCTCCCATGTTTTTAACTCTCCAGAACATGAGCCATGCAGAAACCTCAATATTACCTATCAGGAACTTGCAGAAAAAACCACCAGCTGACTGCTGCTGCTGAAAGATGTGGAATGTCAAATGCCACCCTAGGAGACACAGGATAAGCAAGCAAGTAGACAAGCAGGACAGGTGATGTGGCCAGAAGTAGGTATACATAATTAGCACCTCAACAAGCCACATATCTGTCCACAAACATGCCACCTTACACAGGCACACTCCAGCCAGTCAGGTGACAGTGGGACAGGGGAGCAGCACGTCAAGGTTTGCTTTGCAATCAAATGACTTGGCAAACATGACGAGGCACTTGGTGGTAATGGCCTGTTTGATACCCCGGTGGAAAAGTGGAATCACATACTAGATGCCTGATGAAGTTTTCTCCTGCCATTCCTGAAGGGTGTCTACTCAATCTGTTGATTAGAGGAAGTGATGGAGAGAGATAACTATGGCATCCTGGGGCAGAAAAGACATGACGCCAGAGATTTTGAGAAGATGCTAAAAGCAGATTGTGAATCACCCTGATTGGGTCCATTCCTCGAGTTCCTCTGCAGGGATGATGCTAATCTCAACATTACACAGTGGTGACTAAAAGGAGCAAAACATGGCAGTTTGATCCCTGACTGTGGCTGCAGGCAGTGAACCTGAGCTCAGCAGCCTGTCACCAGGTCTGGGGTCGACATGGCACCTTCTCCAGAGCTCTCACTTTATACCTCACAGGGATTAAGAGGACTCTTGTGAGTTCCAACACCAACAGAGTCCACAAGTTCTGCTGTAAAAAACACGAGGCACTAAGGAAACAGGAAGGAGTTTACCACAAAACCTGCCACACTCAAAGAAGTGAATATAAAATAGAATTAAAGTAACACTGGCACAAACCAATCCCTCTGCTGATCCCCGATTAATATCAGCATATTGTGTCTCTACTTCTGGGTCCACTTTGAATAAGCCTTATCCTGAATTAGGCTGGCTGAAGACCAAACTTAGGCTGATACAGGTATTACCCTACTTCTGAAATCTAAACTTTAACTAATCCAGATACCAACGCAGCTCATCCCAGAAAAGACATGACACCTCCTAGACACTTCTTTTTGAATGCCCCCGCTGTACAAGCTCCTTAAGATCCTCTATGGGTCTCCTTCCAACCAGCCTACAACCTGGGCTGCTGCTGCCAGCCCAGATTTCAAACCTATAAGAACCAGAAATCATGTGTGAGAAGAGATAGAAGACCTACATGTCATTAGCACTGAACTCAGAAGGTCAGCTGTGTGCTGAAGGCTGGCATCTGGGTCCTCCTGACGGCCTTCAGAAAACATGCTCTGCCTCACGGGCACAAATTGCTCATGGCTTAGTCAGTCCTGGCTGCACAACCACGTTAATATGCAACACATCACCTATGGCATGACTGGCTACAGGAACCAATTAAGGTACAGTCAGGTAGGTTTTGAAGTCCCATCCATTTTAGTTGTTTATCTCAAATTTTCCTTTTATAAAGGAACCTGCCAGATGGATGGTTCTCTCTGCTTGGACACCCAATCCATGGGTGGCATGGGAAAAGCTGTCAGGCTCAAAGGGGCTCAGCCTTCACTCAAAGTTGACAGGAGCTTTCTCACATATAAGCACACAGACAAAATCTACAGTACATGGTAAGAAATAAATCCCAACACTGCTACAAAAATACCCCAGAACACATCACACTGGCTCCTGACAGCAATGGGGAGAGCCCACCACGGAGAGAAATCCATAGAGGTACAGAGAGCAGACTGTAGAGCAGTTTGTTTACAGACCCCAAGCTGTAATGCAAGAGCCCCTGCACTGGTGCCACCCCTCCTGGCAGCCCCAGCACTTACCGGGGAGAGCTGTATGGGTTGGGAGACTGCAGGTTCTGCTCGATCCGACGGTAGTTGTGGATTTGTGTTGGGACCGGAATGGGCACCGAGTGTCCGTACTTGCTGCTGGAAAACTGACCTGGCCGGCTGGTGGAAGGAGACACACAAAGAAAAACTTCTGTGAGGGCTGGGCCTCCCACCAGGTAATTGGAGATTTTATCTTCATACAGCAACTGTAAAAAGGAGGCGTCCCCTGGGCTGCGCTCGGGCTGTGGGTTTGTGCTGGGAGGTGATTCAAAGTCCTATCAAAGGGAAGTGGCACCACACACCTCCTAAAAACAGGCACCTCTCTTCCAGCACGATTCCCACCCACAGACTGGGTTAAAACATACACCCAGGCACACCACTCCCTCCAGGAAAACCAGAGCCCTGCTATTTCAGGCCGTGACTGGCCTAGTTTCCAACAGCTCAGATCCGGAGCCGAGGAGCACAGCACTGAGCAGGGGCTGAACATCCGTGGCTCACCAGGACACCAGCACAGACACTGCTGACAGGAGCTACTTGTGATTGATTCGTGCAGAGGCACCACTGCAGCCACTGCAGACTCTGGGGAAGTCTCACAGCACGAAGAGAATGCAGTGGTGCAAATCAGAGTATTTGCAAGGAGAAGGCAACTCAAGAGAAAATAAATTTCAGGGACAGGATATCTGTGTACCCATCACAGTCAGACAGAATATCATACAAAAAAATGGGACAGGCCCATTCTGCAAACTTCAGGCTTCTTCCCAGGTCCATCCAAGCAGGTGAATCAGCTCCCATCTGACATCTGTTCCCCCAGGTGATGGTTTCCCCTGTCACTCTTTGCCTGTACACCAGGCTACACACGGACCCTGCTGTACAAAACTCATGCAAACACCACATTTAACTAAGCAGCTGCCTAAAGTCTTCTTCCAAAGGCCGCAGAATTCTAGGATTAATTGCCATGGCAATGCTATTTACAACTGCCAACACCAATTGGGGGGATGTTGAACAATTAGAGAAAGATCTTATTGGTAGTGAAGGCTTCTGCAGTCTCCCTTGCTGTCAGTCGAGGACACACGCCTGGGTCTGCCCCTGAGAAGCTGGAAGCATGGCTCCTTTGGGCCCAATAAATAGCCTTGATTCTTCATTGACACACAATAAAACAAAGGCATTCCAGGTTTCCAATTGCTCAGCAGAAAGGTGAGGCTCTGGTGTCTCTGTCTTCCATCAGTGTGAGACATGGTGTCACGGCAGACAAAAAGCAAACAGAGCTTTCACCGAGAAATCTGAGGGTTCGTGTCAAACCTCGTACATCCCCTGACTTTTAACATACATTTCAAACACTGTCTTTTCCATCTGGTCAAAATCCTTTAGAGGAAAACAAGCTCTTGGGTGAAAGGATCCTTTCCCCAAGAGTTATATCAAGCCCTCATTTTCTTCACAAGGTGCAAGTTGCAAAAGGAAATGACCCAAATGAGGTGACATACACTAAACCTATCAACTGGCCTCCAGCCTTAGAGAATACAACTGACCATAAACTTGCAAAGTCCAAGAGATAAAGCCGGGACAAGGAGTTCAATTACTTGGCAGTAATTAAAAGCTCTTTCAAAACAGTATTAAATCCATTGCTGTGGGGTACATCCAAGGAATTACCTTTCATTAGACTTAATAATTATCTTCAAGGAAGCGTTTAAAAAAAGAATTAAAAAAAAATCAACTATCAGCATATTTTAATTCTGCCTAGTCCTTAATCTCTTAGGTAAGAGCAAGGAGAGTTGTCCTAGAGTGTACCATGACATCCTGAGGAAAACCTGGCCACTCTGAAACAGCCTTTGCTTTCTGTCCCACTTGGACTGCAGCCAGCATTGCTTGCTAGCCTGGAGCCACACACAAGGGAGAACTGCTGCTTCTGAGTGAGCAAAGAGAGAGGGAAAACCAGGAATCCTCTGTGCCAGTGGAGCCAAGTGCTGAACCAAGAGGTCTTATGGCATCTATACAAGGAAGAGCACTAAAATCCAGGGAGGGCACACCTGGGTGGCACCAGTTCCAAGAACTTTCAGGGGACAGGTCAAAGGCCATGGTTTATCCTCTGGATTCGGAGTGACTGCTCCAATGTCTCATTACTGATATCTTATTCCCCATCCTGGACGGAGTGGGAAGGAACTTTGCAGTGTTTCTTCAAAGCAGATAGAAAAGTGGGAAGTAGCATTAGAGGGTCTGGCATCTGCTCCACAGAAGCTGTTGGGAATGAGTAGGAAAGACAGTGAGAGCAGCAACGTGTTTAGATCAAAGCCACTGGCATTGACTTGCCACCTTGTGATCCAGTGGAGGACGATGGGGCCACTCTGGTGACCAGTGAGAAGTAGGCAGCATTTGTAGTCAACTTCCATGAATTTCCACTCACTGCTGTCCAGAAGCAAGACCAAATCCTTTAATAAAGACTGATCTCCAGAATGCAAAGGAATCAGTTAAGGAATAAGCTGTTAAAAAGCTTAGCAGGTGATGGCATAAGAAGCCTCATGCAATTAAACTCCACACTGTGGTACGCGCTTGGCAATTAATCTGATCACGTCAGCGAGCCTCTGAGCTATATTATTCTCTGTTAAATTTGTATGCTTTGAGGCTATGTTTTGTCATTTTCTGGGCTCGGTTAATGTGACAAATGTGTTCAACACACAGCCTGGGACTGTATTTTCTTCTTTAAAAAGACTTTAGGGTCATCCATCTCCCAGTGTGAAAATCCCCTTCAACCATCCTCCCCTGACAGGTGCCATATTGACAGAACAGAAGATGAAAGCTGTCCCGCTTCCCTGGCAGGCAAGAACAAGATGGGAAGCAGCACCACCAGTTCCCTGCAAGCTAAGCACATACCCTAAGGCTTCCAGGCCTAGAGTCAATGGGATCACCTTCCACAGACCGTTAACACCTCTGGAACACAAAAGAGTTTCTGGCCTCCTGTTGTGTGTGGGCAGCTGTCACCAAGACATTTCTGAAGGCCAAAACTGAGTTTAGAGCAACTGGTTTAGTTGGAACTAAACCCATGACCACGCCTGTTTGCACTCATTCCTCCTACTCCTGCATCCTCCGTTAGTAAACAAGGCCCACGTAGCACTACTTTATAGAGAGACAGTGCAAGGAGCTTTTCAAACAAACCACAAACAACTAAGCAGGCCCACATCTGTCCTTCAACAGCAAGGGGAGATGAGCAACACTCCTCCACACTTGCCCAAGTCAAGTCCATTGTGCTTTCAGGCTTGGATGAAGTGCTGTGCTCCAATTCACTCACGAATTCAGAAACAAGGGTCCTCAGCTGCAATACTCCACTGGGGGGATGAGTAGCTCATACATGCTGGTGGAGTGCATTTACTTTCTGCTTGAGAATAATCCCTGCCCCTTCAGGGAACAGTTAATTCCAGCTCTCCTGCATTCTCTCCTAGCCCCTGCTGAGGGCCACAAGAGGGAGAGACAGGCTCTGTAGTTGGGACTATCAGTGCCCAAGGCTGGGGAGTTTCTCCTGGGTGTTCCTTGTTAACCTTTAATTAAAAGGAGTGATGTGGATCTTTCCCAGCACACCAACAGCTGTAAGATCCCCTCCTGGAAGTCAATGGGTGTTCAATTATTCAATGCTGCAGTCACCACTGAACAGTTTTTCCTACCTGGACGGGCTCGGAGAACTGCTGTACGGGGGTGACGGAGATGGTGTCCTTCCCTGGCTTTCCAAGCCTGCTGAAGTCACCAAAGAACTCCTGAGGAAGACAGAAAGAACCCAGCTATTAGGTCCTGGGAACCAGAACCTTGAAGCCCCAGACACCCCATGGACAATTTCAGTTGCCTTGGTGGCCTTACCCGCTGTACATCAGACTGTCCTGGATTGGTTTCCCTCCTGCAGCCTCAGCAGTTAAATCACCTGAGGAACAAGGAAGTGCAGAAACAGATTAATTCCAGATAATTTTCTTAAAAATCTTTATACATTCAGAACAACTGAGATTTTGTGTAGAATTTCCTGCCCCTCCAATCCCTGCTGAGTTGTTTCTGAAGTCAGTGTTTTGCAAAATACACGTGGGCTGAAGCTGATGTCGATGCTGCTGATCCTTATACCATGAATTTGGGAAAATTCAGGCTGAAAGCAAGCCCTTTTGGAAGGGGGCCAAGACCTGACAGAATCATTTGGGGCACTAGGTACATGCCCACTTGGTGCCAGCCACTAGGTGCTGTGCAAAAGGATAGTGGTACATGCTGCATGTAGGGCTCTGAAACATCCCTGTCCTTCGTGGCAAAAATCCAGGGCAGTCAAATGAGCTGGCAGCTGGATACACAACACAGGGAAGCTCATGCCTGTGCCAAAACATCGAACAGTGGGAACATGACTAGCACAAGGCAAGTGTATACTGGTCCCACCACTGATCCCAGGGAAAACACAAGCAACACTGAGCTTTTCCTTATCATAAAGACTGCACAGCAGAGATCTTTCAGAGATTCCAGTTCTACCCCTCCAAATTCCTGTTTTATAACAAGTGGTGCAACTGTGAAAGGAGGAATCACAGCATTTATCACCACGTTCCAACTCAGCAAAGCATCATGCACATGGTCAAGGTTGAACAATGTCCTTCTGGCTTGTTAAGTAAGGACTCATGCATGGACATATTTAGGCATGTAGCTGAACTGAGGCCCTGGCTTATATGTACATATATATTTTCAAGGAATTCCTATCCAAGTATAAACACAGGTGCTCAAATGAAAATCAGAGTGTTTGAAGGAAAAAACAACATATTTTAGTCTTTTCAGGGATTTTCTCAAGTGTGAAATCCAGCCTGTTGGCTGGAATCCTGCCTTGGACTGTGATGCTGAGTGAGACTGAAGAGAGGGTGACATGTGAAAGGTTTCTGTGAAAGACATTTCCCTGTGAGCCTACTTATCTTCTTTTCCAGTTGGATTTCCAGGTTCAATCTCTTACTGAGGCCCCCAAGTAATCTTTACTCTCAAATCCTGTGTTTAAAGGTAATTACAAAATATCCTATGAAACTAGCCAGGGAGCCAGATGTCTCTTCCAGCTCGAGGACAAAACCATTCCTGCTATTCAGTCAAAACAGAGAGGTTTAATTGCTCTTTCAAACTCTGCTCAGAACACCTGCATTTCCAGAAACCACCTTACTTGAGAACTGTGCTGGGACCATGACAAAGTCATCTGTGTCACAGGAGGAATTCTTGCTGCTGCTCCCAGCAGAGTCCTTAGATCCATGCAGAAAGCCAGGAGAATCCTGGGTAGGAGACGCCAGCGCCTTCTCCTGCAGCTGCTGCTGCATCTCTCCAAGGGACTGCTAATTCAAGGAGAAAACAAACACTGGCTTCAGCACAGCTACTTCATCATTCTGCTCCATCCTTTAAACTGAGCTGTACAAGGCTACAAACAACATTTTGCTGATACACCAGGGCTGATAGCTTGCCAGAAGCAGCTGTTTAATTTACTGAAAAGGAACAGCCTTTTATGTCCCTGTCAG
The DNA here is from genome assembly GCF_025592945.1 of Manacus candei. NCBI lineage: Eukaryota > Metazoa > Chordata > Aves > Passeriformes > Pipridae > Manacus > Manacus candei. The sequence goes on along the minus strand of NW_026138151.1, from coordinate 1,250,663 downwards.
AACAGCGCATCTTTTGTTACACAAAACGTACTTCCAGCGTGCCTGATGCTCCACAGATAAGAAAAATACACTTGAGGTATTGCATCCCTTTCTGCATCAACCACGCATTTTCCACCAACTCACTCCAGTATGGCTGGGAAACTGAGAGGAGCTCTCAGAGACACTCTGGGTTGTTATTTTGAGTTACGTTTTCTGGTTTGTTCTTAAACATTAACCATCTGGTCTGTACTCATGCTTTTGCAGGAAGCCCTTGGTAACATGCAGATAAGTGTTCCTGCACTTTCAAGACCATCTTGTTTCACTGTGGTGCTGATAAAGAGTTAAAGAAAGGCCTGAAGGAGACTAAGCTTTCAGTAGACGAACAGCTCACAGCTGTCAGAGGCAAGAGGGTCCCTAAAAAGTCCCATTTTCCTGCTTCCTTCAGCCTAATGATGAATAGCCCCCACAATCCTCTCGTTCTGCAGACAGATGGAGAAAGCTGGATGGTTTAAGAAAGCTTTAAGGCAGCTGAACTGCCCACGGAGCAGATCACAATCTTTATCCTCATGCATTTCCGGGCTGAGAAAAACTTGAATCAGCTTTCACTTTGTGAATAACTTGGACCCCACTGAGACCTTGGCTCACCCTCCAAAGACTCTCCTGCTGTACCAGAGTCTGCACCAGACTCTCCTCTCACTGTACATGCAGTACACACAGGCAGAAGGAATTTTCCAGCTGTCAGAGTTGTCTCTTTTCCACCCAGTCTGTGAGCTCTGCCCTGGAGACACAGCGTTTTTCCCAGGCTGAGCCAGGACACCTCCATCAGCAGAAGGCAGAGCAGGAAAGGTGCAGTGCACCTCTAATGTGGGACCTCCTCCCAGTCTGGCAGTGACTTTGTACTCACAGACCAGGAAAGCTCAGGAGAGTCAGTCTGCTTTTCACACCATCTGCTCATTTCTGGAGTCTTATGGTCAGGAGGGCTCAGCCCTCCTTTACCCCGGGCTGCTGCAGGGAGGAAGAACCTCCTGGGGACACAGTTATGCAACATTCAGAGGAGAGCAGAACTGTCCTCTCTGTCCAGCCCACACTGTGAGCACCTACAACACCTTCTGCTAGTGCCTCTCAGCATTTCCCACACCAGGGAAACTCAGAGAACAAACTAAAAGAGTTGTCATGCCAAGGAGGAAAAAATTCCATCCTTCTCCCTTCCCTTACCCATCACACCACCAGCATTCCTGAGTTCAAAGTCAAAGGCAGCTTTCACCAAGAGCCTCCCAAAACAAGCTTTCAGTTCAACAAGCTGGAGGAATGTCATTTCAATGGTCAGCTAACATTCTGCCCTCCAGAAAAGTTTTCACCGTTTCATGTAACCAGAGAGAAAAACCATCAGTTCAGATCATGTCTCACAAGACCACTGGACTGTGGCAGGTCTGGTCTGAGCAAACAGCTTTGCTGAATGTCTCTCTGTGGTGCCTGGGAATGCTGGTTAGAAGGGAGGGTCACTTTGCAAAGAAGGTGGATGTGCTGTCAGGCTGCAGAGACTTTGCTTGAAAACAGAGAACCTGCAGCCAAGAAATCAGTGCAATACCCTGAATTAGCAACTGGTTTCAGTTCCAAAGAGCCTTCCATCTCTGCCAAGACAAGCTCGTGTCACTCATACCAATTTCTTTCATAAAGGTGTTTCATGTAATAGGCAATGGCACATTGAAATATGTCTTGTGGAGAGACAGCCAACCTCCACAATCCAAACTCTAAACTAAGCCCAGGCAGAACTGAAGTATTCGGTGACTTGTAGCAGAAGAGAGCAAAAGCAGAGACCTCATTTCAAAAATACAAGCAGGGAGACCATTAACACAAGCAGTGCATGCTCTGAGCTGTACTTACAGGAGGTGATGCCAGGTGAGAAGTGGAAGAGCTGCTGGAGGAACTACCGGAGCCTGAACTGGGATAAGAAGGCATTGGCACGGAAGCAGCTAAAACCAGCAAAAGACAAAACCAAAAGAAGTTGTCAAACTAAGATCAATCAATAATAAAAGGTCTTTTTCATCTTTTCCCATCAGGTTTATCTCATGTACCATCATGTATCAGATGTGGTCAACTGAAGGAGAACAAAATAGAATTAGTCTTCTGTTCAGTTATGTGATTCACATCCCTCCACTCCCTCTGTGCACCATCCCACAGGTCTCAGGACACCTGACCAAGGTGCTACCCAGGTAGTTTCTGCCATAAACATCCTCCAAAGCGTCTTTGCAAATGAAGGGAAAGATAAAACAGCAAAGCAGACTGAGTTACTCATGTCAGGGGCAGAAGTCAAGGAAACAGAGCATTGTTTCCTACAGCTCAGCATGTTCTCCCTTGGTCACTTCTTCAAGTTAAAGATGTTTTGGTTATTTATCTCTTTGTACAGAAATTGTTCCACAGCACAGGCCATTCCTGCATCCCTTCCTCTTATGGTTTTTTGTTCAATATCAGAACTGCCCATTTTATTCCCTTCATTGTCAAACTGGCTTTTGTAACTCTCACAGAGGCCTAAAGCTCACTCTGAAAGGCCTAGTTAGCATTGACCTTCAGGCAGAAAATATGATTAAGGCATCACAGGAGAAAAGAACATTTATTTAACTCCAATGACTTATGTAAGTGAGGTTCAGTAAATAACCTAGAAGAGCCAAGGAGAGAGACAGTCAAAGGTAACACTGGCTCTTCAAAGGACTTTGAAGTAGTTAGTGGTTCAAATTCTCCAGTCCACACACACAAGACTGAACAACACAGAAGATCCCAAAATCCCCACTTCAAGGCAGCCTGAAGTCAGATTTTACACTGGAACCATTTTGGTATTTGAATGACTTAAGATAGAGATCAGAGGCAATGCTGAAGTGAGGAGAGGAACACTCTGCTGCTCTTCCATTATGCTTGCAGAGAATTAGCACCTTGTCTCAAATTTCTACCTTTACAGGACCTGTGCTAATGACTCCATACTTATTATAAGGAAGATTAATAACACCTGGAAGAAGAATGCTTCTGTTTGAAGTAAAACTACCTCTGTCATTAATCCCATTAGATACTACAAAGTACTTACTCTATTCAACATGCTAGAAAAATAAAAGTCTATCTCTCTGCAATTAACTGTTGAAACAGTGTTCTAAAGATAAAAGAATGGGTAAATATGCCTTTTAATAAAAGGCTTTAGGCAGTCTTTCCATGCAGCCTATCAAAGAAGGTTAAAGGATGACTGGACCAGAGTCACTCAGCACAAAGAGAGCAATCACTGAGACACTGAATTCCTCAGTCTGAGAGAGATGTGACAAGATCCAACAACAAAAAAACAAAGCCAAAGCAGCACAGACTTAAAATATATATTTTAACATAAGTAATTGACCACTGTAAGGGTTTAACCAGGGTCACTGTGATCTCCAGCCTTTGCACACATTAACAAAACCTGAATATTTTTCAAAAGAGGTTGCTACAGTGCCAATAGAGACCGATGCAGCAGAGTGCTGGGGCTGTGCAGTGGGAATCCCCAGTGGGATGGCTGGGACAGGCTGGTGTGCAGGGCACACCCTCCTGTGATGGGCCACACTGGCACTGCTCACTCTGCCACCAGTTTGAGGGGTAGATCTGTAAGGAAATAAATCTTCCCAAAGCTTTGTGAGAGGCTACATTTTAACTTCTGTATCCAATCTAGACTAGATTTTGTGCACTTGATGATCTGTGCTGTTGTAACACGCTGCCCTGGCTCTGCTAAGGGAGCAGGGACTGGTGCCCTGATGATGGGTGTTCTGGGAGGTCAGTCAGGGGCTCTGTGGGCAGCCACTCTGCCCACAGCCAGCACAGCTGCTTCCCACTGCCTGCACTCAGGGAACACACACAGAGGTCTGACAACCTGCCTGTAAAATGGAGAGCTCTGTCCTGCCTAAATCACACTGCTTTTGATCTCCACAATCCTCCTACAGAGCCTGCAGAGCAATCCCTAGAACCTTCCCTATGTACTTAATACCAGAAATCTGACGGGGGGAAAAAATCCTCCCCTTTTAATCCTGCCAGCTATTACAGAACAATTCACCCATGTACAGACAGACTCTCCTCTTATGGAAAGGTGCTTTTAAAAAAAGATAAGCAAATTCTGAACTGTATCCACATGTGCTGGCTGCAAGACTTGAATCACCATTCGTCTTTCCTGGAATGAGTAGTTTTGTTAAGAGTCATTTCAGTTCTTTCACAAGGTCCCCTCCAGACTATTTTGGTCCTGTGATTATTGATTTAAACCTGGCTGGAATTGAGACTTTTCTATTTTTGTCTATTTGCTTCAGACAGCTTTTCATTAATCAGGAGGGAAGACACGAAGGCAGACTTTGCCACTACCATCTGAAAACTCAAAACTCAGCTGCATGAAGCACTCCTTGAGATACAGCCTCTGGTAATCACTGTTCTTACTTAAATCCCTTTGAACTCCCCAAATTCACACTGTAATGCTGTGAGCTCCAACTCTGAAGGCCCTGACACTCCACGTGGACTTTGATGCATGTAGAACCATGAGGTTTGGCTCTGGCAAACCCTCTCTGACCTCCACAGCCCTGCTGGGGCATTTTTTTCAGTGTCAGCCATGTAGGACAGCTTGAAAGCAAGAGGCCAGCTTCCATCCCCTCCACACACCCAGACACTCCCAGTTTAAAATTAAAAAGGGTGCAAACACTTGGCTCATCATGTTTTCAGTTGAGTCTGAATGCAGGGAATGTTAACATGAATTGTAGGCCCCCACCCAAATCCAGAAATTGCTGGATTGTAATTGTAATGTAAATAAGTCTGTTTTCATAATTGTCCTCTCCAACTCGTTCCAGCAACAAAACAGTCATCCTGCACGTTGTGTAACCAGTGCCAACTGGTTTCCAAATGGGAGAGCTGGGAGCCATAAAGGCAAGCCTGTGCTCCAGCTGTGTAGATCTCGATATTGGATCCTATGCTTGCAAAAATCACTTCTGACACATCATCCTACCAGAGGCTCCATTATCCTAAAAATATCTGACCCTCAAGCTTTATAGAAAAGCTTTATTTGGAATCTGAGTTCTACACGCACTGGAAAGATGCACTTTTCTGATTAACTGGATTCAATTAAAACCAGTCACCAAGAAGTTCTTTAATTGCAAGCTCTGACAAGGCAATAACTTGAGTGCAAACTCTGAAAGGACTTGGCAAATAAGTTGCTTGTCAGAGTTTAAAAATCTGCACCATTAAAACCTTCTATGTGCAGAAGTCACAGTGATTTTTTGCTAGTTATCACCTGTTTTGTGTACAACAAGATTACAAAGATGGTAAAAGTCAAGTTAAGCCAGACAGGTATTTCAGACACTGAACCACCTGTGCACTTCTGAACCAGAGCAGCTCACCTTTCATGCTCTCTTAACTCAGTGTAAAGGAGGCAGCAGCTCACCATTCATTAAAGGCAGGAGCAGAAAAACCTCCAAAATATTCTGCACGGGTACCAATTACAATGTGTTTACTGAGAGAAGACTTGCACAAGCGTCTAATTAAGCCTTCTCAAGCATTATTACTGTAACACACGGCCCCAATACCATATGCTGATCAGGCCTGGCTACAGACAGACGACATTCTGACTAGACACTGTATTTTAAAGACTTTATTAATAAATTTTTGCACATCTAAAGTACATGCTTAGTCACAGGTACAAACCCCACAATACAAAATTAATTATAAATAAATAAACAAAAAATAAAGTATACATCTTAACAAAGCCCAAGGCCCTGAATCCACTCTCCAGGCTAAAGCCTGTTGTGAGCAGAGCTCTGAGGTACACCCAGGGTGGCAGCAGACTTAAGTCCTTGCTCCACTAGAGGAGGGAGATGAGAGGAGGGACATAAGAACAACAGTCCCTTGAAACAGCAGTGAAGAGGGTGTGCTTGTCAGAAATGTATTGAAAGATTTTTGAAAGAAATGCTGATTTTGCTGGAGTGTCTTGCAAAATACACAAATGTATTTCAAGGAGGGGGATCCCCCTGTCTGAGCGACTTCAAAATTATCCACTTGGAGAATGACCCATATTTGAGGATTCCCCAATTTTCCAGAATTGTGTTATATTAAAAAAACTCTACATGTGTACTAACAGAGATCCACATAGAATGAACAGCCTGTGGCTCTCACTTCATTTTTGATCACTGTGTTGCTGGTGGCACCTCTCCTGTTCTGTCCTTGTCACCTGAGGGCAGACGTGTCTGTAAACCTACAGAGACCAGCATGCTCTGCTCATCCTGCAAAATGTTCTCATTTGGACAGGAGGTGCCACACCTGAAAACTGGTTTGGGACCTGGATGGACACATGGTTCCCTGCATGTGCAGTGCAGGCACCTCTGAACTGCAAGGGCAAAGGCTGCACTTTGGGTCCCTGAGCTCAGCTGAGGCCTCAGTGTGTCCATCACAGAGTGGTCACTACTCCTGGTACAGATCATCCAACAAACACTCCTAAGAGACCCTTGCACACTTGGATGTGAGTTAGTCCTGCTTCCACTGCAGTCACTGGTGGCCAGTTGTGATCTCCCAAGGAGAACAAAAAGATGAGGCACACTGTTCCTTCCCCCAGTTCTCCACTGGAAGCCTGAGCACTCTAATTCAGCCTGAGCACGACCACCATCATTCAGATGCAGCTGCATCTCTTCTCCTCTTTGATCCTTCCTACACTGGTGATGCTGAGCCACATGTTGAGACGAAGAAGCACAATAAAGCTTTTGGACTCTTGGCTCAGCATGCAGAGCCAGGGAGGCAGCCCCTGAGAACTGCAGCCTTGCCAAGACACCAACTTCAGCTACAACTGTGCAGGGGTCAAGCACGCTGCCATGTCAAGCATTATTCCACACATCTCAGGTGAGCTTTTCTTATGGAGGTCATCACAACCCCCCCCAACCTCTGCTGACACACTGGCTCTTCTCTCACCTATTCAGAAATCAAAAGGACCACAGGCAGCCTTTCTCATCCAGGCTCTTGAGCACACTTCCCAGAGGCTCTAACCCATCACTGCCATCTGGAAGCAGCAGAGACCTCACAGCAGACTACAGAACTATCTCCTCCAGTAGCAGGTTTCTGTGCACAACAACTCCAACATCTCCAGCAATGCAGAGGTACTTCTCCCCACGTTTTCAAAACCAGTAGCAGTCTTTCCTGCCTGGAGAGAACTCCAGGCTGTGGACATATGTCTGGAGGCGAGGACCAGCAGGGCAGCAGAGAGGTCTGGAAGCCCTACCTGCCTGTAAAGGGGCTTTTTTTATTGGCCCTTGACCCCACACTGTTAACCTTGGTGCAGCTGGGGGCAAAGGCTGAGCTACAGTCCCCTGCTCATCATGGCACCTCTGGTTCCTGCACAGCAAGCGGGCACAAGCTGGGAACTGGGGCCAAGTCAGAAGAACCCTCTCTGGTTTGCAGGGGGGTTTCTGCTCCCCTGGCCAGTGAAGCAGCGGAACGGCCGGAGGTAGGAGATGAGTTGGTGGGCATGCAGGAACATCCTGAGGGGGGGATCCTCTGCCCACAGGGGGATCAGACTTCGGAGGGCTTTTCCCACCCAGCAGCAGTGCAGCAGGTGCCAAGAGCTGGGCTGGCTTAGGAGCAGTCCCACACTGGCAGAGTCCTCTCCTGCCGGCAGAGCAGCCCCGTTTGGCAGGGCTGGCCCCACATCTCGCTGGTGCAGGTGGAGACAAGGCCTTGGCTGCCTTCCAAGCGACCCTAAACCAGAAGCGTCTTTTCTTGCCCGCGGGAAGGTCACCTGAGTGCACAGTTAAAATCTGATCAGGAACAACTGAGAAGTCCTCCTCTGGCAGCAGGAAAGCAAGAGACTGTCAGGAGTGACGTGGACATCAGACAAGGGGTGTCCACCCATGGCACACATCCAAGAGGGGCTCTGTGTTTGTGTTGGACAGGTTTCCTCCAGAACTTCCAGCCCTTGCACTGGGCACCCCAAATCAATCACTGATGAAAATTCTTGGCTCTGTCATTTACTGAGGAGATTAAAGGTCCAGGAAGATCCTTCCAGAAGAAGACAACTCTACACAATTCCACTAAGCCAACTCTCTTGGCCAGAGGACTACGATACCCCCACACCAGAAGGAATTCTGAACTGCTTTCAATGAAAACAAACCTCTGGACCACAGTACATGTGGCTGGAAATATGTTCAAAAGTTATGAATCGAAAGAGGGAAGAGAGAACTTTCAATGGAACTCTGTTCTGACCAGCTCTCAGAGAGTATCCAAAGGTAACCCTTCTACAAAAAGATTTATCAAGAACTTCGAGGTAAAAGATGAGAAATGGTTTGGTTACCAAAGCCATTTTGCACAGTCAACCTAAAGTAGCACCTGGCAAGCACAGCCAAGAGTGCCAGTTTGCACCATTCACAATCCTGAGTGGTCCTACAGATGAGGATGAAAAGCAAGACCATGATACATAATTCTGTTTATCTACAAGCACCCCACTGACCAAGCACTTCATACAAAGCAGCTGAATACATTTCAAAGCTACATTTGCTTCTACTTCAGGTTTCTAAATAGCCCTCTAATCATCCCTTTGAAGATAACTCAGTCAAATTAAATACATTTTGATGGTAAAATCTGGACATGACACACTAACAAACACTGAATCCCTGCCTAAATAACTAAGGAAACATAAAGCAGTGTTTTTCTTTCCTTTTGAACTAGCAAAGGAAGTCCGGCCACGGTTCAAAAAGAGTTGTAATTGAAAATGCAATACTTACATTTTTTCATAGAGGCACTTGCATCCAAGAATGGGTGATGGAAAAACTCATCTGAAAAAAATCAAGAACCGTGACTCAGTGAAAGGAAATGACTGTAAGAAGTTTACAAAGCAGTCAAAGCATAGCAAGTTATGGTGTTTTACACTGATTTTTCCATGCAATCCAGTCAACCTTGGAAGCTGGCTGACTGCAGTTGTATACAGTAGGGGTCAAGATTGCAGGGTAGGGACTGGATGCAGGACCCGCTCATATAAAAGGGATGGGAAATTATTTGGATCCCTGGTTGATCAGGATGGTGAGTCCTCCTAACTGCAGGGATCCAGGGGAGCTGTATTTATCACACTGCACTGCCACTCACTACACTGAAGAGGAATGATGGACAAAAAGATTGCTCCACTGAGTGATCTTCCATCACACACAGACCCAAACCCTGCACACGCTGAGGGCAGAAAGGATCACAGCCCAGAACTCCCCCTCTTTCACACCAGACACAACTGCTGCTTCCTCCCCTCTTTAAGGGAGAACATTCCACAGATCCAGGCCAAGAAAAGCTTCTGTCCTGGCTTGCTGGAGACATGAGGACATGTTTGCCTGTCCTTACAAGTAGCTTCTTCTCCCAGTTCCTTCATCTCTGATTCACTGCAGCTCTGTGCCAGAGTCCTCTCCTATCACAATCAGCAATTCAGCCTTTTGGGAATGTTAGTCATGGATCAACACTGATTATGGAGCTAACTGCAGGCACTTCAACTTCTTTTCCCAGCACGGATTTCCTGTTGCAACACCCAAGGTTTACAAACTTCTCCTTCTGTAAACAGCTCCTCTTTGGCCAGTGAGCTTTCCAGAAAGTAGCAACTGGGGTTTTTGTCTGCTTTTTAATCTTAAACAATCCCTGTCTGCCCAGCCTGAGAGACCCTGTCTCACCATGCCAGGGTCCTGCAGCCTGAGTGCGGGCTTAGCACAACAGAAGGGATGGAACTCTCTGGCAGGGAAAGCTGGCATCTCACAGATTACATCTGCTGTGGATGGAGAACATCCCCATCCTGGAGGAGCTGCTCAGCTGCTGGAGTTTCCTGCTTCTTCTTCAGACTGCTCCTCTAGAGGAGTGTACCATCCCTCAGCCAAGCTGACTCAACTGAGGGGGTGGAAATGATGATTTCTTTCACTTTTCCCCCTCCCCGCTCCAAACTGCTTATTAGTTGTGCTTGCAAAGCAAAATTTAAATAACCCAGCTTGTAATCATCAGCAGGAAACTTGCAACTTGAAACCCTCTTGGTTTTCCTCTAGATAATCTTGAGATTGCAAAGACCACCAGTTCCTAGTAGAACAGCAGCTGAGACACACAAGTAAATGAAGTTTCAAGCTTATGTGTTGCTGTTGTGTGACTCAACTAAACTCTGGGGCAGCTCCGTGGAGGGCACTGTGCACATCTCCAGGCAGATTGCAGAGGGCCTCAGGGGAAAAGGAGCAGCAGGAAACCCCCCCTCTGGGGAGAGTGGCTCAGGAATCATGCCTGACCCAGCAGCACTCACAAATCTTCAATTTTCACCTTACAGAGTGCTGGAGGGCACAGGGGCAGTGAACAAAGGCACTGACCATCAGCCAAAGCAGGCCTTCTGTAAACAGAGCAGGTGAAGAGAACGTCCAGTGGTGAGCTGGGCAGGGGGAGGACAAAGCACTGGGAGCCAGCTAAGGGAAGGGGGAGGTCTGGATGGGATCCAGAGCCACGGGACATGAACAGCTTGTGCACAGCTGGGCTCACACAGTAGCTGAAAAGGTGACACTAACTGGGCACAGAGAAGTGCTCTCATTTATGTATTGTTGGTATCTTGGCAAGGGGCATCATCTGGAGGTGGATGGGACCAAGTATACAACTGGATAGTGGGGAAGTGGATTGGTCTAAATAAATCATGGTTCTGGTAGTTGCTTTCCTCTCAGCTGACAGGAGATACCAGAATGTGTCATGAGATGCCACACACTCATCAAGATCTGCCTTCTATAAAGCACAAGGAGTATCTCAAATATAGGCTTCTCTACAGATTATTTTCTCACATATCCCTTAAAAACAATTATATTTTAAAAGGATGTGACAATTTATAGAGAGAAGGATCCTGCAGCAGCCAATAATCTCAGTGCTGAAAGTGTTGTCTTGAGTGATATCAAAATCTATTATCTCAAATTTCTAAGCGTTAGACACTGACTCATACATTCTACTCCCAGGAGGTACAAAAACAGCTTATGGGGGTCTAAAAAGGTTTGGCAGACTCAATTTCTGACAGCAGGGAGTCAAGAACCTCAAGGATACCTTCTTTTTAAATGCACAGCAGCATGATAGAAGAGGTGGAGATCTACAGCCAGATAGAAGATCTGCAGGGAATAATACTGCAAGGTGCTTCTATCCAAGCCAAGTCTGCCAGGAGCTTCAACAACTCCCTTATCAAAAGGCTCATTCTCTCACTTCTGCACCCCAGTAACAAGTTCTTTACATTCATCACTGGATAATTATGATCAGCCTCTGTTAATCCACCCAGATGACCGTCCCCAGAAAGGCTTTCCTGGCATCTCTAATCCAAAAGAATAACAGAGGGTGCAAAACAATTTCTCTTCATCAGATAGCACATGCTGCCCAGCAGGGAACAATCCACTTGAGCAGATAAGCAACAAATAACCAACCGAAAACCAATGCCCAAAAGATAGAAATATCAAACTCTTTTCCCCCAAGTCTGACTAAAAAGCAACATCCTGAAAACACTCAGGATGTCTTTGCCTTTAGATGACTTGGCCCTTTCAGGGGCTCTAGGAAAGGCTCCACCTCTGCCTGCTTTCCTCTAGGGCAGGGCTTTACTAGGAGGTTCTTCAGACCTTTTTGCTCAGCTAAAACACATCTGTAAGATGCTGCCAAAGTCAGAACCACCTGGCTCACAGTGACTCTTCTTAATTTAGAAGGAATTAAGAAAAAAAAAAAAGAATGATATCTTCATGTCAGCCAAGACAGGAGACAGACACAGGCCCAGAGACTGCCAGCTTGAGCCCTCATAAGAACCACAGCTTCCTTCCACAGAAATCTGGAGAAGGAGGAAAGGGTCTGCAAGCAGCTATGGTCTCCAGGCTCAAATTATCATGGCAGACCCTGAGAAATGGAGGGTATTGACTGAATTGCTCAGTAAATGGGTGCAGCTTGCAGCTTTGGGAAGGAGCTATGCCAGAGAAAACAAAGATGCTCAAGATACCACATTTTACAATCAAAGTTTAGAGAGATTACAAAAGCAGAAGCCAGGAAACAAGGGAACACAAGTAACAAACATAGGCTGAAGGTGTGCCACATCTCCAGGTTTGCAAAATTGTACCGAAACCAGCACGGGTCTTTCCATCACAGGTACTAAAACCCCCAAGACTATGCAACCCTCAAGGCACACGTGAGATCCAGGTGTCTGGATGCTTCTCCTAGCACCAGCCAGAAGTACAGATGTTCGTGCAGTGCCACAGCACAAGAGACACACAGAGAGGCAGCAGAACTAAAACTGGAAGGAGTTCTTACCGAAGTCCATGCGGTCCTTATGGTTACGCTGCAAAAGGCCCAGCAGGAGCTGCCTCAGGTGGCTTGATGTCTCCCTGGGGATGCTAGGATTGCAAACAAAAGCAAAATAAGAGACACTTGCAGTCTACTTAAACTGCTTTTACATATTCAGGAAGGCAACTGGCAAATGCAAACTCCCGTGTGCCTGCTGGGCCAGGAACACCAGGAGCTCACTGGAGGGAGGCTGAACTGAAACATCTCTATTTGCATCTCTGGCTTTCACTCCCCACTGTCACTGTTCAGGCTACAGCTAACCTTGCTTTAGTGGCCTCTCCCTTGAGCACCTGCAGATCCTTCCCTTCCACAGTGGTGCCAGTGTCAGCCCTCTGGTTCTCAGCTAAGCCCATTAACGTGCAGTACTTCGCACATGATAAATAAAATCTCTTCCACTTGTGCTATTGGGAATAAGGAGGGCACTAAAATCAAGCAGTTTCCAAGGGGAAGCTTCCAATTAAGACACTGGTGGTGAAATGTATCACCAATTACTACCATTTTATTAAGCCATTTGTTTTTCAGTGCAGCTTATGCAAGGTTGGCAAGCAACCTTTGTCTATTTGCTTCCTTGATATACAGCATTTATTAATTGGAGGCCACTAAGATGTGAGCAACTGCCACCCAAGCAAGCTAAAATTCATGCAGCTATCACCCCATTTTTCAGCACAGTTAGGAAGAAAACACTCTTTTCCATACAGTACAAAAGAGCTGGTAAATCACTGTGCTCTCCCTTGCCCCACAGCCAGATGGAGAAGAGGCCAGGGCAGCTCTTCCCAACCCCAGCAGACTGCAAGATGCAGGGAATAAATGACCAGATTAAGGCAGGGAAAGCGGAATTCAGCTCCTGCATAAGTGGATTCAGCTCTGCTGACTTCCCTCCATCACCAGAAGTGCTGCTGGGGGCTGTAGTAGCCAGGCTGGGGCAGAGCTCTCCAAATTAGAGCGTAGGTGGTTCCAGCTCCCCTCACTATTAAAACTCTGTTTATCATGGCTGTGCCCAGCATGGCCCCACGCTCTGCCAGGTTTTTCCGTCTCCCCACACTGGGGTCAGCTGAGGTAATGGCCTGTGTGTGCCCAGCACAGTAATTTTAGCTGCTCAGTATCTCACACGTGGCTCGGGCAGGGCTGCCCTTCACTGGGCTGGCATCACTCACTGCCCTGAGGCCAAGCCCCACTGATGCTGGGAGAAAGAACCCTTCCTACACCATCTCCACCAATCTGCCCTGCCAGAGACAGGGTAAAAACAGAAGCTGGCACAAAAAAGCTCATCAAGAAAGTGTCCTTGGAAGCCCACTGTGTAATGGAATAACCCAAGGTACCACAGTGAGCAGTCTCCTGAAAAATACATTAGTGCTGGAGACCTGCAGTCCTGCAGTGTTATCATCATTATTTATTTATCCATGACACACAAAGCTCTCACCCAAAATGAGTCCATTTCCCAGCTATGGCTTTAGCCTTGCTATGGCTTCAAAGCCAAGAAACAGGCAGGTCAAGCCATGGACTTCAGATGGCACAACACAGATGAAGATGATGCAAACAGCCTGTCTCCTCTTATCTCCCACATCTGAAGCATCAAGTTTTGCTACTCTATTTTCCAAGTATTATTTTCTAAGGCCACCTTTTTAAAGATAAGCAGCAAATCTGCCTTATTCCCCCATGATCTGGGATGTACTTTGCCATGCAAACCAGCATGATGAACGTTAGCTACTAAGGTCAGCACTGCTAAAATTGTGAGGCCTTTGGGCATGGGCTCCCCAGAATGCTCAGAACAGCATCTCACCTGTCAGCAGCAGCAGGGTAGGCAGGGACTGCTGGGGAGCATTTAATGAGCTTTTCTTCCCCACCCCATTCCCAAGCCAAAACACAGCACTTTCCACAGCCATGGCAGGGAAGTGGGTGCCAGCCTGCTGAGCCCCAAGGAAAATGAAACCAAATCCTGGCACTGCTGCAGTTTGAGGAGGTCATCTCTGGAGTAGTTTTGTGTTTCACCCTGGCAGGGCTCTCAAGCAGTTTATTCATGTTTACTCAGGAATAGCACAGATTGCAGCCCACGTCAGAGACAAACTGACTTTGGAAAGCTGGGAATTGCCATTTACACAAAGGCCACTTCAGATCTGACATCCACAGCAAAAAAAAAAAAACAGTGGGCTTGGATCTAAATTTTGGAGGAGTTTGGTAGTTCAAAAGTGGAGATAAGTGAAAATGGTGAATGCAGGCTGTGCAAAGGACTCAGAGGAGAAGGACTAATCCCTGCAAGCACAGACATGCTCTCCTCTTACAGCCCAGTTTCATTTCTCCCCTCACCTGCACCACGAGCCAAACAACAGCAGGGCAGCAGGATCGACACAAGGAAGCTGATTAGTTGTAGGGATTAATTTCTCTCTTAGCAAGAGGGACTGCCTCAAGGTGAGCAGCCATGTTTTGGGCTGTTTAGGAAAAACACAAGGTCTGCTTTCTGCTCACACAGATTATTCAGCTCCCACTATGTGGTGGCATTTTTACTTTAAATTGTTCTCGTTGGGTGTTTTACTCCCTCGAGCCCTCCAGTTCAACCCAGGAGAATATGCAGATGCCCCAGAGTTAATGCTGGTAGAAATCTGCCTTCTCCCCAAATCAAAAAAGGAAGTACTTAAAGGGAAAGCACAAGTCATTGATAAGAGCTCCAGCTTCTTGACAGTCCCTTCTAGTTATCTTTTGGAGCTGTCTGAACTGATAAGGGAAAAGAAAAATCCATGTACAGCAACCCACTGAACTTTCTGCATATGTGGCTGCATTAGCAGCTCTGCCAACTCGAAGCTAACTTTCTGCTTAAAAAAGACCTTCCAGTTTTTGGATATCTTATCTGGAACTTCAGTCCTGTCTTTGTACCAGGCTGAGGTTTTCAGAGCAGGCATGAGGTTCTGCTTTAAGAGCTCAGAGATCAAAAGGAAAGACCACAGCAACAAAACCAAAATACCCTGACAAATCACAGCACTGAGCAGCGAGGTAACATATACCCTGTTAGGATGAAAGCAGTTCTCTTCCCCCTGGAAACTGCAGCAGTGTCCATTTCCATGGAGGTTATAGTGTTTCCCCCTAAGAGCAGGATGGACACAAGCAGTTGCTGCCCTGACACGTGAGAAATGGGAATGTGATCTGCAGTCAGGTATTGCAGGTTACAGGAGGGACTGCAGTTTGGCTGCTCACACGTTTCCAGAACTGCCATGAGCTATTCCCAAGGCTCTCAGCCTCAGGGAAGCCATGTGTGGAACCAGACCACCAGCTGGCTCTTGGAATCACTAAGAGTCCTGAATTTTTGCAATGTAGGGGAGCAGCAGTGTCTGCAGAGAGAGAGAACACCAACTCTGGCTATCCACTGCTGCCTCATTTTCTCTGGGCCACATCACTGCTGGTATAAGGAATGGGGAAAGGCAGGTGGCCAAATATTTTAGTCACCTCCCTGAGTGACAAGCCAGGAGCATGCGAGGACAGGTATAAACACAGGGTAAACAAGTGCCTACAAGCAGCAACACTGGAAAAATGCTTACTTGGGCATCAGCATCTTGTTTTTCTCATAGAAGAGGCGGAGATCCTGTGGGCTGCTGGCCTGTATGGGAGAGACAAACCAGTACGTGAAGGAGTTGACAGTGAAGGAAAGGGATTAACATTTCTATTTCACAGCAGCTCTGATGAGCAGAGAGACACTTTTCAATTGCTGGACCAGCACAGACAATGAGAACCTGCAGCTTGCTTTAGATTGAAAAGCCAGCCCTGTGCCAGAGTGAAAATACAGTATTTTAGCCTGCTGCCATTTTGTCCCTGACCTGGTTCTGTCCTGCTCTCCCCTTCCAAGGGCTGAGCTGCACTGCAGTGGGCTCTGATGCTCAGGTTTGAGCTGGCCTAATAGCCTCCCCCAGAAGACTAAATAATTGCATACGGTTGAGGAGCCTCAAAGGGTGAATGGTAGATCCTGCTGGGAACATGGATTGATGCTGCAGGGCATTTAGAAGAGGGGCAGGGAGCCTGCTGATGGGCAAGAGGATCTGTGAAGAGACTGGGAATGTGAAGAAAAAGCAACTGCATTGGGATTTCCTACTTTAATTCCAGGGAGCCAGAAGGTCTCCAGCCACAGCTCCTGTTTTATTTGTGTAGTAATACACACAACTGTGTGGGATGTTGGATGACAAGATTCCAAATTCCGAGAGATGAGATTAAAAAAAAAAGGGGGGAGGGGGGGATTGGCACAAGAGGTTTATGGCTGAGGTTAAAAATAAAATCACCAGTAGAGAAGCACAGACACGTAAAAATCTGCTAACACAAGTTCTCCATTTGTTTTCATGCAATGAATAATACAGGCCAGTAAATTAACCCCAGTGTCTCAAGCTTTTCTGCTTAGGCTGAGTCTCTTTATTAAAGGCAGAGCAGGCTGGCTGGCATGACACAGACATGAAGGCACACATAAAGAGGGGAGGAAGATCAGAGAGATTCATCTGCAATCAATTATTGGTGTAGCAGAGTGTGTAGGAAAGCGTGAATGAGGAGGCAACAGGCAGCTTCTCCTGATGTTCAGGGCAGGCTCTAAAAGCCCTCGAGCCTTCCACCTACTTCTGTTTCTAAATTAGAAGCATTTAAGGTCAATTAAGATGCTTAAAATGGCAAATCAGACAAGCCAATCTGCAGATGGCCATCAAAATACCACTAACAGAGCATGGCTGGAAAAGCAGCCACATAAGATGCTGTTTCAACATCACCTACTCCCTCTGGCTGAAGATGAAAATTGAGGATAATAGAGCTCAGTAAAAAAACCTCAAGAGAATGCAAAGGAGAGTCTCAAAAGCTGCTAATATCAACACACTTGTGTAGCACTCATCAGGACAGTATTTTTTACACAGCCTTACCAACAAAAGCTTCACAACTCTCCTATTGATTTGTACCAATAAGTGCTATTGGATTCCTAAAGGAAGCAAATAAAGATTTCCTGATTGTCTTTTCTGCAATAACACACCCTCTGCCATTCACAGACACAGCAAGGACCCAAACAGAAGGTGCAGAAATACTTTCTCCACAACCCATCAGAATGAATGTTCTTTAGCAAAGCATCTTGTTACACAGATGCCAAACTGCACCAAAACTTCCAATTGCTTCCACTCAATTTGATTTGGTTCAGGAAAACTCCATTTTAACACCTTTCCCCTTGCAGATCTTGGGTCTGTCATTTTTGGCCAACTTTAAGGAGGCAAACACACACTGCACCAAATGGCCTGGCCACACTGCTCTGTGTGATGAAAAATATGCCTGACAGACACAAGGTACAAGGAGGAGCAGAACAGGGAGGGCAGGGCTCATTCACATCAGAGAGACACAAGCCTTGGCTCTGTGCTCTGGTCATTTCCTGTCCCAACAACTCGATTGTTTCACAAATACAATGAGGCTCTGATCTACTTCAAACACTGTTTTGTCAGACATTTTCCTGGCAATAAAGACAGAATATATTAAAAGCAGCTCATATATGAAGCCCAGTTCATTAGAGAGCGTTTCCATGCACTGGCTCAGACAGAAACAAAATCCTCAATGAAGTTCCCCCCCTCTTTGTACAAGTTCAAGAGATATCCCCATAGGGTTATTGCTCCTCCACATTCTGCTTGTCTCAGCACTATCCCCACTTGCTCCTGCACACCCAGACCACTCTCCTTCACTAGGACTGTTCCCTAGAGCCCATGATAGGCTGGTCTCTAATACAGATACTGGGGGAAGAGTCATTTTAGTGAGTGCCCAGCACAGATAACCATGGATCACCATTAATTTGGTAAAAACAATTGAATCTTCACATAACTTTATTATTAATGAGTCACACACTTCTGTTCCTGGCAGAGGGCTCCCAGGCTTGCAGTAACATGCCCACTGCTCTCCTGCTGTCACCAAGCATTTCATAAAGCACTAGGACCTTCAAACACTTTGCTCACCTCTCCTTTCAATAAATAGTGCTGCTCTGAGAATCGTGGAAAAAAATACACAACCATTTGTAAGAGAGTAAAAATGCCACTGGAATCCCTTCTTCTAGGAAGCTAAGGACTTAACTTGAAACCTACCTTCCAGGCAGACACCCTGCCCAAGAAAAGCACCAGAAAAAGCACATTTTAAACAGGTAACAACTAGACCATTCGAGGTACTCAGAGCCAGCTGCTACCTGCAGGACAGCATCCATCTGCCAGACCCAGGGATGCAGAACTGACAGCTCAGCTTTCCCCAAGAACAGGAGACACACCAGCAGGTCAATTCACACCCTCAGTCCCCCTCTCGTGTTACTGTGGAGCAGCTGCATTGGTGTAACTGGTTCTGTTTTTGTCTGTCCTTTCTATATATAGAGACAATTGGACAAATTCAGTCATGCCAGTCTGTTAGTTTGTCCCCAGCAGCAGTGGAAATATGTTGAGCCAACAAAGGCATTCAGCATAACCCTGCCAAATCCCACTCGGTGCTGGCTGCCCACAAGTGAATTGCATGAGAAAAGCAGGCAGGGGGGTGTTTCCAAAAGCACTCAGCACTGGATTTGTTGTGCTTGGGCAAAGGCTGGATGCAAAAGCCCAGCACTCAGACAGAAGAGGGTCAGAGACATTCACACCTTCCCTGAACAGCCCTGTCTAGTCAGCACTTCATAGCAGGTGTGTGGTATCTGCTCTGTTCCTTGAATCCTTTCCTTGGAGATCTGGAGGTGCAGAAAGGGGGTTCAGATACGTTAGAAAGAAAAAAAATAAACAAGTAATGATGTTTCTAGCTCCGTAGTTCCAGGCAAAAGCTTGAAAACCTGCTGCAAATACCTTCTGCTTGCTAAGACTCCCACAGCGAAGTGGCTGCATTTGGGGGACCTGAAAGCCCCAGGACCAGAAACAAGCAAACAAAAAACCAACCCCTGAACCTTCTTCTTTAGCTGTCTGTGGATGTTTTCTCTCTCTGCTGCCAACAGAGCAGGATGAGACCCACAAACACTGGTCCAAAAGCCACTGACTACAGCAACAAGTCAACCTCTGTGCCCAGTCTCAGCAGAATAAACCTACCACTGCCAGGAATTCCTGTCCCCATGGACACAGGACAGTCCAGAGGAACAGATCTGGGAACAAAAGAGTAGCCTGCCTAACAAGTTCTAAGTATAAAGTCATCCCTTCCTTAGTCTTCCTCAAGGCTTGTTCCACAACATGGCAGTTGCTATAAGTGACACATAATCCTGGTACTTATGCAGACAGAATTAACTCAGAATTAAAGTAGTGAACTTGGTACACCAGACTTGGAAATTAATTTTTCACCTAACAGCTAGCTGGGACAAAGACATAAGTAGGCAGGTTAACTCTTTCAGAGCTGCCAGACTGGGCAGAAAAACTTGCACTGCCTCTTATGTCACTCCCCTGCTCCCTGGCTCCACAGTGCATCACATCCGTAAAGAGCTGGAAGATTCATGCAAAGGTTCAGACAGCAGATAATCAGATTTTATGGTCTTTACATGATCTGATGTCCAAGGGGACCATACTACTGACAGAGACAGTTCTGACACAAAGTACACGTTCTTGGTGGTGAGTCTGCTTACCAAGAGCTGCCCAGTTTTAAAAGGGGTCACACAAGAGAAGCCACCAGAAATATCACTGTGATTCCTCCCCCACAAAAAAGAGAGATTGAGGTCATTTAACTAATCATATTTAAAGCACCATCTGACAAGGACTAGACTGGTTTTAGATTGTTTCAGACCTTGTGTAAATCTTTTTCCTTCTCTGCCTCCAGCTTTGCTTCTGGTTGTCACTTGTTTACACTGCCTGCACCACCTCACAGCGGGCACAGGCTCCCAGTCTTTTCAGCTCAGGTAAGGACAAGATGAAACCACTACCCTCCCAAGGCACTTCCCAGTATTGGTCAGCATGACCAGGAAATGCACTGTTCAAGTCCTGTCCTCAGCGACAGAAATGCAGAGGTGTAAGTGCAGACAACTTATTAGGCAAGGCAAATTAACAATTCCACATTAGTACAGTGCTCAGCAAATCTGTTTATAGGGATTATGAATCCCATTAATCTCATCCCTATGGCAGTCTCACTGTTTTGTTTATGGGCACGTTTAATACAAAAAGCTCCTTAAGAAAGCTTCACCAGCCATCCTACCAACTGTTCACATCTGAGCATCAGCAGCTTCTTTCTTGCCTGCGTGCAGTGAGGCAGGGAAGGGACAGGAATGGCTCTGGGAAATTGCCTTGGGTGACCCAGCTATAGTTAATTTTAACTCTGAGACAGCCAGAAATCACATTCATGCACATAAACACATCTCTGCCTTGATTTAGGACACTTTCTGGATTGACAGCTGCCTCAGCCTTTCCACACATTTGATCTTTTCTCCATCTAACCTATCTCCCCGAAACCCTATTTTATTTTTAGGCAGCTCCTTCCTCCTCCCCACAAATAACACTGGAGTCCCTTTGGCTTGCAGCCTCCTGGAGGTGCCTGGCTGGCTCATGCAGCAAACAGCCAGAGCACCCAAATGCAGCATGTTTCATGCTCCAGATTCCCATGGGAATCTCAGCCAGACAGGGATGAGGGGCTGTTCTTGCCAGCCTGGGAGGGAAAGCACGGTGAGGATTTAGCCTGAAGAGGTGAACGTCAGAAATCCAGTTCCTGGCTTCCCTGTACAACTGGGTCTGCTGGTGGCACTGTGTGGAATCAGCCTGTTCCCTCCCTACTCATTTGGAGACATCTCTCCCAAAAGCACTCATTGCTATTCATGGCGTCCCAATCACCCCTGTCCACTACCCCTCTTTTCTCCTAAAAGCCCTGTAAACAACAGTTTCTCCCTGATCAATGACCATCAGCAAATTCTTACAACACAGTCATGCCAACAAAGACAGAAAAGCCAGTTAACCTTTAACCAGCTTCCCAGCATCTGCCCTGGACAGGCTTCTTTCACCTGGATCTCACAGCTCAAAGGCAATTTGTGACACACACAGCCAAAACAAATAGATGGGGCACAGAGAACCATCTGGGCTGAGCTCCTCTTTCTCCCTGATCAAACAAATCCACAGCTGCTCCTGCAGTAACAAACGGGATTGGCATTGAGCTTCAAAATACAAACTCCAAAAGAGGAA
Organism: Manacus candei; assembly: GCF_025592945.1. Lineage (NCBI taxonomy): Eukaryota > Metazoa > Chordata > Aves > Passeriformes > Pipridae > Manacus > Manacus candei. The sequence continues at coordinate 1,229,277 of NW_026138151.1, read as the reverse complement.
AGGGCGTGGGGAAAAATTAAAATAGAGGAACAAATGACCCCCGTTCCCAGCCCAACAGATGTTGGATGTATATGGGAAAGAGAGGTTATCTAGCAAGGCAAACACAGAGCAAGGGTCAGGAGCTGCTGGGAAGGGACTGAAGTGTCCCTTCCCTGCCCAGCCCAAGGCAGGGTTTGCCATGGCTCAGTCAGAGGGACGTGGGCACACAGGAGTGTTCTCACCCCTGTGTGAGCCTGAGCACACACCTACAGGCAGAACACTGATGGTTTTCTGACCATCTGCCCTTTCAAAACCTTGGCTGGAGAGCTCAGTGGAGCTGACTAATATTCAATTCTATTTCCTGGGGAAGTCTTCTCTGTAGGAACAAATGTTTTCAGGAGAACATTTCTGTGACATCCCTCAGTGACCAATGATAAAAGCCACCTGTTCTTTCCACAGAAATCAGGTGCTCCACAGTTGTGTGCAATCTGCCAAGCAAAGAACACCTATGATAAAGTCACCATATTAAATGGTAACTAAATAATTTGAATGAGCACAGTATCAAGGTGCCTTTAGAGACTAAAAAGCACCAAGTTACAAGGGAGAATGAGTGCCAGGCTCTCCTATGCAGCAGTCAAAGCTTGCCTTCCCCTTCCCCACGTTTTTTCCTTCAAAGAAAGTAAATATTTGTGTGTTGTCCTAACAGTCATTTTCTCCTCTCAAACAAAGAGACCAACACCAATGAACAGAAGCCATTCAGAAGTTTCAGTGCATTTTTGGGGTGTTTATAAAAAAAGAAACATGCAAAGAAAATGAAGCCTTGCTCTAAACTCAGACCAAGCTGGTGGACAGAATATAAAGCACTGGGATGGAAGATTCTTACAGCAGCAGGGAAAAAATTACCCTGAAGGAGAAAAGTGCTCTTGGCTCTAGACAAAACCAAAACATACCATTAGTTTACTCCTGTATTTGCCCACCCTTTCCTGCAACAGATTCAGAACTCATTTTATCCTCCCTGATGATGTAACTGCATAAACATTCGAGGTCTCGTGTGAAATCCTAAAGAGCTGTGAAACCAAAGCTCAGAAAATCCTGCACTTCATAAAATTTGCTTAATTAAATGAGCATAGATTTGTCCCCGACTTTTTTTTCTTTTTGGTGCTATTTGTTTTTATTTCCTTTTCATCCATTTTGGGGGCTTGGTGGGTTTTGTTTGTTTGGGGTTTTTTTTTGCCATTTTGTTTTGTTAGGGAATCAGGATAAAGAGATGTCAGGACATGTGAAGAGAGGGCCACAGTTCACATGTGCCCTAATGATCTCAGAAAATGAAGAAGCACTCCAGAGGCATGCAGTTGACATATATCAGCATGCAAATATGAAGTCTTTTTCCACAGATTAGAGATTACAGAGCTCACACATTAGAGAAGCAAACAAGTATCAGCAATTCGAGCATCTCTGCTATGCTTTAAGAGAGCAAGGAAAAAAACCTGACAAGTACAATACTTTAAAATAGTAATTGCAAGGGAGATCCTGGAGATCTCACTCGGCATGGAAGAAGGAAAGGAACACACAGTGTGGCACACTAATGACCTGGACCAAGAAAAAGACACTGAGTATAGAGGAACTCCAGCTGTGTATGATTACAAATATGTGAAGTAATCCTGAAACATGCCTGAGGCTGTGGTGAATTTCTCCACAATTTTCTCTCAAAAATTTAAAATCAGAGAATGCTGTTCACTAAAGATATGTTTCAGCTGATCCAGAAGTTATGGCATTTCAGTATAGGGTGGAGTTTTACAGGACTGTGTTGTATTAGGACAAGTTTGGACCTGATGAACATAAACATTTCAGGCTGGAAGGGACTGCTCTGACATGACAGATAAGATCTTTTTGATAAGATTCTACTTAATGACTTTGAAAACCAAGTTGATTCGGCTGCAATACACCAGTTACCACCAAATCATCTTGAACATTAACCTGCAATTACAATCTTCCTTATTGTCCTTCCATACACAACAGAATTATAATTATAAATTATACATTAAGTACAGTTGTAAATAGGCCTGAAAAAAACCCACTGCTTTAACTGATGCATGGCAATTTTCCTCAATAAATGACCCTTCCTAAGGATTTATAACTGAGAAATACATTTCAGTAAGATACAGACCAGAAAAGAGTCATATTCTAGTAACACATCCAGCATTACAACATATAAAGCACCACACTGTCAAGGTGTTGGACAGCCAGACCTTCATGAGGCTGGATCTAGGGGAGCTGACACAATAATGACAGAAGCCTTTGAGTAACCAGATTAAATGGAAAAAAAGAGATAAAAAAAAATAAATCATGAAACAGTCAGAAACATCAGATCTAAGCAACTCACCTGAAAAGGAGCCTTTCCTGTTAGACACTGATAAATGATGGTTCCTATACTCCAGAGGTCAGCTTTGGCATCGTAGTGTTGTGACATAATGACTTCTGGTGCCTTTTTGGGGAGAGAACAGAGATTCCTTTTATAAGAAGATGCAGCTTTTTCTTTTTTTTAGCAGCTCCAAAAAGAGAAGTCACTATCATGCTTTACAAACTCTTGAGCTAGATTCCCCAATTACCATGAAAGATTTGCTCCCAATAAGACTGTAACACTATCCTGAAAGGGCCAATTCCCTATCTAAGTGGGGGAAGCAGAGACTTTCATTCAGGAATAAAAAAAATATTCCAGTATTGGGTATTTTGGGCAAACTCAGTACTTTCCCCTCTCAGTGCACTATTTTCTGCTGAATCCACCTATGCTCATAAGAAGCCTCATTGGAATGGCACAGACAGATCTTCTCAACTAAAGCAAGGAACAGGTAAATGATCAGGAGCAGCCAAGGCTCACAGGTTAAGCTCCAGCCTCCATCCTGAGCTGCTTCACTTCAGCACTTTCCTCATTTAGCCCAAGATGGCAGCACATTAATTAAGCTCCAGAGCCTGCTGCCAAGGTCACAGTTTGGGTTCAAAGGCAGCCCTCTGTGTTTCAGCCCAACAGCTTGAGCCCTGCTGTGCCTCAGACTCTGGGTTCTAATCAGACTGTGCACTCAGCTGCTCCCTGCCAGGCTTGTTCCAGAAGCTGGAGACAGTGCAAGCCCCCAAAGCCCCATGGCTCAGGAGGAGTGTGCCTTAGGAGCAGCAGCAGAGGGGGGAGAGAAGGGCAGGCTGGCTAATCCCACGTGTTTATGACTAGAGATTTCATTGCAGTGCTGCCAGCATGGAACAGGATCAATTTTCTAGCTCTGTTAGAAGTAAAGGCCACATATAATGGAAAAAAAAATAATGGCAACAAATAAGTTGTGGACAGGAGCTGGGTTTGTCCGTAGGGAAGCAGGCATGGCACCAAGCAAAGCCAAGGAAGAAGGACAAGAACTGCACAAGGAAGCTTCAAGTCTTGCATGACATGGATCATATTGGGATTCAGACAGAAAGCTCATTCTGATGGGGGTAAAATACCTTTCTTTTTTAAAACAGCAAAATGAAACAAGCAGCAATAGGCTGTGACCCAAAGGAGGGAATCAGGGCCTGCATTGCCAGCAGATGTTCCCAGAGCTCCTGCACAAGATTCACAGTAGCAGTAGAGACAGACTTCAAACACTCCCTAAATCCCAGTTAAACCCTCCCTCCTTGTCCTCCTTCAAATCCATCAGTAAACACAGAACAATATGACACACTGAGATTCCTTGATATATCCAGAGTTGTTTAAAATAAAAATAAAAAACAAAATAGAAAAATATCATCACTAGCTTCCTCCAGCCCTTTCAAAATATAAGCTGGGTGTTTTCAATTACTTTCACAAGCAAGCCTGAAAAAGTACCACTAAAAATAGACAATTCAGGAAACTCTCATAGGAGAGTTACATCATCTTCACATATAGCATAGTTCAAATAAACATCAGGCTTCAAAAAAGGGAGAGGAAGTCTGTTTTGCTTAAGTTAGTACTGTGGAACAGACTACCAAATGCACCACCCCTGTGCAGTGCAGCACAGCACAGTCCAGCCTAACTCTGCCCAAAGACTATAGACAAAAAACTTCAGAGTGGATTAGACCATGTTTCAAATCAGGTGCCTCCTGCCCCAGGGCACCTCTAAAAACTTCAACCCAAGTTGACCCACATTATGTTTTTACTTTGAGCTCAGACACCCACACCCACAGGAACTATTACATGACTACCTCTGACATTTTTATTTCTGTCTAGTTTTGTCATTTTTAATTTCACTGACTTGATGTGACACCGAGACCTTGCTGCTATACAAGCACAAATAACAGATAACCTCATCACAACCTGATCCCAGAGTGGGAAGTACAGAGAGGGTGAAAGGGATCAGTTTGGTTTCTTATACACATTGTTTCACAGTCTAAGAAGTCCTCCTGGAAGCAACTGGTTTGGTGAAAGAATTGACTGCAAAGGCTGAGGTGACAGCAGGTTTTTGGAACTGCTCTGTCTCAAAAGGACCTGTTGAAGCAGGGATTTACTGAGGTTCCTCTGCGGGGAAGCAACACCTTAAATAGCCAGATATGTCAAGTATCTCCCCAGCCCTCACTCTTCTGTTGTTGCTTTGCTCATAGCAGAGGAAATAGATTGCACTTCCCAATGCCTTCAGGGGAGAGGCCTAGGTGACCTCTGGGAGATGCAGTTTCTGGGAGCAGACAACAATCAATAGTCCATTTATTTATCCAAAGCTCATCTGAAAATTACATGACAGCACAGGCACCCATTGTCTGACATTACCAGCAGCCAGAACTTTAGGAAGCCTCCAGGTAATAGCTGGTTTCTGACAGTAAATAAAATTTCACCTTTGGGGGAAAGACTAGAGAAAAACAAACCCTTGCTTTTGGGGGGCAAAGCAAGAACAACACAGAAAAACATGTAGGCAAACCACACTCACCATGTACATGGGTGAACCACACAATGTTGCTGCCATCATATTGTTCTGCAGATACCGGGCAAACCCAAAGTCAGCTGCAGAGAGAAAGAGAAACAGGTCAGGGGCAGACACCAGTTCTAGAGAGCCTCCACCTTCTCCAGTTGATTCTTTCTACTTTCCTTTCACGTCCCATCAGTCTTCACAGCACCTGCCTCATCTTAACAAGGCTTTGATAGCTCTCTTCCTAAACACCAACATCCTTGTGCTAGTTATTAATGCACAGTACAGACACTAGAAAAGGACAGACCAAGCCACAAAAGCCCAGAAGAACAAACTCCCATCTGTTTTTCAGGGATAAACAGTCACTTCTGGTACCCATTTGCCTGCACTTTGAACTGTCATCTGGGAGAGCTCTCTTGGTTCCACTGAGAGTGTGCCAGTTCATAACTAAACCAGTTCATCTGCTGCTACCTCAGCTTTCCATTTGGGGAACTGAAAGTTCCCCTCCATTCAAAATGCTCAGTGTAACAAGACACCCAGGACAAACCACTTCCCACCACCATCCACACTTCCTAGCCCAGCCCTACTGGAGTCTTCCTCTTTTTCTTTAGAAAGGTTCCAACAGTGCCAACCCCAGCACTAGGACAGAAAGCTGAGCCACAGCAGAAAAGCCAGGGACAAGGAATACCAGGACAAATTACCTCTGCAGGTTACTGAGCATCTGATCATATGATACTTAGAGGTTCTCTCAAGGTTACCAGATATTTCAAGCTATGAGACTGACACTATCATCTGTCACTAATGATACAGCTAGATATTCCTTGGACCATGTACTCCTCAGGGTTGCAGGGTACATCACACCCAAGAGCAGCTGTGCCTGCAGAGCTCCCGCCTGTGTTTGAAGCTCCCAGTCCCTTCCACCTCGCAGATAATAACTCTGCACTTCACAAAAATAAAATTAAAAAAAAAAAAATCAAAACAAAACAGTCAAAGAGGCACCAACATTTCAAACTTTTCCACTGGACCTCATTTCTCAGGTGAATGAAAGCATTAACACTTCCTCCACAGCACAGGGTTCAGGTGAGGAACAGCTGTACCTAACTGGTGTCAGCTTCAGCTCAGGAGCTGTAACACAGCCAAAAGCTCACATGTGAGGGTTGTATCATCCAGCACTCCTTTCTGAGAGACCCCAGGGGATATGTGTGCTCTGTAGCTGGATTTCTGAAGCATTGGTCCCAACTACTAGTGGTCCATCTGTGCCACTTGCCTGATGTGCAGAACATGAATCTCTTCAAGATGCAGCTGAGGAACCTGCCTCTAATTCAGCTCGTGAAAACACCCACTTTTGGGTGTGCCTGACCCTGTTCTGTGCTCTCTGAGGGTAGCCAGGAGAGCAGCTACTATCAGGCCTTCAGGCACCCACATTTACCTCAATACTATTAAAAGCTGAAGAAAAAAGTCACAACCTGCTTATTTCTTGGTAAGCTTGGAGATCACAGGCCAATTAGGGCAGGCTGGTGTTTGTTTTTACTGAGGGAGGCAGGCACTGCTCAGCTGGGAGCAGAGCAGGGCCTGCCCAATTCCTTTTTTGTGCTAAGTCTGTGTCCTGGCTGAGCTGAAAGCTTTTGCTCCTCCTGCCTGGAGCCGGCTGAAGGCTACATCTAGCAGAGGAACTCAACGAGGAAGATGAAAAGTGTTAGGGAATTTTAAAAGAAGGGCAGCAATCCTTTTCTCCTCCCAGACAGCTCCCCAAAGACAGATTGAGGCTTGCCACTTATCCATCACCAAACCCTCCCGAGGGTGACGTTCGTAATGGGGTCTTACCGATCTTTATGCGGATGTTGTTGGGATTTGATTTCCTGCCTCCAGCGTAGGAAAGGAGGATGTTCTGTGGTTTCAAGTCCCGATGGATGATGCCTTTGCTGTGCAGCATTTTCATGGCACCTGCTATCTGCTGGAGAAAGAGCCTGATGGTGTCTTCACTAAGTGTCCGCATAGCTGGGAAGGAGGGGAAAAAAAAAATGACCACAGATGAAAAACTTACAATGCCAGTTCCCTGAGGAGCCCAGAGGGCAGATTCTCACAGCAATTAGCCATAATTTGTCATCTTTATTTCCACGTATGATGTCTTTTCCCCACACACCATTTCTGAATGATTCCTACAGGCAACAAGGGAGAGCGTTTGCATTCCCAGCTTATTCTGTGGTCAGGGCTGTTTTCAGCCCCAAGTCTCTCATGCTGAACTCAGGCCAGCACCGGGTGATGAATTTGGGTTATTAACTGCAGCCCAAAGTGACATTTGGTGAGGTTTAGGGCTTTCCTCAGCAAGAGCTGCCAGCCAGATCCAGACAAGCAGTAGGCAGGGCTGTGGCTGCCTCTGAGCTATGGTCAGAGCTTTATCACAAAGACCAGGTCTAAAGGTAGAGCTAAGAGGAAAGGCAGTTAGGATTAGGATTTATGCCTGCAAGAGTCATTAAGGCTCGTGCTGGGCCTGGAAAGGGCTGGTAGGTTAAATTCAGTCAGTTAGAGCACATGGCCAGCAAGGATCTGTAACTCTGGGTATCAATCCAAGTCTAGGCCTAACCCTGTGCATCATAACCTGCTAGACCAAACCAGAACTCTAATCCCAAAGCCAGTGTTTGGGTGAACCATGGTCCAACACCTAACAACACACCCTAGCAAGTGACCCCTTCAAACCCTCGTCTGACACCCTCCATCACATCCATAAACGCAGCAAAAATGTCTCAGAATGCTTTCATAGGCAAATTTTTTAAAAAGAATATAATAATCAAAAGCTAATATAGAAGCTCTGAAGTGCCCTCTCCTGAGATATGGGCTTCCCAAGAACTGTAGTGTGAAAATAAACATCGAGGAGATTAAAATAATGTTCAACTGACTCTTCTAATCAGAGCAATGCAACATCAGCTCTCGTTATTTTAAGAACTATATGTATGAAACTCTTGCCAAAGCTGGGAGCAGCCTGCTGAACAAACCCCAGGATCAACAGTGCTACCAGCCTGCCTCCTTGTCAGTCACTGAGCAAATCAGGCTTCAAGCAAGCACCATTCCACCTAAATAAAATAATTTCTTTTGTAAAAGGTCCCTGTAAATTAGTTGGGACTTCATTAGTGTTTTTCCAGCTGTTCTCTAGTAAAGACATTAAAACAGGCTGGCAGGAGCTTCAAAACGCCACTCTACCCAGTCAGCTAGAAGGGAGGAATCCTTATGAAAACACAGCTGAGGTTGCACACAGCTTTAACACAACACAGGAAATTAAAAATCTAACTTTTAAAATACGTGCATGGGAAGCAGCAAGGGACACAGATAAGTTAAACAGCACTTAGAATAGAAAATAAACTCCCACCACTCCCAAACTTCACTGTTCTGGGAGGAGGCACAAACACAGCTAAAGTGTCACCAGAGCTATCAGGTGGTCCTGGACTCGTACACGTGAGACCAGTGCACATGGACACAGTTCCTCTCCCCTTGCTGGGCCTTTTTCCTCGTGGACTGGCACTCAGCTGGAATTCATGAGACTCCTCTGCAAGAAGGGGAGATTCTGTGAAGGGATTTTAAGGATATTAAGAGGCAGCTCAGATGCAAGTCTTCAAAACCCACTTGCATCTTCTGAAAAAAGCGTTGCCTCATCTTTAACAAGGCTTTCCCCAGCCTCCTGCTGACTTATCTCAGTGTACTCAGTCCCATACCATTTTCTGCCAATTAGAAGTCCAACATCTCTTAGCTGTGCTCAGTGTTCTCTCCAAAAAGGTCTCTGCAGTATTTCTGTGATTTCTATTCAAGGAAATCTATTCAGGAACAGTTAAAACACCACCTTTAAACAAAACAGCAAGAATTCCATCCTTTTATTCCCAATTCAGCTCAGGCCCAGGAAAGGACAGGCTGTCTCATCTCCCAGACACGAAGCAAGGCTTGAAACTTAGTAATTCTTATTATTAAGCCAACAGGCAATTACCAACTCCTGGCTAAATACACCCTGCCTCTAGCAGGGAAACTGCTGAGAGCCTTGTCCTGACCTGCAGTCCCAACAACATGCCACGACTTTGAGGCGTTACCCTCTCCTTTATATAATTTGGTGGCTATAAACCTAACACAGAACTAGCCACCAGCCCTCAGCAAACCAGCTGAGCCTCCCTAATGTGGATTCTAACTCTTCATAATACTGAAAACAACACTGCTACCAAGATCAGAAAAATCCACTCACCCATAGAAAATAGGGCTTCTAAACTATTAATTTCTGCAGAAATTAAGCTTTTCCGCTCCGCAGAACTCTGTACAAAGCTCTCAGCCCTGCAAAAGTACTGTTTTCCTGGCACACACAATCTAAACTGGTGTCTTGAGCCTGCAGACAGGTTCTCCAGTGCAACTGCAGTGGCAAAGTGCAACTACCACGCTGCAGTGCAGCAAAATGAGAGGTCTGGATCCTCTGGCAGCATTAAATCCCACAAATCCAGGTAGGAAGGCAGGACTGTGAAATTGAAGTGCTACCCTCAGGAACAGAGGAGGGACAGTCAGCTCCTGGGGGAGTGCAGGGGCCTACCCTTTTACCTCCCTCCATTGACAACCAGGCTGTAACACAGGAAACAAAACTCCTTATCTCTCACACTCAGCCCATCAGTCTGCTGTGTGACAGCACCAATCTGCAGCTGAAGGACAGAGACATAAATACAACTGACATTTTCACAGACTTCAGGATATTGGCCTGAGAAAGACTTCCTAGACCAGTTACCAACAGCAGAGTGTAGAAGAAGATACAGAAAACTCATTCAATTTAGGTGCCATCCAAAAAATAAACACTGTAGAACAAAACAACTCTTTCCTTGCTGCATCCCAAATAGGGAACTTGTACTTCTGTCATCTTCATCTTCATCAGGAAACCGCTGGCCAAATACTAAGCCTGCACTAAAGTCTGGGCATCCCTGGGGATGTCTGTGGTGAGCAACACATTCTTGCAGAGAGAGCTGTTTCACAAGCCCTACTTTGCCATGACTGAGAAGCAATAATATCCCTGTGTTTATTTTCATGGGCTCCACTTCAGTGAGGAGGCACTCTGCCTTCTGCCTTGGGAACAGCGGCTGCACAGGTCAGTAGATCACAGCAAATATTTACTCTGGGTCAGTGTGGGGCCTCTGTGCTTTGTAGCTCTTGAGGCGCAGAAAAAGGATGAAATGACCTAAGAAGTGCCCTGGTCAGCCTGTGCTGAGATGTTCAACCTGCAGGAGGCTGCCAGGTAAACTGTAGTAAATTGTAGTAAACAGCCCTTGACAGCTGATCCAAGAGTAGGTGCACTGGAGTACACCCACTGATGTTACATTACAACACCATTCTGGAAAAGTTGTTTGGGAAAAAGAACATCTCCTGTTACCCACAGGTGTCACAAGTATCTCTAACATGGGCCCAATCCAAATCACACTGAAGCCTGAGATGAAGCTGATTTATTTGGGGCCTGGCTTACACCTACCCCAGAGTTCCACTCATGCACAGCATGGCCAGTGGGACCCCTGTGAAGTCTTCTGTACAAGTCAGGAGATTTATTCATGATAGGCCAAGTCCTGTCATAGATATTTCTTAATTACCTGGCTGCAGAGGGAAAAAAGCTACACAGCAGTGCTTCACACCTCTGGTTTGAAAAAGGGTCCTACTTGGGATGGACTAGAAGGATCACAGCTCCCTGCATCTGTTGTGGTCAAACCAAGAAATATCCTGCTCTGATACAAAAGAAACAGCTTGGGGAAAGGTCAAAAATACTCTCCTGTAAAGTGCCCATAACAGCCTGTGTCAATGCCAACTCACAGAATTTAAGAAGGAATTTTAGACCAGCCTGCTCTGACCTCCTAAGTACCTGAGGACACAGAATTCCAGTTACTCCTGTAGAGAGGATGGTCACTTCTGTAACACTCCCCACAGCTGTACCACACACAGCAGAGATCTGCCACTCTCAGCTCAATACATCCCCATGATGGGCTTAATTTAAACCAACATGCATAGAGATCCTCCCAGGAGGGAAACTGCATTGTACCACTGAAGGACAACAACACCAGAGAAGCTGTGCTGAGACACAACCTTGGGTTGTACCCAAGAGATGGGTCTGGCCAACAGCACTGCAACGTGCACATATGCACGTCCTCCAGTTATGAAGACAAGGAGAATTAGAGTGCCTTTGGATTCAACATGGAATTACCATATTGCCTAATGCCTGTAATTAGAGGGCAGAATGGATCGGGAAGCTTACAAGCAGCTCATTCAATGAGGAACAGGGGATTTGCATGCACAGCTTGGTTAAAGTGTTACAGGAACTACCAGCACAAATGTCTGAGGAGCCAGTGGAAAGGAGATCTGCAATTAAACACCCTCACACAATTATCAAAATAACTGAAGCAGCACAATAACTGCTCCATAGAGATGAGCCACTGAAACATCCTGTCAGAAATCTAAACTTTCCAAGATGAGCATTCAGTAAAAAAATCACTCCTGTCAAAAGCACCCTGAGTGTCTGCAGAAGCTGGAAGAGGAGATACCCCAAAGGAGAGTGCAGTGGAATGGAGAAAGCTGACACTTCACATGTAGGCTTTGGGATCTGGAAGACCCAGATCTCTGCAGCAGTGAACTAACTGCAGTCCCTTACTGACTCCTCCCTCTGGAAATCAGTGCCTGCTGGGTTCTCTTCACTGGCAACCAGCAAGCAAACAGATGTTAAGAGTTAAAATGAAAGTAAGCACCAGTTTCCCAGTCACAACAGCTGCTCTTTCGAGTTGTCACGGTAATGTATTTTATTGGTAAAAACAGAGCTAAAGGTTAACTTTCTCAATTTAACTCAGGCAGAGAAGGATCAAATCATACCCCAGGCAACGCTCAAACAGACCCAGCTGGGGTAAAACTGAATTTTATTTGGAAAATAAAATTCACCATCACTTTCTCAAACTAACCACCAGCTTCCCAAGTAATCTCAACTGATGAAGAAGGAAGTGAGCTGTATTAACAGCCTAACCAACTGCATGCTTCACTTTTTTCTTGGGGTTTTTTTGGCGGGGGGGGGGTTGGCTGAAGGGAGAAGATGACAATGCACACACAGAAGCAGCAGTATGAACAGAAAGATTTTCAACAAATCCCTGTTTCTGTAAGTCATTTGGCCAGAAGCTGTGTTCTTGCTTACCCACACAGCTTTGCCAAGAAGAGTGCACAGCCCAGTGCTTTAACAGCAAGATTCATTTCGTGGGCATGAAAGCTAAAAACTTTGGCTTTCAAAGCCCATGCATTGGTAAAACTGAAGTTTTGCTATTTTTAAAAAGCATTTTATGAATAAAATTTGCACTTGTATTCAAAGAGAAAAAGAAGGTACCAAATACAAAAGCACCCTCAGTGTTCATAAGTGTTCCACCACCACCAAAGACACTCCTTTTAAAGCACAGTAATACCCAAGAGATGCAAAACACCATCACTTATCTAAGACAAAGCACACTAAACCTGCATTTTAAAAACCAAATGCCTGTTACTTCTATCTCACCCACATTTTAAACAAATAAAACACAGGAAAGGCAAAATATTCCTTTTTTTCCCCCTTCAAGTAATAAATTCTTTCTGAAAACTGAAGTCCACAAGCATAATTCATTAGCCTGTATAAATAGAGTGCAATGTGCTAGCATCAAGCCCCAAATAATCATTCTAGGGACACCAACACTAGCTGTGGGGCAAATGTAAATTTAGCTTTTAATCCTTCAATTTCTGCCATTTCCAGGCATCACACACCTCAGTAAGGAGCCTGAAGTATTATCCAGCTGACTAGCTTTTAATTTGAACAATGTGAACAAACTTTGTTTAACCATGACCCAGAGCCACACATAAAATGAGATTAAACTTGTCTCTTTACATTTAGTAATCTTCTAGTTAACATGCAAAACATCAAGAAAGCAACTTTAAAGGAAAAAAATTCAGTCAGGGCAACAAAAAAATAAAAGGCTGTTTCTGACTGCAGCTAAGTAAATTGTTAAACATGTTATCCTATTTATTTTAGGTACTCAGGTGCAAGGTGATTGTCTCAAAGGCCAGGATCCTGTATCTTTGCCATGTGCTCCCCTGAAAAATACCTTGGGAGACTGCAGCCTGAGTCCCAGCAACAGAGCTGGCAAAGCATTTTTCATTTGCTTTGATGGCAGAGACACCCTTGAGTCTCATCAAAAATTATTCAAGGCACCACAGTCCCAGGTACCAGTGCTGTAGTCTGCACATGACCCTGAAGTCAGTAGTTTTTGTCACCCCCACAGCACGAGTGGCTACACTACAGTCACCCTCAATACACTGAAATAGAAAATGTGTTCTGCTCTAGATGTGGAAACACCCTTAGGGGTAAACTTAAAGAATGTGAAATATACTCTTGGGATCTTATTTTAATCCGACCCTACAGGACTGCAAGGCTCCAGTATAAACAGCTTTTTGCCAGTGACCAAGAAAAGACAAACTGTGTCCCCAGCAGTGTTGAAATATGTTTAACCTGTAAGGCCATTGTAACTAAAATACATAACTACTGACAACAGTCACTACTGACCTGCATAGAAAGGACTATAAAACCAGCTTTTATTGTAATGGAGTCTCAGTTTTCAAATGATTACCAAGGGTGAACCTCTCAGAAGAGGGGCAGTGATACTCTTTATTTTGCAGGAATTTAAAAAGAAAAAAGGATATACAATCTGCTTACTTAGATCTTGTACAAGCCCCAGAAACCTGAATGAGCTAAACCAGTCAGTATTTCCTTCTGAATACAGAGGATATTCTCCATACTGTTCTACTTACTGTGAAGGTAGTCAGCCAGGTCACCACCATTACAGTACTGCAAACAGAACAGAAAGCTCAGTTAATGTAAGGCAAATCAAAAATTAAAAAGAAAAACAGTAAACTTCACTAGGATGGCAGGCTCATCACAATACTTAAACACATATCAAGACGCATATTCGGAAGTTGGCAGGGAAAACCCCATTCCTGTGGGTTCCTCTCCTGTCCCATTTCCCCCAAATGTTATGCTGCATTATGATACACCAGCATTAACCAGCTCTTGTGCACATCAGAGAGAAAGGTAAAACCAGAACAAAGCAGAAGGGTCACCACTGGAGACACCACCAGCCAGCTGGCTGAGGAAAGCCTGGGAGCAGCCACAGCTGGAAGCTGAAATTCCTCCCATCAGTGTTCACATCATTAAGAAAAATCAACAAGACCTCAGTGTGAAAACTGCAGAGGACAGAAAACATTCACAAGCTTTGCAGGTAAGCTGTGTCCAGAAAATTCTCTCCCCATGTATCTTTGAAGCAGATGCCACCCAGGAGCACCCATTTGACCCTTGAGGTAAAACGTCTGACTGCTCAAGCCTGTGCCAGCACGACCTTCTGCCAGCAGCAATATGAAAAATCCCTCTGCTGCTATCTGCACCCACACAGCTCTGCCTCTCAAAGGCTTGCAGCTGCAGATTAGATTAGCAAAGCATCACAGGTGAGACTGCCAGCAGGAAGAACCACTTGTGAACTCGCTGGGTCCGCTCAAAACAAGCTTAAAAAAAATTAAAAGAGGGAAAAAGGGTAAAAACAGAAAAAGGCAGCACACACTCACCTCCATAACCAAGTAGACAGAGTTTGCCAGTTCCTGGGGAAATAGAAAATAGAAAAATAAGGGATTTACGCATTGAAATATTTCACACACTTAATTGCTGCACTTACATTTAAACAGATAATCTGTGCTCTGTTATGAGTCTGACTGAAGAGAGGGTAAAAACATTATCGGTTAATTCCTGGAAGATTGCTTACTTTGAAAAATGTCATGTTATTGCTTTCTGAGTGTGCATCTGTTTAATCAAGCTGATCTCCTGTATTGTGGCTTGGGTCTTCATGTCCTGTCCAGCCCTGGGGATTAACAGTGGCACGCAACACAGATGCTGGCACACTTCTATCTTAGAGCCCTAATCATGTCCACATTTAACTGGGCCCTTTATAGCAGCTATGCTCATGTGAGCAGCTCTGGTCTGAGGAGAGAGATAAGAGCAATGCAACTCTGGGACCTGCAGTTCAACCCCATGGCTGAAAAGTGCCCAAGAGATTCACCTTCAGTTGCTGGTAAAAAACGGAAGGATCTGGGGTAAAAAATGCAACACTGGCCAATCAGATTTTCCACATGCATTAACAGAGTGCCATTATCAGGTGGGTAAAGCTGTCTGGATTATCTTAGGGGTCAACACCAGCTGAGACCAGGCCAAACACTGGTCTTCCTAAGTTCCTACAGATGCTGCCCTGTGATGCTCTTCCCACCTTGAGAGTTTACCTCCTGCCTTAGCTGACCCTCTCCCCCAGGACCCTGCCCTTAGGAAACATGTACAAGACTGTATATCCACAGTACAATCACAGGTTAGTGTGAAGTCCCCCACAACCATACAGCATGTGGTGACACCAGCAGCTGCCTGGCATGTGTCTGGCAGAGCCACCAAACTACTGGCAGAACAAACATGAAATCAGGCAGATCTTTCAACCCCAGGTAGACCCAGAAGGCCTAATGACTAAATCCTGTTGTTGAACAGAAGTCAGACAGAAGCAGACCTATTACATAAAAACCTGTGAACTAAGTCACTCCTAAAGCCCGCAAACTGGAAGTCACTCCTCAACTCAAGGCCCAGCCAGGGACATGAGCTGGCAGCAATTGCTTGAGTGGGTAGAGAAGTTCTAAAAGTAGTGGCAGAGAGCAAGAGACTTCATTTCCATGGCACTGGGGCAGTATGACTTCACTTACAGGCTGTTTAGGTACCTGCCCATCCAATTCCTCTTCTGAGCCCAACTATCATTTCAAAATCCCCAGCATCCACCCTACCAGCTGCTTGGTTTCCAAGCAGTCTCCAGTGTCTGCTCTCAGTCCCTTTCATCTTGGTCTGCCCACAGGACTCTACCTCCTGTCAAGCCTGTACCAAATTGCCTGCCTTTGTCAATGCCTCGAGTCCTCTGCACCTCCCATCCTTTCTCTTCTGTCCTCTTTTAACCCCACAATGTGAACTCTGGGTTTCCATATGCTGGCTGGAAGACTGGTTGGAGGAAGAGGGGGAGAGAGGAGGAAGCTGAATTACCTGTGATTTGAGAGACTCAAGCCACAGCTGCACGGCCACCTTCCCCCAGAGGGGCCCAAGGCACCAGGCAGCCCCGGGTTCAAGTGTTCACCACAGCCCAGGGCCACCCTCGACTCTTACAGCTGCTCTCACTGCCAAGCCCAGATGAGCTTTTTGAAGTCCCCTTGTTTGCTCAGAAAGCAATTTTCTCTGATACTTCAAGAAGGCGTTTGTTGCACTTCCTTGCATGACAAGCACTACTTTAAACAGGCTTTGTTTTCCAACCCCTGTGTTTGAAAGCAGCACACATTAAGTCATCCAATTTCATACACACTTTGGGTGAAGTGGGAAACCAGTCTGTGGTTAAAAGCACCAGTCAAAGGGAAGCAGTGCAAGGAGAAAATCCCAAGCATCATTACAAGCTCTGCACATGACAAAGCGCTGAGGGAGAATGTTCAGGAGTGTTCGAAGCCCACCAGCTCCTGCTGTCCTAAGCAGGAACACTGGAAAGCCAAGGTTGATCAGGACTTTCAGTTCTACAGAAACTCCAGCCCCAGATGTACCAGAAGACATGAGACACACCAGAACTACAGTGCAGCTGCTCAGGGAGCTCAGTGCCAGGCAACTGTTGGGCACAAAGGAAGTGTCTGAAGTGGGTTTTGCAGCCCACACCAAGTTCATCAGTGCCACAGCAACAGTTTTCATAGGCACTTCTTGGCTAAACATGCTGTGTTCATTGCAGCTCAATAACTCCATATATGAAAATGTGTAGTGACAGCTGGGTTTGGGGAAGCTCAGTATATTATTACCTATGTAGAAAATGAAGAGGAAGCAGAGCTTACACAAACCAAGCCCAGAAGATATTTGTAATAGTTTGTTAGCCAACAACTAATGTACACTGAGCAGTTTGGTTGTTTTTCCACTCTACATTATTTAAAGACTCTGCAAACAAACATCATCAAGCAAGCCATTGATTTTTGGCAGCCAGCATGTACAGTGACCAGGGTTAAACAAGGACCTTCACTGGTAAGGGAGATGCTCGACCTCCCAACAACGTGACCTTGGTGGTTGGTGGTTTTATCTCTTCACCCTCTGTTGGTGGGATAAGAGGGCAATGTCTAAAAGGCTTCTAGGAGAGAAGTAGATGGCTCCCTCAGCCATCCCCTGGATGCACACACACCCACCGCAGCAGAGGAACATCTAGCAAGGGTATTTTCAGATCACAGATGCCTGTAGCAGGGAGAACAACTTCCACATTTGCAGCTTCAGCATTTCAAGACCCAATTACCAGAAAGAGAGTTGTAAAATTTTGCCAACAAAACTAAACATTTATTTCAGGAAGAGTCCCAGAAACAAGCTCTTGTTTGTAAAAAGCCAGTAGAGCTTACTCTGGTTACAACAGTCAGCTGTCTAAAGACACTGCTAGTTTCTCAAACAGGCTGATGGACTTTTCTCAAGCTGATTCAGCAGCAGAAACTATTTCTTGTCCATTTTTATCCTTCCACTATATTTATGATTTGTTCATTAACAAAACAAGGAAAAAATACCACAAGCCAAATTTTGCAAGCTACCAGTTTCTCCAAAAAAAAAAAAAAAACCCAAAACACTCAGCCCACTTGTTTCCATATCAGCAACAAGAAAAGTGTGACAGTTTGCTGAATTTCTGCAGAGGCTCATGTCCAAGAAGCACTACAGATAATTTCCTCTGGACCTCTTATTCACATGTGCCAGTTGGGGCAGCCAAGGCTAATCCTGTCACTAAACAAGCTCAATGAAGGGAACAGCACAGAGACAACACCCGAACTTTTCCTCTCATCACAAAGTCCAGCAGCACCCTGACCATGCTCCACAATAGCAGCAAAAGGCCTCTGCCAAAGGCATTAAGTTGATAATTAATCAGTCTGGATCATTGCCTGACTTGTGTTTCTTGCAGCAGAGGCCCCAGCAATGAAGTTACAATTTAATTGAGTGTAAAAATAGGCAACAGCCTCTGCTGTCTACAAATAACACACATCTGCTGATGGAGGACAAAGAAATGAAGAAATCTCGTTTAGCAGTACACCATAAATCACCCCAGGACTGTGCTCTGCTAAAATTCCTCACTGGGACACTAGGAGGGATGGCATCATGGATATCAAGACCCAGCAGTCCTGTCTCCCTTTAAATTTTCTCTCCACCCATATGGGAAGGTGGCATGATCTTCTTGGAAAGTGTGTCTTTAGGTGTGTCCAAAGGGAAATGTCTGGGTGTACCCACAGTTAGTCATCCTCCCACCACAGCTTAAAAAGTCAGCAAGAGGAATTTTCCTTAGAAAAATCCTCCTCTGCACTCTACCCCTGCACTCAGCCTGCCACCGAGTTTAGAAAGGTGCTCAGGAAGGAAAAAAAGTGGAAATGTGATTACACAACACTCAGGACTCTCTCAGCAGCACAGTGTTCTCACCTATCTATGAGGGATCAGTGCTGTAACAGGCTCTGGGGTAAAACCAGTGAAGAATGGCTTCCACCTCACACAAGTCTTCCTTTCTAGGAAGACTGGGGGATACAGGAGGAACACTTTGATCACAAATGTAGGTCCACTGTTACGACCATGTGCTGAGCACCACAGGGCTGACAAAGCTCCTGCTGTCTGTAGGAGAGGAGCTGTATGGACTCAAGTCCTTAGGACTGGTTTTGTTACCCTCCTGAAGATCAGCCCGTTTGCTGGCCTCCCTCTGATGGCAAAGGTTCCTGGTTTGTACCACTCAGGAGATATCTCCCATACCACCTCTCCAACAGCACCCAGAGGCACTGCCAAGCCAAGATAATTGCCATGCATGGATCTCTGTAATCGAGGCTGGGACTCAACCAACTGCACCAACACAACAGCAGTGTAGCAAAGCTGAGGGTCTGACAGTGGAAGATAACACCAACAGAAAGCTAAGCTTTTCCATCTTTTTTTTTTTTTGACTTTTGCTACTTCCCCCACTCACTGCAGCAGAACCACAGCACACTGCATCCTCTTATCTTGCCAATGGGATCTCATGGAGCTGGTGCCCTCCTGGCCTATGGTCTCTAGTCATTGCTTTCTGACAGTGAAACTGGAATCATGAACACAGTCTGTAATAAACACAACTGTGTTACAGGAGCCAATTCCCAGGCCGATGGCACCTGGAAAGCCACTAGCTCAGGCAGGGCCTCTCAAGCACACTGGGCTGGGGAAAAACAAACCCACTGTCCTCAAGAGATGGAAGAAACTTGCAAAAAAAGTAAAATGTCTTTGTATTATTTCACTGGGGCTCACAGCTTGGCTTGAGCAACCTAACCCCTGGAGAGGGAAAGGAAAACTGTCACGCTCTGCAAGGATTATCTCCTGACGCAACCATCTGAACAAAAGAGACAATCTGAAATGTGGGAGCACCTACCAATGCTCATCATCCTTTGGAAAACTGATCCAAAGCAAACAGCTATAAGGTATTTACATGCCTTTTGACCTCAAGTGAAGAGAAAAACATGTCTCAGAGCCTCCTGTGTTCACCTGTTCTCTATCCCTGGTCATCCTCCTCACTCCTCTTGAACCTCTATAAGGAACTCAGGAACATTTTGAACAGGTTTCCAATTCAGCAGACAACAATTAACTCAGATGAAGAAAGAAAAGGAAAGCACTCACTGCAGTATAATCTCCTCTCTGCATGGACATACAATACCACAAAATGTTTCTCAAGCCCAGACACAGCTTCACAGCCAGACAAAAGCATGTTTTAGGACAGACTTCTGGGATTCAAGTCATGCAGCCAGCAAAGTCCTGAACCAAGAGAGTTAGTAAGTTATAAGGAACAAGTAGCCACTTTCCTCTTGAGTAAGGGCTACCCTGAAGTGATAAATCTTGGGCTACAGTAGCAGTCACAGAAAAGCACAAGGTCCAGCAAGTGACATGCAAACAACACACACCACCATCCCAGCCTATTCAATACCTTTGCTTGTTTTGACACATCCAGGTCCAGCAATAAAACCTACTGCTACTGACTGGACAGTGTTATTACCATGGTCAGCAGATCTGTGACTTCCCAGAAGCATGAGGGCTTCTAGTTTCTTTCTGTAGATCCCATGGAATAAGCACCAGAAAGCAAGACCCAGAGAGGCCCACGAACTTCTGCACTGGCTCTCAACTGCATTCCACTTCCTACTGACCTGCCAGTTTGTCCAGGATGCAGAGCATCAGCAGAGGCACTAAGCAAGCAGAAGGGAGGCCCTGCAGCACAGAAATGGTTTATGGCTGCCCTTGCAGAAGGCAAATTTTTGTAGGACGAGAAGAACAGTGATGCCAAGGGTCTGCACTGTCCCATTCCAAGCACTACATGTTCTCCACTGTAAATCTGATGAGTTGTTTCAGGACAGGTTGTACTTCAGGGCAGAGTAAAAACAGCAGGAAGGTTATCCTTTGGTTCTACACAGGCTTCAGGAAGGGAGGGAAAGTATTTCCCATCCTCCTGGCAACGGTTCTGAAGTCTGCCTGCATGACATTAAAAACCAAACGAGACAACGTCATGTCCACGGAGCTGCTGTTTTGCCAGGCAGCTCATCCCACCCAGGACAAATGGGAGCACAGCTGAGAAGGCAGCTCAGTCTTCAAGTGACCTGAAGAAACTTCCCCATCCCTTCCACTGGACAGGAGCTTTCAGCAGGTTCCTTCAGAGCAGCCCCTCCCCTGCCTGCAGGCAGAGGCAGCAGTGCTGGTCACACTCCCACTGCTGGGCACTCTGCTCTAGGCTTCACACAACTTCACTGCTGGCCTCCACCAAAGCCCTGAGATCCAAGGCACTTGTTGGATGACTGGTGACCACAGCACTTGCAGAGAGCTCAGAGAGAAAAACCTGGCTCTCCTTCAGAGGCAGACGGGGCCTCTGCAGAGCAGCACAGCACAGCAGGCCACAGCTGGAGCTGCATCTGAGCCTGACCACAGAAACCAGACCATGGGATTCAGGTCATAATGGGGTAGAGAGACAAAGTGCTGGGTTTCACAGGTCACAGAGCTTCAAGGCAAGACCAAAAACGTGCACATCAGAGCAAACTGAGGACTTGTGCTGCAAGGAGCACTGAAAAGCAATCCCTCCTTACTCCCTCATTTTGCTCTGGGGGTAAGGCTGCACCTCCTACAGCAGTCTGTGCCCCCCCAGCCGACTCCTGGGGAGACATCACTGCCCAAGAGCATTGGCTGCAGGCCACACCTGCATGCAGCAGCTGCAGCAGCCCAGCAAGGATAAGAGAATGTAGACGAAAAAAAAGCCATCAGAATCCTGAAAAGTTTGGACTTCCTGACCCAGAGTAGAAGGAAGTAGTTACCCCCCTTGCCAACAGGCAGAATAATACCTAGAAGCTTTTTCGAACAAAAGTAAGCTCCTTTGCAAATGGCAATGCATTATGTTAATACTATCAAGAGAGGAAACTGCAGAATTCTAAAAACAATGATAAAAATAATCAAGATCCGATTTGCTTTTCTGTATTTATTCCTTATCTCCTTTCTGTATCACAGCCATGCTATGAACTGAACTTTTAAGGTTGAATTCCCCATTCCCTTAAGCTCAGTCACATGTACTGGAATTAAATCCTTGCATACTGTAAAGTTGCATTTTATGAGCCTGCCCAATGAGCAGGAGTTGTGGGGGGAGAGCTGGGGGTTGAAGTGGAAAACATGTGAACATTTCAGTTTTAATGACAGTCATTGAGACATATTAATTTACTGAGATATGTGCAAGTACAAGCAAAGTGACCAAGTCCTGAAGTTTGATTTTTGTTTGATTAATGTAGTTCCACTGATAAAGTTGGGAATTGCTTGTTTTTTAGTGGTATATCCCCAACACAATCTGATACTCTGCAGGAGTTGTTCAGTTATTTTGTTGGTCTTCTTTGTTTGTTTTTTTTTTAAGCAACTCTGAAAATGTCTGACCTCCCTGAGCTCTTCTATGGCAGCTGCATGAGTGACTGGCCTTTGCGAGTCTTCTCTTTTATATCCATTTATTTGAGACTTCATGTACCAGATTCAAGGAAACAAACACACTTGTTATCACAAAGGTGTGGAAATAAGGAATTTAAAGAAAAAAAAGCATTAAAGTTTTCTTTCAAATAAAAACGGTCTTGAATTATGAGGGGAAAAAGAATCCAGCCACTGGAAGCCAGAGAAACATGGGCTCAAATCTGCAGTATTTAAAAAACAGAGAAATGGGTACTTTTAACATATTTAACATGCTGGCTACAATTGCCAACTAAATGAAGAGAACATCAAATGCAAATGAAGCCTTCAGAGAGAAAGTCCCCCCGTGGTTGAGTTGTGACAGGACACAGCACACACAGGGAGAGGACACACAGAGCCCACCCCGCAGCCCCTGGGGCTGCCTCCCAGCCCTGCCTGGCACCACGGGACCCCACTGTGGCCCCTGGGGTTCCCCATCACACCAGCAGCTCTCACACCCCAGCTAGGAGGCCCTGCCTTCCTGGACATTTAAAGACACTTTGCTAAATGGGATCTCTAATGACTTAAAATTACGCATCTTTCATCCCCCCCTCCCACCCACAGTCTGGTTGATCCCTACTATGCCAGCTCAGCTGACCTAATTCCTCCTGTTACTCTGATGCTGGGAGACAGGCCAGGTGCTCCTGCAGCCAGACAGAACATTATTGCCCTAAGCAACCAGTGATGCACAATTTGATTCATTTCTATCAGCCCCCCTTGAAACAACCTTGCTTAGTAAACAAATGCAGCTCCGAGATCCTCACTTTGCATTTTGACAGCATCGCTACATTTATGGTGATATTTAAGGTCTGCACATTATAATCCAGGAGATATAGCACAGTTAAAGCACCTCTTTGCTATTCAGCAAGCACAGAAGAGGTTGCAAAGCTATCTATGGGCAGGGCTCTGCTGGATTCTGCTGTGAACATTTTTTAATACATTTCTCAGAGAGGAACCATAACATCTGAAGACAATTAAGATGCTTTTGCTTAAGCAAAATATGTTTAGGTCTGTATCTGAGAAACTTTGCATGTGAAGACCACATCATTCTTGTTCATTTTCCACCAAGTGTGCCATTTGTTATTGTTACATAAACGTAAGTAACAGCAAAAAAACCCAAACAAAAACAACACCCAGCCAACAGAAAGCAAACAAAAACACCGGTACTTATTTTGAAAACAAAACCAAACCAAACCCCCTTGCAAATCAAAGACCACCACCTTTGCTGACCACCCCTGTGTTTGGCTGCCCATTTCCCACTGTATCTCACTTCTGGGATGAAGGCAGTTTACCTCATGGATGACCCACATCCACTTCCAAGGACCAGAGCTTCTCGAGGTGCTTTGCCAAAGCAAAGCAGAGCCATCCAGCCTGGATTCCTACCACCAGCACCAACCCTCTGTTTGCTAGTCTGCTTGTTCTGCAAAGCTTTTCAATTGGTATCAACAGGTGGGAAGGCAGGTGGTGCAAGAAAGGGAGAGGAGAAAGGAAGACACTTGAAAGTGAACTGTATCCTCAGTTCTCTAGATAAGCCTGAGCATTAAGATGAGCTTTTGAAACACAGTTTTATTGCAGTTTAGGAGCAAGTTCGGTCCAGCCACAAAATTAAATCTTTTAATTAGGCTGTGGTTTGAACATATAAATACTCAAAATAAATTCAAACAGTGTTTCTCCATCTGAATGTAATCCCATCCAGCCACTGATTACGAGGCACCTCTTCCCATCTATCCTCCAAATCTTTGCTCACTCCAACCAAATGCATTCAGTCATCACAAGGATTTACACAGTGGAAATTTTCATGGTGGAAACACTGATGGGACTTCAAGAAGAGCAGCACAGGCAGCACTTCTGCCGCTACAGAGCTTTGCTGTCAAACTGCGAACACAACAGCCTACCAGTTTCCGATTACTCCTGGGAAACATTCCTTGATCTGTCATTATAGTCTGAGTAATGCTACCTTCCACAGGAGCTTTGGAGGCTATTAACCACCACGTCGCCGGCTCTTCCATGACACCTTCATCATGTGAGAGGAACACAGGTATGTGCTTTACACACAGGATGAGTAAAACGGTGATCATAACTTCAGAAATGCAGCAAGACAACTCCCTCTATAAAAAGCCTATGACTCCTCTGAGGTCTATATTTAGTGGTCAATATTTGCTAGATGTTTCTGTGACCTGCACAGTGGGGTACTCAGCTAGTGAAGCCAGCCTTAAAAGAAAAAAAGACTATAAAATTCTCAACTCTCCACAAACATATCCATTTTGGTCCACTAAACTCTCAAGCCTCACCCTACAAAACTACTGGCAGCAGGTGGTTGGGTTTTTGTCCTTTTCCCTTCCAGCTCTAAATTAAGCCAGATCCAATCTTCAGTGATTCCCTTCAACAGATGCGAGGATGCTGACGGAGCAGGACAGCACACACACCATTCCTGTCCGCAGCGCAAACAGAAAGAGGATTGCTTGGCACTTCAGAGAAGCCTGCACTTTACACCCACTCACCAGGCAACCTGCCAGCTTCGCTCGGGGATGGAATTAAAACAGGATTTAACCAGGCAGCCTGACCTCAGGACTGTGATCTCCCAGACACAGAGTGCCTCCTTAGTCACTCCCAGTGTCACAGGGCAGCCCTGTCTCCCCGAGACAGGGCACCCAAACAGCAGCGCCTGAGGACCAGGAGATCCTGCGTGAGGTGGCACGAGAGGTGGTGAGGCATGAGGTGACACTGCTGCAACACTGATTCATCCCACACCACGCTCCCCAGCACGGCACTGCAGCTGATGAGGCTGGAGGGCACTGGGAAGGACACACCTAAGGACACTGCACTCCAGAGGTCCCGGGGGACAGAAGCAGGCACGTACACAAGATGCAGACTAACAGCTCAAGGCTTCGTGTCAGAAAAGGGTGATGGTGCAGACAGCACAGCAGAACATCACAGCCCAGCAGCCACCATCCTATTGATCACAGGGACTTGCTATACAGTAGCAACATGACAAGGCTGTTATTATCACCAGGCTGACTGATCACTAAGCTGAGAAGTGTTTGTTCTGCCACCCATTCCTTAATCCATGTGCATGAGAAAAACTGCACTGCAAGGACTCCGTGTTCTTTGTCTCCAGGTGATACAGTCATCCCAGCAGAAATATTTTTGGTGAGTCTGTGCTAGATGAGCGAGTTAGGCATTACTCTCAGCTCATCCCAAACTCGTGAGTACAACAAGCCAACTTGTCATCAAGTGATGGAAAGCAGACCCTCAGGTAACACAGGCTGAACACAAACGTCACGGCAGTGCCCTGTGTGATGTTAACAGCTGGGTTGCCACAACCAGTCCATCCCACCCGTGCAAAAATTGGGAAAAAAAAAAGAAAACCAACACAAAACCCACCCACTACCCACACAAGCACAGTTCTAGCCAGCCTGCTTTAAGAAGCAAGCTCAGCTCACAGCACAGAATTAGGGAAGACACACCAGTTTAATAATCCTTCTTCCTATTTCATGCAGGAAAATGCTTTCTAATATCCAAAGCATGACTTATGTCCAGGAATAGTAGATTTTCTGCCCTAGCACCAACACAGCCACATGTGAGATCTTCAGTTGACACTTAATCTGGGGCAGCTGGCACAGCACAGGGAGGAAAACACACCCAGGATCTCCCATTGCCCAAAGATCTCAGTTACATGTAAGAACTTAGTTCTGAGTAGTGCTGGAAGAAGCTGTCTAGGACACAGTGCTCCCAGGATCTGAAAAGCTCGAGAGAGTTACCTTCCTACCATTGAATCCTCTCAGCTAATCAAGATCACAGAATCAATGCCCTGAGTCACAAAGGAAACCAAAGCAAGTCCCACACACCAGACCACACGTGCTAACCTTCCAGTGTCAATGTGTGTGAAGAGCTGAGCTGATCCTCAGAGTTCTGGAGATCAGTTTTCCGAGAAACCTCATTTCCATACTGGCAGAAACCATCATTTGTATCCTTGTTGTTACTAATTTCCACCTTAAGGAACAAGAGCTCATTTCGCTGCCTTCAGACTAAAGAGACTTCTGGTATCCAGATGTCCCTCTGGACTGCTAAACGCCCCCTGACTGCTGCAGACTGGGGTCCCCAACTCCAGCCCCTCTGCAAGCCAGCTGAGGAGTCAGGGATTGCTCAGTAACTACTAATGTACCCCACAGATGGCAGAATAGAGTTTTTACTGCATGCCAAACATCTCCTGTGCCTAGGAAAAACCTGCACCACAACTCCATACAGGCACTAAACAGACAGTACTTTCAGAAATGCAATACAATAGGATTTATTCTCTTTTTGAGCAGGGATTCTTGCATTAGGCTCCTCAAGTATTAACAGCACCTCTCATTAATGCATGAGCATATAATAATGGGAATATGCATATTTCATTTTGTGAGCCATTCTCATGTTCTGACACTGCTCTCAGGACTCCAGCAAGGGGATCTATAAAAGTCCAGTCACTGCACTTTTATGCATTAAACATTTGTCAGTATCATTTACTGAAGCTTCTTATTTTGTCATTATTTATGAACCAATATCACAAAGATCTATGACATGAGAAGTAGCACAGCAATTTTCCTGGATTTGAAGGATAAACTATGGGTGCCAGGGTGGGAGCTGCTTGTCAGTGCTCAATATCAGCACTGCAAATGTCTGTCTGAAGCAAATCTGGCATTCAATCAAAAATCCTGTGTTGTATGGGGCCTGGTTAACATTAGTTTTTAACCAGGAAAATGCAAATGAAAGCATCACTGCGTGTAATCACTTGCTTGCAGCCACTGTGGTTTTGGTAACCATTTCCTTGTGTACACGAGTAAAAGTCAGAGTCACTGTTGACAGGCAGAGCAGAGCGAGGGAGGACACAAAATGCAATGACAGACAAAGCTACAGGGCAACATTAAGTTCCACAGGAAGTATTTTTTTTCCTTCAGCTCTATGATGTTGTAATACAAGAATAAACCTCTTCAGTTTTAGAAAGCCTACAAGGAAAGGCTCAATTAACTGCAAATATATTTTCGAGGGTAAATACACATGCAGCTATGAATGAAGCAACCAATCTTGTCTTGGGAGAGCAAGGTGAGTAATTAGCAGTCTTTTCAACAAAGTCAGGAAAAGTGGGCAGAAGCCAGCCTTCCACAGACCTGCACTTTTAGCTTTGCAGATAATTTACTGTCACACAACTCCCCAGCAGGCCAAACACTGAGACACATTACACACACAACCTATGTGGGTGGACCCCATCAGACTGTCTGGTGACCGATCACCTCACACCAGATGAGACTCCACGCCCTGGTAGCACTATAAAACACCCACTGCTCCCTAAATCATCTCATTTTGTCTGAGAAATCAAATTACTCAGGTCACACAAGGACTCTCCGACAAAGCTGGTAACTAAACATACAGCTGGGCACGCCTTGAGCCCCTGGACCATTCTCAAGTTCTTGTTTTGTGGCATCTAGCACAGCTTCTTGCAAAAATCTCACCAGACTACACTGCTATACATAGGATTTAACTAAAGCCCATTACAAAAGGAGAAAAACGCATTGCTATAATTGTAACAGTGATAAAATTGCTCTTTTTGCAGAAAATGTCTTTGAGCTGCTTCCTACCCAGCAGTAATTTGAAGCAGGGAGAGGAACAGAGCAGAAGTTTTGAAAGATCTGCAATGAGCACACCCAGCAGCATAAAGGATTCATACAAATGCAAACTACAGAAGAAGTGCAGGAGCAGCCACTCACTGCCTCAGTGAAAAAGGTGTTAAGCAAATTTAGAAGGTACAGAGAAGGAAAAAAACCCCATAAGATCTAATGCCCCAAGTGGCCTGCACCCAGAGGAAGCTTTCCCAGCTACTCTGCGGCACACATCAGGCCAAAGGCAGCCACTGCTTTGCCAGCCCAGCTCTGAAGGGCTGCTCAGGAGCAATGCAATATTTCCAAGAAGCAATCCTGCTCCCAGCAGCTTTCTCTCCCTCCCAGAGCAACCCGACACCCCACACTTCCACCTCTCACCAAAATTAACCCCCGGGCCCCAGCAGCACCTGGCCAGAGCCCCCTGCTCGGGCAGGGAGGGACACGGGGGGTGTCCCGGCCGCGGGCAGGGCTGACACAGCCCCCAGACTACAGCCCCCAGAAGGCACCGCAGGCAGGCACTGCTGCTCCGGCCGGCCGGGATTCGTGTCTGGGGTGACGTGGGAGCCACCGGAGCCAATCCACGGGAAAAGGAGGAATGTCAACAAACACGGCGGCCTGCGGGACACGTGATATCAGCGACAGGGCAGCAGGCTCCCGATAAGCCACCCCAGGGCCGGCCGGGGGTCCGCGGTCACACAGCTGTCACTCCATCACTCCACATCAGCCCCCCCGGCGCACCAGACCCTCACCCACAAACACACGGGTTCCATCTCAGGCTTCCCATCCTGCAGCGTTATTTTAAAAAGCATCGCTAATGTCTAAGAAAAATCCTGCTGGGTCACTGGGCAAGTTAACTAAATATTCCAGGGGGGAAAAAACCCCCCAAAAGTCATTGGATAACTCGGGTTTCAGAGCGGATTGGTTTTAGCCCCTCAGATTAGATCTTCAAGGCTGACTTTGAAGGAAAAGGCAACTGTGGGAAACCACAATAATCTAAAAACGTCTGCTGCAATTTTTAACACTTAGTGACTGCCACAAGGACAACAGAAAAATGCCAATTAAAATCCTCTGGAACTGGAGACAATCATATGCCACAAAGTCATGCTCACACTATTTTAACATGGTCCAGGAAAAAGAAATTTTCTCAGGGAGTTTATCCGGACCAGAGAAAGAAAACCAAAGGTGGGCATGCCAAAAATAAACTACGGTAATTTTACTTCTAGGATTTTGAGAACTTAAGAGCTTCCTCCACAGACATATTCAACACACACTGCATTACATCCTGGGAACAGAAGCTCCCACTTCAGCTGCCAACTTCACACAAGTTCTATGGTCCAGCCAATAACTAACACATGATCTGCTCAACAGTGTTTGTTTATCTTTCCCTAACTTATCAGAAGACTTTTCCCCCCAGAACACACATCTGAAAACAAAACATTTGTTAAAAACTGAAGTTTCACAAACTCCATTCAACCTTTCCCCAATCCAAAATGTTTTGCAGTAATTGAATGTATTTACCTGGAAGTCATACAAGGCAACAATGTTTTCATGCTTCAATTCCTAGAAAGAGGGGAAAAAAAAGACTGTAAGAAAGGAGCAACAAAGGGCATATAGAACAAAGACTGAAGGAAACAAGTCAGTCTGCCTTTACCTTAAGGATTTTTATTTCCTTGCCCAGCAGAGTTTGTGATTTTGCAAGGTTCTTCTTGTTAATGCATTTCACAGCTACTTCCAGCTCAGGTTTCTGAAATAGTGCATATGTAATGCAAAGGTAAATGTAAATTTCACCATTAATTTACATTAGGATAAGCAGCCTCTTAACAGATTACAAATACTATTGAACAAAGTGTTGTGCAGCACTGGTAAAGGCCTCTCACTTCACATCCTAATGCCTACCTCTCGCTTGTTCAGACTTGCCCTTTCCAAATTATGCTTGTCAGCCCAAGGAGAAAAGCCCAAGGTTTGGGTTTTTGCTACTACTTTATATGGCGATTATCCTCTTATTTAATCACTAGAAATAAACGCACTGTGGGAGCCACAGCTTATCCCAAGCCCTAATGATGGAAAATCCACTGTCGGATTGGTTTCCTTTTATTTACCAGTATGAGATTTCTCCTCCTCCTGGAAAAATTAAGTGGAGAAAGAAAAGACTTCACAGACACAAAATAAAAACCCCAAAAAAACCCAACCCAAACTAAAGGAAGAGCTCTCTACACACTTCACAGACAGCGTGGAGGGATTTCTCCCCCGCACTCCTTATTTTGGAGGTGAGGGCAGGTTTTGGGGGGGGGTCTGTGGACACCCCCCAGGCAGCTGCCGGCCTCCCAGCCCCAAGGTGAAGCCACCTGCCGGGACACACGCCTGCTCCCAAAGAAAACTCCAAAGAGAACCATAATAAATAACAACAAACAACACGCCTGCCATCCCCAGGGCTGCCCCGAGCCCGGGGTGATGCCCAGGCTGGAAACAGCGATCGCAGCCGGCGGGGACGAGGTGACCGGGACGCGCTGCCCAGCTCGGCCCAGACCAGGAAATAAATAAATAAATAAATAAATAAATAACCGAACAAAAAGCAAAGGGAAAAAAAAAAAAAAAGCCGGCATTCTCACCTCTTTGTGCCTGCCTTTGAAGACGACGGCGAAGGCTCCGTGCCCGATCAGGTCCTTCCTGCTGAACTCAAACTTTCCCACCGCCTCCATGGCGCTGCGCCGGGGGGTCCCGGGGGCCGGCGGGGAGGCTGCGGCCGGGGCGGCTTCAGAGCTGCAAAGGGACGAGGAGGAGGAGGAGGAGGAGGATGGCGGTGATGAAGGAGCTGCCTTTAAAGAAAATTAAACCTCTCCCAATCCAAACGCGACGGGGCAACCCCCGCCACCGCCACCACCACCACCGTCCCCCCATTCCCCCAGGGAGCGGCCGGCAGCCGGAGCAGCCCCGCTCCCGCCGGCTCCGCGCCGGGCTGCGCTCCCCACCTCGCCCTCGTCCATGGGCTGCCTTTTCCTGCCGAGCGGCCGGGAGCCGGGCATTGTCAGCGGCCGGGGCGAAGCTGGCTCCTCAGCGGCGGGCCTCCCCCATCTCCTCCTCCTCCTCCTCCTCCTCGGGCCGGGCCGGCGCGGCTCCTCGGGCCCCGCTTCAGGCGGGGCTCCCCATGCCGAGCCCCGGCCCCCCCGCCGGCAGGCGCGGCTTCGCCGAGAGTCCACCTTAAGCGCGATCCACCTTAACGCCCGATCCGCCTCGCGGCAGCGCTCCACCTTAAGCGCGATCCACCTTAAGGGTGGCGGGCGGCCCGCGCCCCCGGCTGTCGGTGCTGGGGTCGAGGTCGGGGTTGGGGTCGGTGCTGGGGGTCGGGGTCGGTGCTGCGGGTCGGGGTCGCCCCGCGGGTCCCGCCGCTCGCTCGGGCCGGGCCCGCACAAAGCTGAGCGGACGGAGCGGGTCGTGCCGGGCAGCGCAGGCGCGGTGCGCGGTGCGCGGCGGGGGAGGCGGCGGCGGCACCTGAGGCGGAGCGGCCGGGCCCGGCACATTTAAAGGCGCCGCCTGCCGCCCGCCTGAGTCAGCGCCGCGGCCCCGCGGGCCCCCCGAGCCCCGGCCGGGCGTGGGCCGGGAGGGCTCCTGCCGACCGCTCCGCCTTTGGGGGATCACGGAATCGCTTCTGAGCTGGAAGGGACTCACGGGCATCGTCAGAGTCAAACTCCTGGCCCTGCACAGGACACCCCCCACCGTGTACCGGAGAGCGTTGTCCAAAGGCTTCTCAAGCTCTGTCAGGCTTGGTGCTGTTACCACTGCCCTGGGGAGCCTGTTCAGTGCCTGACCACCCTCTGGGGGAAGAACCTTTTCCTTAGAGCCAACCTAAACCTCCCCTGACACAACTTCAGGCCATCCACTCGTGTCCTGTCACTGGTCACCAGAGAGGAGAGATCAGTGCCTGCCCCTCCACTTCCCTTCGTGGGGAAGTTGTAGACCTCGATAAGGTCTCCTCTCCCTCTCCTCTTCTCCAGGCTGAACAGACCAAGTGATGTTTCCAACAACTAAAGAAATGTGTCTGTTCAGGTGAACTGTTAAAAGTTCACCCCAGGAGCCATTGAAGGGTCCAGATGGACCCCAGTCCCACCACCCTCTCTTCTCCCCCAGCATCACCCACCTCCTCCTCCACAGGCTCTGGCCCCTCTCCACACACTCCTGTGCTGGGGGACCACGGCTCCTCCGCGGGGAGCAAACCAGGCTTTCAGAGTGCCCGAGGGTGCCTCCATGGAGCTTTCCTCTGAGAAACCCTTGTTGAGCTGCAGAGCTCAGCATGGAACCACTGCTGCGATAAGAAACCTTTCCTGGCCAGAGCCTGGTGTGCGTTTTGGCCGTCCCCAGTCTCTTGCCGACCCACAAGCTCTGCCCTGTGGGTGTGGGCTCACAGGTGATTCCCTCTGCCGCAGGAACCTCTCATGCATTTGCCCCAATCTCTGCTCCAGACTGCCCAAACCCACCAGCCCTGGCGGTATCCGGAGCACTTGCACACTCCCTCCAGTCTGTACACTTATCACGACATCCGACGCAGAACATCACATTCCAGCTGCAGAGAAAACAACGTGCCTCGCAGGCAGCACCCCTGCTCGCACACTGAGCCTGGAGTTTGTTTTTTACACAACTGCTCAGTATCGATTGGTGTATTGACCTATGTCAGTGCAGCAACACCAAACACGCCCTGCCCGCACGATGCCAGCGGCTCCGCAGTCACCCAGCACAGAGGGTGCTCGGTGTCGTGACGCCGAGTGCCTCCAGTTATCCCTGTTCACGGCAAAAATTAGGAACAAGCAGCACTTCACAGCGTCAGGCTGTGTTATCTACACAAAAGCCGTGGCTGACTGATAAGATGTCTGGCCTCTGGTCTATTGCCCTTGGTTCCTGCGTAACTCATGTTCAGGTACCTTCCTCTGCTTAAAATTTTGGCAGAGAGATGACAGCGTATACCAAAGGCCGTTCTAAAAGTAGCAGTGCCTGACTGGTCATAATTGGTGTCTCAGATCCCAACAGTTATTTAGTGCTTTGTGGGAACTGTAAAGGTCATAAGGATATTCTTCAATGGGAATCTGATGATTCTATCTGTTGAAGTAGCCTTCAAACTTAAGCAGGACTAGAACACCTTTGTGATTTCAGCAGAAATGAATTTAAAACCTGCTTTTTAAAAAGATATAATATACTTGTTTTCTTTCACTCTTCTAGGCCTGTATCCTCCACATCTACAATTTCAGGCCATTGCCAATGATCACAAGGGGATAATTAAAAAACTAACACAGACACAGACAAAAATGTCAAACATCATCAAACTTCCAAAAAATATCAAGCTACTTGGCAAATGCCAGACACAGGATTTAATTTTACCTGTTGTTAAAAGCCACTGTCTCTAACGCAGAAGGTAATAGTTGCAGAAGTTTAAGGCAGGAAGTGAAGAAAATGTTTTGAAACTTCTCAGATGATTTCAAGGCAGGCAAAAATCTCGTATCTGCCTTGGCTGGAAAGCAGCCAGAGCACCCTGGTTAGCAAGTGCACTCTTGCAAGAACTGTGGTAAAATCTGCAGTGCCCACAGGTGCTTCTGCCTTTCCTTCCCCAGCACAGCAAAGACACTCAGTCCCAGAGCTGGGCAAAGGAGGAAGTCGATATGACTGCTGTTCAATTAGGGGCCAAAATATCCCGCTGATGAATGGACTTTGTTCTGTACTGCACGTGCTTATTTTGTTCCTTCACGTGCTGTTGGTTGTGAAAAAAAAAGCTTAACGTAACTTAGATTTGATTAAAGGTGGGTCCTAAGGTAGCTTTCTGCACATGGCTGTCTACAGAGCCAGGTGGCAAAGTCAACCAACCTCCTCTCTGCTGACGTTTTATTTCGATTTTAAGCAAACTGGGTTTGTTTGAAGCAGGCTCACTGGGGAATAAATGGAACTCCAAGGTAGCAGAAGAACTGTTAAGGAACTTGGGGGTCTGTACAAGGATCAGGACCAAGTTATACTGGATGCCATGGGCACACGTGAGGCACCACACTTGCTTTGAACCACTAGTTTAACATTTTCAGCGTTTAAATGTCTCTCAAATGCGTCTTCAAAAAATAGAGTAGTGAAAATACTTCAAACTTCCACAGAGATTTAAAAACTTTTCCCAGGATCACTAATAAAATGTAATACCACTTGACAGCAAATATGGGTTTGAGATGTTTGGAGTGCACTCTGCAGACACATTTGTTCATGTTGGAACAAAGAGGGATGAAAAGCTTTTTAATTAAAAGTAGGATTCCTCAAATATTTTTTTTCTGTGGTTTGCTGATTAAATGCTTATGCTCTATCAATTCTTCCCTGATGTCCAGAATTCAGTTTGAGTATGTTTAGGCCAACATCCAACACATGCAAATTCTGTTCTCCTCCCACAGTCTCCCATTTGCTAATGATGAAAGCACTACCGCCAGCACGTATTCAACTACTTCCTCAGATGGAGGCATTAATCTTTGAGGGGACAGAGCAGAGAGTTCAATTTACTAATGCAAACTATGAGTGGGGAAAGATCTACTGCTGAGATTTATGATGGGTGGAGAAAAATATAAGCATACACCCACTGTGGGAAACCTTTGAATATTGTCTTGAAATTATCTTTCTAATTTAATGCAACTTTATTCTTTTTTCTAATTCAAACGTGTAGGAAAACAACGGCCAAGTGATATCCTGATGACTTAAGTGATACTTTTTTCCAATACCATGTTTTAATCAGGAGTCATAAATATTGCTGTTTCTGTCTCCTGTAAGCTCAGAGTGCCATCCTTACCTCTGGGCTGCAGAGGCACAATGTAATTATCTCTGGGCTGGGGAATTGGTTAAAGCTACAGAAGTATGAGGGAATTATGCAAGAGCAAGCAAACTCAGAGTATAGATTTATAATAAAGACAGAATAAAGATTTCCATCTGGGGCTAAACTGTTCTCATTACAGTCCAACCTATGGAATAAATTATGCATGTACCGAACCAGTAGCTCAGGGTGTGTCTGAAGCTCACGTAGGTACAACTTTTAAACAAGCTCTTTTTGGAGGAACCTGGAGCAGCACAGACTTCATTTTGGACTGCAAAAGTTTGACTTGGAAGGCAGGTGGATGCTGTGGAGAGCTGGTGCATGCTCAGCTGCCTGCTGCTGTGTGTACTTTGCTGTAGGCACCAGAGCTTCTGTGCACACTTATGTGAGACTTCAGTCCCTACTCCCAAAGAGCAAGATGTGCCCCTTTGCCTGTGCCTTCTATGACCAGTGACATTTCACATGTGCTCCTGTATAGCCGAGACCTGAGCTGTCATATCCCAGAGAACCTGTGTCAGATGTGTGACACGTTTCTTCATGCTTTTCTAGCTCCAGCTTCTTAATACAAGCATCCACTGTGGGCCAGACAGCCACCTTCCCCAAGATCCTGATGTCTTTGCTTTTCTAGTTCAGCAACTCTATCCTGGTGTTCCCCACACTGCCCGATGAGAGATCAGAAGCCACCCATGAAGCTGAGCCACTGCATCTGGAAGGCGTGGGGGAACCCTTGGCCAGATGCAATCACAAAGAACAAGTTCTTTCCCTTGCTGTATATCTCTGTTTTGAAATCAAAGTTCTGCTTGATGCAGAGAGAGTTTCCAAGGCCCTCCTGTGTAATCTGTTTATTACAGCAATTGCCTCACAGACACTGAAGACCAGGACAAAAAAACCCAGCATTTCTGGAGGAAGGGAAATGCCAGACTATGAGCAAGATGTGATTGAACATGTTACCACATATGGGTTGAGCCTTATAATTGATCCCATGTCTCCTCTTTGTGTGAAATGAGTGCAAAGCCTGAAGATGAGCTTTAATATAGGCTGTAGCTCAGTCCTATAAAGTGCTGTTGCTGGGTAATTAATTTTCTTCACAGAAGCAGATGCCAAAAAAGATGGACAGAGTAGCACAGGAGGAAAGATCAGAGTATGAGTTTCAGGGTACATCTGGATGAAAAGCACACACTGTATTTGTGTGGATTCAAAATCTGATGCAAATTCAGGCATGTTAAGGCAGTTACACATCCGCTTTCCACAAACCTCCTAATAGCTGAGGGTAGTTGCCAGTATCTGGGCAGAGCCAACACTAACCTGAAAGCTGGAATTTTTGCCAGATTCATCAGGAAGGAGTGAAGGTACTGAATATGCAGTGCTTGGCTGAAAATCAGTTTGGTGGAAGAAATATGTGGAAAGTCTACAAATATCTAAGTCATAAAAGTAAATATTAGCCCAGCATTAATGAACAGAAGGGAAGCTACGGACTGAATCTAATGGAAAATTAAAATTACATCCTTTAATCATACCCATTTCTGATGTCTGCTATTAGGTTGGGTTCTGGCTCAGTACAGTAAGGGTAAGACACAAATTACAGTAGAATTGCACCAAATCCACCAGGATAGGAGAATTGTTGTGTTGCATTCCTGGAGAGGCTGAGTGAGTAGATTAATTTGGAGTCCTGAAAGCACCTGTAAATTTACAGCAGCAGTATAAGTCGTGTCAAGAGTATTTGTGCATACCTCACCAGGGATCTGCAGAAACAACATTCCAACTCTGGTAAAATGCTTTTGTCTTAGGAAGGGAGTGATCCTCCACTCGCAACATCAGCTCTTGATCAGTGAAACGAGACACTGGATTAAGTGGTGGAGTTCACAATCTGCTCCAGCTTTCACAGCCAACTGCTCCCTGTGTCGCACGCACAGCAGAGTGGAAAACATTTAGGTGACATCTAAACACGGGATAACAC
Source organism: Manacus candei (assembly GCF_025592945.1). Taxonomy (NCBI): domain Eukaryota; kingdom Metazoa; phylum Chordata; class Aves; order Passeriformes; family Pipridae; genus Manacus; species Manacus candei. Next base: position 1,192,916 of record NW_026138151.1, on the reverse strand, counting down.
AGCTGGAAAGCCTGAATGTTTGAGGTATTAGAGCATTGAGGTTACTCAAATACCAGCTGCTGGAGCAATATGGCATTTAGCATCACACACAGGAGAGGAAGAATCGCTTCCCATGTGCTTCCATAGCCCTGTCATATTACTTTGGGATTTATTTATGCTGTGGGCCACTTCACTGATTAATAGCGTTGAGAGATTTAACTGGCCACTAAATTATCCTGGCAGGCCAGGTCTGAGTTGTTTTATTACCCCCTCCCCACACATACACACCAGCTTACTGAACAGATATTATGAATTATTGAAGGCAGTGTTTTAACGTACTCAGCAAGGTGCTCTGGCAAGGGGCTTCCTGGGTTCCTATGGCATTTTAATACCAAATATATTTCACCTACTGGCAGAGGGCTCTGGGCACTAAAGGTTGTACGTGGTGTTCAAATCTGTTAGCACTCACATCAAGGATCATTACCTAACCTGCCTGTCAAGCAGCTGATTATATTAAAATGAGGTTTGCCAATAAATAAGAGAGTCTGCAAATCCTCCACCCAGAGCAGTCTGTTTTCAGGCTAATTGGAAGCTATTTTCTGCCAGAACAAGTACTGCTTGTCCATAAATCAGCAGGTATCACTGTGCAGTTCCTCACAAGATGTCATCTCTGCCTCTGATGGGAGCAGACCCACACTCACCACCCTCAGCCTCCCTGCACAGCTGCACACACACACTTCGCTCTGTGCCATCCATGGGGCCCCTCAAAGCAGTCCTGGCAAAGCCAGGGTTTGTTCAGGTACAGACTCAGGCCTCACTTTTGTGCTCTGGGATTCCCTCCAACATCCATTCAAGTCAACAGGATCCTCTGCAGCAACTCCAACGTGCTTTGGCACCAGCCCTGGCTTTGGAGACCTCTGCATTAAAAATAACCAGTCACCTCATGGCATGAGGAAGACTTTTCTTTCACATAGGAAGCCAGAAGAAGGTTGCTCAGCTCTCAGCCTGGACTTCTTTTTAGATAGGGCATGGCCATGGTGGGATGGATGAGAAGGGGCCATGACTAATACAGGGTAAGGCTCCAGGTTTAAGGACCATCTTCTTCTCCAGGAGAGAGCTAAAGTTCATGGTCAGAAAGAACCTTTCAGCCCAATAAAGTCTGTCTAAAGCAGTCCAGGTTGACAGTGAAGTCACATTATCACCTCAGGTGTCTTTGACCTTCTTAAAAGCAGCCTTAAGACAAAAATCACCAATGAAATCTAAAATATTAGAAGTCAGCAGTGACTTCCCAGAGAAGCCTGCATCTGTCCTGTTATGAATCAGAGGCCTTTGTTGTTTTTCCTGCTCTAAAACCTGCCACTTAGAGAGCAGGTTTAACACCCTTTCACTGCTGGATTACAGCAAAGAGCCACAGAAACATGCAGGGTTATAGAAATACTCACTTCTTCTTCTCTGTCATGAACCTGGGAAGTCCAAGACATGCAACAACCTAAACATGGCATTCTCTGGTATTTTCTTTTTGTCTGGGCTCTTTCTAGGGTTTGGTGCCTCAGCACTGGTGCCCAGGGGGAGGGAAGGCACGGGCCAGGAGCACCCTACTCCTGGGACCAGCTCACTTGGGATTCCCAACTGCTTCCAGCAAGCTTTCAGCTTTGCCTTGGGAAGGGACTGTTAATGAAACTTTCCTCTTTATGACTAAGTGGCTTGGAGGTGTCTGTGTTTTCAAGTTGGCCAGTAGCATATACAATTTCAAGTAGGCATTGGTCCAGCCAAGGCCTTACTCAGCCCATGTAAAGGCTGGGCAGAAATGATAGCTTCCTTCATTTACAGATGTGTAAATAACAGCTGTAACAGCGAGGAATGTCCACAGCAGATAGGACAAGGCATAAGAAGTATCAGCAGCTGTGAAGGAGATCTGTCCCCCTGCTGACGAGTTCAGAAGGGGAGTGGGGTACCCAGACAGCCGAGCACTATCACTGCTGAAGCCTTCCTGGATGAGGGTGGGCAAACATCCGAAAGGAATGACACAGGCAAGGACAAATCGTGTCCTTGGAGAAGCAAATTGTGTCATGCCCAGCTCTCTTCCCATTTCTGTGGTTTATTTTCGGTGTTCTAGTTTTGGGCAGAGGCTGAGAGTTTCTCTCCCTAAAAGCCCAAGATGAGCAATTACTCCTAAATCTCTCCTTAGAAATTGTCACTCCTATGTATACCAAGAAAGATCACTAGGGAAAAAAAATACTCAGGCTCTTCCTCTGGACCTGTTATCAGTTTTCTCACCTGACAAGGACAGGCTGCTCACAGGAACTTGAAAGCTGAGCCTGGCCACTGCTGGTTGCAGCAGCTGGGATCTGTACCTGTGTTGCCACACTCCAGAGCAATGATCCCTAGTCCTTGTGTGTTTCTAGGAAACCAGAGGGACAATTCACCCACACAGAAGCCCAAATCAATGAGTGGCACGCAAGAAAAGTTTCCACTGGAGCATCAGAAAGGTTTTTTTAGTGTTAAGTGCTTTCAAATCCATTTAAAAAGTATATAAAAACAACTGCTCTGCTAAGATGTCAGACCCACCCATATCTATATTGCAGCACTTATAGCTCCATAGCAAAGAAGAAGACCTAAGGACAAGGTGATAATAAAATAAGTTATTTTTAATCTGATTTTTTAAATTATTTCTTTCCTTCTCTTTTTGCACACCTGAGCTCTCTGCTCTATGAATTCACAGAGCAATTGCCCAAAATGCAGTTTAGGTGAAGCACTTGTCTGGGATCAAAGGTCTGTAGTTGTTGACTTCTTGCCTGACAAATCAGAGATGCATTTTTGAGAAGTATTTAGGCATTCAGTCCCCTAGACTGTCTCTTCCTTTCCCTTATCTGTGTAAACGACAAAGTCTTTGAAGACCTAATTTCTCATCATTATTTCTGCACTACTTTGGTTACCAACTAATATGGTAATGGTTATGTCCAATTAAAGACCAGAAATGTACACAGCTCAGCATTTGCCATTTGTCCCTTGTCAAACTCAATGAGGCACATTCACTAATAAAAACAAATATCTGAATTAAAGCAAGAGGAAAAAGGATGACCCCGGCTTATGAATTCTCTGTCCATCGCTAATGCTCTCCCCAGAGAATTGTTCTGCTAATAAGTCAGATTAACACTAATATTTCCCAGTAGAGGATTTTGGTTTTATTGACACTATAAAATGTTGCAGGATGCATTTGTGATGCACATCCAGGCATTGGGAAGACACTTGACCTGGCAGTACCAAAGAGCAAGATCATCCAGAACTATGAGAGCCATGGTGCTTTCCCATGACTCATGAATTCGTAGTCAAATATTCCATGACTCAGGGATTAACCTGACAAAACCCAGAGGGAAGAAGAGCTATGGGGTTATTGGTTGACAAGAGCCTTTTAAAATTAACATGGCATAATAAGCAGGATACCAACATCCTCTTTCTGACTCGTGAGAAACTCATCAGGAAGAGTTTTATGCATTCACTTATTACCAAGGGACCTCAGCTGGGGTTATGTAATTAGGATGGGACACTTTTTGCAGCTTCGAGGCTTGAATAGCAACATTAGTAGAATCCAGTTACAGAAAGCATAACCACATGCAACAAGCTATTAATACCAGTTTGTATTTAATTGCAGTTCCCTTCCATTCTAGTGCAAATAAACAAAATACAAATACATGGAAACCAGAATGTAGCCATAAATGAACCACAAGATAAAATACAGGAGACAAGGCTGTCTGCCTCCCCTCCAGCCAAAAGGTTATGCACTTGCTCAACAGTGTAAAAAGAGTAACCTGGCCCCATGGACAGGGCATGGAAAGGGGGTCTGCACACACATATCCAAAGTCCTGGATGCATTCGTGCTCCCTGCTTTGTGAGGAATTTCCTGGGAAGCTCTGGGCACCTCTGCATCAGCAACAACATAATCATGGTGGTAAATTAAGTCATGCAGACAGACCTCTCTGTTCCCTCTAAAACAGGGTGGGTGGAATTGCAGAGTAGAGAGGATGAAATACATTAAATATTGTGGGGCCAGTAATCGACTGCAGTAACAGAGGCCATAGGAAGGTCTGGGATCCTGCTGGTCAGATGTGTAAATTCCAGAGGAACACAAAGGAATTGCCACTGGAAAGCTTGTCCACTTGGGACTTACAGAGGATAGAAAATGCCCTTTTATTTTTAATTTGGTATTCATTCTCAGCCTGACTCTTCCCATCTCTGGGATCCTAATGGCCTATTTGAGTTCTCTTGGAGATATAATACTATAGACCTAAGTCTAGGGAGCAATGCAATACATTTCTGCTTTCAAAACATCACAATCAGTTTGGTTTAAATAACATATCATTCCAACAATACTGACTGTATGCTCAAGATTTTCTCCTTCAGAAGCTATATATGATGGATAAAGAGGAGAAAAGCCAGCAGAAGAATAGAGTTTAAGTGGCAGCTAGGGGAAAGAGAGGAACACTGGAACTATTTGTTTTAAGAAAACTTGTTTATTTTTAATGACATCCTGTGGTTTATAAGACTAGGATTTGTGCTTGGCACAACTTCCTTCAGATCTCAGGGTTTACACTGAGAATCAGATTTTTCTGTCAACAGTCTTAATCTTTTAAACTAATGTAGTATACTTCATGAAAAACTCCAAGCCCCTCATCATCCTCAGGCTGTGTGTTTTAAGACCTTACTCAACCATTCTCAATTTACTGTAGCACCCCTATAGGAGCCTGGAGCCTCACTCAGCCAGATGAAACAATTCTAATTACATTGACTCGCACCAGGAGAGGAGCTGGGTAATGCCAGCCAACATGCTTAGGAGGAGAATCAGCTTGAAAGACATGTGTAATCATTGTGACACCCATTTAACGTGTCACAGGACATGAAATTGAGGCCATGATAAAAAAGAAACCTGCTGATACCTGAGTGAGCACAGTGTGCTGTGTAAGGCACAGAAGAGCTGTCCCTGTGACTCTGACACAAGAAAAAGCCATTGGACCTGAGCAGCAGCAGCCATAGCAAGATGCACACTCATTCCCTCCCATGCTTGCATATTCCTTCTGATCATCCCAGGTGACAGAGAGCTGAGAGGAACAGATCTTTGAGGATGGGAGGTTTAGTTTTTCTGACAGAGAGCTTCAGGGGAAGGTGCCCCATATCTGAAGAGGATGCCCCACTTAAATAAATATATATATATATATATATATATATAAGAAAAATATGCCAGGAACAATGAAAATACAAACATTGTCAGGCACTGCAAGTCAGCACTGTCACTGAGGATGAGAACTGCCACCCACAGACCCACCCACGGCCAACCAACCTGTCTAATTTGATCAGAGAAATTCTTGTGGTTGGATTCAGTTAGAAAGACCATGCACAAACAGGCCCTGGAGCAAATTACACCATTTTGACAACATGAGCGTGCTCTTATCTGAATCACAGAGGATCTGCTGTTACACGGGGGATCAAGTGTCCTCCCTGTAATCGTTCAACCAGTTCCCTCATGATCCAGGAGCACATGCTCTGCCTCACAAGGGAAATGTCCTGCCTGTCCCTGGCCATCAGCCTGGCTTGGGCCAGGTGGAGGCATCCCTGGTCATCCCAGCAGTGAGTTACCCAGCAGCTCCTGAGCAGCACACCATGTTCCAGATTCCAGCCTGCCCCTCGTGGCTTTCCTCTCGCAGAGGCCTGGAGCTGTTAAGGGCAGCCCTGCCAGTGCTGGGTTGTTCCAACACAAACACCCCCTCACTGGAGCGCCACAGGTTGCAAGCAGCAATGAAGAACCACTGGGCTGGCAGAAAAGGCTGCCAGAATTCCTGCCTTAATTGCCTCTAGCAAGGGAGGGGAGATGAAAAATTTCAGGAGAACATGAGTAATGAAAATGTTCCAGATTCACAATGAGCGATGAATAAAGGCAGCGTTAAACCTACTCTGTAACTACACAAAGTGACCAGCTTATACACTGCTGCCTTACATAACATCTGGGGTTTTTTTTCCTTCTCCTTGTTAGCCAGAAAAATCAAGGCCTCTTTGCTGTTTGCCCTCTAACTTCATTGAAGAGTAAATCCTCTTATCATACACTTCACTGTAACAGGTTTGTGTACATGTATTTTCCAGAAAATTTCCAACAGAACTCCCTGTGCTGACTGCAAGAACTGTTATCAATCAACTGTTTTTAAATAGACAATGATGCATACATAGCCTTGGCACAGGTTTTGTTTTAGACCTGTATTTCATTTCTCTTGAAAAAGAAATATGTTTAGCAGAGTTATCTCTTTGTGTCCTTGACCTCTACCAACTGCCAGTGCTGAAGACCCAGGGGCAGTAAAGGATTTAGCCCTTTGCTACCCACTGCTCAAAGGTGTCACTCAGTGAAGGTTAGGGTCAGGCTATGCTAATAAATTGAATTTAAGCATTTCTAATGTGGACAATATAGTGCCTACCGACCTTCTACTCTCTGCCTGGAATATATACATTTTAATATATACATTATTACAGCCCCAATAGACATGACTGTCAAGTGTCAGCCTGAGCCCAGAAGCAAAACAGGACAGAGCCCTTAGAGAAGCAGGCTACTGGGAGGTTCCTCAGCTCTTCAGTGATCTCAGAAGTGACCTAAGTAAGAAGGAGGGAGCTTAAAGAGCTTAAAGAGGCAAAAATGGATCCTTTCTGGAAATACAGAGAGCAGCTGAAGCAGACTCAAACAGTGCCTCTTGTCTCTGCTGTGTGTGATGAAAAGGATAAAAAAGGAAGCCAGAAAGAGTTCCACCTCTGACATTAGTTTTTTTTTTTTCTGAAGCTCTTGACATTTTTAATAGCTTTTCAGTTACCCAAAGTAGATGTGATTTAACTTGATGTTATAATATTAGTACTGTCTGCTGTGTAAAATGAAACACTAGAAATACCAACCAAAGTACAGCACAAAGGGAAAGTAATTATAGGCAGTATTTGAGCCTGAAGAGTCAATCCTTTAAGTTTCAGGGCTAATGAATTCCTGATAAAAAACTTCTGAGTCAGAAAACTCATGGTAGGACTAATAGGGAATATCTAATTAACTTGAGAAAGCAATCAGAATTTGTCAAGCACAGGTAGTTATCCAGTCCAGACTGATCCCAGGAAAGGCTGTGACTTTCTGGGAATTATGGAAGATCTCAAGTAATACAGACAAAAAGACCAAGGGGGATGGGGGAAAGAAGAAAAAAGGTAGAATCCACAAAGGGCACATTGAGATCTCCAAGCCTGTGCTACTGGGAAAGTCCATCTAGCTAGAGATTAAGCCTTGCCACAGATTGGATAATTTTTTTGCAGGAATTGATGAAAACATCTCGCATATCCTACCAAAAAAAATAATCCCACAGATATTCCCAGTTTATTTTAAAGCCAAAGTGCCATCAGCACATCATACCTATTGCTCTGAACTGAGCCCCAGGGCAGAAACATCCTGCTATTTTTTCCTCCACCGTGGATCCTGCTCCTGAACCAACACCCCCAGCTGCACAGAGCCAAGCAGACCCCACAGACAGAGCAGTGTGGGTTTCCTTGGGACTATTTTTTTTTTGAACTGCAGACATTCAACTCATGACTACCTGGTACATCTATTTTAGTATGATAGAGCAGGGGGGCAAATCTCAGTTATTGCCCTGAGTGCTGCTTACCTTGTGTGTTAGGACAGATTTTAACCTACAGAACATTGCTGTAGCCAGAGCATTGGATGGTTGCATTCCTTGTCATGCTTTGCTACTGATCTTGGCATATGGAATCCCATAAGGCTGGTTTATGCCTTTCCTTCCTTTACCCTGAGTTTTGAACAGGCTCAGTGATACCAAACTAGCTTGTTTCCTGAGCTAGCTCACGCCTGGGGCTGTCTCACCACTCTGTTCCTGGGTTTACCAAGCAGCAAAGCACAACAGCTTCCCAAATGCTTCAGTCCCAAAGAAACTCAGGCCTCCACATGGCTTTAAGCTTGGAACTTTCCAAAGGAAGGCAGCTCTGAAATATTTGTGTGCAGACTGACAGCTTGTGTCCCAGGCACTGGGACAGAAATCACTAGCAGAGCTCCAGAGTTCAGAGTGAAAATGCTGTTCTGCATGAAACTGCACAGAAAGACCAGACACTTCTCATTTGACACAGAGATGGTCTGATGATTTGTCTCAGGTTTTTTGTTTGCTTGGTTTTTAAGGCTATGTTTCAATCACTCTCAGTCATTTCCCCTCAAGTTAAAACCCAGCTGTTAATTGTAGGTGTTTCATCTCGGTGAGTTTGTGAAGCTGGAGCCAGTACAGTGGAAATCCCACACTGGGCACCAAAAGACTCTGCTGAAGTTTATCGTTTACTGCTTGAATGGAAAGAGTAACAACCCAATACAAATATTTGGACTTCTCTTTGTTCCTGGCAGGGCTCTTGCAGCACACACACGAGCAGATTGCGTTTGGTTTTGCTAGGATGGGAGAAGCAACAGAGACACAGCTGGGTAGGAGCCAAATCCAGCACACAGGAGAGGCAGAGGCTGCTCCAGGGCTGTGCCCAGGTGTGCAGGGCTGGAGCACCAGAACAGGTAGTTTTATCAAGGCAGGACGAGTTGGTTCCTGGAATCTTATCAGAGTGTAGATCAAGGATGATTTTTGATCATGAAGAGCAGCACAGGGCAGAGTCTCCCACGGGTAAATCCTCTGTTTATGGGACTGTGAGCAGAACTGAACCAACCACCAAAAGATACAGATCTTTTGCTCCAGATCTGAGCAAAAACCCCGGTGGGTCCAGACCTGGACCTTCTTCAAAACTGCTCCAGCATTGTTACATCCCACTTGACCACAGCACACCTTTAACCAGACAAACAGCATTCTTCAAAACAACAGCATTTTCCTGTCGTTTTTTCAGAGTAAGGGCAGGACCACTGGAAAGCTCAGCAGCCCTGGCTGCATGACCATGCAGTTGTGTGTCCCACGGCTTTCACATCTGCTACAAATCCAAACACCTTGTGTTTGATGCTGTGGAAACTCATGCAACTCCCCCACCCTCAAAAAGCACAGGAGCAGGAGATCAGAGCCCTGCACCGCCCGCAGCCCAGAAGGCCGCGAGTGGACCTGGTTTCACTGATAACAACGGCACAATTTACACACCCGCTGGAAAAACAAACAGTCTGGTGGTTGATAAGCCTGATTCCCTGGCTCCCAGCCCAAGAAGCAAAGCTTGGGAGCACAGAGGAAAGGATTCAGAAGACAGGCCTGGAGTCAAACAGCCACCACAGAGGTTATTGAGCAGGGACCTGCACTGGGACAAGTCGAGGAGCACTTGTGAGGGCACTGTCTCCCCAGCTGGCTGCTGCTCCACTCTCCCTTCTGGCACTGGATTTCACCAGCAATCACAAGGGGCTGCTTGTCTCCTGTTTGGAATATGAGTCCCTAGTGACATAACTTGTAATCAATATAAAAGGCAAGATTAGCATTAACTTCCAACGTTTCTCTCACTGCCTTAATCCAGTATGTTTTGCTAAGTACTAAATAACACCAAATACTGCACCTAGGCATTTGTTCTGGCATGAAAAAAAGCCAAATTAAATCTGCCCTGCAATCATGGCTTCAAAAGGCAAGAAGTGAAGGAGAAAATCCAATAGCAGCACTGTCTTTGCTGCTCTGCCCGTAACAATGGGCTCAGCCAGACACAGCAGCAGCACAAGCTGCTCTTCTGCAGTGCTGGGAAGAGCCACCCAAAATACCCATTTCAGAAGTTCAGTGCTAGGATGGATATTCACAGATACGTGTTTGAATTATTGCTTAACATTTACCAGAGCTCTTCACATCCATCTCTGCCAACACAGCCCAGAGCTGGGTTCAAGCGAGGTGAGAGCCCTGACTCCAGGCTGAGAACAATAGGGCACTTTCTCTCTGCTATCTGCTGCACAGGTACAGCCCCAGAGCTCCCCTGGGCACACCTGCCCAGCCCAGCCCAGCCCAAACAAACCTGAGATAGCGTGGGCAGAAACACACAGCTCTGCCTGTTGGCAGAGCCTGCTGGCTGGTGTTTGTTTGTTCACCCATAGAGACACGGGCAAGCACGTAGGGAGCAGGGTCAGATTAAAACTCAATGCCTCAATTGTGTTTGCAAGGCTCAGGATGGCATTAGAGCACTTCCCATGCTTTGGGATACTTCTTCTGAGCTGGTAAAGCAGCCCCTTCAGGTATTTGTCAAGACCATTTCTCTTGGCAGCCTCCTGGTGGGACCCAAGAAGACAGGAATTGCTGAAGGGTCAACATCTCCTGGCAAGCACTTACCAAGTCAGCCCGTACCAGTCTTCAGATACTCAAGCAAGGAGAGACATTACCCCTGAATGGCTTTGCTCAGGATCTGCAGAGGTGCCAGCTCACACAGCTATAGCCACTCCATCCTGCCCATGCCAAAGGGACTGGCAGAGCAGGGCAAAGCACAGAGCCCTGCGCTCACGGTAACGTGGGAGGCGAGGACACCTGCGCTGGCTCCCAGCGGGGTGGACAGATCGCCTTTGGCAGCGCCCAGAGGAACATGTTTCACTTTCCTAATGAGAAACAGCCTCTGCCAGTGGAGCAGCACTGGGGCCACCCCCTCTGCATGACAAACACAACACCAGCCCTGGTGCAGATCTCAGCGGGGCAGCCGACAGATGAGCTGCCGCGACAGAGCACGCGGAGCAAAGTTCTTCCATTACGTCACTGCTACCTCGAGTGACCCAAGGGGTAAGAATAACAGCCAGGCTCCTCTACATCATGCTGCCAGAACTATTTAGACAGGCTCCCGAGGGCAGCCATGAGCTTGCTCCCCTGGCAGGCTCACAGGGAGAAGAGCTTTGAGAGCTAGGGCCCATCCATACCCCTGAAGGAGATGGAGGCCAATAAGGACATGACTTCCTTCATTCCTATAAATGCAGGAGGTGCCAAGTGTCTGATATGTGCTTTGTAAAGCAGGATTAGCATGGGCCCTGCAAAGCTCTGCTCACCCAAGCATGGCTTTTGCTTAGAGGGTTTCTGATCTCACTTGTTTGTCCTGATGGTACATGACCATGAAAGCCTTCCACAGCCAACAGAGATGAAGGAAGTGCATTCCTAATGAGCTGCTCCCTCTCTTCCAGTAGAAGACTCAGCAGCCTACACAAGGCATTGTTTCTAATGAGGCTAGAATAGGATCCATGTCCTGATTTTGGATAAGACCTACTGCAAGCTGCACTCATGTGACAGGAACTCATGGTCCCCCTCTTATAACCCCCTGTGACAGAAGGGAGAATATGAGGGAGACTGGGTGTGGGAGTGCCATGCCCCCTTTTGCTGAGTGCTGGAAATACTCTCTCCTCTCTGGGAAGTCAAACTTCTGCACTCCTCTGAGGCACAGGGCTAGGAAAAGCAGGAATTCACTGGTTTGCAGGGGTACTACAGGATAAAAACACACTTGAACATCCAGAGTTCTAGCCAAATTGCTCCACTTGTCCTCATGGTCTCCTCACCTGGGAACTCTGCTGCTTCCCAGCAGACACATCTAGACAGATATTTTAAAGCAGCACCACAGACACCTGTCAAATCCCATCACACAGATCTCCCTAGGCCATTCCACGCCTGCTTTCTCTCAACTGCATATTCCCAGGTCAGACTATTGGAGGTTGACCAAAGGTGACCCTGGCTGAGGTCATGCTGCCCTCTGATGGGTGGTGGTCATCCATACAGAGGCACCAGAAGCTCTAATCACTGGTGCCTGCAGAGCTCCAGGATATTCTTTACTAAGATACTACCAACTCCAGCTCAACCTGTGAGTTTTCCCAGTGGGAAGGGAGAACTTCATGGCAGCAGACAAGGAAAAAGGAAGATGAACACAGCAGTAGTAAAAGGGAGGGTGAAGGCAGATAATTGCTGTAAAACACTGAGCCCTTTGCTTCTACATGCTCAGGAAATTAGAGCAGTTAGGAATGATGACATTCTAGATAAGCTCAAGCACCGAGATGCAAATAAGTGGAGCAAAGAGTTCCTGGGAACCCCTCCCTGTGAGCTCTGCTCAGAGACAAGTTCCAAGGCAGGAGCACAGCTCTGTCACAGCAAGCCCTCATTGGCCACAGCTACTCCATTGCCTGGCAACTTTGGAAACAAGCAAACCCAGCCCATAGCAGTGCTGCCTTGCTGGCACACAGGGGCTGGGGCGGGTGTGCAGTGGGGAGTTGTCACCCAAATAAACGTGGAGTAGGAGGGCGAGTCCCCAGGGGCAGAGGAGTTGCAGGACATGAGATGGCCATGGTACTTTCAGAGAGCTGATGATAGGCAGCTGTCACATGAAGGCGGGCCAACATCACAATTTTCTGTTCCCCAGACAAACCCAGCCTCAACTCCAGAGTAACCATCAATTTCTCAGGCTGGAAAGAGGAAGAAGATGCTGTCACTGCGTAACCCTGGGACCACCAAGCTTCCTGCCCTACTCCACAGGGAGAACATGCCAGGGGCCATCCTGGCTTGGCTATTTCTGCAGTACAGATTGGGTGGGAAGCAAAACAGAACATTTCTACCCTTTGGAATTTAGTGGAGGGACTCTGCATATAAACAGGATTCCACGAGCCACTTGTGCTGCCCCCCAAACCCTCCTCTTATTCTGACAGAGAAGAACAGACCACATGTTTGGTCTGGAGCAAGAAACCCTCTTGCTCCCAAGGTTTCCAGCTGCACAACACCTTGGCTCGGTTTGGATTGGCAGATCTGGGATGATAATGCCTCTGCCCAGGATCTGTGTTTCCTCACACGAAGCCCAAAGACAAGTTGCCACAGCCTGAGCAGCACAGCCCATAAATCTTGACACAGTTCCTTGTGACATCTTGTCCTCCCTGCAGCAGTGGTCCTGTTGCCAGTGCAGCTCTGCCCCTGCCAAACTGTGCTTGTTGAAAGATAGCAGACTGATCACTGCCCCAGTGAAAGTCAGGCCTGGATCTCACTTTGTTTGACTGGTTTGGGTGTGCAGTCAAGCTCAAAGCCCTTAAATAAACAGAAAACCCCAAACAAACAAAAAACGCTCAACAACAACAAAAAAAACCCCAAACAAAACAAAACCCCCAGACCCTTCCACACCATTGAGCTGTAAGTCCATTGGAGCTGGGCAACCTAGTGCTGAGTCAGGGTTTCATTACTGACAGAATCATAAATCCCAGAGGGTTTTTTTTAAACCAGGGACCAAAAGTTTGGGTGGAGGACAGGGAAGTGCTCTGGCAGCTCTTAGAGTAGCTTTGTTAGTGCTACAAGGTCAGCAGTCACTTGTACTGCTGACACTCTAGAGACAGCCCCTGTGCTGCCCCATTTACAGCCCTAGCACATGCCTACAGAAATCCTCTGCATACCATCCAGCTTTCCTACCCTCTCCTATTCTTAGCCCAAGCTGGTCTTCTTATAGACTATTACTCAGTTACACACTCCCTGTTTTTGGCTGTCCTACATCCCTCCCCTTGCCTGTTCAAGCCCCATGAGGCCAGTCAGCTCCCCCTGTCCAGGAATTTCAGAGAAACAAGTAAAGCAATCCACAGCACCATCTTACCAGGAACTGCTGGGACACAGAGATCCAGGACAAGACCCTTTCTCCTGGACAAAACACCCCTTGGGCTTGCTTCTGCTGCTTGCAGCAGCACCAGGCTCAGTCCCAGCTCGTACACTGTGCTCACCTGGCAGAGGGGATGGAAAAAATCAAGGTTGCAAGGCTGGAAGCAGCTCTGGTATTTGTCCTGTCCCAAACAGGCATCTGAGAAGCAAAAGAGAGCCCCACATCTAGGACCTGCAGCAAGGCAGGAAGGCTTCAGGAAGCTGTGCCCACCTTCTGATATAGGTCATCATCCAGGGCAGCTCCACCTGAGCTGCTCCCCACCACCTGCTCTCCTGGCCCACAGCTGTGTGAGGGCATTTTTGGATTAAATTGGGGGTTGAGAAGAGGAATGTCACTCTTAATAAGGAAGAAAGTTCCATTTTACAAAAACCCTCTGGGGTAAGGGCTGAGATTCTTCCTCTCAGCTGTAAGGGTGCTATGGGAGGCAGGAACCTTTTTACAGCACACATGCCTGTCTTATGGTTTGAATCAGCTCTTCTCAATAGCTTTATTGTGTTTTTCAATTTTTTAAATCCCAGGTCATCTGAGATGACATGTCGTTAATTTTTTTAAAAATCCAGGCGTTACCATGGCTTTGTCATTTGAAAGCGGCTTCTTAGGTGCTGCCCACTTTATTCCTCCATCCTCCCTGAGGGCTGTCCAGCAGCAGCAGTGCCTCCCTCGATTCCTACTCCATTTCTGATTATCAAAATGCATGATTTGAAGGAGAGAAGGGTGCATTGAAAGCCTTTCCACAGGCTTTGTTTATAAATCACAATCCCCCACACTAAATAAACTTAATTTAACTTGAGGACCCATTAGTGACTGCATCACCTCAGCTGCAGAGCCACTGGTCCTTGTCACCACAGCAGGCTCCTTGGTTGGGCTGGAGAAGGCATGGGAGCAGTGTTAGCCACATCCCTGCCTCCTCTGATCCCTCATGTGCAGCTTCTGGATAGTTCTTTTGCAGAACAACAAACCCAGACAAACAAACAAAGCTAACAACCAAACAAAAACAACCAACCAAACAAACCCAAACAAAATCCCCCAAACAAATAAAAAACAAAGCCAACATCAACAACAACAAAAAACCACACACATACAAAGGAAAAAAAAGAGAGAATAAAAAAAGAGAGGGTGTGTTCCCTAGGATGCTGTGCCCCTACCTGGCTGCATCTCCAAGAGGAACCTGTAACATGCTGATATTTATGCAGTGTCACTCCACTTTAATCCTTAGGACTAAAGGACTAAAATCTGTGTCCTCATGACTTGAGAGGAAGAAAAGTGGTGTGAATTGAAGGAACTGCCCATCTCCCACAGCTCTAGCAGCCTGTGCTTGGCCCAGCAGGCAGAGGGTTGGGGGGGAGCTGCTCAGAGCAGAGCAGGACCAGTGCAGTGGGAACACCAGAGGCAGCTTTACTCAGCAGAGGGAGCTGCTATGCCTGAGGTTTTCTGGTTTGTATTTTTCTTAAAGGATATTTAATGGTTTAATGGGATGTTTCCACTGACTGATGACCCCTAAAATCACACTGTAGCACATCATCCTGAAAATAGCTGCACCTTGTGAATGCTTGGGACTATTTAAAAATGCAAATAGCAGAGAGGGAAACTCAAGGTGACCCCTTTTTTCTCTCAGGAGGCAACTGTGCACTTCTGCCTTTCCCACTGTGCCCCAGGGGGCTTTGTGTTACACCTGGCCCCATGGCAAAAGCCCTGGCTGGCACCAGGGGCTCTGGGCAGCCTTGGGTCCTACAGTGACACTGCCTGCTGCCAGATCTCCCCCAGGACCTGGCAGGACAGCCAGAGACATTTCTGCAGGAGCTTTCCAGAAGCAGGGCAGAGAAGAACAGTGTGTCCCAACACCTGCTGCCCATGACACTCCTTTAGCACTCCCTGACAAAAGCAGTCTGAAGGGCCCTGACCTCTCTGACATCTCTGTCACAGTTCTTAGCACAAGTTCTCGCTCACCATTTTCAAGGACTCTGATACTGAAATTATACAACAGAAAAATTGATTAGCAGTGAGGAAGAAACCCAAACAGGAACATCCCAATGCAGTGCTTGACCTTGCTTCTGCCGCTCCAAACTCCCGGCAGAGGCATCAAGAGGAGTTTGAGGCTGACTGTGCAGCATCCCTCCCCCCTCCAGCTCATCCTTTTCAGCACATCCAGGTATGGAAGAGTCACAAATGAATGCAACACATCTTGATCCCTCCCAAAACATAATCCAACCTGACAGAGGAATTCCAAGAGCAGGAGTTCGTGTGCACGAGTCAGCCTGGGGTGTAATTGCATCTCATTTAGCTGCACGCAGCAAGGTTGCTGCTCATCTAGAGGTGAGGCTGCTCAGAGCCTCAGCAGCCAGCACCTCACTGCAGGTGGCAGGCTTGGTCTGGCGCAGGACCGGGAGATCTCCGTGTAGGCAGCCAAGGTTTATTAGAGAAATTGTAAATTCCAACGAGTCGGATACAAAGAGAAGCGGCGCTGCCTTCTGGAAGGCAAAGGTGTTTCTGACCTGTAGACACTGATGGAGGTTACCCAGACACCAGTGACCACAGCAGGTTTGACAGTGAAACGATCACCTTGCCGTTAATCTTAGGGGAGCCACAGTTTTCCCTCTGCCCAGTACATCCAATGGGATGTGAACACCGTGTCAGCACACAACCACCACCTCCCGCCCGCAGCCTCGCCGCCCGTCCGCCGGGATGTCGCTGCTCAGCAGCACCTCTTCTGTCCCCACTCCATCCCAGCAGCTCTCCCCTCCCTCATCTGCTGTGTTTGAACATCCAGAGCAACACATATCTATGGAACATTTCTAAATTCAACGTTAGGCTGCTCTCATCTTTAACAGGATGGGGGAATAAGGAGGTGCAGAACTCAAAATCTGTTATTGAACCTTAAAACTAAAAAGGAAAAAAACCAGAACAAACAACCAACCAAAACCCACTGTTCATTTCTCATGGAGAATTCAAACCCTTCACTGGCATGTTCCTAGGAATGTGTTTGTTTTTTTTTTTTCTGCTTGCAACAGTGAGCATCATGGAATTGTATCCTGGAGCACCATGGTGTTGTCCCGCCGGTGGGGTGAGCTGTCATAGGGCTGCACAGAGCAGTGCTGCTGTCCACAGAGCTGTCAGCCCCAGGCTGGCTGTCAGTCTGAGCACGGGCAGGGCCCTCAGGGGCGGCGTGCCCGAGGTGCAGGAGCAGACCTCGTAGCCGTTCTCGGAGCGGCTCTCGTCGTGCTGCCCCGGCCTGGAGCGAGCCCCAGTCCTGCTGCTCCCGGCTGCCGGCGGGGCGTCGGCCTGCATGTCACTGCACACCAGCCAGTCCCTGGCGATGGACTGCGGGTAACCGGGCTGGGCCTCCAGCTCGCTGTCCAGCACCTTCCAGTACTCCTTGCCCCTGAAGAAGTAACTTGCCCCTGCAAAGAGACCAAAAGCCAAAGGCAAGGTGAGCGGCGATGGGCGCCCTCCCGCTGGAGCACTTGAGTCAGAATCACAGAATGTTCTGAGTTGGAGGGGACCCACAAGGGTCACTGAGTCCAGCTCTTAAGTAAATGGCCCATACAGGGATCAAACCCATGACTTTGGTGTTATTAGCACCGTGCTGAGCTAACTCAGGGTCACTTGGAGCAGCAGAGGAGCATTCCCACCCCAGCTGAGCCCCAGGGAGTGGAGGCACATGAGACACCACTGCTTGCTGCCAGTACTCCCTCTTGCTGCAGGAGGGATGCTCCAAAAGATGATGCTGTGCCTGGCTGGGATCTCTCACAGCAGACAGGAGCCACCAGACAGCTGGAGGTGGATGGTGAGATTTTGTCTCTTCTGTGGTGGGTCCTAGAGCAGATGCACCTCCTGGTGCTGTGGGTGTGTGGGGTCAAGGCCCTGTGAATCCCCAGCTGGACACACCATACACACCTCTCCATGGCCATCAGTGGACTGTCTCATAACAGGGCATGGTAAGGCTGGAGACCTCACCTACCTGTTAATGACCTGGGGTATGTGCTGCCATCCCTGGGCTCAGAAAAATAACCTGAGCCTGGCAGGTCCCTGGGAACCTTCAGCTCTCAAGTGCATTTTTTCTGTTCTGAACTGGGAGGCTGGGAACTCTCTAAGAAGGTCCCATGCTCAGGAGGACTCCTGCCTATGGGAATGGCTTATCACTCTCAATAGCTTTGAAAATTCAGCTTTTCCCCTCTGCCTGGTTTAATGACTGCTATTACACCGTTAGGTTGCCAGTAAATAAACCCTGGAAGTGCCACTTTGTGTTGAGTGAATGGCTGGTTGTAAACGTCTCCTGTGACAAAATTTTTGTGGTCTTTTCAGCGGGAAGAAACCACTGAGAAATCTCATCCCCAGAAAATAAGTTGTAACTCTAGGGAAAACATCCCTTTGAAAGTATTTTCTGTCTGCATCCTCATATAACCAGCTAAAAATCCAACAACAACAAAACCACTGAGGAGCAAATCAGCCCATACCAGGATAAAAATCACTGCAAAGCAGCGTCAACTGTGTTCTTTTAATAAAATGAAATTATTAGCCCCCCAGGATATTTTTGTTGCCTGTTTGAATTACAAAGTCTTTTAGTGAGCAGTGTGGGGAGCTCTGGCTGGAAGCACACCTCCCTCTTCATCTGCCAGACACTGGGAACTGCCATCCCATCAGGGGCTCAGCAATTATGTCGGCAGGAGGGTAGAAAGGGCTACAGCTCGATACAGCACTATTTTCTTTCTTGTGTTTTTTTTTGAACTGGCATGTGGACTCACCATCTGACCACCTCATGGCATCATCCAAAGGGCTTGGTATTCCCTTCCACAGGATGGTCTCTGAAGGGTACCCGGGATCCATCCTCCGCTCGTGGTCGTCGTAGCGCCAGTAGAGATTGTCCTTAAAGAAATAAGTCTTGTCATTGTGGGCCCAGGAGAAAGCGGCGTCGATTCCTCCCAGTGGCAGACCGAAGTCTGAAATGGGCCGTGGGTATCCCTCCTCCACGTTATTGTCCTTGAAGACCCAGTATCTGTCTCCTGTGGAAAGGAAAGAAGCACAGAGCAAAATCACATTTGTTTCATGGCCAAAACCAGCACTGCCTCACAGACGAGCTGATGTTTCATTATCTGTTGTGGTGACAAGCCTCAGGACTGAGCTCTTGGCATTTAAGGATGGCTATGGGAAGGCTTCAGCCCACTGGGGAACCTCTAGCTTTGAATAGTTGCTTTTTAGTGTCAGGCTTTCCATGGACATAGCCCTGCTCTGCTTCTGAAAGCATGATGGTCCCCGGACATGAACATGTCCAGAGAGTTACTACATTGTCACTTTTATGCATTTGGTGGAGGCATTTGGTTTTCTGCCCCCTGGATTTCTGCCTGATATCCAACTGCAAGAAACAAAGTTCCATGCACTTTTAGTGGGCAAAACAGGCACCTTCTGCCTGGTATTGAGCTCCTGAGAAGCCAAATGTAGTTCCCCTCTGGAAGAGAGCCAGACAGGCTGAAGGACCTGTGGGTTTTAAGGGATGTAATGAGGAGGTAAGAAGGCTGGACAAATCCCAGCTGAGCAGCTCACTGCTCTTCAAGTGTCTACACAGCCACCTCCTCAGCCCTACCCTGGGCAGTAAAGAACCATCACTATGATTTTTTTTTTCCCCAGTAAAAATGAAGCATGACGTGAGTGGGCCCGGGTCTGTGTCAGAACAAGGAAATGAACCCAGATGTCCTTCATAATCCTCTAACCACTGGGGAAGTCTTTTTTACAACATCTCTTTGGGAACCTGCTATGTCCTTTTAGGTATTACACAACCTATTTTAAGGATCAGACTTTTTCCTCCCTCGGTTTTCTAGAATATCTGAAGAGGCCCTTAAATGCATGCCCGTGTGTCAGCAGCAGGACCTTAGAGGCCAAGGTAATTTGTGTGCTTTGGTTTCTGTCCAGGGATCAATGAAACAGCGCCGGAGGGAGAGAATGAGACAGTGTTTTATAGCTGGATGGAAAATCCTGAGTTCATGGTAGGAGGTGGGCAGGACTAACACACGCAGAGAGTTCAGTGACCACGAACTGCTCTGCCTTGCAGGGGCAAGACACCAACTGTGGCACATCTGGAATTCCAGCCAGGAGGAGCCCCTGGACCTGAGCTGCTGTCTGTCTGTCCATCCCCAGCAGGCAGGGCAGGGAGGAAGGGAAGGAAGTGAGTGCTGCTGTGGTCTGCAGACCAGACTGGGAGTGTCTGGTGCCGGGCATAAGGGCTGCCATGCTCCAGTTGGCCCCATTCCCTCTGGGAAAGCAGAGTGGGGGAGGCTGCCTGAGGCAGCTGGACACACACACAGAGCCTTCCATGTGCTGCTCCGTGGGGAGATGCAGGGCTTGGCACATCTCTGCAGAGCTCAGCACGCCAGCAGTCCAAGAGGGCTTTGCCTGTGCTTGGAAAGACTTCTGCAAGCATAGGGGCTTGCACAGGGCATAAGCCATCCCTCCAGCCTGGCTGGAGGAACTGAAACAGAATTATTGCTTCCGGAAGGGCTTGGCTCAGCACTTCTGAAACTGAGAATTGCACCACATTGGGAGTAGAACAGTCCAGAGGCAAAAAGCAATTTCCAGCCAGGAAGCACAGAGGGCTGGGGTGTATTTAGCACTTCAAGTGCACAACCTTTCCGAAACAAGAGTCAGTGCCTGCAAAGAGCCTGGAGGACACTGAGGGCATGGGTGGCATCTAACCAGCATGAGTGGATGGTTGGGGGATTTAGATGTTTGTATAGGAACCAAGAGCTAGTCTGTTCCTCCAGCTCTTCTGAAAGAAACAAGTGAGATTTTTTGAACAAAAAGAGAGGATGACACCACTTATTTTAAGAACAAATGTAGTAACAGAAATATAATCAGCAAAACCAAGCTCTTCAGTTTCATTTTTGTCCCCTCTATGACTTCTCTTCTCAGCAACAAATACTAAAAAGAGAAAAGCCCGAAGGAGGGACACAGCATCTGTGGAGTGTGCGGGGGGGTGGTTTCTGCTTGTGTTTCATTCTTGAAAAGCTCAGATTTCAGTTACATTTGGCAGAACTTGATCTTCAATGACATTTCCCTCCTTTTCTGGGGAACGTGACTGCTACCTTTTGCCTGCCCTCCTTGCCAGCTGCTTTCTCCTGCCTTGCTCATGGACAGCAGATCTCAGACCTGCCCTGGGAGATGCTCAGTGGCTGGCACTGGTATCTCCTGCCTGCAGGAGAGGTCAAAACGCTGCCAAGGTACCCTGGCACCAGGCTCTACACCGAGGGGACACACATGCTCCCTCCTGCACTGTGTTTGCTCTCACCTTTGAAGAAGACGATCTTGTGGTCGCTGGTTCTCTCGTAGACCGCGTCCAGGCTGTCCAGGTTGAGCGGCAAACCCCGCCAGAAACGGTGGATCTGAGCCGGCTGGAGGGAGACCAAGTGCTTATTGCGAGTCAGTCTCCAGAAGTACTTGCCTGGAGGGACAGACTGGACATTACTGAACCACACCCAACCCACCGTCGCCGGGGGATGAGCGGCGGGCGGGCGGCAGCGGCAGGAAGCAAAGCGTGTGAGATGGGAGCTGGGAATTAGAGCTGTCCTGCTCTGCAGCAGCAGCTGTGACTGCTTTCTATTTCTGGCAGCCATTAGAAGAAACCCCCTTCTTTTTTGGATTAAAATAATCCTCTGGACATTGCACTGGAGTTGTTACACTCCTGGCCACGGTGTGAAGCTGTGCCACTGAGCCAGGGCAGGCAAGAGGAGACTTTCATCTCCTCCTCCTCATCTCCTCTCTGCACGGGACCTCCTGGGAGCAGGTGGGAGCAGGCAGCAGCTGAGGCTGCACCAGGTACCAACAACCTGTCTCCAAAAAAACATCCCTGTTCCTCCTGTCCCAGAGCAGCCTCAGCTTCCTGCACACAAATGCCCAGCTGCTTTTGTATTTGGAAATGTCTAGGATGTCATGATGAAAAATATAAGAGGGGTTTTTTAAATGAAGAAAGGCAGTAAGAAAATAGAGGGGGAGGAAACCATATGAATAAATCTGGAAGGGTTGAGGTTGGGAAGGAGGCACAATTAAGGACTTTGGTACCATATAGAGGTGCAGGATAAGCAGGGACTGCAGTCCTGCGGAGCTCCCGGGATGAATGTGCTGGTGGTGCCAACAAACACACTTCAGCACCTGCAGCAGCACTGACCCAGCTTGGAAAGAGTATTTCTGGAATATCTGGGGTATTTCTGGAATATTTTAGGTAATTTGGGTTCCTCTGTGGGAAGGATGACAAACCTTTTCCTGCTAGCAGAACCTTATGTGGGATTTCCTGAGGAGTCTTAATGCTTTTTAGGGGTAACTCAAAGAGCAACTCTGCACTGGCTTTGGGATTCTCAGCCTGAGTTTTTGCAGCACTCTCCATTCTGTGTTTTCCTTGGAGAGCTCCACGAAGTGATGTGAGCCAGAATAAGATGTCTAAGAGGCAACTCTCGACTTTGTCTCATATTTGTTATTGCCTGTTAGAAATTATTGCATGTTATTTACATCTGCTCTTGCGTGGATTCCCAAGGGGAGATAAGCAACAGAAACCAAAGAGGCATTTTCAGATTTGTATTCATGACACTCAGCCCTTTCTCCAGAGCTGGCAAATTGTGACACTGGCTTTTAAAATTTTATGGAAATTGGATCTTAGCCTAATAATGCAGGAGGCAAAACCCTAACACTTAAACATCTGCAGAGAGGGAGTTTTATTCTAATTATATAGATTTATATCATATTCTTGTTCTTCTACTCCAGTTTGCCTATTTGCTCTATCTGACTGAAACACACAAATGAATAATACATCCCAGTGTGGTAGGAATTGCCATAATTACAGATTCTTTTTAAGAACGTAAAAAAACCCAAGGATTCAAATTTGGTGGCCATTTTACATTGATTGAAACACATGGAATTAAATAAAGATGATCTCTGCATCTCTAATTAGCAAGGCACTAGATTTTCAGCCAGATTTTCACTTTTTTTTTTAGCAAGGAATAGAACTCAACACAATTCCTTCCTTAGCAGACCAGTATCTGAACGTTGAAGTGCCCTGGGCTCAGCAGGTGAGCAGCTGCAGCAAGCAAACCTTAAATCTACCCCCAAAGTCAGGCATAGCCTGAGCCGTTTGTTGCTTTGGTTGGGTTTTTGATAAGCTATCAGGAAAAAGGAAGGAAATAAAGCAGTTAAGTAGCAAGGAATTCTGAATGTGACGGCCTGGCCTGCTCCCCGAAGTGCTGCTGTTGCATGGATGATCATCAGCCAAAGCGAGTTCCACAGGGGAATTGCTGCCATTAGCATGCAGAAACAATTCAAAAAACAACCCCCCAACCTCGTGTTTGTTTAAAAAGCTCCATTTAAACCCCTCTCTGAGCTGGCAAACTAAGCACGATAAAAGCCAAGTGCTGTCCCAGTATGTGGATGGTGGGTTCAGGCAATTGCTTTCTTTAATCCCAGGTAATTCTGATCCCAGCTGTGCACCACGCTGTCCAGATTTTGGATGCCTCTGGCAAGACTGCTGCACAAACTGTGCAGACACACATGCAGGTCAACGGTGTTTAAAACTTCAGGAGTCTGTAGTGAGGCCCCTACATCAAAGCCAGCAGCGATTCTGAAGTGTGGAGGACCCACCATTGCCTTCAATATGACAATCCTGGGAGCTCTGAGGAGCTCCAGTCCTGCTGCTCTCCAGCCAGGGAACCAGCTGGACCAGCTCAGAACAAAATGTCCATCGATGGAGGGAGCTCAGCACTAGAGGTCATTAAAATCCTGCCCCAGAGGTGACATCCCCACTCCCTGGTGCCCAGGGTGGTCGGGGGCAGCGATGGGGGCTCTGAAGGAGGTGCTGGGCTCTGCAGGCAGATGTGCAGCTGGCATCCACCGACCCTGTGCTCTTTACATTTGCATTTCGGCCCAGAATAAATACATCCAAAATAGACACCGAGATGGATTTATCTCTGCTTCATCATTTTTTCCGCTCTGAAAGACAGACAGCCATTTATCCCGACACCAGTCCATGTCTCTGATTTTCCCTTCTTCACTGTGGCCTTTTGGAGCTGGCATCTGAACAAAGAACATTGTGGAACAGCCTCTGTACTGTGCTCCCCGCAGAGCACAGGCAGCACTGAGTTCTCTGGAGCCCCGTTACCGTGTGTGACCCAAGGCTCACACTGTGATACCCACATGGGTTACACAAGCCTGGACGCTGCTGCTCATCCCTGGGGCTTCTGCTTCCCTGCTGGATGGCTTTGGGGTGGCCAGGGATGGAAAGAAGTGCCCAGTGGGCATTTTTACATCTCGGAAAGATGAGAAAGAAACCCCACAGAGTCCAGCCTACACAGGCTCTGTACAGCTGAGGAGGCACCAATGGGATCCTTGTCAACAGCCGGGCACCCTGGGGACACCCTGACAGCAAGTGTTTGCTGGCACGGAACCAGATGGTTTGCAACTGCACACATGCTGTCTTTGAGTGATTCACAGCAAGCAGCATTAGGGAAGGAAGGAAGGTTGGAAGTATCCCAGAAAAACAGTGGAGTGTTGTTGCTGTTCCGCTCATCCCTGGTTCAGCCTCGATTTTGACTTTGATAGTGCAGATGTCAGATTTTAGTTCTTCACCTGGGCAGTCCAGTGGGATGGATGAGAGTACAATTCCTGGATTGTCACCAGTCCGGCTGCTTCAGAGGGAAGTGTTAAATCCCAGGATTGGCACATGGACACGCATCTGCTCTGTCTGGAGTTAGGACACACATCCCTCATGAGGACCACACCAGCTGCACACCGTGGGGACTTGGGCAGGTGGGTTTGCCTCCAGTGGTCTCTCCTCCCTAACCACCCACCAGAAGCCCCCTGCTTGTGCCACGGAACTGCTCTTGGCCAGAGATCCCACAGGTTCATTACGCTCTGGGTTAAACAACATCAATTTTAATAATTTTAAAATAAATTGTGTTTTAGTTTCACTGGCTTTTCCCTTCTTTTTCTTCTTTTTGGATAAAAGAAATGCTTGATTTTCTGCTCCATCTTTTGCTCCCCCATCCCTTCTCCTCCTCCTCCCTCTCAGTCCCCGGGTGTGAGAGGTGCCTCCCTGGGTCTGCAGCCCCAGGGACTGCAAACCCCAAGGCAGCTCATCCTCACTGCCCATCCCACACTGGCTGCACTTTGGTGCTGTCACAGCACTGCCACCACAGGGTGACACAGGCACAGAGCCCTGGTGAGTGCTCACCTTTGAAGAAGAAAGCCTCTCCCCGGATCTGGGCCACGGCATCGAAGTGTGTGTTGCATCTGTTGGGCACATCCCGCCGGAGCCTGTGGAAAGGTGCCCAGGTGAGCACAGCCTGGGTGGACAGTGAGGGGCTGTGTCCCCCCCATGCCTCCCATCCCACAGACTGTGTCACCCCTGCTCTGGAGCCCCTGGCAGAAGACTACAGGCTGTGCCTGCCTGACATTCCTGATGCTCAAACCCAGCCACGTGCCCGGGGATTTCCGAGGCGAGTTCAGGCAACCCTCAGCCTGAAGACAGCTCGTGGCACACACCCCTGGGCACCAGAGGCTGGGAGTCGAGCGAGGACACGCTCTGCATCTACCAGGCAGTGTAGCTGGTGAGGGCTGAGCTGGCCTCCCAGTCCCCCGTGGCACAGCGTGGCTGCCCCAGGGCAGCAGGACACGTGGATAGCAGCCAAGCAGCATCTCGCTCCAGCAGCTCAGGACGTGGCTGCTCCAAGGCTGAGCTCCAAAACGCCAGTGAGAGGTGACAGAGCTGCAAAGCAGAAAGCAGCTGAGCCAAAACAGAGGGACCTGGAGGAGCAATGGTGCCACGAGATACCTAGGGAAAGATACCTCTGAAAAACATTTGGTGAAAGGCACCCAGCAAGTGGCAGCTGAGATACTGAGCTGCTTTAACAAGGTGGGTGGGGAAGGCAGAGAATATGAAGGACAGAGAGCCACAAAGCCCATGTAGCAAATGATGATTGATGGAGGAACAAGGAGAGAATGCTGGGAACACACATGGAAAAGCTGCTGTGGGTGACAGGGAAGCATAAATCTAATCTGCTGATAGAAAAGTTGTGCAGGCTGCCAGCACCAGCTTCACTGCCCTCTTTGGCCACAAAATAACGGATGTGGAGGTGAACCCCACCCACCCTCCCAGCACATGGGGCAGGACCAAGGGGGTTGGCACAACAAGTTTTCTGCTCCTCCTGCAGCTGGTGTGAGACGATGGTCAGGAGTCAGCAGCAGGGAGAAAGGCTCTCACCTTTCTAGGTCAAAACACAGCCACAGAGAGCCCTGTGGACAAGCGCTGTTAGAAGCTACACAGGGAGAAAGATAATTAATGGCATTCAGCACATCCCAAAAAAAAAAAAAAAGAACCAGGAGTTGAAGGTGACCTGCTCCATCTCTGCCACTCTCACTTGGGGCACTCCTGGTATCTGGCAAAAATGTGTGTGACCATCACCTCCCATCTTCTTGTTCTGCGTTCCTTCTTCTCTTAACTGTCCTGCTGTCCTGGCAGTAAAGCAATTTGGTAACTCCAACGTTTATTAATGAGCTAGATCCAGAACTTAATGAGGATATGCTGGTTGCTTGATGACATCAGTGTAAGCAGTCCTTTACCAAGGCAAACCTGTGTTGGAGTCAGGCTATCGCTCCACTTGTTCCAATATTCACCCCCACAGGTACATCGGGGAGTTGCTCACCATGGAAAGATTTAGGTCAGTTATGCTTGGGCAATTCAGGATCCTGCTGAGGAAGTTTGATTAAAATTTCAGCAAGGATGAATTTACCTGAGGGTGATGGGGACAAATTTCCCTTAGTATGAGTAAAATTTTGAGACTCAGGGAATCATCCAGAGGTCCAGAGAGAAATACCAAAGCCAGAGTGATCAGGCTGACGAAGCAGAGCTTTGCTACCACACATCGTGTGCAGGAAAGGAACAAATCTGACTCACGGGACAGTGGAGCGGTTCTCTGGCAGCTCTGGCAGGATGGGATGGTCATCTGTTTTGCTCACTTCAGGCTTGGCTGTGGGGGACACGGATTCCCTGACTCCTGTGCGGAAAGACAAGAAGCGGTCGTGAGGAACACCATCCTCCCCACCAGCTCCACTCGCTCCAGAAACAGCTACTCCAGCGTGTCCTCCCACAGCAGACACGGGCTGTAGCTGGGTGAGGGACACAAACTTACCATAGAGTTGCCAGATTCTGACTTTGTCCTCGTAAGGCAGGTCATACTTCAGAGGGTCCCCCACTGGACCTTGGTAGTAGGGTCTCATGATAGACTCTATGGCAGAGATGTGGGTCAAGCCAATGGCATGGCCAAACTCATGGACAGCTACAGCAAACAGGTCCATCCCGTGGGCATCTGGAGATAAAGACCCAATTGAAATAGAAGTCACTGCATGACAATTGTATTTGGGGGATTTGAGTGCGCTGTGGGAAAAAGTGCAGGTATATGTTGGATGAATGGGAAAGAAAAGCTTTGGAGCAGGTGAAGTTTTTTTCCTCCAGCTGGAGACTGGAGTGTATCATACAAAAATAGAAAACAAGCCAGACATCAGCCCACACCAGCCTCTTATACCCAGATCACTGTTGGCACCTGAGGAAGAGCCGGACAAACGGCTGAGAGAGCACCCAGGTCACAACCATCTGCCCTCCCGGCTGACCAGCCACCAACCTGCTCGTGTGACTGCTGCCCTGACAGGGACAGGTGACCATGTCCAGCTCGTTTTTAGAGGATTTACCCATCTTCTCCTGTTCCACACTTTGTGCTGGCAGGGCTGCAACTCTGGCATCTGTTCCCTTGGGCAGACACTTTGATCCTCACACACCATACTGGGCATCAGAGAGACTTTGCTGGACATCGATACCTCCTCCTTGGATGACTTTTTCCCCTCTGTCTGGGCTATGTCCACTATATTCTTTTCCCCAAGATTCCTTATTTGCAATCCAAGCCCTAGTGCCTCACACCACACCCACAGACACACCCATCCCATCCTCTCCAGTGCCTCACACACTCAGGTCAGGGGTTAATGCCTGCTTCCAAACATACACCACTGCTGCCAAAGCAAAGGAGGAGATGCTCCCAGGAGCTGTATGGGACTGATCCTGCTCGGTGCCCTCCCACTGCCCTGCCCCAGACCAAGTCCCCAGACCACTGCTGGGCCAAGTGCCTGTGCAATTTCTGCCCTTCACTGCACAGCAATGCCCTGCAGAGCAGTACCAGAGGGCAGCAATGATTTGAAGAGTGGTTCTTACAAAGATCATGATTTCAAGTACTGTAATAAACAGGCAGTGGAGCTCAGGGGAGTGTCACGTTCCCTGAGTGTGGTTGGAGCTAAAGGAGATGTTGCTCAGAAGCAGCCATGGCTAATCCAGCACAGTCATTAGTGCTCCCCATCAGTCCTGGGGTCTTGGAGGGGGGATATTTTTTGCTGAATTTTGCCTTTTCCTTCATGACTATTATTTAGTGTCTGTGAAGAGCTGGGATTTTTATAACCTGTGCTGTTTTCCCCAGCACTAGGGGAGAAAAAGACATATGCTCTCTGACATTTTAATGCCAAACCGACAACCTTGGGGATATTTTCATATCACCTACCAAGTTGTTGCTTTTGAATCACTAGGGAGAACAAAATAAATAAAAGATGAAGCTCAGATAGCTCCAAGACTTTCAAAATAGAGGGCAGCTTTCTCGCCGTCGGGCTCATCCCCTCATCCCCCAGCGGTGCTTGGAGGGACACTCCCTGCAGGAATGCTGGCTCTGAGCTCACTCCTTCGCATGGATTTGTTTCACAATGAGTGTCCCAACCACCAGCTACACAAGGGGCACCATCCTGACCCCATCACTAACACATCTGCTGTGGCAAGCTGCTGACTGCAGCGCTTCCCCCTGCCCTGTGTGTCCACAGAGCACAGCTGCTGCTTTTTTCCCTTCCCCATAAGGGCCAATAAACCAAAGGCACAGCAGCGTGAACCAAGGAGCAGGTGTAATCCTGAAGGATCAGCCTGTCCAGACCTTTAGCCTTCACCTCAAGACCTCCTCCAGCACGTCTGGTGAACACTCCTGCCCGTGAACTCTCAGGGGGATGGATGGAGGTCAACTGGGGGGCAGGAGGAGAGAGGGGGGGAGGAAGAAGGTATTAGCTGCTTTCAGAGAAGACAATTAGGTCTAAACAAAGCCATTAAGCTGAGGCAGCAAGATCCCCCCGGGGAGGCTGGCAAAGGAGGTGGTGTGACAAGTAAATTAGCAGCTAGTGACTCTGTCAAAACGCGCCACAAAGGTTGGGGATCTGATCCCCACAGATGGCTTTGCAGCTTAGGAACACTTGCTTCTGAAAGTCCCTCTGCTTATTAAAACTCTGCTCTAACCAGAGGAGATGAAATAAAAAATAAAAAGGAATAAAACTGTAACTGGTAACCATCCTCATGTAAGGTAATGTACATGAGATGGCAGGAAAAACCCAGTGCTCACATCACAGGGGGCTTTTTACCTGCAGAACACAGAACCCTTTCCAAGCAGGTCACCTTACAACAATATACTTTAAAAAACAGAAAACTGGGATGTGTGGCAGCGAAGCCACCCAAAAGATATCAAAGTCAGAGAATTCAGTCACCATTCAAGAGCACCAAGCAGCCACACACCCAACCTGCAGCCTTCCAGGCCCAGGAGAGATGGGAACTGGGGGTGGGCAATGGGGAGCTCTGCAACTGCTGGCATGATGGGGAGAACCACGGAGATGCCATTGAGGCTTGCAGGAACATAAAATACCCTCAACTCTGCCTGGGGCGATTTTGCTAGCAGGGCTGAGAGGGGGATCAGAAGAAGGTGGTGGGATCCTGAAGCCTGGGGTCAAGGTGTAGCGGAGGCTAACCCACTCTAACCACCAGAGCAGAAGATGGAAACTGGGAGCCTGGCTGCAGCTCTCCCACCCTGACCTACCTGATGATCGGAAGGTCCAATACTCGTCGTCGTCGAAGTGAGTGTCTCCTGCAGTGTGGTGGTCTCCAGGGAAGAAAGCGTGTGCCACCGTCCCACCAGGCCCGTCGAAGGGATAGCCGTCGTTGTGGTCTGCCTTGGAGAAGTCTATCTGGATGTCAGCATTGTTTCCTGCCACCTCGTGGAAGTTCAGCGGGGTGATGTCGCTCCAGACCTTCAGGGCATAGTACATCAGGGCTCGGACCGTGTCGTGGCCCAGGTGGGATTCTTTGGGGAAGGTGCGAACTCTGAAATAACGAGGGCAAAGAAGAGGACAGGTCAGTAGCACCAAAGAGCTCCACGGGCCACAGGAATTGGCTGTGCAGCTGGCTGGTGCATCACAGAGCCTCAGCGAGGCCTTTGGAGCTCCTGGTGCTCCCCTGAAGTGCCCTAACACCCTTCATGGGTGTGTCCTTAAACCTCGGAATCACATCGGTTCCAGGGCTGTGAGGATTTCAGAGACTGAGTTTGGGTCTTCCAGAAATACCAAGCCAGTCTTGCCCACCAGAGTGTGAAATACAGCCAACATCTGAATCCTGATACCTCCCAACCCTGCTGTGCCAGGGGGCAGTCAGCCCCAGAGCCACACTTCGTGCACAAACTCTTGTTAATGCCCAGGACCCCAGGACTACAACCCTTGTCCAGCCTTGGAAATGCCAACATCATGACTCCCTTTCCAGAGCTTGCCCATTTTTTTTCCCCAAGCTCCCTTTCAGATCTATTGATAATTATTTTCTCACCACTTATTCGTCCACGTGCAACCCAAATATACAAATGCTGTTGACGTCTGAAGCCTTTGCTTCACACACAGGCCCATCAGTTTTCTTGCAAAAAAAACCCAGCAGGTCATTGCTCATTCTTATTGCACACACACAGAAATCCAGGACGGATTTGCTGCCTCCATATATTTCCCAGCATGTCTGCTGGAGTTATAAAATATACTTTGAAACCAGTGCACTGCCAGCAATCTCACAGACTGCAATCCATAACAAGGAGGAGGAGGAGGAAAGGATGCATTTTATGTAAATTCAGGATGCCTCAGGCCTATTGCCTGAAGGAGACGGGCGACCTGATGGAGCACTGCAGTTGAGAAGCTCTTGACTTGCTTCTTGGTAGAAAAAAGCATTGATGAGCAGGAGCTTGCAACACTTCTGCATTCATCCTGTCTCTCTGTATCAGCACTGCCTCCCGTGGTCCCCAGCTCAGCCTGGGAGAGAAGCCAGGTGGGACAACCTGTGTGCTGGAATCCGTCCTTCAGCTGCACAGTTCCACCCTCCCTCTTGGGCTGGAATGGAAAAAAGTCAATGTTTCCTGTGTAAGCCAACTTTGAAAAAGAATTCCTAATATTGTTGATTTAATAGAGGAGATGAAAAGACAAAGATGAAACAAGGCACGCTGGCTTCTAAAGGAATATGTTTAGATAATCTTTCATTGACAATTTTGACAAAAATATACACACTTTCCAAGCAAATGTACTGTTGACTGAGTAATTATTGACAGAAACCAATTCTGCTGGAAAATTTCTGGCCAGCTCTGCCCCAGTAATAACAGATACTTTATTTCTTGTGCACCAGCACACCAACCAAAGTGTTCATGAAATATTCATGGCTTGAGAGATTTTTAAAGGCTGAAGCAACAATTATGATCACCTTGCTTGCCCTCCCACATAATACAGCTGGGAGAGCATCTCTCAGCTCCACACCACTCCCCAGCACCAGTGTGCACTAATGACCTGACTACACTTCAAGAGGTAATTACAAGTGTCAGAATGGGATGTCACATTGCTCAAGCTCTTCCTACAGGTAGTGATTTGGGTGCCAGGAGACACCATGGATCAGAGATGGGGAGTAGGAATGACTTGCTGGCTGAGGTTGGGAGCTCTTCCTTTCACAAATATTTGCATATATCCCGTGCCCTCAGAGACAGGCAGCCCAAGCCTGGGCAAAACTAGTCAGGGTTAAATCTAGGACAGAACAAAAAGAGACTCATGGGAACAAGCAGAAATCTCGCTAACAGTTTCTCTGAAGAGCTTGGGAAGCTCGTCCTAGACATGGTGGGAATGGGATGGGTGAATCAGGCAAAACACATCACAGCCAAAGTCATTTATATGTTTGCCTTTGCTATCTCTAAACTCTTTGGGCAAAGAAAGACCTTATCAACTACTCTAAATGAGTTAACATACATGTAACATCAGATATCTAGGACTTTAAAGAAAACACATTTGTAAAGAAGACAGCACAGAGGTACAAACAGTATGAACATGGGATTAGAAAATAAAATTTTCAGGCAATTTATAATTTATAGAAGAGACTGGCTGGATGTAATCCTCTACAGTAGAGAAAGGTCACCTGGTTTCCAGATATTCTTTAACTGGGTGTCTTTGTCTTCGACAACACTCCTCTGGATTTAGGTAAAGCCTTCACTGCTTTAATTTCTGCTGAATAAGTCATTATATGTGTAAAACACACCATGTTTAGCCCAGGAATTATGACCTTTCTCCAAGATCACGGTGCCTAGGGCACAGACTCACATTCAGAGACACTATCTGCTCTTTCCTTCACAAGCCATGTGAGCTTTTCTTTCCTTCTTATTCCAGCTGTAGAATGAGGATAATAAATCAGACCTCTCTTGTAAAAGGATGGGGGATAAAAAGCCCTGTCTAAAGAGACAAACATTATTGATATTCATCCCAAGCCCTGACTCCAGAAACATTAGATTAAGGCAGAAACAGTATCAATACCTATTTTGCTTCTTATAAAAGGTCCTGCACCTCTGAGCTGACCCACATTTTATTAACATGCTGCAGGTGTAAGTGAAAAGTCCCCCATCCTTTATTCATTATCACCATCATTTTTCAGGAGAATCCCATCAGGGTTTTTCAATTCAGCATCTGATTTGATTGCTGGAGCTCTGCTAATTGTTTTCAATGAGATTAGAAAAAGACTATTATGCTGATAGGACTTTTGTCAGCGTTGCATTACCCAGTTCCACTGAAAAGGAGGCACATTTTTAACATCGTGCAGATTAATAACCTTCCTCCTACCTTGATTATTATTATTATTATTTGTAGTAAACGGTGCTTAGGTCCCCAGTGGAGAGCACCACTCCTTGGCTGCTAATACCTCCTGAGACTCCCCTTACAGAGCTCCAATTTTGGGCAAAACCCTGATGTGATTGGAGAGAAATCTCTCTGCTCCAGACAGCCCCTGCCAAGCAGCAGGAAGGTGACAAACAATGGGCTGCTCAGTCCCCCCCAACACTGCCTCGAGCCTCAGGGTCGGTCACATCCCTCTGCAAATCCCTCCTTTGCTTGTCCCACCCCAAAGGGACTCTGTGTCCAGAACTGTTCATAAGTAGAGACCAGAAAGGACTGATCTGCCTCCTCTTGCTATTTTGAGGGGCACCCACACCAATGTTTAATTCGATTTCTGGGGTCCTTTTTGGGTTTTGTCCTCCAAAAGTGGAAGAGTGATGGATGAGAAATCAATAGCTGGTTAATGAAAACACTCCTGCACCTTCCCAGCCCTGAAACCACAGACAAATACAATAAATGCTGAGAACTACCAAACACAGCAGGCTAAGGACTGCCTGATAAACCCACTCCGATTTTTTTTGGAGAGGGAGAGAAGAGGGGACAGTTGAAGGGGTGGGCACTTGCTGCCATGGCAAAGGTGCTTTTCCAGCTTCCCAGAGCCACCCATGGCACAGCAGCCCAAATCTGGTGCTACCCTGGCACTGCTGTAACACCCCATTGCCAGGGGAAAGCAGTGGGTGTGTTTGCACCCTCCCTCAGGCCTCTCCCAGCACTTTGCAAAAGCTGAACGTTTTTGAGTGATAGCCTTTCTCCTGGCCTGTAACATGCACAGAATGCCAGTCACCCCCCAGCCATCATGGCCCTGCACTGGCAAGGGATGCCAGCCTGGCAGCTGCCTCCTCTCTGCTCCAGCTGCTCAGGGCTTTTCCTATGAGGGCCCCAGTTGCCTGTGATGGAATGAGGATGCTATAACAACCCCAGAGCAGCTCCACACTGAGAGGTGACACTGTCCCCCTCAAGCATCTGTCATGCCCAGACACGGGGGACAAGGCAGTCTGTGACCAGCTGGGCTTGGGCTGGGAGGTCCCCGTGGTGGGATGCCACGGATTAAAGGATGAAAGCAGGAGGATCAGGTCCTCCCCTCAGCACTGGGGGTTGCACACCCTTACCCAGGCATCCCTGCCTGGCTGCCACCCCTCTGTGCCTCAGTAAATCCATCTCTGGGCTCAGGCAGTGACACATCTCCCCTTGGGTGGGCTCAGGAGCCTCACAGTGATGGTGGGCAGTGACTGACAGGCATCACTGCTCCTCTGCCAGCAGTGTCTGCTGCAGCTCTGGCACCCCATGGCCTGAGCATCACAGTTTCAAAGGCTGCAGCTCTGATGGAAGCGGCACAAGGGACTCATCCTTAACTAAAGGCGGATGAAAGTCACCTCAATTCGGCACTGGGCTGATACTTCAGCAAGAAAAAAACCCCAGGAAATTTAGAAGGCTTGGCTTCAACAGCTTCCCCTGCCCCAGGGAGCTCAAAGCATGCGGAGAGAAGGGGCACGGCCCTGCTGCTGCACTTCCCAGCGCCGCGGGGAGAGACGGAGGTGCCGGCTGCGAACTCCCCTTCTGCAGGGCACAGCCAGAAGCGATAGAGCAAAATCAGCAAAAGGAAAAGCCAGGCTGCAAACGCCGGGGGGTGGGTTGGAAGAGGCTGCGGGCGGCTCCGGCGCAGATGCCGGCAGAGGGCATCCACAGCACACCGGCTGCTGAGCGCCTCGGCAACCCGGGGAGGGACAGCGCCGGGAAAATAGAGGAAAAAAACAAAAACAACCCCGTGAAAAGAAGATTTACGCGCTGTAACATCCTGGAGACTTTCCGCGGGGATGAGGCGCAGAAAACAGGCTGTGTCTGACGCTCTGCTGGGATGCTCTGAGGCTGTACCCTGAGCAGCCTGAGCTCCCCGAGCCCTCCCAGTCCCACGGGCTGGCTGCACTCAAGGGTAAAAAGAAGAAACCTGAGCAATCTGCACGCCTATAACGTTTTTTTTTTGCCAAATGCTGCCTTCTCTGTCAGTGCAGGTGCCTGTCCTGTGACCCTCCTTTCATGTAGATTTGCTCACCCATTTATTCCAGCCTTGCAAATGTTCGGGTTTTTCTTCAACTTTTAAATCCGTGGCAGGGTAGAATTTAGTTTTGTTTTCCTCTTTCAAAATCTTCAATCAATGTGTAAAAGATAAGAGTGTAAAATTTTATGTCTCAGTTGGCTGATTTTCATGGCAGTTTCCAAAGAGCCAGTTTAATCTAAAGTGCTGGATGTAAATACTACATTGGAGTTTCTGTAATGCTTTAGTCTTCTGCTGGCTTATACAACCTACAGTTATAAAATACAGCCCTTTCTTGGACAAAAGCCAGGATTTTGGAAAGGACCAAAGAATAAAAAGCAGAAATTACTTTGTCAGGAGATGGATTTTTTTTTTTTTATGTCTTACATATAATATTGTCTCAGAACTAACCCCCTTTTTATGGCAATCTTTGCTGCAGCATCACAATTTCCAAGGGCATGGGAGGTGGGGGGTATCCCAGGGCTGCATCCACCACAACAGCCTGACCCCATTTCACCTCCATGCTTTGCTGCAGCCTGACACTGTGCATACTGTGCCAGCATGGCTGGAGTCCTGGTGGTACCTGCAGAACCCCTGCCCTGACCCTGCCTTGACCCTGCTGCCCAGCCACCACACCTGCCCTGCCATGGGATGACACTCAGGTTTGTCAGGAGCTGCTGGAATCAGGCTGTGCACAGGCCATGCTCCTGACCTGGCTCTGGCAGCTCACAGAACATCAGGGCAGGTTTTCTTGTTCCACCCAAAGGATTTTCCCCTCTCTGAAACGTGAAGTTCATTCCTCTTACCCAGACAGGGCTGGGTTTTTATAATGGGTCACTTCACTACATGAATCCATCCATGAGCCAAAACTCTTTCTTACTGAAGCTGAATTATGTTTATCTTTTCTCAAAATAAGGTCTCAAAGGGATCTGCTGGAACAAGGACCAAATCCCTGGTAATGCCACACTTTCAACACGTGTCAACAGCGACAGCCAAGATGAGATTTGTTACTGCAGTGGGAAGAGAACTCACTCTAGGGCTATGTCAGGATCAAAGAGAAGCTTATAATTAAAAGGGAGAACTCTCCATAGCATCCACATGTGTTTTCAGGACACTATGAGCATCCTATGGTGCTGACCTTTCTCAGAGGAAAAATCACTGCAGCACGTGGTCTTTGAGGGAGGAAAAATGAGTCCCAAGAAGGATAAATCCTGGTGGGACAGGGATCAGTTTGCTTGCCAACCCTGACCTGCAGCATTTCTGAAAGTTGGACCTGAGCTTCCATGTGTCACAGGCTCAGTGACCCACACGTGTCACTCCCTGACATGGAGGGAGAAATACTCCCTTGTGGCAAAGACTGGGAGAAAAAAAGCAAATCCATTACCCAGAAAATGCTCCCAACCCTTGTGCTCAGGTGAGGCAAGAGAAGAAGCTCCAGCCATGGCAGCTGCTTGAGAAAGCACAAAGTCCTGATGAACTCAAGAAAAGAGTTGCTCTAACAATCATTGCAACCCAGCAAAAAGCTTCCAGCTAATCCACCAGCCAAAACTGCACAATTCACAGTCACTGCCACGTGGGTCCAAGAAGTCAAGGCTGGGACTGTCAGGAGAAGAGTTCAGATAAATAGTCTGTGGGGTCCTGGCAGCACGCAGGGACACGTTTTAACCATCACCCTGAAACTCATCTTAAAGCCATATTTAGCACAGGTCTATGTGTGGAATTGGTCCTTTCCTGCAAGCTTCCAGCAGGGGTAGATGAATTCCTACCTCCAGGACAGGTTCCTTTTGCCCCACTTGGTGACAGCCTGGATGAATCGCTTCCTCCTGGTCTCTGCAGTGGCGAGGTCGGGCAGAGAGCAGCGAGGGGTCTTCATCAGCTCCAGTGTGGCTTCATCTAGGGTTGGGGAAAAAACGAGAAATCATGGGAAGAGGGGGCTAAGAAATCCCAGGGGAGGCAAAGAGATGGACAGTGAAGTGGTAAGAATGAAGCAGAGGAGCAGAATCCATGCCCAGCAGCTCGCTGGGGCACAGCACCAGCCCCAGCATCACTCGTGGTGACACCCCCAGGTCACTGAGCCCACTATGCCCCACCACTGGCAACAATTCCTGCTGGGAACCCATCTCTTCAAAGCACCCCTGAGCTGGTGCTGCCAGAGGGAAGGGGAGATGCCAGCCCCTGGCTGGGGGTCAGGCACCAGCTCTGCTGTTGGGGTCAGGGGGCAGTTTCACTGATTTCAGGAGAAAATGCAGCAGGTCACCTCTTGCCCTACACTTTAACAGCTCTCGAAAACTTAAGTAAAAAACCATCTGTGGCCAGTTTTGAAGATATTTTAAAATGTATATTTTAAATTATTCTCTTTTGTTCTCTCTTGCTGAATTTCCCATTATTCCTCTGACAAGGAGAAACATTCATATCTAAATAAACTTCTTCTCTGTTCAACTAGGAGCTCATTTGGAGAATGTTCTTATTCCTTCTTATTTATTTTTAAAAATGAATGAAAGCTTGAAGTGTCTATTCTCAAAAGCCAAAACACAGACATATTGTTTCATTCACCCCTTTTCCTGCTGACTTTACCTCTTAAACCCTGTGTTCATGAACAAACCCACATCTATGACCTGCCCAGGGCAGGCGCCCCCCAGCCTGTTTCCAACACCCCCTCCCAAAAATGCAAATGTAAGTCCATTCAAAAGGCCATCCTTGTTCCTGGGTCTCCTGCAGCTTGTGGTGAGGTGGAACAGAAACAATTGCACGTGCTCAATTAAGAGTGGAGAGAGCAAGTCCCAGTGATGGGATGCATCCGCTGCTCCGGGATGTTGGGATGGATGGAGACCTGCCTGCTAATTAGCAGCTTCTCCTTAATCCTGTCCTGAGCAGAGGAAGCAAGCTGCCCCCACGGCAGGAGGTCACAGCCGTGTGTCAGGGAGGGGAGGAGAGCAGAGAGGCTCCCTTCCCTGGGCTGGGATAATGCTGGCTTTCTCCTTCCCTCAATGAAGACATTGAAAGGAATGACCCCGGCCATTCGAGCTGCTCCAGCCTGGCCTTGGACTGCTCCCTCCCAGCCAGATGTGCCTGCCACAGGGAAGCCACTCATTGCCCTGCTCCTGCTGGGCACTGGAGCTGCTGGGGCAGGAGGTGGGCTCTTGGCTGGCTGGGGGTGACTGCGGAGCACCCACAGCCTCTGTGGCTGAATGAGATCCAAGGAGAGCCCCAGGGAGCCCTGGCAGTTCCACAGGCTCCCCCTGACTCCTGAGCAAGAACAAGCAGCACTGGGATGATGCAACACCATCTTCTTCCTCCTTTCCCTGCCTGTGCCTCAGCAGCAAAGAACCCAAAATATCTACATACACAAATTGGGAAGCTTAAATCAGGATTTTTGTTCAATTCAATTTGATGCTGCAAGTAAGGCTTTGAACAGGACACCTTTCTTTTTTTTTTTCTTTCTTTCTTTTTTTTTTTTTTTTTTGGAACACACCAAGAGCTATTTTAAGCACACTGGGAACCCCAAGGGTCTGTGGGTCTGTTGAAATAATTGCTTGCCTCAGGTTCTTGAAAGCACGAGGCAACAGAGCACCTGAGCCATGTAATTACTCTTAGAGCTGCAAACTGGGCCGTGTGTTACACCCGCGTGAGCTTTTCCTGGGGATGCTGCTGCTCCACGACACGGTGCCAAACCCCTTCTCCTCCACGGACCTGCAAGGAGCCATCCCTGCCTCCCTTTGCACTGAAGAGAGGAGGGATCATGAGCCACTGACCTAGGATCCCCGTTGCCTGGAGCCCCCCAAACCTCTGCATGGCAGTGATGGCCTTGGTGAGCATCTCCTGCGTCTGCAGCTTCCCCGTGACAGGGTCTGGAGGAGGCAGATACCCAAATTTTGTCAGCCAGTCCTGTGAAACAAGGAGAAGGGGGGGATGAGAAAAGGAAAAGAAGGAAATACAGACACAAGAAAAGATGCTCTGAAGGTCCTCTCTGTTCTGCTTGGAAATACTTTCACGTTTACATGTTTGTTCCCAGTTTCCCAGAACCGTGTGGTCTCTGCTAATAAACGGCTCTTAAGAGTCTTTTTCAACTTAAATGATTCTATGGAGATGGCTTGTTTTACTCCAACCTTCACAACACCAGGATTTTGTTTGGAAATAAACCCAACCATGAAGTCTCCAAGCCCTTCTGAGCCACACAGTTGTCCAAGACCCGAGCACTGACACAAAACTGAGCCTTCTTCTCCATCATTTCCACATTCTCTGCTTTAATCATCTCCCTGCCAGTTGCCCTAAAGTATTCAGAGCCAGGTATGGGTCTCATTACCACCAGAAAGCAGCGAGGACCAGTGGAACCCCTGCACATCCCTCTTTCCCAAAGCTTTGGCAAGCACAGCCATGTCCCAGTGATCCCCTGCCATGGGTGCCTCATTAAACCCAAACCCACTCTTTGATAGGAATTTGTCTCTCAAAGGACGATATACTTTTATGAAGATTCTTCTCTTCCTCTTTTCAGCCTAAAACTGATGCAAAAAAAAAAAAAAGCCATAAATCTCCTCCTTCCAACTGCTTTTTAAATGTCTCAAGAATTATCTTTCTAAATCCTTTCTT
This sequence comes from Manacus candei, assembly GCF_025592945.1. Taxonomy (NCBI): domain Eukaryota; kingdom Metazoa; phylum Chordata; class Aves; order Passeriformes; family Pipridae; genus Manacus; species Manacus candei. Next base: position 1,153,675 of record NW_026138151.1, on the reverse strand, counting down.
ACCTTCCATCTCACTCCCTCCCCTCCCTCAGCAGAAGGATGAGCAAGGAATAATCATACTGCACACAGGGAATGCCATAAACACCTGCCCTCTATTTTCTTTATCTGTATCAAACATTGATCTGTCGAGACTCTTGAAGACTGCTATTGATCCAGACTTCCACCGCAGTCAATACGCCACAAATGCATTGTGGTCAGATTAGTGCCAGAAGTCAGTGCCTGCTTATTGCTACACTCTGCATGTCTCATAGCTTGGTGTCACCTGCAGTGGCCACCCTGAATGCCAAAGCATCCCCAGCCCCTCTCTGGCAAGCCCAGATGAACAGATTCGCACTTTGCAGAGCTTTAGGACAGATCTCCCCACGCTTGGTCTGACTCCCTGTCGGGGGAGCACAGTCTGCTGTGCCAGGTTTCTCACCAGAAATTCCCTTCCCTCCTCACCCTCCTTCACAGTTGCATTATTCTAAGGGGGATGGTGTGCCCAGGAAACAACCACTTATCTGGCCACTTCTTGTTGTTTGATGCAACTCCATCAGCCACCCCCTCCCTGGGAACATCTCAGCATCATCACAGTCTCCTCTTGCCATCGGGCTGAAGGCCAGCCCAGCGCCCTCTCCTCTTCTCCCTGCTGCTGTTTGTCCCTTTGCATAGCAAAAACCATTTGTGACAGAAATTAGAGATGCAATTCACCCTTGATTCTTCGTGAGAAATTGGCTGTGACACGGAGGTCGGCAGCCGGCCCATCAATCGCTGAGGATGGTGGAGTTTAATTTGGTTTCTTCCCTGGCCATGGAGACAGTGTCATTTATCCTCTAATGACAGTGGAGACACTGCCACACCAGAGATATGCACAACTGGGCTGTCCTCAGCCCCTCCTGGAGATGGAGGCGGCAGCAAAAGGCTGGGGAAAGCAACGGCACAGGGAACACCCAGCAAAGGCCCCGTGGGCCTTCTCTCCTTCTTAACCCAAAGGGACAGAGAAAGCACAAACACAGGTGGACCCCCCAGAGCAAATCAGGAGCTCTCTACAGAAAAGATGGAACGAACAGGCAGATATCACAGGTCCTTTGCCTGATCTACCTTGCAAGCACCGATTTCCCTGCATGTGATTTTTCATCTAGACCGTCATGTTTATCCTGCCTTGCTCAGGCTCTCCATAATTTTTATAAACCTCTGTGAAATTGCTCTCATTCATCTCTTGTCCAGTGTAGGGGTTCTGGCTGGTTTCCTCTCTCCCTGTAAGCAAAGCTGATCCATAACATTGAACTTTCGTGTTCCACCTTTGCTGTGGCAGAAAATCTCACGAGGGAAAATGCAGCTGACTTGGAGACGAGAAACACCAGCAGGAATTGTCAGACTAATTATCTGTGTGCCTTGTGCAAGCTTCTCAGATATTTTCTTGTTCTTAAAAATGCAAAAGCTAAACTTATAAACCTCCGTAAATGAAAAAATATGAAAACTTCTTCCACTGAGATAACTTCAACACGTTCCCGTCTTATTTCCACCTTTTCTCAACAAAACAAGCTTTTTTTTGCCAATTCTCATTAGCTTAAAATGTTTAAATGAAACAGTGATTTCAGCTGAATACTAAAATTCTGTGAACATATTTCTTGCCAGAGCTGGCACGATAAAAACTTTTCCTTAAAAGTGTGCTGCACTAAATGAATTGACCTAATCCCATGAGAAGATTCAGCTTCAACAACTCCCTATTTCAAAAAGCAAAAAAAATGCTTCGTCAGAGAATTCAGATTAAGCCAATGTCTGACCATCTTCCAGCTCCAAGAGGAGCTGGGAATGAGCATGGCTGCACTACATGAGTCATGCCATTGGTCTGGGGCTCACAGGATCCCAGCTCAGTTTTTGGGGGAATCACCTCTTTGTGGCTCCTCATCTCTAAAATGGATGTAATGGTATTTCCTGGGCTCCCACCTACTGGTTCTGTCTCCTTCCACTGGGAACTCTGTCGAGCAGTTCACACCCACCTCTGCTTTACTCTGATCGTGGGGGGCTGCTGGGCTGGATCCAGCCAACTCTTTTCACAGACACTGCCAAGAGTGGGCACACATGGTGGACTTCTGCAGGGCTGGAGTCAGCAAAGATGGGGCTGGGAGCTGGACAGACCAAGCCAAGTCCACACAATGAATCTTCTGATCCAGCTCCATTGTTCTGTATTCTGAACAATGCAGAATTAAAGGTTTCCCATTGGCTCGGGTCCAGGGAGGAAAAAAAAAAAAAAAGAAGAAATAAAAAAAGCAAAAAGGAAGAACTGCATGCCTGGCAGAGACATCCAAACCCACCCACTCCTCTGCCCCTCCTCTCCATCATGCTGGATAAACACAGCTGCCAGCCAGAGCTCTGAGCTGCAGCACATGCCCCTACAAACCACAGCTGGGATGTTTATGGACAAAACACTGTCCCTGCGTGGGGCTGGAGGTCTCCCCTGCCCCACTGTGGATGGTGGGACTTGTGCTGTGTCCTTGGGAGTGGGGACAAGCCATCACAACATGTTCAACTCGTGTGGCACCAGGAATGGGGACACCCTGGGTGCTGCCCCATGCCCCATCCCCTGCAGCCTCAGGGGACCAGCCATCCACAGACATCACAACTCAAGAGATGAAGAAAACCGGAACAGGAAAAAAAAATAAATCTCTACAATCTCCAAATGGTTTGATTTTGCCCTTCCCATCCCACCATGGGCAGTACTCAATAAAAGACTAAGAAAGTCTTAAAGCAACTGCTCCAAAGCACAATTTCCCTTTAAAAAAGGGACTGTGTTAGTGGAGACACAGTGTTGTTCCTCCACAGAGCTGCTCCGTGTGTGTGGTTGGAGACAGACTGCCCACTTGGCTGGCTAAAAATAGACTGTATTGTTCTTTTCCTCATCTGGGTTCCCATACATAATGGGGAAATGCCTGCTTCTTGCCTTCAAAAATGTTTAATGGAGTCCAAACCTGCAGATTTTTTTGCAGTTTTATTTTTTTCCTTTGGAGAAGCACAAAGTTAAGAAAGATGGTAATGCAGTCCTCTCTTCAACAAACAAGACCTGCTTCAGTTTTAGACTTTTTTTTTTACTCCTTAACCCACCTGAATGGAATACCAGGGAATAGCCAGAGACTGGGGCTTTCCATGGCCAAATGATGACCCAGAGAAAAACACTGGCTCCAGCAGCAGTGAGGCCTCTGGTATTACTTATTCAGAGACAATTTTCAGATTAAAATGGCAATTTCATTTCTTTCATCTCTCCACTTCCTTTGTATCAATACCCTTTTGTCCCAGAACCTACTTACCTGCTTCATTTTAAAATAGACATAGATACTGTCCCTCTTTTATGGAAGATTTATGAGCTCTGTAGGTTTGCTTTTACAAATATTAATATTATATAAGCTGATGGGCTTATTCGACTGCCACAGGCAGAGAAAAGACTCAGTCAGCAAGTTTTCTTCCTGATGATTTCTTTCTAAGGGTCGTAGGTTGGCGTTTACAAGAACACAAACTAGTTCAGGATAACAAGGAGAGGATAAACAGGATAAACAATAAAACAGAAATCAGGATAAGCAGAAAAATTCCACCCAAGCCAGCTCCACACTCCTGCCTGCTCTTGTAGCGCTAAAATGACCATGTTTCTAAAGCTTAAATCGAGTTGTTTTTCTTTTTCTCTTGATGTTGCATAAACACACGGGGGAAGAACAGCCTTAATGCTGCAGAGGCTGTAACGTTCCCTTTGCTCAGGGGTGGAGATCTTTACCCTCAGTGTACCCGAGACAGGACACTGAGCTTTGCACCAGCCTGCCAGACTCCCAGGCTGGCTCCACCCCATCCCGTCCTTGCCAAAGGAAGAAATTGGGTTTAAATTCCAGCTGCTGTTGGCAGGGGTGCAAGGGACACCCACAGTGCTCTCCCTGGGGATCTCAGTGGTGACACCCATGGGCAGCTCTCCCTGGTCTGTGCCACGGCCACCGGTGCTGCTCCAGACACCTCTTTGCAGCCAGTGACTAACACACCTCCAGAGACTCTTTGGATGTGCAACATGCACTGAGAGCATGTTGGTATGTCCTAATTCCCAAATTTTTAGGGCAGTCCAAGGCTTTGGCAGAAGCAGGTTTTCTTCCACTCAAAGGATCCCTTTCATTAATACTCCTTGAAAAGCTTTACCAAAGTGCACCTTTTCCTCATTAGTCAAGCAACAAGTAGGTTTCATTCATTTAAAAAGGGTCTTGTCACGGTTGAGAGGTTGAACCCTCACCCTGACCTGAACCTGGCCCTAGGTTTTCCAGCAGGAACACCCTGGTCCCTCCTCTCCCCACATCCCTGGCTGCAGGAGCACAAACCACCCCAGCACTCATCTCCACGGCTCATCTCCTTGCCTTCCATGCCAGATGACCATGGAAAAACAGGCTTTGTTTTGGTGGGGTCACCGAGGGGCAAGACAACTTTGAAAGCTCCCTTTCCTGCTGGAAGTCCCGTTACACCCCGGGCTCAGCCGCGCTTCACACACGCAGGGGAAGAAAATCCAAACACGCTATTCAACAAAATTAATGACCCAGATTACTAAAATAAAGCTACAACTCAAACATCCGGAACTAATTTCTAAATTACACTTCGCTTTATCTCTACAGCTACCATTAAATAGGGTGGAAGCTTTTAAAATAATAATAAAAAAAAAAAGGAAATCTAAAAAAAAAAAAAAATAAAAAAAAAAAATCACCAACACCACATGCCAGATTAAAGGAAATTGCTTTGGGCTGTTTGAGGGTTTTTCTTCCAAGTTATCGAAGGTTTACAGTATTACAATTTTTACAGTCATTTTCCTGAGATCAAAAGACCCCAGGAACTACACCCGTTAATTAGAGCAACCCATATGGTGCCGCAATCCTCGGAGGAGCACACTCTGCCACGGATCAGCCCCCAGGCCCCACAGAGCCAGCACCTCCCTTCCAAAGCTTGCCACGCACCCCTCTAACGAGCTATCGCACGCACGCAATCAGTTGATTAATTCATTAAGAGAAAAAACACCTGCAGTCTGGATTACAACCAGGATTTTGGGTGATGCCGCCGCTGAACCGGTTTCGTTGGCTCAGGCCAGAGGAGTTGCTTGAATGCAAACAGCTCTTTAATTGGAGCGAGCGCTGTGCACGGAACCCAGGGTGGAAGTTAATGCAGCTAATGATTTCCTCCCCCTACTCCTTGCTAAGTGTTCCATTAGGTTAACAGCAGTGGCTTTGGAAAAGGCTGCCACCTACAAGTTCTGAAGACAGCGGGTCACCTGGCAAGGGACAGATCAGACCATGGGATGACGCTGGATCTGGGATATCCAGGTCATTAAAGATCCAGTGGAGAGAGCACCTCTGCTCCAGCACAGCTCTTCCCAGCCAGCAACTGGATGCCAACTTGGCACATCCTGTCAGACATGGTCAGGTCTTGCATGTTGCCTCAAATGCTTGTTTGCACGACTCTGCTCACGTTACCACTCTCCTGGGTGCTGGGGGAGGATGTCCTCACGGGCAAGGTGGGTGCAAAGAGGCTGTGGTGATCTAAAGGCAAACTTCATCCACTCTGCAGTGGATGTTACACAAGGTGTAAGCATCTCTTTGGTTGGATGGATACCCAGAGCCTTCCCAGAAACACAGAGTTAATCAAGTGATGCTGCAGAAGCAGAAGGGAATTCTCTGCAGACCACAGAAACAGCCTTTTCAACCCCTTTGAACTGAAGATCAAAGAACCAATTCCCACCCATAGAAGGCAGCAGAGCAGCGCAGTGCAGCACAATGTTTACTACAGCTGCTTTAGGTTTCTTTTCAGAGGACGAAAAAGAGACAAAACATATAAACAAGATACAGTTTATTCTGCATTTTCAACATAAATGTGTATTTTTCTTGGTGGAGATTTAATACACCAGGGCTTTAGGGAGTCCTTCAATCGCTGGATGTTTTCCAGCATGTTCTGAAAACTTCCACTCTAAGGCAATGAACGATGCAAAAAAAAAAAAAAAAAAAAAAAGTGTGTAATTGAAGTTCCACATAACCATCAAAAAGCAGTCTCAACAGGAACAGTTTTTTGTTTTTAAATCAGTCCTAGTTTTGCACTATGCTGCCTATTGTGGTGAAGAATCCTTTGTCATCAACGAGTTATCTAGGAGGGAAAAGAAGAAATTCCTGGTGTCTGTTGAACTGTGATGGGAAGTTAGGTAAATGATTGAATCAGCATCCTTTTGCTACAGAAATAGCTCTAAACCATGTAACTCATCACTTAGCATGGTTTCTTAAAACAACTCTGCTCCTTCCACACAGGTGTAGTTGGAGGCTGCTGGTGGTGGGTGCAGGAGTCTCTCACCTGACAGCACCATGTCCTGGTGACAGGTTAAATTAAGTGTCACCAGATACAATTCTTACAGCATTTGTAAGCCCAGAACTCCTCTCCCCACGTACCCAGCTGCCATCCACACTGAGCCAGGGAAGAGGTTTCCCTGCTCAGCACAGCACAGTAAATCACAGTGAGATGTTGCCTCATCCCTGAAGTCACATCCTCTCTGCATGAAAGAAAACCAAAGCCAAGGCTTTGTGAATTCAGGGTTTTCTGGGCACAGGACACGGGACTACCTGTGTTTTCCTGGAGGATTCTGTGCAAGGCTCGTTGGAGTCCAAAGCTGCTGGGGGGTGCTGTGAGCAGAGCCAGCTGGACAGTGCTCCTCAGGAAACATCTGCTGGATGGACAGAGGGAACTGAACGTGCCTTGACCCTCCTCTCCCCACATTCCTCCACCATGTCCCATCCATACAGCAGGGAGGGCAGCTGCTGTGGCCCACGTCCAAGGGGATTCCAGCATCAGGAGGCTCCCTGAGCCCTCTCAAACACTGGGACAAGGACGCCTGCCCTGCACGCAGCAGGGAGGCTCTGTCAGCACACAGATGTTTGGACTTCTAATTAAAATCTCCAAGCCTCTCAAGCATCTGACACAGGGCTATTGACATCACCCAAGCAGACTGCACAGAGAACTTCCAAACACTCCTATCTTCCAGCTGGATTGGGACCAAGATGAGCAAGAAAATGATGAATTCTTTTCAAAAAAGTACAAAATGCTCTTTACCAAAGTGAGAATATACAGTGAGGTTCTCCAAGGGGGGGGGGGGACATGAGAGGTCCTGGTTTTGTTTAATGAGCCTGTCCAGCTCATCAGACCTGAACAGCACGTTGCTCACGGTACATGGGGAGTGTCAGTGACACACTGAGAGCACAGTGGTGCTAATCTGTAAGATATATTCTCTCCTGGTCCTACTCCTTCACTTTCAATCATCAAACAAACCACATCTGGCAGTGAACTGAACAGACTGCCATACATCAAAACAAATCCTTGCTAACTCCATTTACCAACTCCTTTGTTAGGACATGTCTTCTCCAGGATGGACCCCAGACTCGACTGGCCCATTCAGGTCTTTGTTCTCTCAGCCTCCATCTCAGGCTTCAGAGCTGAACCTCCAGCATGGCTTGACTGATTCCTCAATTACAGCAGCCAACAACATTTCACCCTGATGAACCAGCTCAGCTGCACATCTCTCTTCCACTCATGAGCTCTCAGATGAGTAGCTTCCTTCCTCCCCCTCAGAGCATCATGCTCCAACTAACCAGGCTTGGTTTCCAAGATAACCTCAGGACACAGGCTGCCTGTTTAAATATGCTTGCAGCGTGGCCCCATATCCCTTTCAAGAGACAGCAGAAATTCTCCAGTCCTCTGCAAAGTGGGAATTCAAATGCTGTTGTCACCATGCTCTGTGCCAGGACTGGTCCAAGGGCCACTAACAGCAGCTGCAGTCCCTGAAAATGTGCCTCAGCAGCTTTTAGATCAGGACTTAGCTGCATCTTCCCACTTAGTTCCTAGCAATGAAAATATTGTGATGTTAAGAAATCCATAAATCAGAAGCTGTGCTGGGGTGTGAAACAGAACATCCATTTGGGAGAGAATTAAGCCCTACTTATGTCTCCTGTCCCTAGATCTATGTGACTACAGGAACAACACATTTAATACCTGGTTGGCTTTGCTGCTTCTCCCAGTCTCTTTAAAGCAGTGGTATTACAATGAGCTTTTCTTGTTGACAGGCTCTTTCTATTAGCTCTACAAGTGTCTTGAACAGTTATTGATGCTCTGGGCAACTGGTGAACAGAAAAAAAAGGAGCCTTCTGTTCATGAGCAGGGCTATTAAACCAAAGGAAGCAATAATATCACAGTTTTCAGGCGACCAGCCTTCAGGTACAAACCCCAGGAAGTACTTCAGGAGCACCCCACAGGCTGGATGGGCTGGAAGAAATCACCCATGGAACAGTGGCAGATGGAAAAAAGAGCCCTGCATCACCACAGGGTGTTGGACAATTTGCAAAACATGACAAAAAGTATCTTTAATTATTAAAACAAACTAACCAAAATGAATAATTTAACCTGCTATGACTAGTCCAGGGCATTTTCCTGTGGCTACCAGATGACTCTGCTCTCAGTGAGAACCGGTGTTAATCATGACCCAGGACCAAAGCAGCTTTGCAGAAAACAACCAGAACAGAAACAGAGAGCAAACAAACCCACAGATTACACTCCTCCCCAGAGAGACTCGAATATACAGTGCCTGACTTTGGCAAACAAGCTGAACCACACAACACAGAGCTGGCTTTTACCAGCACTTCCCTCACCCCAAATGCTAATTTAAGGAGTAATAAATCTGCCTGTCTTTACACACTGTTATTTAGGTATTACAAGCCATGCTGAATTACACAGCACCACCCATGTATGTACCAGACCCCCATGGCTGGGCAAACAGCAAAAACCAGCTGTGCTCAGGGCAGCTTGGCACCATTTACTGGAGGAAGAGGGAAGCCATGGGCTACACAGTGACCCAGCAGCCTGCAGTTAGGGCACTTCTTTAAGCACAGGCATTTTAGGTGCTCAGGATCATCTCCAGGGTCATGTAAGGGGGGGGTTGAAGCCTGGGGCTTCAGGGAAGCCCTCATCCTGCACAGTGTCCCCCCAAACTGAGGCTTGGTGGGGGGGAACAGGCTGAGTTGAGCATCATCTGTGAGCAACAACATTCCTAATTAGGAGTCCTCCTTCCCAGCTCTGACTGCTAGCAGCAAGAAGCCTCAGAGATGCCTGTTGTGACTGATGGCACTGGCCACAGCAACCACTCGGTCAGAGGTGACACATTATGCACAGGCTGCAGACAATAAATAATATTTCCATGGCTTTGAATGTTCCCTTGAAGAACACTGGTACAGAGTGTTGTTGTGACTCATGTCTATCTGAAAGGACAGGGGGCTGGGTAGGCAGGCACTGAAGGACAGACTGTCCTGATGTGCCCCCACAGAGCTTCAAACAACCCCTTTGGGAGGCTGGTCCCCCACGGGCACCAGCATCCCTGGGGCACCAACCCTGCAGTTCCTGCCAGCTGCCTCAGTGCCACATGCCCATGGCCACAGGGTCACCCTGCTGCCACTGGCTTCTCCTCACCAGCCTGCAGACCTCCAAACTCTGTTATTTTTCACATGGCCTTGGATGGGTGGGGGGCAGCAGTGCCCCAAATCCGTTGTGCAGGGAGGAGTCTTTCCCAGCATGATGGGCACCTGCCTGACCCCAACCATGTGCAGCACCTTGGATCCAACCCTGACCTTAATTACAGCAGTGTCTCTTCAGTCTCTGCAGTCCTGATCACACAAACATGGGATGTGGAAACTAAAGGCAGTGCCTGTGATTTTACACATCAAAAGCCACTGCAGGGTGGTGATAAAGGCACAGGCTGTCCCCACCAAACCCCAGCCTGTGTCTCTGCACGTCCCCTCCCAGCACAGCTGCAACAGGCACAGTTATGCACAAGGATCATCTCTCCCCCACTGGGTAGAAAATGACGAAGTAAAAAGATTATAAAACTTATATATTTGAAAAAGCTCTAATGGGAAAATATCCCAAATCTTCTGTGGCCTCTCCATGGTGCTGATACAGCCTGACACAGTTGGAGGCATCCCTCACCTTTTAAAGTGTAAACAGCCAGACTTTACATACCTGTTAGAGCTATTTGCAGTGCAGACAGATATTAAGGGGTTTCAGCTTCCAGCAGTGCAGCCCATGCTGCCAGCCAGGTGAAAGGATCCCATCCGGCTGCCCCAGCACCCCTGGTTCGTTTGCCTTTTGCATCATAACCCATAGAGCATAAGCAATAAAGGAAGATGGATGTTTCTATCTTGCTGACTCTTTGCTAAAAGTACACCTCCCCTCTGTGAGGGTTGTCAAGGCAGGACAAGGCAGATGGCTCCAGTTATGGGCAGCCACTGCTCCGTGCTCACGAGATTTATGCAGAAATTCATCCCCTGGTCCCTTCCAGAGATCTATTCCAGCAGGAACGATGCAGACTATCTTTTGATACAAATCAAACTCATTAAATGGAGAGGTCTCGCATTCCTACATAAGCAGAATATGAAATGCAGAGAAACTCCTGGAACAGAGCATCCTGCACAGCAGAGCAGAAATCCATCTGGTAAATTGGATACATTTAATCACGCCATGTTTGTTTTGCCCTTTTTTTTTTTTTAAAGCCCCATATATTTTTACTTTTTCAGCATCACGACACGAGGTCTGTCAACACGTTTGATCGAAAATGTCAAAGTGACCATTTGTATCACGTCAGGAGCAGACTTGCTCTCCCTGTGACACCAGGACAGCTCTTCATCAGGAGCAGAGACATGCCCTGGCATGTTGAACGGGCCACCGCTCTCTCTGGCCATATACATCAAGTCCCATTTGTTAACTATATGGAAGCCAACCATCCAGACCTGCTGTCTCCTGCCCTAAATACCACAAGAACGATTTCATCTCCTGCTGAACCTTGTTCAGAAATGTAATCAGCACCATCCTGCAACTGCAGAGTCTGTGGGTGCTGCCAGTTTGCTGACACATCTATTTCCAAAGCTCACAAAGCTGGGCAATACACAGGGATTAGAACCCGCACGTGGTCGTGGTTGCAGCACCCTGGGGCTCAAGGGCTTGGAGCAGTGATGCTACAAAGACACTGCTATGGAGAGAGGCCAAGAAAACTCACCAGGTTGAAGAAGACAGAATGAGCATATCCTTGGAGGGACCAAGGCAAAGCACCAGGTTCTGCTGACTGCCTGGCAGAGGGTTTTGCCTCGACCACCAATGAGCTTGTTCATGCAGGTGATTATTTTCCTCTTCCTAAAGAGCAGGGTGAATCCTGTTCCTCCTTACCAATGTGCCAGTTGCTTTGCTTGTGAAAGGAAAGGTGTTGCTGTGCTCAAATGGCAGCTGGCACAGGAGAGCCATAAAGATATCAGGAAGTAAGTGTTACTCCCTCTTTACCACAGGAGCGAGACAATTTGACCTTTCCAGACACCTGCCTCTTTCTGCAGCTCCAGCCCTGCCTTTCAGAAGATGTTTTGGGGTACATCCAGCAAGGGTAGCACAGAGAGCTTTCAAGCAGCATTAAGCAGGTTTGATGATGGGACCCGTCTAGCTGTGATAATAAATTAGCTTTGGTTTTTTTCAGTTTTTGTTTTCTTTTTTTCCCTATATGCCACAGCTGCTGGTGTAGATTTTATCCTTTATTTTCTTCCACAGCAAGGACACAGGCACCTCAGTGTGAGCAGATCTGCTGCTGTGGTGCAATTAACCCACTTTGTCAGACAGCTGTCCCTGAGCAGGGCTACAGCAGCAGCCACTGAGGTAGGACACGGCTCCTTCCTCAGAGGGATGCAACTTCCAAAGCATAATTAGGGTAATTTCAACCATCAAGCCATTAAACTAAGTTAACCTTGTTCTTGGTAAAATAACCAATGAAATCAAAACACACACCTCTAAATTAATGCAAATTTAAGCATATTCATGCCATTGGTTAATCTAGCAGCACCAAAATGAACATTCTTCTAGCAATGGTAGAAATGATAATCCTCAGTGAGTGATAGCATCTCTGGCTCGAGGCTGCTGTGCCACAGGGATACACAGAGCCCATCCTTCCCCCAGAGGGATCTCTCTGTATGAGGAAGAGAAATGGCAAAAGGGAAGCAGGGAGGAGGAGGAGGGGTGGGCTGGAGTCACACTGCAGGGAGCATATGTCCCACACCTCCTGGGGAAGATGGCCTGGCCACCAAACCTCGGTGCCTCTCAGCAATCATCCACAGCAGTGCTCTATGGTCTGCATTATTGGCTGGCCTTTTTCCTGCTTAAAGCCTCAGGTTAAAAATAGACCAATGGGCTGGTTTGGGTTTTTTTCTTTTTTTTTTTAATTTGGCTTTTAAATTTTTTTTTTAGTTATTATTTTTTATTTTTTTGGGCAGTACCTGCAGCTGACAGGCTGGGGAGGTGGCAGTGATGCTGTCAGCTGGCTGCTCATCAGCACACATCAGGCCAGAATGGTTAGCAAACCCCTCATAACCTCTGTTTCACTTCCTTTTCTTCATTTAATGCCACTATTTTTAAGTTCCTTGGGAAAAGCTGGATTTGCATGTGAGTGTCTTGTGAATTTTCCACAGGTTTCTGTGAACAGGGATGCAGGCAAGTGCCTGCATTTAATGAGGTTATGTCAGCTGGCTGTGTGGGAAGAGAGAAGAGTTTGCAAGAGTCTTTCTTTCTATTTTCTCTCCTTTATTTCATTAAGTGAATGCCTTTGGCCATTCTTTGCCTCTCCTTTCTGCTTTGCAAACAAGCCATTAGTGTGGCTGCAGGCAGAGAAACTGAGGCATGCAGGGCTCCCCAAGGACCTCAAATAAAAGCACTTGTGGTCCCAATTAAACAAAACTCCCTGGGTGGGAAAGTCGATTGGATTTGGCTATTGGGGGCTGTGTTGCCCAATTCCCTGTAAATGTGGGGACATCCCAGCCAGCACAGGGGGACAAAGACCAGTCAAGTCCGACAAGGAGAGGGACAAAGCCAGCAGAAACCTTTGTCAGCTGTGTTACCACTAAGGCAGAGCCATGGCAGGGTGCTTAGATGCAGCAGGGGCTTGGCAGGGTGAATTTTACTTGATGTGGCAAAGAAATTGAGGTGGGCATGGTTCCCCTTCCCCTGCACATCCAATTAAAAATGAACAGGCATCTGCTGCATCTTTGCCTTCTCCTTGCTCCCCTGGATTAGCCCCACCACGAGCAGCACAAGACTTCTCCACAAACCAGGTACAGCAGGAGCAGAACAAGCACAGGAGAAGAAATAACTGAGCTGCTGCAAAGGTAAAGTTACTCCACAGCAGCCAAAATCAGATATCAGAGCCCCTTCCTCTGCCACTGCTCTTGGACTGACAACTCAGAGGGAAGTGGCTTCTCCCAGCCTGTGCTAATCTCAGTCATCCCAACACTTCATTTTGACCTGTCTGTCTCTTTCCTTGCTTTAATACAAAGCCTTCGCTTGACTTTGGCCAATCCATCCATCAGGCTGAGCTTTCAAAGCAATAAAAGAAGATGTCCAAAGTCCATCTAGCAGACAAGGGAAGAAATCTTGCAGGCAGGACTCGCCGCAAGGCAGGACAGCATTGTGATGTATACATTCTGTGAATTAATGCCTTTTAGCTCAGCTAGTAAGACTTGAATCTTTTCCAGCCCACAGGCTCGTGGCTTTACTGAGAAGCAAGTATTGACTTTGAAAAAGGCCAAGATAATTTTATGACCATCAGGAATATTTCAAGCTATACAAAGCCACATAATGGCAACGGGCGGGGGAGGGAGGGGGAAGAAAGAAATCAAATCAGTTCTTATATATCAGGTTTTAATTACTGACTGACACCAGCCAGGAAGGAATCTTCCCTTTCAGAAGCAGCATTTCATACACTGTTATGGACAGGGCTGGTAGGAGCCAAGAGCACATCTGCCCTTCATGGGACTGGCTCAGAGTTGGAGCAGTGAGAACTGTGCTCCCACCAGAGCTCCTGGAGCCAGTGTCCTTCACTGGCAACCCTCCTCTCCACCACCACACTGGACTCATGAGTCCAGCTGCATACCGGGGTGGAAAGACACATTTCTCCCCACAAACTGCCCAAATAAAGAGGGCAAGGCACCAGTATGGAGCTTACACCAGAGCTCCAGAGGAAAACTGGGAGAAAACACACAGGAGACAGTTTCTCTGCAACCAACTCAGGAGAAAAGGAAAGATAATTGGGTGGAGAAGATAAAGAATCAAACAGGAGCCCAAATATATCAGATTAATTGGAGGAGGAGCACTGCACTGGGCAGGGATGGAGCTGAGTGCTCCTCCCCACCCACCCCTGCAGAGGGACAGCTGAAGACCAAGTCCTTGTCATGGTGAGGAGTACAGAAGTTAGAAGATTGTATTTTTCTCTCAGTTCCATGGCTATAAAGTGCCTTTCTCTGGAGGGCCACCACTGAACAAAATCTGGCACTTCCACTGCCACAAAGTCTCTGCTTCATGGGCTAGCAGGTTTTGGGGCTGACAAAGAAAGGGTGAAATCTCAGCTCCTCCAAGACCAGTGCAAAACTCCCACAGCTCAAAAGGAGCCAGGATTTCTCCCCCACCCAGGTCTGAGGAGTCCCTTTCCTTCTCCATTACCCACCCCCTCAGTCAGACCCAGCCACAACCACAGCTCACACCACGTGGGAGTACAAACATGTCAGCAGAAGGCGTCCTTCGATGGATGGATGGAGAGGGAGGAACAGAAGGAAATCTATTTGGGTTGCTCTGACACAATTTAATCTGACTAAAAGCTGCCACCACAAAGGCAGCAGCAGGAGGGTGCCCACAGTAACCCCAGCAGGGCCCACTTTAATGGACTTTTTGTTTGCTCTGTGTATAAGTGAGCACATTGAATGCCATCATCTTGTACTGTAAGCAGCATTAAAGCAGCTTCCTGGCTCTCAGGGCACGAGGGGCTGATAACTCATCCTGGGGGCCCACACAGTGGGATGCCAGGGTGGGCAGGCACCACCAGGTCACACCCAAAGCCTGGCACGTGGAAAAGGGGGTTAGGAAGTGCAAGGAGAAGGCAAGAGGCAAGCACTGCACACTCTGATAAAGACATCACAGACTGCTTGGTAAGAGGAGGCAAGTGTCAGCCGAGAGCAGACAGACCCCGGTGAAGATCTGGCTAAACAGAAAACTGCAGCAGTGACCTGCATTCCAGGGATTACCAAAGCAAAGGCAGGTTCAAGAAGGAACTGGTGCTGGGATAAGCCTCACTCCCATGGATGCTGCCAAGTCTGCACAAGCCCACCACCTCCTGCTGCCCTCCAACCCCCAGGCTGGGGGGCAGGCACATTGCAAGAGGCAGGGGGCTTTCCAGAGCACGCTGTGCCAGCCAGGAGCATCACTCATGCAGTTATTCACCCCCCCCAGCATGCCCCCATGCAGCATCTGCATCCTGCCTGGCTTGCCAAGCACTCCAGGGCAATGCTGCCCACAGAACCATCACAATTCCCCCCAGGGGTTAGGTACTGACAAACAGGCAGGTGGCCCCTTGCTCCCTTGCCTTTGCACCCACTGCCTCATCCTCCTGCCTGTGCCCAACGCCTTGGAGATGATCCCTGACACCTTGAGCAGCCTGATGAGAACACTCCCAACAATAAATCCACCACCACAGCAAAACTATTAGAAGGCAAGCAAGCTCGTTGGACAAGAAAACTTCCATCAAACAACTACAAGCAGAGTAATTTCAAGACATATTTGACCTGAACAGCAAGAAAAATCACATGAGTGTGTGGCTCAGGCCCCCCCCTGTTGCTGGAGGCTCCACTGGTTCCGCACACGAGCAGGGTTGAGCACCCTCCTGGCCAGCACAGACAGGACCTGGGCACACACCAGGCAGATGCCAGCTGTCCAGTCACACAAGGACAGCAGAGGTAAAGCCAAAATTCCCTCCTACCTGTGCAGATGAGTGGGGAGTAGGAGACAGTGGGTAAGTGGGGAGCTGGCAGGAATGGGAGCCCTCCCCAGAGCCCCAACGTGTAAGTGCATTTTAATGTTACATAAGGGTGGACTTTACAGCAAGGCTCCCTTGGAACTGCATCTTGTAAGGAAAGGTTAAAGCTTAAATTATTCTCTCTGAATCTGGAGGCTCAGAAGTCTTTCATGTTGCTTGAGATCCTGGAAGCTGGAAGTGCAGCCCCACGTGGGGTCTGGCTGCAGCAGGACTTGGGGCTTCGAGGGAAAATAGAGAGTTTGCAGATGACATTTCTTTTCATTTGCACACTCACCACAGTGAGGGCTCCAGCTGGGACTAGCGAGAGAAGTGGTGAAACCACATTTTTTTAATTAAAGAGCTGGCTCAGTATGTTCTCATTCAAACTCATTTTGTGGCTTTTTTGACTGGGAGTCTCCAGGTTTACCCCAGGGTAAACCAAAGCAGCATTCTTAGACACTGCCCTTCCCCATCCCCTTGGTTAATTAGAGGGACAGAGCAGGTCCAGTGTGGCCAACACTCCCTGGGGCACCTGTGGGGCCGTGATCCCTCCCTCATCCAGCACCCCTCACAGCAGACCTGCCCCACAGGAGCAGGACACGGCATTTTCTGTCACAGATGCAGGATGCTCCAGAGCAGTGTTTAAGGAAGTTTTGGTCCAGCTTCTCTCAACAGCCACATGCCTGCAGGGAGAGCTTCCTATCCTGTGGAAATTATTCCCAGTCTGGCCTCTTGCAGTTCAGTGTCTGAGCTCTACACCGTGACAATAAATAGATTAGTTCATAGGGAGAAAATGTTTACTGCTTCTCATAAGGGTGTGTCTGAACCCCTCAGTGCACCCTCAAAAGGCTGTGAGCACCCTGAAACCTGGAAACAGGAAGACACTAATGAAGGGATACAATAAAAACAGACTTTGTTTTTCTACCTTGTCATATGATGTCCCACTCTCCATGCCCAGGAGTTGGGGTAGAAGGGGGAAGATGGGACCACTATCCCCAAGAGACCAGCCAGGGCCCTGCTCCAGGCAGCTCTGAAACATCTTTAGCAAGAGCAGGAGCCAAACCCAGCCAGGGAGAGGCTTCAGGGGCTGATTACTCAGCCTAATAAGTTAGTTGAGATGCTGAAGCAGCTACATAAAGAACATATAGTTATGTATCATTTTAATTATGCATATAATGGCTTTATCTTTTTGCTACCTTATTTCATTATTGAAAACCTTTTTTCACGTGTACGTTTTAATTCTCAAATCCAGCCACCAACCAAACTACTTATAAATAATTTAATGCACAACAAGGCACCAATTCCTCCAAAAGCAGCAATCCTGGAATGAGGCCACCAGAAACTCTCTCAGCATCTGACACTTTAATGTCCTACTGGCTGTACTGCACCCAGAAGGCAGCAATATACAGCTCCTCCAAGCTACACACACTCATTTAGGAGCTGTAGCTGAGAAACTTGTGCAAGAAAAGCATCTCTAGGTGATCATCAATATACAAGAGAGGTCTTTGGTTTGCACCAAGGCAGGAGAGACTGCCAGGGAGTTTGTGACACCAGCTTCAAAGCTGCACAGAGAGAAAGAAGAGAAACCTTCAGCTGTACCAACCTCTCTGCCCTGGAGACCCATAACCAGCTACACAGATTGGGCTGGGCGAGAACACTCCCCTGTCAAAGTCCTTTGGCACCACACCACCACACTTAGGGGGGAGAAGTTGTTCCAGCACATCAAAACATACAGAGCAATGAAGGTCTGATAGCAGCTGCTGAACACCAGCATCCCTGCAAAATAAACCCAGGAGAGCTGAAGAGAGACCCTCACCTCCCAGCTGTACTTGGAGGAAACACTGCTAGTTACCCTCATCTACAGTCAGTGTTTGCTTAGCAGACAAATTTTTCTAATTATGTTTGTCAGCTTCTCTAATTACACGAGATATGCAGCATAACACCTTAATTTTTCATATATCTGCCTCCCTTTCTCCTTCCAATAAAATGAAATTAAAAACAAATCCACTCATGCAGCCTCCTTCCCAGTGGAAGTAAGACTTTCACCACAGGTATCCACACAGCCAGGCTTTTGCCTTACATTTTTTCACTGCCATTTATTCCTCCAGTGAAGATGCATTAAAAATGTAGAGGTTAAAACAACAGATACCTGCAGATGGAAGTTGGGTTGGTTTTTTCCCCCTCTCTCTTGGTCCTGCTACAATGAGCATTTGTGCCTGAGACCCAGTGAGGTCAATGGGAATAAGCAGGTGCTTAACTTTTATGCCTGTGAATAAATTACTGAAGAGAGTACACATGTGCATATTTTACTGATTGCTGAATCAGTGCTTTTAAGCCATCAAATTGGATCAGCCTGATTGCCATCACAAAGAACCTTTTTGCTTCCCCACCACTGAGGCAAGACCTCCTTAAACTGATTATTTTTGCATTACTCAATGGAAGGGGAGAGATGTGGGGAGCTTCCCTGGGTCCCTGCTCCCACCAACCCTTCCCAAGGGTTTGCCAAGCATTTCCCAAACCACAGCCCCCATCTCTCCAGCCCCATTTACACGTGACCAGGAGGGGTTTGTGCAGGCTGGGTTAACTCCTATTATTGGCATCCTCAAGATGGTCAGACCACGGTCCCATGACTGTGGCCCCATCACCCTCTGCTCCTCTCTGTGCTTTGATCTGGTGTGGGAGCACCAGCACCCTCCCAGGAGCAAACAGCCTCTGCAAAGGGGCTTTATCTTTGCTGGCAGAGAACCTTGAAGGTTCAGAAGGCGGCGAGGGAAATTAGTGCTGTCAAAATCAAAGCTGCTGTAATTAAACAGGCGTTTCTGCTGTCCCAGGGAGGTGGTTGGCAGAGGAGCAGTTGTGAGCAGGGACATGAAGGAACTCACACACACAAGGCAAAATCTCATCCCACTCCACAGCAAGCTCTGCCAGCCCCAGGGCTGTGGCTGGTGCTGGCAGCAGTGTCACAAAGCTGCTGAGCTGTGTCTCACTTCCATGCACTGGTTCAGCCTGAGGACCCTCATCCCGCTGTTCCAAGCTCATCTTCACCCCACAACTCAAAACTTACCCTTTCTTTGTTCAAAGCTAAGAAAATCTTCCAGGAAGAAGGAAAGGGGGGGGAGAAAAGAGCAGCTTCTAGAGCACTTTCCAGCCTGATGTGCAGAAGCCAATTACCCAAAACAGAGGTGAATTGATGGAAAAGGCTCTTGGCTGTGGGGAAAGGCAGCAGCTGGCCTTTCCCAGGGCTGCTCACAGCCTGGATCGATGCTGCTCTGTGGCTGCCATCCACTCTCCAGATTTCTATTTGTTCCAGTGATGGGTTGCCAAGGTGTCAAAGTCAAATCATTTGAATTGCTCGCCAGGTGAAAGATACTCAAGGTTCAAAATTACACCTTGACCCAGTTGGGCCATTTTGCAGCAATTATCACCAATTTCCACGGTGGAAGATTGTAAGAGTTCAGAGGAGGAGGAAAAAATGGCTTGTCCTTTCTTCACCTTGCATACAAATGAAAAACAAATGTGATCTTCTTGCTCTTGACATAACCATGCTTTAAAGAGCTTCACAAACATCCATTTCCTCATTTGAGCTCACACAGAAGACATATTATCTCTTTTAAATATGACTTCTCCTTGGCAGTGTGCAGCCTATTCCCTATCTTTAACATTTTAAGAAGCCGCCAAGTGGTTATTTGCAAAACTGACGGCAGGAGATGGATATAATCTATTTTAAACCTCGGCAAAATTGGCCAATTTCATGAGGTTTGAACATACGGCTGAATTAATCAAGTCACACAGATTATGAAATGTGAAACACATCCCCCCCCCCCCCCCAGCTCTCCACCCGCATGGGAGTGATTTGGAAAAAGCCCAACCATCTCACGGCACAGCGAGGAGAGAGGGAAGCAACGAGAAAGGGAATGGTTTCCAACACACAATGGCTACCCAAGCAGTGATGCTCTCCCTTGCAGAGCTTCTCTGTCTTGTGAGACTCCCACCTCCTCTGGCCTTTTTGTCATCACCACGCTCTGCTCCTTCAGTGGTGAAGCCCAGGGAAAGTGGGAGCGGTGCTTTCGGGCTCTGCACCCACCCTGTGCTGCCTCTGCTGCAGCGGGGCTGGATCCAGCCCTTTCTTCCCTCTTCCCGGATGCTTTGGTTACCTCCTGCCTTTCCCTGCTGCCCTCTGCATAGGTACCAGCACCACAGGTTCCACTCCCCAGGAAAGCAGCCCCTGTGCTGGCTGGAAGCAAATTCACCCTTTCCAGGGGAAATAAATCCAGGAATAGGCATTTCCTCCAGCATTAAAATTCCAGGCTCCTCTGACTTACTTGATCTCGTTTGCAAGGTCTTGCTATTCAGTCCTTTGGAGACTTTGTTTATTGCCTTGTTTTTCTTTTGTTTTAAATGGTTGAAGTTATAGTTTTAACAGAGAATGAGGCAAAAAATATTGATTCACAGGCAAAACTGTCTGGGGCTGGCTGTGGCTTCCATCTTTTGCTAAAGATATGGCATCACACACTGAATGCTCCTTCCAGTGTGGGTCACTGGCTTGGAGCAGGGGGCACCAGCAGAGCAAGGCCATGTTGTGCTGGTGTTAGTGAGGAAGTTGCTCACTGGATCTGGATATTTGCTTCTGTGAAAATTTCTTCAGCTGCCACCCTCCCTCGGGCCCCGTGAATGGGCAGACGATGGTCACCAGAAGAGCTCCAAAAGCTAATTCTCCTTCTACATGCCACCATGAAGCAGCTCTGGATGCTTTACTCAAAGCCAAGATTTTTCTCAGGATGGGGCACCCACACCGGGCATCCAAGTCTTCAGCTCGTGCCTGTAAAACCCCAGCAATGCTGGATCCCGCCTGGGCGCTTCCACTGCTCCCGGGAACAGCAGCAGGTCCCAGACCTGGCTTCTTCCCCAGGCACAGGGTGACTTTGATTCCCCGGTGCTGACCTTCCCAGGCTGCTGGCTTGCTGCCTGTCCTCCTGCCCTACCATCAGCAGCAGGCAAAAGCTTCCTAGCACATGCCCTGCCCTGCAGGACCTGTGCCAGCCAGCCCTGCACGGGGCACTGGGCAGCAGCAGCTCCTCTAAGCCAGTCAGTTATTTGGTAAATTATTCAGAGTGGCAGCAGTTGCCAGGAGCAGAGGAAACACTGGCAGGAGCAGGAGCACGGCTCCACAACAGCAGGGAGAGCTCTTGAACAATGGCTGCATCACCTACAGAGCTGCCAGATCCATCACCCAGGATGCTGGACCCATGGAGCAACTTGGAAAATAAGGTAGAGGTTTCCAGCGATGGCAGCAAGAGGACCTGGATATGCACCAACAGGGATTTTCTCTCACATCCCACCATTCCCTAGGCTCTGCTCCAACACAGCCTGTTGTTTCTGAGGGTGCAGGCAGCAGCATCAGTCCTAGGGACACCTTCTCCTGCCAAACACAGCCCGCCCACAGCTGAACTGAGCCCTCCCTCGCTCCCGGCACCCTGGGACAGGCGGCATCTCCCAGGCACAGCCTGGGGCTGTGCAGAGCCAGGGAGGGCTGGATGTGGTTGGAATGCAAACAGGCTGGGGACAAGAAGACAAATGGCTCTGGGGGAAATAGGATGACCTCCCCGGCGGTGCCAGGAAACATTTGTCAAGTGGAAGAAGCCGTGAGCTGTTCCGCCGCTCACCTCCCGGGAACATCACACGGCTGGTGACGGCTGGTTACTGCAGACCTGACAGGGCTTCTGCTGCTGGGGCTGAGGTCAGCTCCCTCATCTGGATGGCAACAGCCGGGTTTGCCCAGCACAGCCTTAGCCACTGGTCCAGGCACCCCTGGCTCTGCCCCTGCCTTGCAGACGGGCACAGCAAATCGAGCCACGCCAACAAAACCCACCTGGCTTCTGACATCCCTTTTAAGTAACCCACAGCACTCATATTTTCTATAAAATCAGAAGATTTCAAAGCCTTTTGCTAAAGGTGGAAGGCTACTGCAAGCCTGTCACAACGGGTGGGAAGCCAAAGACCTGAGCAGGTAAAGGACTTTCTTAAAATCCACGAAAAGCCAATGCAAACCCCATCACTGTGCATCCTTTAGGGAGCACTGTGCTAAATGGAACTGAGCAGAAGCATCCCCCGGGGGAAGCCGCTTGCCTCCCACACACAGCAGAGCAGGAGGAAGCCACCAGTCTCCAGCCTTATGTTTGGAGGAAGGAAGGAAAGCAAGCAGGTTTAGTTCGTGCAGTGGTTGAATTTTGCCTGCCAGCTTCTGAGAGCCGGCAGTGTGACACTGCTGGGCCATCCCACGGGGTTTGGTTTTATGAAGGCGAAGGTGCTCCTCAGCAAAAATGGACACTGAGAAGGTGAAAACCACACTTCTCCCTTGGTGAGCACAGAGGTGGGATGGGGATGGATGAGAGCTAACACCAGGGCATGTGCATGGATTTACACGAATACTTATATAAGCATTTACTCAGGTACTTAACATAATTTAATACATTGCAAATAACATCCCACCATATTTCAGACACGGCAGCAATTACGTTCCAGTGCTGCCATGAGGCCATCAGCCCCCCAGGCTCCTGAATTAGCAGCTCCAGCAGCAGGGAGATGGCCCAGTGGCGTGTCAGAGCCCGCCCATGCTGCGGCCAAGCGCTCTCACGAGAGGCTTTTACTCTGCAATTGCCTTAGAATAAGGGCAAAGGAATTCAATTAAGCTCTCTCATCACCTGGCAATAAAATGTCACTGTCAAGGGTCCTTTTGGGGCAGTCAGAGAGACCTCCTCTCCTCTCTTAGGAAAAATGGCACAGATAGCTGAATCAGTCAAAAAGGATGGACTGAGAGATGAAGGAGGCTAATCCAAACTTGGCTGTGACCAGGGGATGCTGAGACATAAAATGGACTAATGAACTTGCACCTTGGGCCACCCTGCCAAGGTGAGCTTTAAATTTATCAGGATTGCATCAAGGCAAGATAATTTTCTGCATTATTTCTGAAATGAGAAGGAGAGGTGGTACCCTCAGGAAGGGCAGCCATGGCAGAGGTGAACTGGAGGGGTTCAGGAACATCAGATCCCTGCTGAACCTCATCCTCCAGTAAGAAATGGCATCCAGCACCTCAGTGGCATATTGGACCCCCATAGGCACAGCCCTCAACCAGCTCAGGCCCAAGCTCATCTTCCCACATAAATGCCACGGAATCTCTAAATGCACCTGGAATCTCTAAACCCATGGAACTGGGAGTCTGTGAAACGAGGCAGTGAAAACCAGCAACAGTTGATTTCAGAAAAGCCACCCCGAGCCCCTCAGCAGAGAGGCCACTGCCCCATGATGCTGCAGCAGAGGAACACACAACTGGGATGAAGCCAAGACGTGGTTTCTTTTAGCAGGTCCTAAGCTGCCTTCTGCCATTAAGACTAACCCTGGTAAGCGTTGGTTGTCACCAAACCCATTTTTCAGGCTGGCCTTCCTGGAGGGACCTCTCCTGTGACAGGGGCTTTACCAGGAGAGTAGAAAGGGCTACAGGACACACGAGTGAGCGAAGCCCCACGGCTGCCCCTGTGGCAGGGCACTGCTCTTGGCTGCCCTGATGGGGTGCTGCTCTTGCACAGCAGCCTCCTCCCAGACAACATTTCCTCTGGAATGGAGCTGCATGTTAAAAGTCAGTATATCAAACATATTTATGCCTTGCCTGGTTGTAACACGCCTTCCCTCGAGTGCCAAGGCAATTCTCAGCCAGCCTGGCTTTCCTGCTGATGAATCCACAGCAGAGCTGGGCACATTCCTGCAAAGCCTCTCCCATCACCCCAAACCCAGCCAGGGTCACAGCACTCTCCCCCCGCCTAAACCACCTGCGCTGCTTTCAAATGGTCTGGTTTTCTTGTCCTGAACTCCGATGGTGTGGGGGTTTTTGGGGTGCCCAGCCCTTTGCTGACACACATGGGTGGTGGTCAGGGATGCCTTGGGCAGCCAGTGCCTGCTGCAGGCACAGCTCACTGGCATCACCAGCACTGCACACTGAAATCAAGAGTTAACGTTAAGAGTTAAATTCAAATCACAAGGAAACAGCACTAGCAGGAGGCTGGAAATAGGACAAGGCTGTCAGAGATGTGAGTGCTGGGACTGAGCCCTTCCCTGGGTGCTGTTTTAGTAGGGCAGGGGGGAGAAACGGGATCACCAGGAGACCCTGAGCGGGTGGGAAGTGTCCTCCAGCCATCGCTCCACCAGACTGTGGCAGTTTTCGGTCCTGCCCGTCTGCTCAGAGCTGTCCCTGCGGGCAGGGACGGTGCCGGGGAAGCCCTGCAAGAGCCTCTCAGCCTCGCCGTGCTCACCCTCCTTCCCCCTCTCCTTCCCCCGCCCCGGAGCGGGGCTGGCAGGGCACCAGGGAAATTAAGCAGGCGATTTCTAAAGCCGAGAGAAAAGCAGCCATCTGGGCCCCTAAACAGACAGGTCGTTTAATGAACAAAGGGAATTTTCTAGAGGAGCCGGAGAAATGCAAGAGTGAATAAAAGAAGCGGTAACCGCTCCGATCCGTCCAGGGGCGGCCGTCGGGGAGAAGCTTTCAGGGAGCGCTGAATAGCGGGTAATGCCCCGTCCCCTCTCATTAAAGGATGAAGCAGGAGATGGGCTGGAGCAGTGGGAAGCAGGAAGGAGCAGAGTGGGCTGGGGGTAAAGTTCAAGGTTTTCTGTGCCACAAAGAGCCAGGTCAGCCGCTCATGATGGCAGGAGCAGCCCCTTCAACACCCCCTCTGCCAAGGCACCTGCTGCTGCACCTTTGGGGATGGCACTTACATCACCAAGCCCCCCAGGAGGCTTTATGTGCCCTCCTCTTAACTCACAGCATATTCCCCTGCAGAAAACATGATCACTGCTTGTGTGACTGAAAACACAGGCTGCAGCTCCAAAACTCAGGACACAAACCTGGCACCCTTTGCCCTTGCTTTGCATATCCACCACCAGCTACAGACAACTCTTCTCCTTTCTGCTCTTCCTCGCAGGAAAACCATCATCACTCATAATTCAAGTTGTGAGTACTTTCTCACTGTATCATTTTGTGCTCTGCCACATTTCATAACCTTGTTTTTACACTCACAGGCAGCGCTCCCCCCTTCTCCTCGGGCTGCCAAGCAGGTCTCTTCTGAAGCTCTTCCAGGTTATTGAACTACTTTGTTAATGCAGCTTGTTTCTCATCAGCTGAGGGCAGAGTGCTGGGGACATCATTTATTTTCCATGTTTATTTATGTCAGGAGAGTCCTTAAAGGATTTGTTTGCAGCTGCTTTGGTTGCTGCTCGTGCTGAGGTTACTGCCCACCCTGCCACATGCCAGCAAGTCAGGCCTGGGAGACCCGAGCTTCCCTCAGCTGTTTTGATGCCGTGGAAACAACTAATTTCCTTTATGCTTCTTGATTAGGAGCAGAATCATCCTTTTTCCTGCCCAACAGGCCCTCGTGCCCCACAAAAATAGGGTAAGCTGAGAACCAGCAGTGATTCCTCAGCTGAACACCTCTGTTTCTGCAGAGTGCCCACAGATGGGCCAGTTCTGCTCACCACCTTCTTGGATGGTTTGAGCATGTGCTTTCTGGAGTGTGATAATACAATCACAGTAGAAAGCACTGTTGCTCCCAGAATAGACCCCCCCCCTAGGGATGAGTTCCTTCTTCCAGGACAATGGGGATGGAGACCTGGAAGCCCTTGAAAAATGCAGGTATTTGGATTATCTTTAAAGAGCAATTCCCCCTGCCCTCTCATCCTTGTAGGGAACCAGCTGGGTGAAATTTTACTCCAGCTGCCACTGTCTTTATTACTATGATTTCTCCAGGCTCAGTCCTGGCTGCAGGAATCACTTTTTTTTTTTTTTTTTTTTTTTTTTTTTTTCTTTTACTATAAACAATCCATGGCCAATTTGCAAACTAAGATGCCCTCCTCTGCACCAGCCCCTGCTCAGGGCTCCCCACCAGCCCTACTTCATCACCCACAGTGCCCTTCAGCAGACCCTGTGCCCTTCCCCAGGTCGTCCAAGCCTGCACATCACCCCACTCCCAGCTGGTGATGTGCTGGGGGCCTGGCTGCCAATTAGTTTTCTCGTTAGGGTTCAAGGCTACCCTGGAGAAGGGGAGCATATCATATTGATTTTCTCTGTTGTCCTTGCAACTATCCAGGTAAAGAAACATTTGTTATTCTGTGACAGATCCCTGTGGAGGCCTCTCAGGCATCCTACCTGCTGCACAGTGGAGATGGCAATTTTGCCAGAAACTCTGCTTTGAAGGGGTTTGCAACATTAATTAAATTTCTGCAGTTGTATCTCTTGGCTCTGAATAAGATCCGAGCCTCTCTGAACATGTGAGCTCAGCTCCTTGTCCCTGCTCAATCCTGGCTCTGAACAAGTCTGGCTCCCAAGACTGAATTCCCTGTACAGAACATCAGAAATACAATATTGTTCCTCGACAAAAGGAAATGAATGCAGGAGTGGCAGGGTTCAGACACAGTACGGGTCTAGATAACCTAGAGGCTGAGAGATGATCCCAGAGCTACAAAACAAACAAAAAAAATAAAAGCACATGTCCTTGCTCAAAGAATCTATTCCTCTAAATAGACAAGCAAAAATGAGTATCTCTGATCACACAGACAGGCAGGATGCAGGAAGGACAGCGAGTCACCCCATGGACTCGGGATGAATTGGGCACAAACCTCCCACAACTGCAGCTCCCTTTCACCTCCAACGATGCACAGCCCCTGCCTGGGCTGGCCCTCGTGACCTCCCCGACACAGCTGGGCTTTTATAGACACTGCTTTCCAGGAAAGCATTAAAGGGAGAAGAGCTGCCAAGTCTGGGAAATGCAGGAGGAGACAAGTTGGTTTTAATAGTTAAAATTCTTTAGAAATTTAAAAGGGGCTGCTTTTTCAGGATATTAATAAATTAGATGGGAGGGAAACATGGAGAAGGCAAGAACTTGAACTCAGGGAAGCCGCAGGAATGGGGCTCCCGAGCAGCAGGGCGAGATCCACTGCCTGGGCTGCTCCCATGGTGGATGTGGGAGACGGACCCGCAGCTCACCAGGGTCCCACAGGGCTGGGAAACCAGAACAGAGGATGGAAAACAGACTGATGGTGCGAGGCTGGCATTTCCTACACAGCACAGTGCTATTTCTGCCAGCTATTACAGAGAGCAAGGCGGGTGGTGGGGTCAGAAGGTGCTGCTCCAGGGCAGCTATTCATCACCCTCTGCAGCCAGAGCTGCAGACAGAGCTGCAGAGTGTGACAGAGGGGTGGTGGGCTGCGAAGGGGAGAGCCAGCACGATGGCCCTGCAGTCCCCTGGGCATGCTGACCAGCTGACATTTTTGGGAGGTGACCAAAGCTGTGTGACGTCTTCCCAAGGAGGGTGGTCTGTGCCTGCTCTGTGGCTACAGGGAACACCCAGCACGCTCAGGGCCATGGCACGCTGGTTCAAGAAGAAATTCAGAGTCTGTGTGTGCCACTGTTGATAAAGGTTTGCTACAAGGGAAATGGGAGTTACTGCAGAACAAGAGCAAGGAGGTCCAGAGGTGCTTTGGGAGCATTATCACTTAAAGCATGAACATTTGTCACCACACAGGGATTCAGTGCCCAAAGGTGTGCACCAAGGGGCAGGATTTGAGAGCTGGGAGCCCCTGCCCCCAGGCTCGGTTAATACAATCTCCCTCAATGGCAATAATACCATTTCCAGCAATGGCAAAGGCTCTCGGGCTGGAGGGGGCACAGCACAGCCCCGGGGGGAACACCCGGCACCCCGCTCCACTCCACTCCCCCGGCTGGGTTTCCAACCTCCGCTCCCAGCCCAGCACCAACATATTTTTCTCGGATGTTTTCCCAGTTTCCACAAGAGGGCACCGGCACGACACCAACGGGACGCTCCGGGGTCCCCGAGCAGGAGCCGGGGCCGGGGCTCGCCCGGGGTTTTGTCCGCAGAAGGAAAGCGGTTGAAGTGCATCTCCCCGGAGACCCCGGCTCTGGAGCCCTGCCTCACCACCACGTTTGTTACTGCAGAAATAAACTCCTTTTGCTGAAAAAGGCGATTTTCTGGAATAGCTCTTGCCAACACCGGGGGGCTGCAGGGAGGGGAACGGAGGGGCTCCCAGTGTCACCCATTTCCTCCACATCCCAGGCAGGGAGCATGAACCCTCAGGAGCTGTTCCTCTGGGGAAAGGGCTTTGCCTGAAGGGCGCGTTGGGCTCCTGGTAAACCCTGATGCAGGGAAAGACCTTGCTGGGAAGAGATAAACCAGTGAAAGTAACTCCCTAGTAACAGAAACGTGAAGGAGAAGCAAAGAAAAGCCACCCACTCCAGCCTGGACTGGATGCCCTTCACAAAGGGAAGCCTTTGACTCTCAGATGTGGTGCTTGGAGCTCAGGCCACCTTTCAGTGAGGCTGCTTGGTCAACAAGCACATCTGTCTGGTGCCTCAGAGCCTGGCATGTGATCATGCACTTGATGCTGTGGGCTTTAGGCAGAGAAAGAAAATTTTCGTATCATCTTGGGTGAGTTTTTTAACCCAGGTGAGCAGGTAGAAGACTGCTCAAATCAGTGTTGCCCTGTTCACTGCCCATATTGGGACCCTGGACTGTGTCAGCTCATTTCCTCTAGATTATCTTGATCCCGCTGGACACTGAGTGAGTGTGTACCAAAGCACAAGGTGTATCAGAAATGCCAAAACAGCAACAGATTGTCTGTCAGGGCTGTCATTCTGTCATGAAATATGACATGCATCCCGCCTGGGAGGAAGGACTGGATTGCTGTACACTTCAGTGCCAGCTGAGGCCAGGCAAGATTATTCCTCATTTCGGAGTCTCGTTGATCAGACCTGGAGGATACATTTCTGCAACATAAAAAAAAATGTGGCAAAAGTCCCAAACCACCTACCTCTCTTTAGCTGTGCCTTTACATAAAACACGTTGCCATTTCACAGGCACGTCTGTGAGGAATTTCCCTTTTGTGAATCCAATTTCCTCTCACTTTTGAACAAAAATGCATCTCTGACGTGAAGGATGCAAAGGCAGAGACAGCACGGCTCGGTACAGAGCAACGGGGAATTTGCCAAGCAGCATCAAAATGGAGAACAAACAAGAAAAATAAAAGCCAATTTAATGCAGAGAATTTATCAAAGGAGAAAAACGCTTCTTGAGCAGCATCACTGATTGCCCTTCTGTGGTGGACGTGCCAGAGGGACACTATGAGCGTGAGAAAGGAACAGCAACCATGAAGTAAACACAAGCAACAGGGTGGGAACAAGACTGTGGGCTGGGGGGAGCTCCCCATGCTCCCCAAAACGAGCCTTGTCAAAGGTGCAGCCTCGACCAAGCACCAGCCAGGACATAACTAATGTGGAGTGGATGTAATATCTCCTGAGGAGATTGCACGTGGTGGGCTCAAGAAAAACAGGAGAGACTGCTTTGTTTTTCTCTTGCTCAGTGATAAATGAGACCTGACACCCTTTCCCAAAGGCTGAATTCATCAGCTCCAGAGCTTACAGGTAATTAGATCTGGAGTCCTGGTGGGACTGTCTCTAGCAGTCGTAGTATCATTTTGCGCCTTGTGCTTTCCTTCGGGTCCTGTAATCAAACTCCCCAGGAGCAATAGTAAAACAAAAGGAGCATTTTCTTGTGTTACACCCTTCAGCCCAACAGCCATCCAAGTTTTTGGTAATTATGGCCATGGAGGAGCCCAGCAGAGCCACCCAGCAGCTCAGGGCACCAGAAGTCACAGCTTCCACAGAGGGAAACAGGAAAATCATCTCCTGAGACATACTCCAGCCACAGTATCAGCAGCAGCACTTCTGCACGTGACAACACCTCACTGAGAAAAGCGAATCTTAATGAAGGGTTGACTGATATGTAGACAGTCAAAGCCTGAGAACAAGCACTACAGCCTAGAACTCGCAGTATTTTGGGAAGTCTACAGCTGCCAATCAAGTGGGTGCTTTCTCAGATGAGTGTTTCCAGGCTTGCTTCTCAAAAGAGATCCCATAGAAACCCCTTCCTGGTCTGTTCCATCTTTTTATCCCATTTGGGTGCCCTCCAGGGTTCAGCTGCTCCCTTGATCCCAGCACCGCCCTCAGATCTGCTTCCTCAGCCTCAGAAAAGCCTTGGACAGTGAAATCCCCAAAGTCTGGCAACAACCTGTGAAGTTTCCTTTTGATCTCTTCATAGCCTGCCATCTCCAGCAAGGGGCATTCGGTGGGAACTAGAAAAATCCAGAGCCAGGTGGTTTGGGATGTGAGCCCCGGGTTAAATGCCCCCACACGGTGCACGACAAATGAAGACAAACCTGTGGGTGAAGCAGTCCAGATCTCTTATCTCCCACTTGTATTTTGGATGAGGGAACTTTTTGTCCTGCATCCTTAAGGAAGGACATGTGCAGTGGGCTCTGTAGGACACACCTGAATTGCAGAGCAGAACCAGGACGTAGCGGCAGCACTGGGAGCTGAACCACAGCAGGTGCCTGTTGGAGTTTGTTAAATGACAAGACGATGTAATCCAAACGTGTCCATCACCTTCAAGCAAGGGCTCTGTGACACAGGTAAAATTGCTTTTGTTCACTCAAAAGATCAATATTGTCAGGATGAAATAATATGTCAGCCAGCATGAAGAACTCCGCCTGACCACTGACAGTCAATGGGCAGAAACTCCCTCTTGTAAAAATAATATGAAAAAAACCTCCTGAATATACTTCCACTTCCCAAGTCACCGTGTTTGGGCTGTTCTCGCCAGGAGCTGTAGATCATCTCCAGATTTCTTGGAAGAACAATTTTCCTGTGCACACGGTGTATTCTGACGCAGGAAATTCCTCAGATTTAATTGGGTTCCTTTCTATTAAATCATCGTGGCTAATCAAAGAGCCAGAGTCCCAGCTGAAGACCACACTCCTCGGTGAGCATCGGCATTTACTCCACGTCAGGACTTCCCTTGGAACAAACCCGTGGTCAAAGGCAGTTTCTCATTACGCTGATCTAAAACTCTCCGGTCCTTCAGCAGCTCCTTCCCCTCGCCCCCGCACGTCTGCTTTGTTTTGCACTGGATTTAACTTTGCATGTGTGGTTTGGTGTGGGTTTTTTTTTTTAATATAACATCAAATCTCTTAATTCTCTGACCCAGAAAACAGAGACAATCCTCATAAAAATCTGGGACAAAGAAGATGCAGCTTGCACGTGCGCAGCAGCAAGTGATTGCGAAACTCCCAAATCTACCCATTTAAAGTGATTTTGATTAAAGAAAGCATTTTGAGAACTGTTGCTGTCAGATCTCAGGTTATTTAGAAATCAAATCCTTAGCTTTCAAGTGCTGCTCTACTCTGAGCAAGATACTTTAAAGAGTGACAAAGTGGTGGCCCAGGTTCACCATCACCTGAGATGTGAGGGCTTTTCCCTCCCACGCTGTGACCTCCACGGGGCCAGCCAGGACCCCAGACCCACACAGGGGACACGCCTGCCCCCAGAGCATCCAGAAATAAAGGTTCCCTGAGCCGCAGCACGACCTTTCCCGGAGCCACACAGCCCATTCCTGCAGCACTTTTGCCAATGAGTAAATAATGAGAAATTAGTGTGCGGCCCTGGCGATGAGTCAGAGCGAGCCGCCGGCGGCACCACCGAACCTGCCAGGACAAACAGGGTGTCACACACACCCAAGCCCCCCAGTTTCATGATGACATCACCCATGTCACCCCGTGACCCACATGGTCTCACTGGTGAGCCACCCCCAGGCCCCGAACCAGGAGAGCCCCATCTGGAGCCAGGCAGGGATGGGCACACGTTGAGTTTTGTGTTGCCTCTTTGCACGTCTGACTTAATGAGGGAGAATAACGAAACATTGCAAGCTGAGTCACGCAGGCAGAGATCTCCCTTCTGAGGAGTTCTTAGGGGCAAAAGGAGGGTATGGACGTACAGCTCCACTGCATGCTGCCCTCAGGGATGGCAGGGTCCAGACAGGGGGTCCTGCCAGCCAGGAGCTGCTTCTATACCCAACACAGTGTCAAGGATGAAGAGCAGGGCCAAGGTGGGAGCTCAATACTCCATCCCCAGCACCAACTGTGGGGCAGTCCCTGGTGACAGCAGGGTTTCACCCACTGGCTCTGAACCCTTCTCGAAGGCAGAGCCTCATTAAAGTGGGTAATTTGGAGTGACTGGCCCGGGTAATTCCCACGGCTGGGCCCACAATAGCAGCCAAGTCCAGGAGTAAATTGCATTACTGTATGTGGAAGTCTCAAATCTGAAAGGGAAGGAGCAGTTCACACCAGCCAGGGCTTTAATACCAGATTAAATGCTTTCACAGCAGCCCGGCTGTTTGAAAGCTTCCAGCCAGCCTTTTGTCAATTTAGTTTGCATTGTACTTTGGCTTCAAGAGGTACCTCAAAATGTAACCAACAGCACTTCATTTTATCATTTTTTTTTAATATGGTAGCTTAGC
Source organism: Manacus candei (assembly GCF_025592945.1). Taxonomy (NCBI): domain Eukaryota; kingdom Metazoa; phylum Chordata; class Aves; order Passeriformes; family Pipridae; genus Manacus; species Manacus candei. The sequence continues at coordinate 1,121,387 of NW_026138151.1, read as the reverse complement.
TTTCTTGGAGGGAATTCATGGACCTGGGATGGTCCCTGCTCCATATGGGAAGGCACGAAGTGTTTTAGTGGCAGGGGGGCCAAGCAAAGCTCCTCTCCTCAGTGCTGTTGGCCTGAATGCATTATTGTTTAGGGAATCTATTGAGCATTTTGTCCTTAAAGACTCGCCATTTTAGGAGGATGAATGAAGCTCCAACTGGAATTATCAATTTTTAATTTCCCCATTAGCAGAAACAGAAGAAGCCTGGTACTTTCTCCTGATAGAAGGAACAGCCTATATTCTTACAAGGATTGTACTTTAAGAAGCTGATTATCCCAAGCCTTGAAACAGGAGCTAAGCCATGTCTCAGGGACATGCCCGACGCCGGGTGCTTAAATGCAGCACTTTAGGGGAGTTCCTGGCTGACTCCTGGCAGGTGAGAGCAGGATGTGCAGCTGCACTGGGCATCTGGCAGTGGCAGCAGCAGGATACTCCTACCCTTCCCGGGGCAGCACCCCAGAAACAGCAAGGATGAACCCATATCCCAGTCACGGGCTGGCCTCTAGTCTGAAATCTGGCACCTGTGAGACACGGGGCACAGACTCATAGGAAACTGCTGCTACTCCTGCCCCTCCTCTCCCTGACGTGGGCACACAGAGGAACCTCTGTCTATCCCCCAGCCCACCGCAGCCAGCCGGGGGGGGCACAGCCTGGTAGGGCTCTGTGCCACCCCGCTCTCCCCACAAGTGCATCCTTGTCATTCAAATGAGAAGCTGCCACAAAGGCGAGGGCCCTGCCCTGAACAAAGAGCCGCTTGGGACGGCGGCAGAGGGGGACGCGGGTCCCTGGTCTCCACCGATGAATGCAAATGCCTCCATCCCCTGGGAGCAACTTCTCTGGGAACAACACAGACAGGGCTTTGTGAGCAGGAGGCTGAGAGAGGCATTGGTCATACGCAAGCCCCCAGGAATGCCCAGCAATCCCCAGCTGGAGAAACGCCTTGGGGGCACGAACAGATCTCCCCTCTCACCCCTGGCCACAAAGTCAAGAAAAAGCCGCTCACAGTCTTTTTTTTTTTCCCCCACCCATGCTCTTGCAACCAAACTAAAACTTTCCAGGCACTCCTGCATCCCTGGGTGATGACACCAGAGCCCATGTCCACACGAGATGATCTCAGTGAGGCCACCACCACCACCTCCTGTCCTGCAACCCCAGCGCCAGGGCAAAGCAACGCCCCAGAGCAAAGTGCCTCCCTCAAGCCACGCTTCCTCAGCCCCGAGCATCAGTCCATCCCCAAGCCAGAGCTTTTGCCCTGCCACAGCTGTACAGCTGTGCACCTGCAGCAGGCAGGAATGGGCAGGAGCTGCCTGTTTAACAGCTGGCTCCGTTCCAAACCAGCCAGTCTCCGGGTCAACACCTTCGCTGTTCAAACTCCACACGCCGGCTCTTCTGAAAAGTACAACTTGAAGGGAGACCTCCCCCCAGACGTGGTTCAAAGCCCACTGAGGTGAGAGCTCTCATTACTCAGTTACTACCAAGGTATAGAGAGGTTTTGCTGCCTGCACCCCTGAGACGCCCAAGCTCAACAGCCATAAAAAGATGCAATTTGTGAATGCTGTGGAAGGAGAGGTTGGGGTTTACTGTAAAGGTAGCAGTGAGAAATGCAAAGTCGTAAATCTCAAAAGTGGCGTACTAAAAATTCAGTGGAATCACTCAAGTCAAGCTCTGTTCCATCTGCTATTTTATGCCCTCTTTGTTAGGGCAGCTAATGGAGAACAATAAAAACATTAATAATCAAGTTAGATTTATAAACTGGGCAGGATATTCCACTAGTAATGAAATCTGGAGAATCATTCCATGTTATATTGCTTTGGGCAGCACTCTAACAAGCACTGCCTTTGAGTTATAGCCCTCTTTCATTTCGCTGAACTTTAATTTGGCCCAGCACCACTGTTTCATTTAAAACAAACTTAGAGCAGGAGTGGAGCAGAGGACACAGCTCAGAGGCATGGTCCTGCTCAGCACTGACAGCCTCTCAGGTGCAAGGGGGGATGTAAAAGCTCTTGTTGATACTGTGCTCTGTTTACTGCAGAGAACTGCTGGATATAATTTTCCAAGGTTAGCAGAGCTTCCTATTGCCATGGTTTCATGCTTCCTAGTTTTCAAATATTTGATTTAAATGCCTCACAGATCTTTAATTTCTTAGTTGCTTCATAAAGCGGATGTCAAATAATTCTTCTCGAGGCTCTCACTTCCCACACACAGTGGTAGTTTCCTGACAAACACCTCTGAAAATACCTGGCATCTTATGCTCCCTGCTGCTCATTAGAGGGCATAAGCACAATCATGATTTACATTCAACCCCTTCGGAATCCCACCAGTGCTGTCTCAAGCTGGAGAGATTATTTGCCCCCAGCAAGCACTCCCACTGGAGGGGAGATAGCACAGAGACACTCATCTGACACCCTAAATTTAGGCTTCCCAGCCTAAATAAGACTTCTTTTGATGTAATTCCCTTCTCCTGCAGTTCACTCCTGCTGTGTAACCACCATCTCTGGTACCTTCTGCTTTGCGAGATGGCCCCAGCTCTTCAGCTGGGTTTGGAGCTACTGCTCAAATCCAGTCCAGGACAAAAAGGGTTCCTTAGTGCCTGAAAGTTGTCAGCAGTAACTAATCAGCCCCTTGAGTATTAACATTTACCCTGTAAAAGCTGAGTGCAGAGTGGATACGGCAGCAAGGATAAAAGCAGGTCAAAGACAAAGTTTGAGTCAAATTGATTGGGGCAGAAGACATCAATTCACGTGCTGTTTGCATGAAATATTAATTCCAGCTTTAACATTTGGTTACAGGGGGAAGTAATTGCACCATAATGATGCAGATGTACCTCATATTCACCACGTTTTTTCTTCTGCTAGGAACTGATGGGGAACGACACGCTCCGTCCTTCCCGGCAGGTGCCTGAGCCGGAGCCTGCGAGCCGGAGCACGCGTTGGTGGCCGAGCCTCGGCGGGGGAAGCAGCGTCCTGGCGCAGCGAGCCCTGCTCATTAGATAACCCTGCCGTGCTGCAAACCCTCCCTCCCTCCCTCCCTCCCTCCCAGCACTGCACAGGCAGCACTTTGAAATTCGCTGAATTTCAGGGAATTTCTCCAAATTGGCGGGTCCAGCCCCAGGACTGCCCGCCCACACCCAGCCACAGATGGCTTTCTGACACCCAGCTTTGACGTAGTTGCGGGGCTTCTCTGAGCTACGGCTGGTATGAGATATGAGAAACTTTTCCTCCTCCAGCAGAAAAGCCTCCATCTCTCTCCTCTCAGAGGAGATGGCGTGAAGCTGTACAGACCTGCTGGCACCGTGACCTGGCTGGGACATGACCTGAGCTCTCAACGGCTGCTAAAACCTGTCACCTCCCTGCAAACCGAGCAGGCACCTGTGAGCGGAGCAGCAGGACTACAAGGATGCCCGCAATGTGCAGACCACCGCAATGAAGCCAACCCTCCACCTGCTGCCGGCACAGAGCAGCCCCTAACGCATCCCCGAGCGCGTCCCAGTCCCCAGGGATCGCTCCGACTCCAAACGTGCCATTTCACCCGGCTTGCCGCTGGAGTTGGTGCGGCTCCATGGCAGGCAGGGAGCCCTCGAGACAGGCCGGCCCCTTCCCAGCGCCTGGGAAATCACCATCCATGTGCGAAAGCTGGTGGGGCCGTCACCCTGCGATGCTGGGCTGGGGGAAAGTTGGGTCACCGTGCTGGGGGTGCGGGGCGTGCAGGGGGACACAGTGAATTTAACGGAGGGGGACTCCGGCTTCCAAAGGGCTCGGTGCAGAGCACGGGGTGGGGGGCACTGGGTGCAGGGGGGATAAACGAACCCTTCCGTGAGCACGGCAGGGCACCAGGTGCAACGAGAGGCACGAGGTGGATACGGCTGGAGGGGGCACCGGTGTAAAGGGGCCCGATCAGCGGGAGCAGGGTGGAGGACACCGGCGGCAAAGGGGGGCACCGGGGCGCGCCGGGGAGCGCTTCCAGCCGCCGACGCTGGCCCAGCGCCGCGGGGGCCGGCGCTGCCCGGAGGTGAGGGAGTACCGGGGGAAGGGGCAGCGGAGAGGAGCGGGGGGTTCCGCGGGTTACTCACAACTCCCCGGGTGATGTCCTCCGCCGCGGGGGTCGGCGCCGCGGGCGCTTCTTGCCACGCCAGCCACAGGGCGAGCACGAGGAGCATCTCCCGGCGGCGGGCGCGGTGCCGGGCGGCGGGGCTCAGCATCCCCCCGCGCTCCGCGCCGCCCGGCCCCGGCCCCGGCCCCGCGCTGGGCTCCGCCGGGCTCCGCGCGGCATCCGCGCTCCCGCCCCGGGCTGCGGCCGCCGCCGGGGAGGGAGGGAGGGAGGGAAGGAGAAAAGGAGGGAGGCGGAGGGGCTCCGCTCCGCTCCGCCGAGGATGGAGGCGGGGGGGTAGGTGGGGGCTCCGCTCCGCCCCGCCGGGGAGGGAAGCAGGGGGGACTCCGCTCCTCGCTGCTCCGCTCCGCGCTGCCGGGGGTGCTCCGCTGCCGGGTGCGCGGTCACATCGCCCCGCTCCCGCACCCCGCGGAGCGGCAAAGTTGCTGCGGGCGCTGGCGCGGAGCGGAGCGCAGCTCGGCTGCTGCTGCTGCTGCTGCTGCCGGGGGCGGCCGCGGCTCCGTCGCTGCTGCCATGCACCCCTCTGCGGCCGGGCAGCGGAGGAGGAGGAGGAGGAGGAAGGGATGCTAATGAGGGAGGCGGTGTCAGGGCTCCGGCGGTGCGGGGGGGTTCGGCACAGCGCTGCGCTGAGCGCCCGCACCAAGAACCGGCCCCGGCCCCGGCCCCGCTCCCCGTGGGGAGGGCTCGGTGCCCGCCCGCTCTGGTATCTGCGTCTGGCTGAAATGCGTCGAGGTTCCGACACGGTTCTTTTTAAGCATCAGCATTTCTTTGCGTACCAGCCGCACCTCCGAGTTTTTTGAGGAGCTGTGGAAATGAACGTGTGGTTCACGTGTCAGCATCCTCGACTGACATCCCGTCTCAGCGAGACAAATGTCTGGCTTGTCCCCATAAACAGCATAATGGGATCCTATGGCCTCTGCAGCGCGTCCTCCCCGGAGAGCTGTGAATCTGCCACATGCTCCGACAGGCCAGATGGCAGGGGAGACCCTGACAGCTCCAGCTCCTGCCAGTTCAGGAGGAACATGTACTTCCTACTCAGCATCTGCCTTCTCCAGTTCCTATTGGCACGTTAATACACTCGACAGCTTTGCAAACGATCTTTAAAGAAGTGTGGGTTTGTTTTGATTTTTTGTTAGTTTGTTTGTTTTTCTGTTTTCATTTTGGTTTTTAAAGTACAGTTGCAGTTTCTGTTTTATGATAAATAAGTAGTGGAAATAACGAAGAATTGGCAGAGATGAAAAGTTGCTTCTAGGTGGTACTGGGGCAAAATTGTAATAGACATTGATATGACATCTTCTGCACAAATAGATGAATTTGGCAATGAACCATAGATACTTCTAGAGATATTTAATATCAGACAGGACTAGAGCAAAGCAGTGGAAGAAGAAAGAAGAAATCTTTGTCCAAAAGAAGTTGGTTAAAGGGAATTAACAGGGAGACCTCACTTCCCACAAGCAATTTTGCACTACCCTGTGTCCCTGTGAGCTGGACTGAATCTACTGCTCCAACACCAGAGAAATTAGAGGGAAAACCACTGGATTACAGGGCTCAGAGCCTCACCAACTAGAGGTACTTGTTGTAGCTCAAGAGCTGTTATACTGAGAGCTTTACTCCATACAAAAGTGAAGTTCAGCTTCTTAAACAGCCCAGCACAGCCCAGCCTCTGGTTCCACAGGTGCAGAGAGGGGGTTTCCAAAGGGCACACTCTTCCTCTGCCCAGGTGCAAGCCCCTCTCTCTGGGGAGTGGTTCCCCCTCTCTGTACACCCCTCTCCACTCTGCAGGACTCAACTCCACCTCTGTGCCTCTCCTGCTGCTCCTGCCCTGTCCCGTCCATCCCGCAGCTGCCACTGCCCTCGAGGGAGAGCTCCTTCTCACTTTCAATGAGTGTCACACCAGCCCCTATGAGACAAGGACTGTTATTTGCTGTATTCCAGACTCCACTGCTCTGAGCAGAAAGCAGCAGCCACCCACCACCCCACAACCTTTTCCGGGTTTTCCAACAGAGAAGCGTTATTCTGGGCAGTCAGGCCAGCCTGACATTGCTTAGCAACACCACACGTAGTAATTTCCTGCTAAGCAGTTCCAGAATCTCTTCTTATTAGGGATCATTTCTCCTGACAGTTGACATGACTGGGGGCAGATCAGAGCCACTCTCTGAGGAAGGCAGAGGGGACACAGGCACACAGGGGTGGAAGGAGTGTGCAGCAGCGTCTCAAAATCACAGAGTTTGGGACAAACCTGCAGCCCTCAGGGTGAGCAGCTTCTGTGGTGGCAGCACTGACAGGGTGAAAACTGCCAGCCCAAGTTCACTGACATGCCATAGGCTTGGGGTTATTAGTGGCAAACGCTTCAGCAGCACCTGGAAATGCTTTCTAGGGATTCTGGGCTCTCTGAGAACGGCTCAGCACACACAGTTTCCCCTCTGCATGGCACAGTTTGCATGCCAGCCTTGTCCCTGTGCTGGGCAGCCTGGAGCTCCAGGGCTTGGTCCTACCCCACATCCGCAGTGCCCCCTCTCCCATGCTGGCCACATCATCCTGTAGCAACAAGGTTACCTCAGCTGCCTTCCTTGCATTTCTGGAAGATGCTGCACGCTCCACACTGACCTTTAATCCCATTTTTCAGAAGTGGTCAATGAAGGATAAAGGTTCATCGTGGGCAGCCTGTGAGCTGTTGGAGCAAAGATAAAGATTTGAGCCCACTCCAGCTGAAAGAGTTTTGCTCTTAACTTCAAGGGGTCAAGATTTTAGGGCACATGCTACCATTTTATGTTCCCCTCATAGGTCATCTTCTCACAGCAGCACATCGGGGACAAAAATCTGCACAGTTTCTGTCAGAGCAGGTGTTTTAAGCAGATTGACAGCAGGGCAAATGGAAGATGCTACTCCATGTCAAATGTGCTTTTATCCTTTCAGATTCCTTCCTGTGGCATTAAATACCCATTTTCACCAAATGTGGGATATACTAAATTTGCATATTGCAAGAGAATACTTTCCCCACAGCTGTTTCTCACATGCATGTATTACACACAGGTACAGGTTGTAATTGCAGAGTTTGGGGTATTTGTAAAACATTTCACTGCAGCAGACTCGGCCCAAGCTGCCACCCCCACCCTCCCACTGAGGGGCTTCCCATCAGCTGTCCCTTACACAGCCTCCTGCCTCCAGCAGAGCAGGAAGGGCTTTCACCCTGAGGGGGTAGACTGGCTTTTGGTGGAACAGATGGAGAGATGGCCCCAAGCTATGGCCAGTACCCTCTCTCCTGGTAACATCCCTGGTTGGATGGGCAGCCTCCCTGGTTCTGCTCAGTGAAGCACCTCAGCTGAGCATCCCTGCTCACATCCCAACTGCTTTGGTGTGGGCTCACTTCCAGGGCTGTGATCCTTCCTCTGACTGGGACTGGAGCAGAGCCACATGCACAGTAGGAACTGAACAGTTTTGCAAACCAGGCTGAGATTTTCAAAGAAAACAAACAACTCATCCCACAGAAACCTCAGTTTTAAGTGGCCAAATCCCACTGGATTTCCCATCCTCTGACCTCTGCAGTTGTAAATACCTGCCCTGTTTCACCATCTGCCCAGACATCAGTTATTAGCACCTGTGCTGTGCTGGCACCTCAGAGCCAGTCTTGCCCCACAGGGACCTACAATGTGAATGGTTATTTACACTGGATGAGTAGATGCTTTGTTTGTACCCTTACGACGTTCAAAGTAATTTCCAACGTATTTATAAGCACTTACAAGAGACAAGATAGATTTCTATACATTAATCAAAACCAGTCACAAATTACAAAACCAAAAGAATCTACAACCATGCCATGTACAAACAGCTGGGAGAGATTCTTTCATAGTTTAATTTTATAGCATGAGACTTCCTCCTCCAACAAAACACTACTTGATCATTAAGACCCAAAGGAATATCAGAGAAACTCTAAACTCTATGTTTATGTGTGTGTATATATATATAGGATATATATTCAAATTTAAGCATATGAGTAATCACACTGACTTCACTCTAACCAAATGAATGTAATAAAAGAGCAGCTCTCCCTGGGAAGGTGGAAGCTGTGCCCAAAATAACAAGGCAGATTGTATGGATGCCATCAGCTCCTTACAGCTACAGAGAGCAGAACTGGGCAGTAAGAAGAACCTGGTTAGAACAAACTGAACTATGAATATTTTTTCTCTCTTTTCAGTCAATAAAAAATCCACTTCAATGGCACAGGTTTAACTCTGTGCTCATGTCACGAGAATCAAGTGAGGATAGATGGAGTTTTCTTGCCATTCATTACCCAGGCAAGTTGCTGAACAGAATTTATGTAAGGAAGGAGCAGAGTGATAATTTTAATTCTGTTAAGTGTAGCTTCCAAAATGCATTCTTTATGCTTCATTTATTGCAAATGAATGACTCAGTTAAAACAGCATTTCAACACGTTTTAGCCAAAAATATTTGCTTTGCACAACAACAGAACGGAGATAACTGTGAGCAGCTGTAAGTAAGAGCAAGCAAATCGGAAGGAGCAGATAGCTGTTTATGGTGATACCTATGGTCTGTTTTAGCACAAAACTTCCATGCTAAACAAGAAATGCTGGTGAAGCTGATTTGCAAGTTCACATATCCCTGCTCTGCCCGTAATTGTCAGTGTTTGGGGAAAAAAAACCCCTGTAAACAAACACACAATTTATTTTCGTTCCGCATACATTCCAGCCAAATGCAGGACCTGAGATGATTTTCACCTTTGTGCACCAGGATGGCGAGCATGAATTTAAAATGTCATTATCTTCTAACTATACATGCTAAGTGCAAGATGAAGATTTTTTTTTCCCCCCTCGGTGTCTTTAGCACAATTAGCATGTGTGACAACATCCAGAAGATTTAATTTCCCAATTACACAGCTCTGCTGAGACTACCCCTTGCATTAAACATGCAGCACTTCTTATCAGTAGACGCTCCACAACTTCTCCTGCCCTGTTGTATCGCTGCGGATGCTCGTGTTTTGGCGAGTTTAGAAATGAAATTTTTCTGCCCTATCAGGCAGGGAGACAGAAATTGCAGTGCTGCAGGGGAGGGGGGCTCGGGCTGCCGTGGCCCCTGGCCAGGAGCAGCCACTCCGACAGCACACACGACATTCCCAGGGGGATCCGTGCTCCACACACGACATTCCCAGGGGGATCCGTGCTCCACGGACTTCTCGCTGAGCCCAAGTGGTGAATCAGTTTATGCTGCAAAGTCTGAGATTGAGAACACTTGTGATATTATCCTCCTGTTTTCTAGAAGCTTTGGTAGCCACGGGGAAACAAAAAAAAAAAAACAAACCCTCCACAAAATTGGTCGCTGGAATATAATTTGCTCACTTGTAATTAAGATCATCCAGAAACTATTTATTTGCTTGCCTGCTCTTAGGACTGATGAGTGAGCAATAATAATGAAAAAAGGCAATTATTTTTCCAAGATCAGTAGTAGACACCTAGTTACACATATGTTAAGTATTACTCATGGAAAGTTTAGAAATTTTTCTTTTCCAGGATTAAACCCAAAGTGGATCAGGGCATTTGCAGATGGCCTGGGAGGATACCACTTTTTTGCTTCCTTGTTTTCTAATTGGGAAAAAAAAAATAAAAATCAACCTATGGACATTTTTTCATAGCTTAAAAATAAAGGATGGAAACCAAAGCTGGAAGGAGCAGGGGAATCAGTATTTTCCTGCAGGCCAGGGCTCTGGAGCAGAGAGATGCTGCAGAGATGCTCACAGTGCTCTTGGCCACAGGGCTCTTCTTCTCTGTTTAATCACACACTGGCACAAAGGACCTCCAGCATCTCATGGATGTCCACCTGCCAGCTCCACAGGCTGAGACAGCACTAACTGTCACCCCACTGGAGTTCACTAACAACAAAGCTTAGTCCTCTCTAACTCACTCTCAGGTCTAAACCTTGCAGATTTCTCTCAGGTAACACCTGAAAAACACAGCCCTCCTGGCTTCCCCACAGCTGCAGCTCTCCCCAGCCCTCTTCTCTGCTGGAAACACCTTTTATCCCCCTGCCAACCACATTCCTGCAGGTATCTGAGGCAAATTCTGTTTCAGAGATCTTTTTCCAAGCCTAACGTGCTGACCATCTCTCAGCACTCCTCTTGAGCAGTTCTCTCTGTGGAATTCTATCAGATCAAACATAAAGTGCTCCTTTTATTTCAAAGATTTTCACAGGCAGCCCAGCTTTGTCTTTTATTGGTCATTTAGCACCAAGAAATCAGCTCCTTCCTCCACCTGGCTGTGAAATCCACCTCTCCCTTCCTTTGCTGGGCTCTTAAAAAATGATTTCACACTTCCTTCTATGCTGCCCCTTCTGCCTGGGAATTTTTCCTTCTAAGAAAAGCCAAGGCAGCCATGCCATCCCTCCTTTGGCTCTTATATACACCCTATAAGATCAGGACACCACCCCTCCATCCCAGTATAATTTTTTCCAATACAACTGCACTCCAAGAAGTTGGGTGATATTATTTTGTAATTTCCTTCCTCTCCTTTGCTTGCAGACACGCCTCGTTTTCCATCTTCTCCCGGGTAAGCTCTTTGTTCCAAGAGGAAGGCACCTAACACAAGGTCATCCCAGGCTGCTGCTGGACTGCCCTGGCACTGCAGTGACTCCAGTGATGGCTACAACACCCAAAAACTCAGCTCAAGGCCACATTGCCAGTGAGCAGACACAAGCACACACCATCTAGCACAACTCTGGCCACTTCTGCCTCCCTGCTGCATCATGTGCTTCTCACAGAGCAGTGTTTGAGGCTTTAATACCTATGAATTATAAAACAATACAAAAGGAGCTCGTGTTCTCCAGGCTTAGCTTTTCTGCAGTGGCCCCAATATACCAGAGCCTCCATCAAGATCTTGTAATAACAAGCCAGGCAGAAAGATGGGCCAGACTGCCACGTTAAAGCAAACCAAAGTGTAATTTTCTCTTCACTAGCAGCATTCCCATCCTTGTTCCCATTGCTTTTTAACAACAGGACATGAAAAGATGTTGATGTCTTGTTTAAGCAATGACAAGAAGTTCAGAGGTTAATTCATGAGAAGTAGAACACAGTCACTTTACTAAAAAAAAAAAAAAAAAAGTCCAGCAAAATCAACCAACCAACCAAATTTAAAAACTACAAAGTAGCACTTGATGGAATTTTCCAGTGGAAAACAGTAGTAATTTTAACACTGCTTAGACGCAACAGGCTGTCCTTTGGCCAGGGAAAACCACAAGCCCTCTGACCTGCTTTTATAAGGCTTTAATACATGTTTGTGCTTTCTGTCAGCCAGGAAGGCAGCAAATTCTGTGGCCTACATCAAAAGCCAGCAATCTGTTATATGCACACGTTCACTGTACCCTGCAGAGACAGATACACACTGTAGTAATGGCAGAGCATCTCTTCAATTAAATGTAGCCATATATCTTCTTTCAGCATTGACATGTTGATTGACAACCTTTCCAGACACCTGGCTCAGACAACTGGGGGATTTTGCTGGCAAGGTCAGTAAAGCTCCTACTGCAATGCTTTCCATCACAGAGCCAGGGGTGATGGGATAACAGCCCTCACCTGCAAACAGCACCCCCCAAACTTTGGTCCTTGCTCTGCTCTTCCTGCTTTACCCCTAAATTCTTCCTCTGCCCAACCCTTCTTATATACATCCTTCCAGTTCTGTGAAATCCCTGAAAAATGGGTTTTGACTCTACCCTGCTCCCCACTGAGTTCAGTTTTCCCCTCTCATCCCTGACTGCTACTCTTGGAGGGCAATGGCTATTTAAGGTGCTAAGAGCCCTGGGTTTGAACTCTGGATAAATCCTGGTGTCCTTCACTGTCCAGTTCTACGAATCTCTCTTCTAGAGAAGTGTTCCACTTGGAACTTGGTGTTCCACAACCCAGCAACAGAAAGCATCCAGATGTTTTATGGGAAAGGACTTCAGATTGACCCTACTCAGCTTTTTGGGAAAACATCATCAGAAAAGGGGCAGGAAAGAAATCTCTCATGAAGATGGGACAAGCAGAAAGGAGATTAAAATAGAAAATGTGAGAAATGTATGGAAAACTGTAAAAATAGTGAAGTATTTAACCCCATTGCCTGGAAGGGCTGTGGGGTCCCCACCACCAGACTAAAGAGGCTCTCAGGACCAGCTGGTGGCATGGCTGGTACAGGAGGATGGAGAACAGTCTCCTCATGGTCTTCCTAATCTTGTTTTACATTTTATTTCTTGTGCTCCTCATCTGACCTTGATCTTCTTGCCTTAAGATCTTCATGAACAAGTTCAAAAGGTGAGGAAAATCAGCCATTAGCCTGAAGCCATTGCTGCACTCACAGAGATCAGCCCAAGCTGCTTCCCCTACATAATGGGATTTAAGAACCCAAATTTTCAAATTCAACTTTTTCTTCAGTAAGCAAACAACCTTTAAGACATGTTTGAGCCACAGCTTTGGATTCAGAGCTGAACACTTAACAAATTACATGTCCAGGAGTTTTCCCCAGCCCAGCTGGTTACAAAGCCCAGCTGGCAACCACAGAACCTGTTTTAAAAACATCAGCAAAACCCAGGGACATTTTGGAGCCAGCACTGCAAATTCAGGGCTTTCTCTTGCTATAAACAATTCATCTATTTGAAATACACCACCTACAAAACTAAAGTGGCCCTTAGCAGAGCTAAGCACAACCTAAGGACAGCTGTCAGTGCTGCTCAGCCTCCCTGCTAATGCCCCAACAGGAAAACCCTGCACCTCTCAAGCACAGCTATTTCAGTGCATTCAATCCAGAGGAACCATTACCTGCAAGGCTTTGTGCTCCACAGCTTCCTCTGGACCTTCTCAGCAAAGCAATGACCAAAGGAAAGTTTCCTCTGCCTGATGGGTCCTCCCTGCTTGAATCCTGAAGGAAGAACATCAGTTAAATAGGGCAGATCCTTACTAGGAAACCTGCTCTTGGTGGCAAAACTCATTTTGCCTTTGCAGCTGTTCTCATCCACGACAGTTTACATCAAGGTGGAAAGTAAGGAGCTTCTGTTGGAGGAGGAAGCTGGAAGGGGAAGGCTTCACTACTGGAAAGTCAAGGCCTGGTCCCAGGAGGAACATCCTTCTCTTACTTTGCCCTCCTCTGGATTGATGAATGCAAGGGATGAAAGCCCCATTTGGACTGGGAGGATTATGCTTCTGTATGTCAGAGTCATGTGAAATCAACAGTAGCATAATTTGTGGAGTAACACTGGGAACTTAATTATTTCTCAGGATTCAACTTTAATGACTCCTCTCTACTCCGTGGATCCTAAGCAGCCAGTGATGTCATGTTGCATTAGAAGCTGAAGCTGCAGCAGGCAGAACAGCATCAGACCTGGACAAGAGTAAAAAAAAAACCCAACAAACCAAAACCCTGAATGGTTTCCCAAAGAACAAACATATGCGTTAGCACAGTCCTTCAGAAATAAATTGCTCATGAACCTTCTGGCTTGAAGCTACCAGTAAATCTCCCTGTTTGCAGTGATGCCCAGGTATATACGGCACAAAATCTCACTGCTCTATTAAAGGTCTTACTGAAAAGTCATCCTGTTTTACAGAAAAGCTCTTATTTACCCCCTCAGAATAACAGATTACCACAGCTCCTGGCAATCACAGCACAGCTCATCTCTGTGTCCACAGTGCAGACTAAAGTGCATCATATACATTACAAGCTGTTACATAAACCAAACTTTCATTATGTTGCTGATAGCAGTGAGGTGTCCAAAGGGATGGTTTATACACAGCCTCTCTCTGTGATTAATCAAAGCACAATCAAAAGCCTTTTTTTTTAAAGCTTCACCAGAGAAACGTTTTATTATTTTTAAATCATCCAATACTTTATCACTAATTCCCAATGTTATTAAAGCTTGAACGAGGAGACTAAGGTCTAGTGCCTGCAAATCCTCAGTCAATTGAATTTGGGGGTTCTAAAGCCTCTCTGCTGAGTGATTCAGACCTGAACTCATCTCATCTGAGCAGTCAGAAGAGAATCCAGTGGGCAGGAGGCTCAAAACTGTCCCTGCTTTGTCCTGAGAAGGGGCAGCTATGTGGAGGTGGGTGAGCAGGTGGCACCTTGGCCCAGAGATGCCATGTGAGATTGGGCACAACCAGCAGCCCCCAGGACACCCCAATCTGGCAGCAGAACTGTGTGTCTCAGAGGCTCCCTGAGGAAGACACAGGACAGAGCATGAAATGTTCAGTTATTGTGGTGGTGTGTCTGCAGGAAGGAGGGAGGCTGCTACAGCAAAGGTCCAGGATCCCAGATCCAGTGGCTTCCAAGAAATCCCCTGCTCCTGCCTCACACCAGGGGATGCTCACGCTCTGCTCAGCTGTGCCTGTGTGTAGGAGCAGTCAGTGTGTGCATGGACAGGGCTGTGGGGGCTCTGTGAGGGGTGTGCTGCTGCAGAGCACCTCAATACCCACCTCCTGCCCCACAGCAAAGCACATTGTCCCAGATGCAGCCCCTCAGCCCACCAGAGCCACCCCTCAGGAGCTCTCAGTGAACACAAGTCTTCTCCCAGGGGACAGGAGCAACTTTCCCTGCCCAGGACAAGCTGTCTCCAGACGATGAAGCCATACTAATTGCTGTCTGGTACAATTAGGCTTAGTCCTACATGTAATTTAATTTGTGCAAGTATGCTGGCTCAGCACAGGAGCTCACCTGTGTTTGTAGCTCCTTCTATTAGTGGCACTTTGCAGTCACCAGACAATAGCAGTGACAGGGCTCTGTCCTGTCCCTCCTGGAACGATGCTCAAGGGCAGTGGGCACAGGGCTGGTGGGACTGGGGCAGGGACATGCCCCTGGGGGGATCTGCTCAGGATGTTGGGGCAAGGCAGGACATTTGGGATGAGCCTGTTCTGCCCTGACCCTGCGTGGCATCAGAGGTCACCAGCCAGGAGCCCTCTGGTTGCTCCTGCATCAGGGGCAGCTACAGTTAAGGGACAGGGAGAGATGGGCAACAACAGAGGTGGGAGAAAAGTAGAGGGAATAAATAATAATAATAAAAAAAGCAACCAAGAAGATTTGCCAAAGGAAGCCTGACATATACAGCCAGCCCAGGGCCCCCTTCCCATGAGACTTGGGTGACTCCAAAAGGAGCACAGGGCTGGAGCTTCACTTGAGAACACTGAGGGAAAGGGGAGGGGGAAACACCCAAGAAGTAGAAATCAGAATACAATTAGTGCAAATCGGTATTTGCTGGTGCCCATGATGTTTCACTGATCTTTATATGTTTCCTACAGGATCAGGAGCATCTTAGGTACCAGTTTTTGACTAAATAAAGTCTCCTAACATATACCTCTCACATCCTTTGCTCTGCACACAGATGCTAAATGTGCAAAAGCTATTGTATCCCTCTGACAAGCTTTTCCCATGGAAAAAAAAATAATTAGACTATTTCCTCAGGCTTCAAAAAATAAAACCTATTTGAAAAATAGGAGACCTACGGAGGGCTGATTTGAAATTCATCACAGCATCACATCTCCTGCTCCAGAGACATGCCTAAGGACAGATACTTCAAGAACATATAAAAATATTCTCAAACTTTGCCATGTCCTGCCTGTTTTGCTCTGATATTTGCTTCAAGAGCTGAGGATCACAGGGGCTGCTGCAGAGACTCTAAAGGTAGAAAAGACCCCTTTGGTGTCAAGAGAGGCAAGTGGTCCCTTAGAGGGAGAAAAGCACAGCAGTATATCTACAGGGAATAAGATAGTGTTTTATTTGCAGAAACTAGCAGGAAAACCCCCAAACAACCCACCATCTACAATAAGTAGAAAAATTAAGATAATAAATTACGTTTCCACCTCCTTTTAAATTGTCTTGCCAAAACAAAACACTTTTCCTTCACTCTGATTTTTAAAGGACAGCCATGAAGATTTAACAGTTACAATAGAGCCATTTATTTCGAAAGGTTGTAGTAACAGATATATAATTTCATCAGTAATTGCCGATGGGCAGTGGGAAGAGCTGCTGAATGTGCCATCAGCAGAGAGATTGAAGAGAGGTTAAGGAGGAGAGCTGGGAGAAGGCACTCACCTTCCCAAATGGGCCATAAACACAAGCGACTGACTGCAGCCAACTAAAAAGCAAGGATATTTCCATCGTGTAGCAAATAAGAAGCAGGAGACTCACTGGAGCCCTGGGGAGGCTTTAGAGGAGCAGCTGAAGTGCTGTTTTATACATCAGCAGCAGTTACCACATCCCCCAGTCACTGTGATTAGCCCATACTGGGAACTCACCCCAGCACGAGTGCTGGGCTCCTTAGGCAGTGCTGGGCTGGTAAACTGAGCTCTCCAGCACCAAAAACCCCAGGCTACCCAAATACTAACCACAGACCATCATATTCCCCTTGTCCCTCTTAAATCACTCCCCAGCAAAGATGGGTTGTCTGGATACACCAGACCAGCTGATCTGCAGGTTTCCTGGTGCCCACCTGAGCCAAGGAGCTCCCAGGGGCTTGGCTTAGTCTCATCAGCCTGTTCCAGCTGCACAGCAAGTGAAACACTTGGAAAAAGCTCACACAAGTAACTAGGATCAGGAGCATTGTTGCACCCCAGCATTAGTGTGGTGCCTTTAGCCAGCCCATGACCAGAAGGCAGGATGGGCAGTGTTGTGGAGGAAAGGGAAGGGACAGCCTGTCCCAGTGATAGGAGAGGGGATGGCTTATAGCCAGTCACTCACAGGCACTTGGAGCAGAGGTTTTGTGCCTTCCCAAATGCCAGCAGTATGAATTTCATCAGATGATACCCCCCCCAGCCATCCCCCAGCTCCTGTGGCTTGGGGACAGGGAATGATGCCCTGCACACCTCTGATCTGCTCAGGTGCATCCTGGTTACCTGGTGTTAGTCCTGGCACTGAGCTCGTGGCTGTGGACACGCCCAAGGTTGGGGCTGTTCTTGGTGGGGAGATGGAGCCAAAGGAAAGCCAGAGCCTCTCCTCAGACAGTGACCAGAAGGAGAGGGAGATGCAGCTCCAATGCTTGTGGAAGCCATAAAAAGGAGAGACTCTCCAAACCAGCTCACTGCAGTGCCTCTTGAGAGCCTGGCAGTGTTTAAACTCCACAAGTGAGGCCCCAAGGCAGCTGTGTGCACTTTATGAGAGTCAGGAGCCAAAGAACAGCTCCTTGCTCGCAGATTTACAATGCCACAGATTTACAGCACCTTCCATTGCTCACCCAGAAAGCCACCTTGGGATGGCAGGGCACTGCACCCCATCAGCCTCCACATCCCCACGGCCAGAGCTACTCAGCCAGGGGCACAGGAACATCCCCTCTCCCAGGGCAGCTTGTCCCTGCCAAGGTCCTGCTCTCCACCCATAACTGCAGTGCTTTTTCACTGCTGCTCTTGTTGGGTGTTTTCCTGCTTCCTCTCCCCCTCCCATAAAACTTTTCCTTTTCCTCAGAGCCCTCAGGACCTTTACAGCCACAATCAAGGGGACAGAAAAGTTTTGCTGTCATATAAGCACTGGAATTTCTTCCAAAGGTAGCAGAGAGAAATCTCATTTTATTGGCACCGGTAACCAAGAGAAGGGAAGCAATCCCACTGCTTTATAGAACATTTATGTACATAAATTGCACAGAAACACAGCAAAAGCATCACTCAGCCCTTGTTCAGCTCTGCACAGGGAATAGCCTGAAGAGGCTTCCCGCTGTTCTGCAGCTCCCAGCAGGGCTCTCCCGGAGCCTGCAGCACAAAGACCAGCACCAGGCTTCCCCCCTCAGCATCTCCCAGCAGCCTGCAACCCTAAAGCAGCCAAATACACCCCAGCAAATACCAGGCTGGGGATGGGACACGGCTCTGGCTGCTCCAGAGCAGTGTCAGGGAGGCAGCGTGTTACACACCCAGGCAGAGCCCACAGCAGCAGTGCCCTGGGTACCCAGCCACAGAAAAGCTACCCTGGTAGGATTTTATTATTGTTTATCAGAAACTGAACGAGGAGGTTGTGGTGAAATATTGAGGTTTCTGCAACTTCTCAGCACCTGGGCGTCCCTTTGCTTGAGCAGAGCTGTGGCACTGTCACCCCAGCCCAGGCACAATTCTGCTCAGTTCCCAAGCAAGATACACCTCCCTTCAAGCACCACAAACCTCTGCAGGGGAAGAGGTTTCACTGCTCTGGAGTGCTCCAGTGAAGGAGCAGCAGTCAGGTGTGACACCCCCACAGCAGCCAGTGACCAACCCCAGAAAGAACCCAGTGACAACAAAAAACAACAGCACTGAAACCCAGCAAGCTGCCTGAACTAAGCTAGTTCAAAGGTTTTCTCTTATCTGAGAGAATCAGATACTTGAGGAACTTCTTTTGCAAAAAAGATCTTTTTTTTTTAAACATCAGCCGTTGTCTTAAGAGTTTTCTATAAAGAATGACTCTACATAACTAGAAAAGAAAAAGTCCACACTGAGAAAGCAGAGCCTCTTCATTTTTTGGTCCCTGACTAACTGCACTCCCAGATCATTTTTTCTCTTTGCTATCTCACCTTCACACTCAATACAACTGTAGAAATTACAAAACACACAAGTTTAGTCTTACCTGAACCATTTTCCTCATACATGCTCTCCCACATCCCCAAGAGAGAGGCAAGAGCATCAGGCACACAGCCTGCTTTCAGCCATTTCTTGGGAATTCTCAGGGGCTTTTCCGACTGCCCCCAACCAGCTGGGCTCCACTGCCCTTCTCAAGCTGCCTCCCAGCCCCAGCTTCTACCTATTAAGCAATCAGACATGGCAGACCTTACAAATCCATATCCCCCACCTATTTAGACGAGCAGCTGTGGCTTGAGAAGAGTCTTACACCTGCAGAGCGTTAGGAGACCCACATTGCACTCAAACAAAACTGCTGACACCTTTATATAGATGTTAAGGGGCACTATTTTTTTTCCCTTCTGATTTTTAACATGCTTTGATCTGTTAATTAAAAATAATAATAAAAAAAAAAGTTTGTGAACTACTTGGAGTTTTCTACCACAAATGTACAGTTTCATTATTCAAAAATATGAAGCTCCTGCTCATATGAGTGGTTGAGCAGCTCACAGGGCCAAAACCTGATCCTCTCTGGGACATATTCTCCCTGCATTGGAGAATTCAACCACCACATCATGCCCAGCACTGCTGGAAGAGAGGAAATGCCTCCAGCATATCTCAGTCCTGGTTTTCCAGTTGGTGCAGGGCTGGGCCAGCTCCTTCCTGGGGGAATAGCCCTCAGTGATAGTCCCCAGGTGGGGTGAACCTGCTGGGTCTGATCCTGGCACTGACAGGTTGAGTTAAATCTTATGTTTTGAGCTGAAATGCATAAGAGGAGCTGAGGAAAATGAACCATGGGAGTAAGTGATAAGGTGAGAAATCTGCTCAGCAAAACCAACTGCCTCGGGGCCTTCTGCACATGAAAGGACTTGAGATGGTGCCATAGCAATGGAGATACAGTGGAGTTCCAGAAGAAATCCCAGAGAAACTTTGTATAAACTTGTAGAAAAGCAATAGGAAAAGTGGCACAGAGAGCTTCGTGCCCTGGGCCTGCTGCCACTCTCGAGTGTCCCTGTCCCCTCCTGGGGTCCTGCTGCTCCCACGGGGGTTATGAGTGTGCAGACATGTGCACAGTCTGCACCAGGACTGGGGATCTCCTCTAAAAATGCTCAGAAACTGCTTGAAAGCTCCTGGAAAGCTCCTGCCTCCTGCCTGTGGTTGTGTGGTCCATGCCTGTCACTGCTGTGACACAAAAAGTTAAATGCACCCCTAGAAATTGCTGTTGATGGGGTGTGCCAGTGCTGGTGCAGTTCTGTTTGAGGAGATATCTATGCCTGTTCTTCCCACTGCTGTTCTCAGTATCCCCAGGCTGGTGGCAGGGCTGGGACCTGGCTGCTGGCACTGGCTGGCCTGTGGACACTAATGCAAAGTTTGGGTTTCCCACAGGATGCCCACTGTGAGTGCTTGGCACAGAGTTCACAGCCAGGGACAGCACAATAATCTGAGCAAAGGGTGTTCAGGGCTCTTGGAAATGTCAGCCTTGTACGGCTTTGGTGTGCTGGGGCTGCATTTCCCTGTCTGCAGAGCAGGCAGGGAGTTAAATGTCAGTATTTGTGAGTCTCCCTTGGCAAGCATCCAAGGCTTCCACTGGTGGATTCCCACCTGCCCATCTCCAGAGCCGGACACTGCAGCCAGTCCCCATGCTTGGGGAAGGGGTGGCTGGACATGACCTGAAGGTTTCCAGGGTCCTGGAGGTGCCTGGACAGTAAATCAAGGCTTCTTGCCTCTGTAAGGTGCCCCAATCCAGCTGGGGCATGTCTGAGTGCCTAGTGAAGGTTTCTCCTGCAAGGACTGTGCCTTGGGCATTGCAGAGCAAAATCCTGCCATGGGGCAGTGCCAGGGAAGTGAGGGGTGGCAGGCACATCCCACTGGTACTGGGCTCCTCCCCTCCCACGCAGCATCCCACCACCCCTCTGAAATGAGCCCCGGCTGCCTCAGCATCACTGTGGGTCAGGCTTTGCTGTCAGAGGAGGTTCCTGAGGATGGGAACAGCCCTTCCCTGAGCACGGGATGCCAGACCCGGTGGGTCCCGCCGCAAAGGACACCAGCAAATGTCCCAATCCCCAGCCGATGGCAGCACTGCCTCCCCCAGGCGGGGCTGTGCAGAGCTCAGCCTGTTCCGAGAAGCCTCAGGTTGGGGTCAAATACTGGGCTGGAGGTCTGAGGATTCACATCTTCCGACAGCTCATCCTCCTGCAGGCTGGAGAGTGGTGCGAACACAAGGAGAGGCGCCTGATCCCCATTATAATGCTAATCTCCTCCGACTCCCAGTAGGAGCTGAGTAGCATCCTGTTAATGAAATTATAACCATGGCTCACACGGTGCATTTCTGCTGAACACATCTGAAATCTCTTTCCCTCAGAGGCTACATAACCAATGCCTGGGAGTTATCTCGCTGCTGTTATAAAAGCAACACGATTAGAGTGCTGGAGCTAATTTAAATCCTGTTGAATGCTATTGTAATGCAGTAGGTAAAGCTGGTATGTGACATGTTGTTGAGACATCCTCAGAGTGGGCGCATCAGGCCGATACCCAAAAGTTTAAGGGCTAAATTCAGGGACTTTAACATAAATTGCAAATCCTTCATGAGCAGGTTCTGTTTGATAAGACTTTCAGGTCCTTAAGGTACAAGTCTCATTTAATTGTGTGACCACTCCAGGACCCTTAGCTGATCCCAGGCTGAAGTATCTTCTTGTATCCTCAGTTTTCCTGAGCATTCTCCAGGTACTGTGACATCTCTGCTCCCAGTGAGAGCAACAGGTGTGGAGCTGTGGGAAATTACTGTGATAAACTGGAGCACTGGTGGTGAGGTCAAAGTGGAGCTTAATCGTCAGTTGTGTAGGAGGTTCTTCTAGTCCATTGCCCTATGGGCTTTGTAGGGATTTTGGGTGCCTGTGTGGGCTTTAAGAGCTGGGTTTTGTAGCTCTTAACGAAGGGTTTTGGTCTCTGCCCTCTGTTGAAAGCAAAGCTGATCCCACACACAGCCAGGGCATCACCCTGGGAGGGACACAGTGACCCCTGTGCTGCAGGGCAGCCCTGTCAGCCCAGGTATTGACAAGCAAGCCAGACACAGAGCTGAGAGCTTTCCTCTTGACCTTTACAAGCTGCCGCAAAACCCCTGAGCTCCAGCAGCCGCCACCTTGCAGAGCCTGAGCAAACCAAGCTCGGTGCAGGGGGAGCAGTGAGCCGGTCAGTCCCCCGGCCAGTCCCCCGGCACGACAGCAGACTGCAGCATCCCGCTGCTCTCCCGAGCCCGGCGCCGCCGGGAAGCGCTCCTGGCGTGCATTTTATCATTGTTCCTGCGATACGGAGGAGGGTGGAATCATGCCTCCCTTCCCCAGCACATCTGAGGGCAGATGACAGGGATGCAGCACAGCAGAGGGATCCTGATTTTACCCCCCCCCCAGGCAGTCACAAAGCATTTTGTCCCAGTTCAAGCCAACCCCATCCCTGGCCCTTGGTCTTCCCTGACATGGATTTCATGCCCCACTCCATTCTCTCCCCTCACCTGATGCTGTCAGGATCGATGCCGTTCTCATCAGACCAGCAGATAGCACTTCCACTACTTCCAGCCCTTCATGGGTCCTGGAATTGTTGCCCCAGGTCTATCCACCTCATGATTTCCTACTCCATAATTTAACATCCTGTGCCATAGAAATGTAACGGTGGGGAGGGGAAGAGAAAGGAGAAATGTCTACAATGGGCATCAAGGAGGAGATCCCAAAGTCTGGGAGGAGATCCCAAAGTCTGCGAGGAGATCATTTGTCATCTGTCTTTATGACAACAGAAGAACAAGCAGGGCAAAGCAGCTCAGCTTATCCTTACCAGGGCAAAGCAGCTCAGCTCTGTGCCCCATCACAGGTGTCCTTTGCAGCCCCAGATGTGTCCTGGCTGCCCACACAGCAGGATCAGCTGTGGGAGCCTCATGTTCCCCCGAGCCAGGGACTCCCTGCCTGGGGCCATTGCCTGCAAACCACAAGAAAGACTCCCCCAAACTGAGGTATCAGCCAGGGTTTGGTGGCAGAGCTGGAAACTGGGTTCTCCTGAGCTTTAGAGCCTGATCAGCCATCAGCCTCTCCATGGCTCCTCATCTGGGCCACCAACACCATCCTGTTCTTTGAGAGTGGCTGGGGCCAAACACATACCTGCTGTGACTAGAAACGGGCAGTGAAGTATTTCAGGAGGGGAGGTAACATTCCCCAAATGAACTCATCCTTTCAGTTCATGTGCTATCAGCACAGGCTGTCACAGCTTTATTTTTAAATGGCCTTTCCCTTTATCACCAGAGAAATTTCTTCCCATTGACCTGAACAGCACTAGCAAAGTCAAGTGGAATATATATATTCTTTCCTACCCACTGAACATGGTCATTGTTAATCTGAGCATGTTAAAACCAAAAGGGACAAGACGTGGAAGGTGTTTAACACTAACTTGATGGGAGCAAAGGGGAAAGGGTGAAGACCAACCTTGTTGAAGGTAGAATTAGATGTTTAAAATGGAAGTGAAGTGACTACCTGTCTTGAACATGCGGGGCCTGCCTCCATCACCAGGGACACAAACACAGCACAAAGACTCTTGACTAAGAGAGAGGCAACCCCTGGTGTGGTGCAGTTAGCAGCAGTGTGAGAAACATGGATACATGTTCACATGGTTAAAACTGGGAGATCCAGAGTAAAAAACCAGCCAAAGCAGCTTGCACTGTACTGGGAAAACTGTAGCCAAGACAACAGTCACTCAAGGACTCTTTCAATGTAATGTCCTTTTCTTTTAAGTTAGACTTCAAGAATAAGTCCAAGGTCAGGAAAAGACAATGGGGTTTTAATAAGCAATGATTTATTTGGGTGAGATTAGCATCAATAAACAGCCATTAGTTATGCAAAGGACGATTTGCATGAGCAGCATTTGAGGGTCAGGTTGCAGCAGGACTGTCTCAAGTGAGGATGAGGGAGGACCAGCCCTGCACACAGATCCCAGCCTGGTGCTGATGCCAAACAAACTCACCTGAAGGCCCTGCTCTGAAGCAGCCTGGAAATGATCCTACAATGTCCTGCATCCTGGAAACAATCCTATAAGCTTTAGTAGCTCTCCCCTTTCAAGAAGACAGGGAAGAAAACCCTGAGGAAGAGTTTCAGCCTGCAGCAAGCAGAGACAGGAGAGTTTGAGCAGCCGAATGAGGAAGGCACACTGCTCTTTGCATCCTCAGAGTTTTATAGGGATAAAATTTTTCTGTATAGTCCACACAAGGCCTGACAGCACTTAAATCAGCCTGAAGGCATCTGTGGTCACTGCTGGAGGGGAGGAATAGGAACCTACAGAACAGAAGGGATTGACCCCTTCTGCAGGACCCAGAATGCAGGCAAGTCCTCCCCAAAATCAGTCACCACGAGCCTCCTGCTCTTGCTGTTCATGTGAGAAATTCAAAAGCAGGGGCTAAGGTGGTGCACTGGAATGATTTCTAACACAGCAAATTCCAATTTTAACAGCGAATTTTCATCTGCAGGGAAGAAAAAAAAAAAACCACAACGGAAAGAGGTGCCAAATCACACCAATCCATCAGGAACTGTCAAAATTGTCTTTGCTGGTACAAACGTGCCTCCCTCATTCACACAGCTCTAGAGGTTTAGAGCAGAGCAGAAAATCTCTTGCAAGAGTTTTTTTTCTTTATGGTATTTTAACTATGCCACAAAATGTGGGGCTAATTAATCCCTGAAATTGGTGACATTACACTTGAGATGAGCCTGCCCGTTAAGCCTGAGGAGGTGGGAAAGCAAAGAATAAAAACATCCATATGCTTCAATTTGATTTCCACGCAGCCAAAGACCCAGCAAACACAGTTGCTTATTAGAGATAAGTCTTCATTTAAAAGTTAATTATAACTGTACTGAAACACGTAGGAGCTGAAGATGGTAAAGGTGAACTTTAATGAAGGTTTAATCACCAGAATGACCGTGAAGTCCTTTGGTCTGCGTGCCCTCTGCAGCAGCAGGAGCTGCAGGGACACCTCTGCTCTGGGTACCACAGCCCAGACACTGGGAAGAAAGAACTGAACACCACAAGGAACATCCAAGTTCAGAAGTCCCCAGCAGACAGGTTTTTGTACAAGGCCACCCACAACACAGAATCAGCTCTGCTTCACACAGGATGATCATTATTCCACTGCTAATGTTTGTTTTTTAACATGGAAAGCCAAAGTGTCTCTATTTCTGGAAGCCATGGGTCGAGCTCCATTCGGCCTGTAATGGCAGTTCAGTGCATCACAACCTGCATCTCATCTTTAAAAATGGCCTACAACAAATTTCCATTAACCAAATATTCAGTATTTCATCATTAAAAACCAGATTTTATTTTTCCTAGGCCCATCACTGTAGCAGTCTCAGAGACTTTGCAATAAGCAACACTTTCTAACTGGAAGCAATGGAAGCAACAGAAGCAATGCCCAGCACAACTGAAAATATTTATCTTCAAGGATTGCTAATCACAGCACTGAAGACCAGAGTCACAATGGATAAAACACATTCCATCAAGATATAGCTTTAATTAACTGAATTAGTGTGAACTTGGAGTTCAAGTTAACATGCAAATGACAGGTCTGACAATATTTTTTTTTAATAGATTTTTTGAAAATAAAAAAAAAATTGTATTAGTTATATGCACCCAACCCAACACAGTGCATCTTCTGCTCTCCAAGATGTCTGTTCAGCTCTCCTCCTGAGACAGACCCATCCCACCCAAGCCCCCATGCACAGGCACTTGGGGCTCAGAGGAACCCCATCATCTCCAGGCAGAGCTGCAGCACCCAGCTAAGACCAGGACATACCTCCTACTTATCTGCTCTGCCAGCTGAGCTGCCTTTGACAGTCACTACCTCTAATCAGGTATCCCTAAAGATTTTAATAACATGATTATATGATGGCAAGAAAAACCAATAACCCAAACCCTGATGTAAGCTGTTTTTGTCACAATCTTGAGACTCCTGCTTGGAGCAGATGCCTTATTAGCCATTTAATTCTCAGCTTCATGGCGAGGCGCTGCAATGAGAGGAAATATAAAGTCAACAAGGCAGCTGCAAACTATCTTCATGTTCTCTCTCAAATTTAATAGAGATTCATGAGGCTTTACACTAATGTGCTGAGAGAAAAGGATTACCAGGCTCTTGCACCTCGCTTGGGTCTAAGGGAGGTGAATATCAGCAATCAGCAGCGGATGATAAAGGCCTGGCAGAAGTTATTCCAAAAACCAACCGTGCTAATGTCAAATGAGGCACTTCAGCTCACGTGGCGTGTCCAGTCCAGGCCAAGCTGTCTCAGATCCATGAGCCCAGTGGTAAAGGAGCAGATCCATAACAGAGGACACTGTTGTCTCAACAAGACCGTGCAGGATCCAGGTTGGTTCACTCACCATGAGGCTTCCAGCCCCTGGGCAGGAGTGTCCCCACGCTCTAAAGGTGCTGTGCTGGCAGGCTGTGCCAGTCCCCCTGGCTCCCTCTCCCCCTGCACATCAGTGCAGGGCTCAGGGCAGCATCTCTAGGGGCAGAACCAGACCCACATTCCTTCCCTGGCTGGTGGCTCCAGTCGTGCTCAAAAACCACTGACACGACTGACTTCACTACCCCAGTACCAGGCACTCACTCAGTCACCACTCGGCTCCCTTCACTCCCCATCTCTTGGGTATTTCATGCAAGACAAAAAGCAGCTGAGCATTAATCCTGTCGCTGCTGGACTGTGACACTGAGCTCTCCCCCCTCACGTGTCCTGCTCCTCTTTTCCCTCTCACTCTAAATGCACCAGAGGGGTGCCAGGCTCCCACCCAGGACCTGCCAGCAGCACTGCTGCTGTCGGGGGGGAGCAGAAGCACCTCGGGGTGTGCTGGGAGCATTAGCAGGGTCTGGCTGCTGAACTGGTGTCTGAGCCAGTGAGCTGTGAGCCCAGGCAGTGACACTCACAGCAGCATGCAAGAAAGAGTCCCTTGTGCTAGACAACACACCCTCTCTGGAAGGTGAAGCCTCTGGAACAGGCTCCCCAGGGAAGTGGTCACAGCACCAGGCTTGTCTGATTTCAAGAAGTATTTGGACAACATCCTTAGGCACATGGTGGGATTCTTGGGGTGTCCTGAGCAGGTCCAGGAGCTGGACTCAATGATCCTGGTGGTTCCTTTCCAAATCAGCATATACTATGATTCTATGATTCTCTGTGCTTTCCAGCACATATGGAAAATGGATAACCTTTTTATTTTAAAATGCAGTGCATTCTGATGAAAATGAATGTGCCTTAAGAAAGACTTTCCACCTTGCATTCTGTCTGTACTGTCAGTAAAGCCATAAAACTTGCTGCTATATATTTTCTTTACCAGGCAGAGAACCTTGGCTGCCATTCAGGTATGTGACTGGGATATAACGGTAGCATCCAGCCCCAAAACCACCTGGATATGATTGTATTCACCGGTACAAAAACAGCTGTGAAAGGGCTTGACTGAGACCGGACCATCCCGTAGGGGATACAGAACACAGCTACTAAGAGAGAATCCTGAGCCCCAAAACCTTAATCAGGCAGGAGACAGGAGTTATTTTTGCTTATTGGTGTGGAAGCTGCTTGACAAAAGGATGACATCAATTGCACCAAGCCTTGTGCTGAGAGCCAAGAGAGGAGCCCGAGGAACGATGCTCATTTAGGGCCGTACCCACAGTGGGAGCGGGTCGGGACACTTGTTAAACGTGGGGAGAGCTGTTACAGGGGCACACACCCAGAGCTGCTGGAGATAAAGCAGGGCATTACACAGCAGTTAATCCAGCACCGTTTTGCTGCTCGGGCTGGAGATCCCGACCTGTTTATGCTCTGCACACCTCTTACTGAAAATAATGGAGCGGGTCTCACCTTGGCGGCGCTCCCGCGCGGAGCAGCCTCTGTGCCCCCGGTGAGTGATAACAGCTGCCGTGACACTGTAATTCCCGTGCAGCAAAGCGTGTTGAAACCTGTTCCCTCCTGTTTGTTCTCAGCATGGATCATTGCTTCTTCCACCACTGCGAGAGCCGGACCAGAAGAAAAGCCAGTGGTCTCCCAGCAGAGGTGTTCCATAAATTCACCGCTCTGCTGTGAGGAGATGCAGACACAAACAGGCACGGGAGGCTCTGAAAGGCCCCAGGGATTCCCTCTGCTGGTGCAGAACAGATCCCCAGCACCAGGAAAGGCCACCCCAATTAGCCAAAGGGAAGCACAAAACATCGGGCACGTTCAGAGGGCACAACAAAAGCTTCACTTACTGCTCCAATTTGCTTTATTGAGGAAGAAGGGCTGTGTCTTTGTGCATCTGAGGTACTGTCAGCCTTAAGCCAACGAGGTATAATGCAAGAATTATTTTGAGCAATTCTAGGTTGGGTTTTGTTTGCTTTTTTTTTGCAATCCATTTTCATTCTGCACATGGACAGATTTAATATCGCAGGCACTGAGTGCTCTTAGGCAAAGCACAGGCAAGAATTCACATAAAGCAAAAAAATAATCTGGGTTTTTGTCCAGTCTTCCAATTAACTTTGTTGGCAATCTCTATCAAGGAATTCATAAAAATCCTGAGGCACTTTTTACAGACAAGATGGAAAGCGGTTTATTTTTTTTTTTCCCTCTTGCGGGAAATTTCCTTTTCTTTCTCTGAAGCAAAAGAAAACACATCAATAAATAAAGAATAAATCTCCAAAAACTTTCTTTTGGCTCAAAGGCAACCTGAAATTATACAGCCTAATTCACTCCAAGCACTCCGGGCTCAGCCGGGTGAGTGCATCATTCCCAGAGGCAAACACTGCATTTCTGAAGGACACTCCATTAGGCACGACCAAAGTCCTCCTCCCTGCCCTCACAGACTGGGCTAGATTGCACAGTGACTCTGTGTCCTCATCCTCTTGCCACATCAAGTCCCTTAACTCAGCTCTGAGTGCTGGCACAAGCAGCAGAATCCCCTACAAGCATCACCATCCCTCGCCCAAGTTCCTCCTAGACATCAGGAATCTCAATCCAAAAAGAAACCCAACTGTTCCTGCTGCAAAATACCTGCAGAAAAGGGGCTGGGAGCTTTGCTCCCTCCCTGCCCTCGCTCAGGGTCTCCCTCTGGGCCTCCACACGTGTGTTGTGATGGATGTCAGGGGGAAGCACCAGCTCTGAGCCGGGCAGGCACCGCAGCCACGCCACTCCCTGGCTGCTCCTCTCCGAGCATTTCCGTGCTCAGGAAAGCCTGTTGGCAATTGCAGTGAATCCCTCGAGTTCTGTAGGGTGTTTTTTTCCTGAGAAAGAGTCAAATGTCATTTCCTTCACAAGAAAAGGAAGTGTCATGAACAGGCCCTGGAGCTGCTCAGGTTGCCTCCAGCAGCCAGGAATGTGCCAGGTCACTGCAAGCACTGAGAGGGGTACTGGTTTTGTCTTTCCACCTGCTCAGCCAGAACCTGGGAGGTGTTTGGAGGAAATAATACTAAATTTCTAGAGTTCTTAGCTCTTGGTTTCAGACAGAATTCAGAGTTTCAGGGCATTTTGTGGAAGGGACCACTAGAAAGTGGGCACGCAGAGCAGCTGAGGGAAAGCCCAGGCTTCGGTTCAGAGCCCAGTACACAGTGTGGAGGCATCAAAGACACTTCTGCTGCAGCACTGCAAGGGCTGCCTGGGGCATTTTTGACAAAACCAAACCATTTGTGCCTTGGCAGACTATCCATGGGGGCTGCTGTGGGTAGGGATGGCAGCAAGGGGGACATGGAGGTTTAGGAGCCCCAGCTCTGCTCAGGGTAGGTTTATTGCCTGTCAGAAGAAAACTTTTACCACCCTGCCAGCCCTTCCCTGATCAAATGTATATTAATTACACCAAGCAGCTCAAGCTTCACCATGGGACCCAGCCCTGGCAGACACAGCACAGTGCTCTGTCCCAGGATGGAGCCCAGCCCAGCCCTGGTGCAGCCAGGGCAGCACAGCACAGGGACCACAAGAAAGGTTTTGGTTTTGCTCTAGAAAAGAACAAAAACACATTTGGAAAACTGATTTTTCTCCATAAAGCACCCTGTTCCCTGCTCTCCCTTCGCAAGAGAAGGCAAACCCACTCTCACAGCCAGCAGTGCCAGCTCTCCTGCCCGAGTGCTGGTGGCCTTGGACCACTCCTCCAAACAGCTCCACTCAAGCAGTTTCCCACTTTTTTTCTTCCATCAACAGCTACTTCACAGACTGTGCTCTTCCCACATCCCTGTGTTTTTATCTCCCACCTACTAACACCTCTTTTATTATCCCGTGCACCTCTCCAGTCAATGACTGCCATCCACATTCCCTTCTGCCCTACATCTGCCGACGTTTGCAGTTTGGACATATTCTCAGATGCCTGTTTGAAGGCTGCCTTAAACCTTAATCATAACTGTTCCTGCCAGTCTGAGATAATTGGGTGTTAGAGGCTGCTGCTGTATTTATTTTTAGCAGAAGGTAAGGCACTTTTACAGGTGTTTCAGTGCACGGGGGGGAGGGGAGGAGAAATAAGTCAATTATGTGATCAAAAACTTCTCATATTCCATCCCCAGCTCCCTTCTCTCCTGAGCAGATACTGCCAGTGTGTTGAGGCAAGAGGACATGCCCCAGGAGCATAAAGGTCATGTTTTACCTGTCTCAGAGGTCCTTGTCTTCAGCAAAACAGATCTCCACCACTTCCAGAGGGTATTGGCAAAGGCTGAACAGAAAATGCTCCAATCTAGCTAATTTTGAGAGAATGTACCAATTATTCAGTGAGCTTGTAGGAATTAGGGTTTCCTTGGGTATATTTAACTAATTATCTGGGATTTTAAAGTGGAAACATGACACACAGCTCAACAGCCAGCAACAGAAAGAATTCACTCTGCTGTTGGCCAAGGTCAACCCACCACAGTCCTTTAAGCTGAGTCCATGGGACAGGAGTCCCAACTCACCTTTTTGCAAACAGGGACAGGTCAAAGAGGTCACTTTGCCCAAGGTACTTAGGAAATACATTGAAGTGGAACCTCAGGACTGAATCCAGATTTCCTGAATCCTCCCTCAGTTCTGTAGGAACAAGGCCATCACCAACAGCACATGGGTTTAACTGGCTGCTGAAGAGTTGCTGAAATGCTAATGAAAGCAACAGAATGGCACCTGCAGATTGAACTCAGTAAGACTGGCTTCTGAACTAACACAGTCATTTTTTAACTATATTGACAGTAAGAGTAGCATGACTATCAGTAGCATGACTTTTAACAATAACCATCAGAAAAAGCTAATCCACGTTTAGCAGAAGAAATAATAAAATTATGTAAAGGAACATCTTTGTTTTTCCATTTTTCACACCAAATAATGTGGGTATGTGAAGGGGGCACAGGGAAAATAAATGTAATAAAATTTTCTGTGCGTAGCAGGCTCCTTCTGCAGCAATGGAGGGCACAACACGGAGCATGGATCAGGGCTGTGTGGAGCACTGTGCTTGAGGTGCCCTATTGGCTTTTTGTGTAAGGCAAGGATCCCTGAGGTGCCTGCAGTGAACTGAGGCAAGGATTTCCCTCCAGTTTGACCACACTCCAGACTGCTTCCCTGGGGAGTGCATGGTGCTGTGGGCAAGTGAGGATGGGGCAGAGGAGGGTGGAAGGATGACACGGAGGCAGCAGTGTGGCTGTGCACAGACAGGGGCATCTCTGCTGTCCCCACTGCCCACCCAGACAACCCTAACCCTCAGTGCTCACCCAGACAACCCCAACCCCGAGGGAAGCCCTGCTTTGCTGAAGATCTTGGGATCAGCTCCTGTCCCAGCACGCTGCTCTCAGTTCAGCAGCTCTCAGTTCAGCAGCAGCCACAGCAACATTAGCACAGGGCAGTCAAAGGAGTGGGTGGATTTCTCCATTCAGTCACCCATCTGTTATCTCTCTCCCGGAAAAAAACTGTGTGTATTGCCTCAGTTCTACAGAGACACATTGAAAGGAGACCTGGGGGTCACCAAATCAGCTGCTGATCTCGCACACGTGCAGAGATGAAGGCGGCAGCCGTTTGTCACTCACGTGGCACTGTGGGGTCCTGAGCACGTCAGGTTCTGAGCAGCAGCACCCACTGAGAGCTTTTTGCCAAGGAGGAGAGGGGAAAAACAAAGCTTTGCTTTGGACCTGATAAACGGATCTCCCTGGAGTACTCCAGGAAGATTTGCAAGAGTAAAATAAGCACAGAATCCTGTTCTTACATGAATTATGTATAAGGAGCTTTTGCCAGAAAATGGTAATTTTTAGAAGAACAGGTAGGCAGTATGCTTTTGGAGGTTGTAACAATGGTATAAAGTGTTATGGAGATGGTCATAAATGCCTGTATTTCCCTGTTTGTACCTATCCACACTTGCATCTATGCAAGTTTATATAGGTTTTTCCCTGGCACGTGCTTTTCTCTCTTTGGACTTCGCAGGTTTCCCTATCACTGATCATTCCCACTGCCCCTGTAACTTTTCCTCATCCCTACACCCCTGTCCCTGTTCCCTGTTACAAATTCTTCCCTCCTCTCAATCTCTTTCCCAGTCTGCTCTGATGCCATCTTGGCAAGTGTGGGGTTTTCCCTTCAAGATGATTTTAGAACTGGCTCCCTCTTAGTGCTGTTTGATCAACAAAATTCAAGCCAAGTAGCCAAGAACTGAGCTGGGCCACTCAAATTCATTGCTCAACAAGTCTCAAGCGCAGCACCATCTCCTTCTATCACTGCTGGGCCAGTCCCTCCCAGCATCAGCTCTCTGAATGTTAACAGGCTCCACTACCAGCACTAAGCAGTTTCCTACCAAGGAGATGGAGATTCCATCACAGCATCCATATGCTGCTGTGTCTCTCCAGAGAAAGCCCTGGAAAAAGCTGCTGTGTTGCACGTTAATACTCAGTGAGTAGCTCAGAGTAGAAAGAAAACCGTATGTTTAAAACCCAGCACGCTGATTATCAAATTCATTGCTGGTTTGAGAGAACACAGATTGAACAGAATTAATGAATTGTACCAGCTGCAAAACTTCTGGCAGATGGAGCAGAAAAACAGCAGCCCGGGATGCTGGGAATGATCTTCACCTCTTTTGAGGGAGATGTTTCTACAGTGAATATATTTAGGTGATGAAAAAAGCTCTTGTGCAAAGATGATCTTGCTTTTTCTTCCATCTTTCTTTGAAATAATTATTTCAAACACAACAGCTCTTCAGAAGATCAATAGGTAGGATTATAAAAATATCCCGGCACAGACCGATCGCTGCTGAAGAAAGAATGATTACTAAGTTTCAGCTTCACTTTTTTTTTTTTGGTATTAAACAGACACTATTTACAGCCCCAGAAAGCATCATGTTTCAAGATCTGAGATGTCATTTTTAGCCATGCATTCATCTTTTTGGTTCACATCAACCACCATCATCTGTTAAGTCAATAGTTATCTTCCCTACCTACCTCCAAGACGTCCTGAATGAACCCATCAGTCAGGAAAGCCTTCAGCGCTCCTGCTGCTGGGAAGAAGAAAAGGCAAACACATCAGAAGGAACCAGGCAGGAAAAGTTTCTTCATACATCATCACTGAGCTTGTTTTCTTAAACAAAAGTACAAACTATTTCCTTATCTGTGCGAAGGTGTTTAAGATGCAGAGCCAAAGAAAACTGCTATACTAGATTATGTGCATTTACCATTCGGATTTCAACAGTCAAGAATTTAATCTATTTAAAATTAACTCCAAAGCCAGTTTTAATGGTAGGATACAGCTGAAAATTGCATAAGCTCTAATACCTAGAGAAGGGGGGAAAAATACTGTTTAAAAACTTAGAGAAGTCTCGTACAGCATCTCTGGCACGAGGAAAGCTCAGTCCATCTGAGCACTATGGGA
Organism: Manacus candei; assembly: GCF_025592945.1. NCBI lineage: Eukaryota > Metazoa > Chordata > Aves > Passeriformes > Pipridae > Manacus > Manacus candei. The sequence continues at coordinate 1,087,880 of NW_026138151.1, read as the reverse complement.
AGTGCATTTATCAAACACTGTGCACGCAGAACATTGTGCTTACAGAGCAGGGGTACAGACCCCTCAGTGCAGGATTGCTACCTGCATTGCAGTGTGGCCTCCAGAATATTTTAGCCTCATTGCACAGTAAAACAAACCTATGGGCTCAGAGTCAAGAGCAGCAATCTGCAACCATCCATTACACCTGAGCATCACGCTCTGCTCTCCCCCTTGGGCTCAGTTTAAGCTTTTCTTTCTTGTCACCTTTGAGCTATGCTCAAAGGTCTGAGAAACAACACACTGCCCTTAAGCCCATGGTTCCACACCACTGAACAAAGCAAAGAACTAAAATTACCTCGATTTTTCTTGCACAGAACCGAAGCGATCTGCACATCACGTAAGGAGACTGCTGGAGAGCTGAGATCTGAACGTGCTCCCACCCAGTGCCAGCCCAGTGCTCTGACAAAACCAAGGTTCTGCCTTACTTCTAGAGCACCAAAATCTTCACCTTCATTCTTCTTTCTTTCAGTTGTCCTGCTTGGCATGTTAATATGCTGTTTTAGGGAATAAAACTTCAGCCTCCAGGTCCGGAAACATGCAATCTGAGAGGGTAGTGACAAGCACTTTTCGTGAATAGTTGTTAATTATCAAAGCCTTTTGATAATATTTAGCCAAATAAACTAACAGGTAGAAAGCTCAGTGCAATTAGCAGAAGAGCCCAAGGCCTGATGCTGTGCACTTGGAGAGACTTTAATTAGCAAAATAGCAACATCTTTGTACAATTCCTGACAATTAAAGCCAGCAGCTAATAAGATTTACAATGCTAGGCTAAATTGTGCCCAAATAAAAACTGTAATGAATAAACATTAAAACTTAAGCTATAACAGACTTTTAAAGGCACTTGCAGATCTCTGACCAGCAGCATTTGGGGACAGCAGAGCTGTGTGCTGCCAGGGGTTCGGGTTCTATTTTGGTTGTGGAAGGATTGCTTTGTTATTTTTCTTTTTGCTTGAACTCAAAATCGGAAATAATTCTAAATTTTGTAGCAGCCAACACAGGAGCAACAGAACACCTTTAAACAATCCTTCTTTGTGCCTTTACTGGTAATTTACTGCAAGCCAACAAGGCAGGACAGCCTGCAGGAGGGGGAAGCACTCACAGACCTCTCCAGTCCTCGGGTAGCTGGTGTGAGCCTGGGTCCCTCTTCAATACAGCTCCTGCATTTTTGCTATGAATATGGGTGGATAAAGACAACAGAAGATTCTGGAATTTGGAGCTCCTCTTTCTCACCAAGTTTTCTTACTAAAATTCTATGCAATGTGATTTAAAATATTAAATAGAAAAGGAAAATCCCTTTGCTTTTCCTGTGGCAGCAAAGAGCTTTTCCCCTCTGAGCATTTCTGCAGAACAACTTTTGGTGCTGCTCCAAGGGAATGAGATGATTATTTTCTCTGATAGCACCAGCCCCTCTCCCTGTTTCCCACTCCGTGCAGGGGGCCAATATCTTCACGAGTCAAAATAACAAAGCACGTTTTACAGCAAGGAATTAGCTTGTTATGATTCCTGTTGACAGGGAGAATGGAAAGGGCAGACTGGCACCATGCTACAAATTAGCTGCTTTAATATATTCCTTTTCTCCCTGTTGAGTTTTCATAGGCACTTCTAGACACTGCAGAGGCTCATCCTCCAGACAGTCCAATTAAAAGGAGAGTTAGATTTGGTGATTCAGTGATTCAATCCAGCACTGTTTACAGCATTTTTTCTTATTATTTCAGGACATCAACAGTTGGCAGAATAAAACCCACTCAATTTGATTTGCTGTTCATGGGGCTCACTTCCTCTGCATTTACAGGCTGCTGACTTTTTTGAAAGGAACATTTTTACATTGCAATGTCAGTGTTTCATTCTCTTCATAAAACCAGGGTTCCAGGTAGCTGTGGTTACAGTCACAGGTTCAAACCAGGCCTAAGTACTTGAAGATTTAACCCACACCTCTCCCTCCTCTCTTAAAAGAATTAAAGTCCTCTGAATCTTTTGGTTGTCAGCACTGCTTTCTCAAAGCAGTCCTGAAGTTATTTGTCCCATCAGTCATGTAGGAGCTCAGTGCCAGTGTGCAGCAGCACAAGTGCTCGAGCAGTGCAGCAAACAGAGATAAGACCTTGCACAGGGCATCTTTTCACACCCTGAAATAACCCTCTAAGAAGGTGGAGAAAAGGAAGTGTGATTGACATGTCATTTTTTTTTTTTTTTTAATTGCCAGATCATTCTCAGTCCTGGCCTCTGTGGTATAAACAACAGGAGGATTTGGAAGGCTTTTTAGAAACAGCCCATTCTGCAATGATCAGGCATTTTCAGGGAGGTTCTGCAAAACCTCCCCACTGCTAATTTCTGTGGAGGCAATAGACAGCTTTTTATAACAGAGTGAACAAAGCTGAACTCAAACTATGTGATAGGGCTAGAAAAGTAACTATACAAGAACAAGTAATGGGAAGCTGTTTCTTAAGGCAACAGTTAATTTATAGAAGACTGTTGAGAAGCTGCTTTTGTACTGCTGACAATGCCTGAATGAAATCAGAGACTCTTCAGTGACTTAACAGAAATTGCAGATAGATCCTACTTTGCTGAAGCTCTTATTAAGGTGTAAAACTCATTACTAGCAAAGGGCTAAAAGCTGTAAAACTTTGGTCTTGAAAGTTGCAGTGTTCAGATGATGAGAGACCTTGAAAAAACGCATTTTGAATGGGCTGTCAGGTTCAGAGTTGGGACTGAGCTTTGAGGTATTCAGCATTTAGAAACACAAGAATTCAGCACGGGGTACAACTTCAAATGCAACAAGCTGGACCAGTCATCAGTGAGTCAGTCACTAGTCCAGCAGAAGGCACATACCACAAGGGAAAAAGCACTTAGAAGGCTGTGGGAACTATCTGCTTTCATCCAGCAGAGATTCACTCAAACAGAACAGCAGATTAGAGACTACGGAGATACTTGGCCACCAGCCTTTTAAAGGGCCAGGAACGTATTTCCCTGAGAGGATCAAATCAATTGATGGCTGCCCAAACTTGTTGCTTTTTTCAGACTTCACAAGATGTTCTTGAGCTCTCCAGCCAGGTGAAATGGGCAGAGGTAACTTCAAAGCATGAAGAACAGCAGCCAAGTGCAGCACCTTCAGGCACAGCTACAGACCACTGGCAAAGGAGGGAAAGCGCCGAGTTGGTAATTTCTTACAGCTTGGTTCTCAAACCTGTGAACACTCTGAATTGTAATCCTGGTCCCCCTTCTTCATTCCCAAAGGAGAAAGCACATCAGTAAGTTTGAGCTGAACACCAGGAAATACAGAATTTTGTCTTCTATTCTAGATACCGACCTCGCTTTTAGAATTTAAAAAAAAAAAGAGTGCCCATTAGTGGAATAATGTTGAACTGAGTTGAAACTGGAAATCAGCCTACTTGGTTGAATTTTACCTATGGTTTGACTTCCCAAATGATGGCAGCTGTGTTTGCCTGAACCTGAAAAAGTCTCCACATGCAATATGTAACACCCATTTGAATCTATTCTTGCCATGTTTAACTGTATACTACTTCAATTGATATTTAGAATATATTCTATTCTCTCTTCTCATGTAGACAGGCCACTTATGGAAGGAGATTTTCCACAACATAACTGTTCTTTAAAGATAAATAATAATATTTACTGTGTGCATATTCTTAAAGCATAAGGGCAAAGAATAGTCTTTCTTTATTGAATAGTTGACATCTTGTGTTTGCTTGTGGCTTGAATAAGACCACCACAATAGTGCTCTTCTGCATTGTCCCAGGAAAATATTGAGAGATTAGCAAGACATAAAACCTAACTTTCAGGGACATTTCAGCACACTGAAGCAGCAAGAGAGCAAATTGGAACTGGGCATCTGGGGAATCTAAGTGCTCCCCTGCCTCATGGCAAGCAGCCAGTGCAGAGAGCAGAGGTCTCTCACCCATGCACGCCCTCAATAGCTGCTTCTATTTCTGTCTCTCTGTGAGGTGTCACCCACTTATCCGTAGCAAGAGTGAACTGCTCCTTGCTTCAAATAGAGACACAGGCAATTAAACCAAACCCCTGCTTACAAAACGGCATCCAACCGATTTGCCCTCCACAGAAAAGGACCTACCTGCTTAGATGTTACAGAAAGCATACCCCCAGCTTTCCTAAATCATAACCTCTGCCTCGGGCTGGGAAGGTTTTCAAAAGTGGCAGCAAGTTCAATGACTCTGAAGGCCAGCAGTTCAACCACTTCTGTAAAGCAAGTCTGATTGCACGCTGCCTGTTATCCACAGCTCCATGTAAAGTAGTCATTATCCTGGGAAGGAAACACAGAATTGCTTCTGCCTCTGAAGATGTAAGGCTTCATTTTGTTGGCAAAGTTGCACTGGCCTTAAAAATCCAGCAAATTCTCCCTGTCACAGTATGTGAACAACAGCTTTTCAACACCACTTATTGCACCCAAGCTCGAAAAACTATCACGGTGTCATCAAAATCATTAGGTTGTCAGAAGTGAGTGAAAGTCTCTTTGCCAGGGAAGAAACTCCGGGCAAACGCCATCAGATCTGCCAGCACGGCTCACTCATTTCTGCAGCATTCTCTGAAATTCAACAGATAGTATCACTCTTTGTCCACTTTGCCTGCTTACCTACAGTGCTTTAAAACAGGAATAGCGTTAGGAGAGGATGAAAGATGTGTTTAATTTTTGCCAAGTGCGATACCATTAAAGTCATTAGCCAGTATTGGTTCCAAGGGGAGATTACGAACAGCGGGAATTTAACGCGCTCCTTCGGCAGAATTAATAGATCCACGTCTCACTGTTTCTGTGTGCAATGACAGCTTGAGGCTGTCAATTTATACCATTTCCTGATTAAAAAACATCAGGCAAGCTTATACCCATTCAAGAAGTACAAACAGAGGATGCAACTGAAGACAAATTGTTACGTGATGCACAAAGGTTTAAAGCATTAGAGGTTTTTGGCAATGGGATGTGTTCAGGGAGTGTTTTAATTGGATCACAGAACTGCCAGTGTTCAGCTAAGAGATTTCCCAGATTACATAGGATATTATCATATTTTAAATGTATATTTTATGAAGGGGAAGGAGTTCAATAAAAGCTACTTTAGTTTACTGTCTTTTTTCCAGGCAATTTCTATTGCCTGTTGTGGTAAGACAGAGAGCATTCTCCTTTGCACTTAGGATACCTCTGCAAAGTTAGTCCAGAGACACAGGGGACAGCTTCCCCTGCAATGTGCAAGCAGAGGCAAACCCATCATTTCCACCCTGATTAGGATGGGCAGTTCTTGGGGTGTTTGCAAACAGAAGTAGCTACTCCCAGGCCCAGGAACAGCAGCTGGGGTCAGTGGGTGAGGGTCCCACAGGAGGTTGCTCAGGACCATTAAGGTCCATTACTGCATTGAGGGCCCTGACAGAGAGAACACAGATGAGCTGGAAAAATCTCCCCACTGATAAACTGCAGCACAACTCACAGGGACAGTGTGAGCCCAAACAGATAAGGGACACAAAAGGATAATGATCATCTGTTCTCTGCAATGGCAATTTTGAGAAAACTATTAACTTACAAACTCAAAGGCTTTCACAATTCCTGATTCAACTGAGTAAACTGGTGCCTTCTTATTATGGAAATGCTTTAAGTGTTTTGTTCTGGGAATATAAAACAATAGATTGGGGCATCTAAAAAAACCTTTATTCCTCTGTCTGTCATTATTACAGCATTACACTTAAATCCCACATAGTTTACCATAAGAATCCAAGGCAATAAGAGGTTTCCAGCAACAAATATACCTCTGGAAGAGCTGTCTTTTCACTGTGTTGAGTATCCACTGGGAGCAGGTTTCTAGGTAAGGTCAAGGTCACAATTTCTTTTGCAGCATAGACAGCTTACTGAGAAAGGACTGCAGTAATGCCATTGTAACACAGGCTCCACCCATCCCACCACTTTTTTAAAGCAATTTATGATTTTGATAAAAATCTTTTAATCATTTCACTTGGTGATTTACAACCTTCATTGTGCATAAACTAGGACACTCAAAGTCCTGTGGAAGTGTACTTTTGAATGTCTCAATAGTTTAAGGCTGAAATATCATCTCTTGGTTACTCTACTCAAGGTGGAAAAACACTCATCTTTTCATCAGTCCTTATAAGATGAATTTTTCTCTGGAATGAATTAGACTATGAGAGTTTCAGAAAGGAAGAGCTAAGATTACGGATTTTGTTTCCTTCCTTGTTATACCAAACCCTCTGACCTGTTTCTTGATTAGTTAAGGGTATTTTTTTTTCAAGCTTTAGCATTTCTGGAGAAATAAAGCTGTTATAACAAGCCAGAGCAGTGATTTAACAGAGTGCCACAATCACCACAGCTATCTTAATAAAGAATGTTGCAGATTCACATCTTTGGATTGCATTTTAATGAGAAACCCCAAATCCTCCTACTTTTTAACAGAGGAAATATGAGCATGTATGGGAATTCTCCCTGGAAGAATACATCCTTAGAATTTACTTTACAGCAAACAGAACAAGAAAAATCTGAGATGCTCAAATAATGCCAGTTTCAGTGCAGTAAGGTACCACATCTACCACTCTGTGCTGTCTGGGGAAGTCAGAACCTGCCCTCCTCCAGTCTTGCACACTGGGATTTCTCTTCCCCGAGCAGTCAGCTATACTAACACTGCCAAATATCAACAAGAAGTAAGCACACTCCCTATGTTGAGATCATCAGTTTAATACTCAGCCTAAAGAGAAAAATGAGTTTGTCAGCTCGTATCCATTGCATGTGGAGCCATTTTGTCCTTATCAGAAAAAACAAGTCCTAGCACGTCTCCCGAGGAGAGCGTGGCAGCCGTCCAGAGATGGCAGATTATCACCAGCACTTTGAAAATGGTCTGGCAGAGCTTTTTATAAGGTTTGTCATGCTACATGCTCAGGATTAATTGTTGCCAAGAGATTATCATCTTCATTCAAATTAAAGATATTAAATTAATACCGTGGAAGTTTCAAGTTCACTGGAAGGTAAAAGTGGATTTGTTATAAACAGTCACGACTTGCTTTAAGATTACACTTAGGGGTATATTCACCTCCTGTGTAATCCAGAGCAGGGAAAATTAAGGCAAAAAGCAAAGACATGCTCTGCATCAAGATTTATCAAGAATCCTTCCATGGTTCAAACAGAGTAACAACAGCAATACCACACCAGCTGCCACCAGAAAGACTGAAACCTCATTAAGCGTGCAGGCAGGTTTTAGTTTCCAACCAAATGCTCCAATAAAGCCTTTGCTTTTTTATGTAACACTTCAGAGAACTACATTTTTGGTGCTGGAAGGATCTGCCTGAAAGCAAAACCAGATATTCAGAACATGTTTGTATTTAATCACAACCGGGAAAAAAAATAAAACACTGAGCTTTCAACTTTTAAGAGCTGCATTTATCAGAATTTCAAACAAATTTTCATAATGTTATTGTCATCTTAAAATTAACAATGTTAGATCAGTTCAATGCTGTATTTCATGCTTTCAGATCATGAAGCAAAAGGAAAATCAGTAAAGAAGATGCTTTAGCAGTTTACTAACCTCAATCCACAGGTCTTTTACTGCTTTGCTTCATATAATTACTTGCTGGGTAGGGATGAGAGAAGAGGAATAGATGATAAATGCAATTGAATTAAGTAGAAATTTAATTAAATAGGATCTCCCAATCAAATGTCTTCACAAAAGATAACAGTCATTGCCTTAAATCTAAAAAAACATTAATTCCAAATGCTTTTTTTGTCCTATTGAAAAACGAAGAATATAACTTTGTCTCTAATGCATGAAGCTCACAAGAGAGAACGTGTATGTTCCAAAAATACTGATCAAAAAAAATGTTGTGATACAAAGAGTTACAAGTGACAATAGATGTGAAATCATGATCAATGCCAAGAGACCATAGATCCATCTCAACAGAGCCAAACTGTTGAAAGCCAAACCATTAATAGGAAACCAAGTCTCTTCAGCTGAAGAAAACCAAGAAGGATATACTGAGATGGCCAAATGATTTTAACTTTTTTATTCCCAAGGGGTTACCCACCAGCTGACTGAAGAGACAAGTAGGAAGCTGTCAAACACATCTAATTAATTCAAATTAGAGCATCTTTATAAAAGTTGTTATGAATTCACCTCTTGAACTATGAAGATTGTACCTGGATGGGCACATTGAGCAAAGCTGAGGAATTGGAATTCTGCACTGAGAAACACTCTGAAGGAAACTGGTACCAGGGATTGGAGCACAGATGTATATGAGCACCTAACACTCACCTATTTCACTTCCATTTGACAAAGAAAAATGCAGAACCTAAGGCTACACACGACCTTTGCTGCAGCAATGCCTTTGTGCTGTTAGTTTTGCTTCATAAAGCCATCCATCCCTGAGAAGGTCTGTCTGTACCACCTACAAACACTCATGTCTGCAAATGATTTAGTCATTCAAAACTTGAAGTTGGAAGTACTTTTTGAATGTCAGTTGAACCTGAACCTCCAGAGGAAAAAACTGATACCTCTTGGGCAGCCCCTACTGTCTTTCTGTTGTTGGCTTTTTTTTTTTTGAGAGGCTGCTCTGCATTAATACAGAGGGAATAAAGTTCTGCTGTATAACCTGACAATTTGTAATTTTTTTTTTTAATCTTCGAAACTATAATCTGGAACTCCCAAAACAAAGAGGAAAAACTGGCTAGCACATTACAAAGTGTATTCCAAAGTGCTTTGGAAATCCAGCATTAACATCCCAAGTCTTCTGGGTTTGTTACACATATGTGGAGGAAATAAGTCCAAGTACCTACAGATAGAGACATGCCTGAATTTCTCTATTTGACGGAATTTAAAACAGAGCAATCTCACTTTATATTGTTTTCACACAACTGAGAAATTTGAAAAAATAAAACCAGTTGCTGAAAACTCAGAGCTGCCACAGTGCCTTCCTTCCTCAGGGCTACTCGAGCCTGCTTTCTTCCAGCTGAAGTGCTCCCAGTTTTTAACTCCCTGTTGTGGCAATCTCATGTATTTCCCACCAAAACCAAAATTCTGGCAATACAGCCCAGTGATACAAGGCCTTTTTAGGCCCCTTGGTACAGGAAACATTGCAAGGAATTGAGCACATACGGTTTCCATGGATGGAGGTGGCTGCAAATCCCAGAGCTGTGGTCCCAGATGCTTGGCAGGGTCCTATAAACAGGTACACAGAGATGTCTCTTCTGGGGGTTGTGCTGCAAATCCATACCTGGAAAATAGAAATTTGAAAATTTCCCAGTTTGAAGTTTTTAAGACACTTTTCTGATACTGGTCACACATCCTCCTGGTATCCCAGGAATTGTACTCACTGTATCACAAGCTGTGTGCTGGATTTCCAAGCAGTTACAACGCAGCCAGTGCCTGTGAAGACTGACCAAAAAAAGCTGCATTGTTTTTTAAATGTGAAATCACACAAAGGAATTATTCTGGTAAGGCAGTTCATGCCCCCTTAGTATGGTAAAAAATGTCCATTCTGGTTGGCAATAAGAAATAATAACATAATAAAAACACTGCTACTTTTTAAATTCCAGAGAATACAACTCCCCATGAGAGAGTGCTGAATGCAAACAAACCTTGGTAAACAATGAAGACTGTATAAAAATGCAGTTTAATCTAAATTTTCCTGTAGCTAAATGCTCCATCTCACTACATACCACAAAAGGGAGTAAGGAAAAGAGAGAAAAAGACTTGCTCAAAGGGAGAGAAAATATTTTAAGAAGTCATTAAAGCAACAACCTTCCCAAAGAGAATAAATCTGCAAAGCAGCAGCAAAACAAGCTGCCCAGTCTATTTTATCAAAGAGCTGGGCTGTTTTCCTATTGCTTGACAAACAACTGGCATCCAAGCTGCCAATTATTTAACCATGGTGAGACTTTTAACTCCATTTAAGAGGGAAAAATATAGCTGCTGTAAATTCAACGCTGCACAACAATCTACAACAGCTGCCCACGAAATTTACTTTATGTCCTTTTTTATCTGTCTCTACTAGTACTGTTTCATCAATATGTGCAGAGGAAATGGTGCCTGTTTAGTACTGGTAGGAAGTTATTTTTGTCCTAGTCAAAGCATTACAAATAACTTGGAAATAATTAGGTAAATGGTGGATAACATGATTCTGCACTGCCATTTAGGTGGCTCTGCTTCATCACCACTTATGCTCACAATGAAATTTCTCTGCAGCAGACACAGCACTTTGAATTGCTTGTACTGTAAATTCTAATTACTGACCAAAAATTGAAAAGAAATCTGATTGATTAACGTCTCCCATGGCTTAAATACTGTGCTTGCATTCCAAGTGAGCCAGTAGCATGCCAATGACCATTTTAACCATCATGTTACTAACAGTTTAAATTACATCAACACTTTCTCTTCACCTTCCTTTGAACAAGATTTTTGCATTGGGGTTATTAATCTGTGTCGTTCTATGTAGGTAAGTTACGAACTCCTGTATGAGTATGTGTGAACTTTTTAATAATTTCTCTAATCTGTCTCCAACCTCCACCTACTCTTTATGAAATTTGAGAAAATTAGGACCATGAGTCACTAAAACCACAGGCTTTCTGATTGTAGATCTCAGACTTTTTCAGGGATAAGTAAAAGCCTTGATCCCACTCTTTACAGAATCAGGTAACTGTCAATTAGGGCACCTTTTGAATACACCAACTATTACAAAAACCCTTCATTGTTAAAGCAGGCTTGGGTAAAAATCCACACATCTTTTTGTATTCATTTTATGAACATTTAAGTTAAAAAATTAAACAGCCTCAGCATATGCAACAAGGGTGCATAATAAACATGCCATTTTACTGAGGCCACGAGCTTTCTGAACACTGTTGACAGGTCTGTGTCAGTAAAACACAAGGTAGTGAATATCTTTTTCAACTGTATGTAAAACTGTATCAGAAAAATGCTGAATTTCTCTACAGGATGCTGGCTGAATGACCAAAAATATCCTCTTTCTAGCTAAGTAGAGAGAACAAGGCACATTAAGACACAAGGAGGCTACTGCTGACCATTATTGAGTTCAAAGGGTCAGCTCCTCAGATGGAGGCTCAGAGATCTTTCTAAATCATGGAGAGAAAAATCACATCCCTTGTTCAAAAACTGTCCACTACTAACATCCAAGGAAGCAAACATTCTTCTGAGATCACCCTGTGCATGCAGGAAGACAAAAAGAATTTCTCAGCTTAAGATGGTCAGGCAGGTTAGACAGTTGTCATTTTAAAAAGCAGAACCTACTAAAGAAAAAGCAAATTAATTTGTAACAAAACCCTACAGCAAGCAATTAAGGACTCCACAAAAACTAGCTAATGAAAGATGTCTCCTTCTTTAATATTGTGTAATACTTTTCACAGAAACATAGTATTTACAAATATACACATATAGACTGCTGATCATAAAATGTTACTGAGGAATTAGTCAAAAAAATCAATTTACAAAAACCAAAAACTTTCCAAAGATATTCTGCCTGAAAAAAATTCCATGAAATTTCAAGGAGATGCTTCTGTACAGAAAGATAGGTTTTAGCTCCTTGAGTTCTGGTAAATCAGACGAGTTGTGAACCAAGTGAGCCAAGCTCAGCTGTACATTTGAGATGAGGCAGTTTTTTAATTGTTCTTTTTCACACAATTTCTTGATGATCAGTTCAGCAGGTCTCAGGAGGCACTAGTTTGGATGTTTTTGGAAGCTGCAAGCATTGCTCTCACTTTGGCCATAAGATCCTGTAGAAAATAGAAGGAAAATGGTCAGTGGGTGCCTGAGCTAAATCATGTAATTGCAAAAATCTGCATGAAAGGGGTAGTTTATGTTCCAGTCACACTGAAAACCTGGATTCCTGATCATCAAATGTTAACAGTCCCTAGGCTAAATGAGTGAAGTAATTTGGAGAAAGTTCCTATGACAGCAACTGAAGTTGGGATTTACTACAATGCTACAAAGTGCTCTGCATAAATATTTAGAGCAGTTTCTACACAACAAAACACAGAAATCGCATCAACTGAGATGGAAAAAAATCTTTAAAAAACCTCCCGTAATGAACACACAACTAACCACTGGAGGTTTAAAAAAGGGGAAAAAAAGAAAAGAAAAAGCGAAAGAGAGATGCTAAGAGGTGAATGTCACAACTTCTCCATAACAGAAAGCTTTCTTTGCTTGCTTTGTAAATCTGAACCAAAAATCTACACAGCAGAGGCATTTTCACACATGACAGTGACATATTCTGAATTTGTCTATCTGTACCTGAGTGATTTTACTCTGCACTGAAGACACGATTGCTGAAGAGATTTGGCCATCTTTTTCCTGAGAAACTCCCCTAAAAAATAAAAAAGGATTAGGAATTTAGAGTAAATGTTTTAAAAATGCATTTCACTCACCACCACCACTTTGGGTTTTATTGTACACCTCTCTCACATGTGAAGTCAACCATTCTCTCATTCAACTAGAAGCCATAAGTCAGAGTCAGAAGAGTCACTTGTACAACTGATCAGGCACATCTGAAGAGCAGGCTGGGAATCTTTTTACAGGACTGTTCTATATTCTGTAGAAATAATTTAATTATGAATCTTGTGCATGCATTACAATTCAAACCACTCTATTAAAGTTCTACTTCAAAGAGTTATCCCATTTAGAGCAAGTTTCCAGTTTCTAACTCAGAATGAGGTTGCAGAATTTTCTGCACCAGTTTTACTGTAAGAGCACGTAGAGATGTTTACTCCATTAGGTGACAGAGATCCAAGATGTTCATCAGACTGATGCACACGGTGCTGTGCTCCCAGTGCCTTCTCCTTTAGATATGAATCCACTGCACACACACCAGGTTTGGTCAAAGGACACACTCACAGCCAAGAGACAGCAGCACTGCAGTGGTGCAGTAACAGGGCACGGTACCTGGAGCGTTCCTGGCTGGATTCCCTACTCTCCACAGGAGAGACACTAGCTGAATGTACAGAATTTTTGTGTGTGGATGGTTTGCCTGGTGACGTGGATGGCGAGGGAGACCTGGCTCTGGATTTGGTACGTGATCTGGACCGCCTCTTCTTCTTCTTTTCGTGGGGACTTCTGTGAGAAGAAAATATTATATTGAAGGATATTTAAAGCAATATTACACTGACTCAGCTCAAGACACTTTTCACACTTCTGAAAGATGATGTAACCCTCTTCCTCAGGATATTCTCATGCATTCAGCAAGCATTAGTCTCACCCCTCCCAAATCTTCGTTCGCAAAGCCTACCCATGAGTCTCACCCCAGTGCTCCACTTCTACAGTTGTGCAAAATACTTTCTCAGAAGCTCTTTTTAACATATTACATAAGGGAACTACTAACTCCTGAGGTTCTCACTTGGAATGCTGCTTCATGGTACACAGGAATTACTGGCTAGTATTTGACAGCTTGGAGGCTGACAGCAAAAAGCCTTTCACTGGAGATTTGCAGAATAACTTGGTTAGAGGGAAGTTTCTTCCCAAAAAACATCAGACACTGAGAATGTAATGAGAATTATAAGAGCTTATATCCCTTATAATTTTCCTAGCTCATAAATAAACAAAACATGGAACCATAGCTATGTAAAATGTACCAGGCAAATCCATGGTTTGTTTGGTTTTGAAAAGAAATGGCTCCTTTCCTTGTGATCCAGACTCCAATGCAACAAACCACAGGCTCAAAATTATCAACAGCCTGCTGTACTGCACTCAAACCAACGTGGACCTGGCAACATGTCTCAAGTGCAAAATGTTTGCAACTTGGAAATGAGAGACACAAATATTTGTCACTACAAGAGCCAAAACAAAGGGGTTATGGGCACCTGATGTGTTCATTATTGACAGAAAGGGAACAGAGGTATCCACCTCACAGGCACTATTAAGCTTGAAGATAATTCAATTAGTAATATATTAAAGACAGAACTATCACAATTTTTTACCTGGTTATGAACTAATGTCTGTATGATTTACATACCAGTATTGATATTACTATAATTAGAATAACTAGAGTAATGCTTTAATTAGAGTTAGGCAATACCTCATTGGAGGCATCTCTCTCTAGTGTGTACTGCTAGAAGTCTATTCAGAAGAATGGTGTTGAAGTTTCTAGAACATCTTAGAACACTGTAAAACTTTAAGCTATCTTTTAAGTATCACATTATTTGTTCCTTTCTTTTACAACTCAGAGTGACATAATTCTAAAAATACTTTATGATTTAAAATGCTGAATGGTCAAGCAGGAGACACACCAACACTGCATTAAAAATAGCACAGGGCTGTGAAAATAATTCTTTTGTGTGTTTATAGGAGGAGAAACATTTTAAGCTTCCATATCTTTTCTGCTTAACCAAATTTGCATGCTGAATTCCACAGAAGCCTCTATTATCTTCACTTGATGAATGTTAAAAACTGAATCACTGAAGTACACTTATGAAGTTTTCAATTATACCTACAACACATCAATTAATTAGAGGCTGTCAAGAGATGGAAACTTATTTTAAGAAACAATAGGAATTTTTTAATAAAGTTGAAAGTGATCTCTTTGCTTCTTACTCCACAAGAGACAGGCAGAAACAATTTAAAGACTAAATGCCTTTTTGGTAATAATAGGTTAAAACAGACTATACGTAATGTGGTCTCAAAAAAGGTACCTTGATTCATAGTTCATGTTCCACTCTGTCAGTAAAAGAACTGCAAAATGTAAATCAAACTCTTTGCTAAACTGGGGTTACCCTTATTTGTGCAGATATGATGTGATGTCAAGAAAGACGACAGCACACTTGCACCATGACCTGTGCAGGTCATACAGCTTGCACAAGCACAGCATGAGAAAAATGACCCCACAAGAGGGAAATATGACATTCCAAGTAGAACCTGAGCTCCCATGGCCAGGAAGCAGCAGTGTATCAACACTCACCAGTGTGGCTGTACATTTGATGTTCAAACACATGCAAGAACAGGGAAGAAGAACAAGCGCTTCTATTACTATATTTTCTCCACAGAAGTTATTTTCTATCGAACTAAACCCCCAGAACACAGAAAGGTAAGTTCTAGCCAGGGAGTCCACAGCACACCAGGCAATGTTTAAGTCTGCCAGGTCCCAGGCCCATCCAGGCCTGGGCACACTCACTTGGAGCGGGGTCGTTTCCTGCTGTTCCCAGGACTGTTGCTGATCCGATAGGCCGTGGGAACGCTCCTCTCATCCCGCCGCCTCTCTGGGCTGTGAGCCCTTCTCCTGGGCGACCTGGATCGGGACCTGAGCAGAGAAGAAACACTCAGAAGCTTGGTTTTTGTTACTTATTTCATTACTTCTACCTCAGTGGAGTTGTGCTGTCACCAAATGCAAGTAGAACACCTTTCAAATGCCTGTTTTATACCAGCATGGGGTATTAAGTCTCCAAGACTTGTCAGCTGCATAAAAATTTCTTGCCCATCCAAGACATTTTAATCTCCCAACAGGGAGATTAAAAAAAAAAGGAATTATTTTTTTGGTATTGTCTGTAATGACAACTTCTGCATTAGTTCTCCTTTAGTCCAGCCGCCTTTTGTGGCAACAGAGACTTAGAATAAACCAAAAGGTTGTAACGTGTCAACACTTACTCCTGTTAGTGCAGGTAAACAAACAAGGAAAGCACATGGAATATATAAGATGAGAAATTTTGGCACACTGCCATTGGGGGCTGGAAGCTGTTTTTCAGGAAGGAGCATGTGCCAGAGGCATGGCCACAAAGGGAAAGCAGTGTATGATTCCACATGCATCACATACAGCCACAGTGACTGCTCTGTGACAGGGCATTCAGATGTGACAAATTTTACAGACAGCAAACTGTCAAGATGCCTAAACCCAAATAGCTTAGATGCAATTAACAGTATCAATGTAACACAATACATATCATCTTATAGCTGGATAATCAATATAGTGTATTTAATCTCGTTAATGTAAAGAGTTAAGTGGGTTACATTCTTGTGGTCTCTCCCTCATCAACTCTGTTTTCACCCTTCTTGAATTCCTGTCATATTTCTCCTGCAATTCATCCATCATATTTTTTCACATGCCACCCAACTGCTTTGTTTCCTTCTGAGCTTTGATGTTCAACCATCCAGTTCTCTATTCCCTATCTCAATATGTCTAGTTATTTTGCTCCAGCAACAGCCACAAACTTATTAGCCAAGTTCTCTTCTTGCTATCATCACATCCCTGCATATTATCACCAGGTATTTTACAGACTAGAGTGAAGAAGAATTTATGGTACAAGTTTGCACTATGTAATTAGAAATTAACGATTCATTATTTCATTAAAACCACTTTCAAAGACCTGCCACAGTTTATGATATTTATTTATTGCCTTCAAGTTTACTGTACCAATGCTTATGTAATGGAAGAAGTGCAAAGATATTTTAAAGAGATATATAGCAAAAAAGCTTGTTAGCCAATTGATAGCCAAAAGTTTTAAAGAGATATATATCCAAACACAAAGAACATAAACAGTATGTTTGAACATAAAGAACATGTTAGGCCTCCAAACCCACCTTGAATGCCTGACAGTTCTATAGGCAGTGGGAAGTGAGTGCTTTGCTTTTGAGTGTGATCTAGACCTGGACTTGGATGATGAGTGATACTTGAATGGTGATCGAGATCTTGATCTAGATCTTTTCTTGTGTTTTTTCCTTTTCTTCTCCTTTTCTTCATCCCTGGGAAGATCCCTGCTTCTGCTTGAAGGTCTTTCTGTTTGTTTAACCTCCAAGGTGGGTAAAGTTCTGACTGCAGTCACAGGACATGGTATACTGTTGACAGTCTGAAATCAAAGGTAAACAAAGAACTGTTCACTTTTCAAGTTAGTCGTGCTTCATGAGGATTATGTAAAGTGTGCATAAATAAGGCTGACATCTTCAAAAACATCTATCTAGCAGAATTTAACAGAGGCCTGTACAGTTCCCCAAAGATACATATGCAAGTTGGTATATGCATGCTAAGACTGTCAGCTTAACTAGGACATAGTTCTGAAGTTTTCATTTTTAGTTCTTAGAAGAAATGTGTTCTAAAAAGTGGGTGCTATCAGATATCTTTTAGTCTACTTATCCCCTTTATGTAAAAAAGGATGAACCTGAAAATACAATCAGGAACTTCTGACATTCAAAGTTAAGTTTCCTTTCTGAACTCTGCAAAACAAACGTGAAGGGCTGGGAAGACCACAAAAATTATTAATCTCAAAACAGGTCCATGCACAGTTGATGATCAGTGAGTAATTCCAACTGCAGGAGATTAAGCAAAACCACACTGAGACATTTTCAAATTATCAGCTTGTACCCCAGAGAGTTCTGCTCAATACCTTGCTTGGAACAATTCAAGTCAGGCATTATAGATATGCTCCTCATTTCAAAGCCTGTCATTCCCCCAGCTGCCGTTTCAAGGCAACTGGAGAAATCAGTTCCCTCTGTCATAATTTCTGCTCCACCTGGTCTGACACTTTCACTGTTTGATACAAGGATACTCACCATGACTGGAATAAAAAGGAACACATTAAAACCTGAAATAACCAAATTAGAATCAGGTGATCTTTTCCTTTCTTTTTGCCCTTCTCCTACCCTGAATGTATCCAGGTGACAACTGGCCACATCTGAATAGTCAAAAAGCCAGCTCTGCTTCACGTTAGAGAGCTGTGACACTTTTCTGTGCTGTAACTAATAACTGCTGTCACAACACCCACAAAACCAGCAATAAAGCAGCACTAAGGTAGTTTGCTTCAAAGACTATAAACATTTTACAGCAGGATCATTTGAGTGACTGGTTTACCAGAGGCCCATTTCCAATTTCACATATTCCACATGTAACTGCAGACACCTCCTCTCCAAACTTCAGAGTTTCCTAAGAGGCCACCACTGCTGACTTTTGTTCCTTGACAATGTTATTCATGTCTTTATAGAGCACCTAATCCTGTGCTTTGAACACTACTGAATATGTAATAGCCCAGTTTGCCTTGAAGTAGACACCTCTAATAGCTTGAAACAAAATAGCTGTAGGCAAAGTAGAGTTAAGAGGAAAACAAGAGAGGGAAGAAAACCCCAAAGGTTTTCAGTGCCCAAGTTCATTTGGTCGCATAAAACACAAGCTCTCATTAACTTCCTTTTTGGCAGAGGGATAAATGAGTGACACATTTACCTGTGCCTCATACAGAGATTCTCTCAGCAACCTCAACAAAAAAAACCCACAATGCCAAGCCCTGTTATGTATCCACCAAAAGCATCCAGTGCTGACACTGTGGGCTCTCCTTGGCTTTCAGGAAGCTGCCATTAAGGAGTGACAGTGCTGTCCAGATATCCCTGAGAAGCTGCAGGATGGCTGGAGATTCAGACACCACTGCTCCAGGTCACGTCTGGAAAGCCACACAGAAGTTTAGCTACCCCAAGGTGAATATGCAGGTTCTGCAGTGAAATACAACAGGTGACACACAGAGGGAAGTCACCCCCCTTCACCACTGTGTCCAGGACACAGTGACAACTGTCAGGCCACAAGGACGTGATCACCTGAACAAAGGTGCTGCTTCCCTCAGTGGCAACTCTGCTTGCCTTCAAACTAAAAAAGCAGCAGCAAAATGACCTGATTCACCATCAGAGCAGAACAGAGAGCTCAGTGAAAGCACGTCAGCAAGTTGCTAAGCCACAAAGAAAGTTTCTAGGTGTATAAATAATGCCGATGAGTAAAAACATTTGGAAAAAAAAATAAACCGTCTGGAGCGTCTGGCAAAGAGACAAAGTTGTCAGTGGTTTGTATTTTTACTAGTGGAAGCTGATCCAGGCAAAAGAAGGTAATGGGAATTCAAATTGGAGGCATGAATGCAGAAAAAGATAATTTAAAAAAAAAGAGAAAAAAAAAAATCACATCAAGCACAGAAGCATTTCCAAAAGGCAGAAACACTCTGCTTTACTGACCAGGCTCTGCCAACTCGCAGCTCAGCTGAAGAGTTTTGGAAAGCATGGAAACAAACTGGTTACCTGATGAATTTTATTATGCATCTCAAGGGATAAGAGATTGACATTTTTTTCAGAGCTCTTGTAAGAAGTTAAACTGCAAATGTTCAGATAGCATTCACTAAACCTCACTTGTCGGTCCATTTTGGGCAACAGCATATTTTTTTGGCCATTACTAAATGCTACAGTGACAGACAAATTCACTGGCAGAGTTGTTCTTCAGCATTTTATTTGCATGACTGAAGCAAGTCTGACTAAAATAATGCTAAAAGATGATTTAACAACTCTTGTTTAGCAGGAATAGGTTAGGAAAGAGCTCTATAATAAGGAGGATTTATAGCTATATGAGAACAGAAACGACCACTTCAGTTCATTACAAGTCATTTGCATATTTGCAGTATTCATAAGCCCAGAACATACATTAGTTATTCTGGGGTTACACTACTTAATCAATACACAAAGCCAAAATTAGAAGCGAACCAAAATGTGCTCATTGCAACAGAACAAAACACTAGTATGTTCAAACAAAACCAACTGGCAAAGAGCATTGTCCATAACATTACTAACACTTCTATAATTGGCTAATATTTCTTTTCCAGTAATTTGAATCCTATATTAGATCAGCACTGAAAGAGTTAATCAACAATTCTTTTACTTCAGTAAAATCTGAAAAAACTCCAGATTCTTTTCTACCACTGTATCTTTTTTTACTGCAGGTTCCTCAAAGCTTATGGTGAAGTATTCCCTGACTGAGAATTAATAAGCAACTGTCCATCAGAAATAGGAGTGTATTATATTTTGTATTTATTGCTCTGTGCAATAAAGTAAGCAATTACATCTTTTTAGATGTTTGTCAGTTCTAGTCTCAATAAACTGGCCCAAAATTATTAAACAGAAGAGATAAAAATATTTCCTATAGAACAAATTCAATACTCAAAGACTCAACAGTTTCATCAAGGTTAAGGTGCTGCACTGAAACCCAGCTATTGACAGTACACTGACCATGGTAAGGTCTTCAAAAGGAGACAAAATTTGGCATCCTCAGTTTTGAAGAGCCAACTGCAAAGAAATTAGTGGCTGTGAATCAGTTTGCTATATGGATCAATATGCCTTTGTATCTTGAGTGCTTTGAAGACTAAAAATCAACACATAAACATTCTTAACTCCTCACCTATCTTAATTAAAATGGCAGATCCTGATATTTACCTTTTTTCTCCCTGTTAAATTATGATTAAAGAATTTATACTACAAGGAATTACAACTCTCATGCAGTTTTTGGTTATTGCAATAAAAAAGAATTTCCAAATGCCATCAAGTTATCCATCCCCCAAATGCCAAATTAGTATGTGACATTTTATGCTTTTCCTTTATCTTGCTTTTTCAAAAGGACAGACAGATTTACAAGCAAACAAATTCATCTTCCCCTCTCATGCTAAAAAGAAGATATAGATACCTATAGACTCTGAAAAAAAAAAAAAGGTAAAGAAGCATTTTTTCTTTAACTACTTACTGGATGGTTTTCATTAGACAACTACATTTTGCTCCAAAATTAACATAAAGAAAATAGGCAAACATAGAATGGCGTTCACATTATTTTTCCAAAAAGAGGAATGCAGCAGTATCTGCAGTCCACTGCTACAAAAGTAGGATCAACTACAGCAATCAGTGTGAAAGACATGCACTGTCTGCAGTGGTTGATTACCTTGTTATGCTTGACAAAACTAGAAGAGCATCTCATTTTTAAACATGGCACACTTCTATTTCACTCGTAAACAGACTACTTTCCACAGGAAAAAAAAAGAATTGTTACATACAGGACAAAAGTAAGGACAAGCCATCTAAAGAAACAAATGATAAAACAGGGCTTCAAAACAGAGAAGATGAAAGAGGCAAAAGAAGGAAAAGTTTTGCTTTGTGCCACAGAATCTTTATATTCAGAGGCACGACAACAGATGACATTTGGGATAAGCCATTAAAACAATGTCACTTCCAAATCATGTGCTTGTCTGGTTTTGCAGCATCATGACTGTGGATTTCTCTTCTTGTTTAAACTGGACACCAAGGTTTATACAGGGAACAGTTTGGGCATAACCAACTGTCTTTGACATGCCTATCAAAGCACCATCAGCCCTAAAACATTTCTGACTTAGGATAAAATATGAGAGATTAGCAGAATAATCCATACCAAGGCCTACTACCAAGGACATACAAATATAATCTTATAGTTTTTAAAATTTCAATTATTTTTAATAATTTTGAATAATATTTGCGTTTCAGATTATGAAACACCTTCCTTTATTTGTTTTTTAATGAAAAAAAGCAGCACTCCAGATAACCTGGAGGGCTCCAGCTTGGCATGTCTAGAACTGCAGTTGTTGAAACTACAAGTTGCTTGTGTTGTAGGACAAGGAACCTGCTCTCACTGCAGAATGACAGCAGCTCCTCTTTAGTGACACTGACAGATGTGCCACTCGGTGTGATTTTCTTGTTCCAGAAGAGTGTACCTGAATTATACATGTAAACACAAGAAGGGAAATGTCACCCGGTCACTGTTTACCCACGTCCTGAAAAAGGGCACAGACTTCACCAAGCACAAGGTCACTGGGAGCTGCTCAGCTGTGGAAACTGAGCTCAGCTCCACGTTTTCCAACTACTGGTTTGAGGAAATATTCTGCACCACTGTACTGTTGTAATAATGCATGCAAGAACAGTGAGGAGCCATTTGTGAAAAGCTGTGCTGCTTCACTGCTCCAGCTCATTTTTCAGCCTTTTTGTGTCTTTCTCTTGCTTCATTTCACTTAAAGAAAAACAGGAAACCATATAAAAGAAATAATTCAGCTATGGAAAACGTAGAACTGACTATTTTTAAGATTCAGCTGAAGCCAAACCAGCTTAAAAGTGCTCTGTTTTATGGTATTGACTGTCCTTTACCTGCAGTTAGAAGAATCGATTTGATTCAAAGATATAATGTATACCCAGTACCAGCCTTTCTTTCATGAGATACAAGGTATCAGGAAAATCCCAGAGAGGTCACAAAAGCTTTGCACATTTAATGCATTTCTGCACAGTGTGATAAACGGATTCTCAGCACAAATGTACACTGTGTGTACACATAAAGAGCATTACTAGTTTTTATACAGCTATTAGGCTGGGGCAGTGTCATGGAAAAAATGCACCTCCCATGGACATTCTCAACTCCCCTTCACTCTTTATTATACATCCCAGTCATTACTCAGTTTCTGAGACACGTTTTAAGCTACAAAAATCACACCACTACATTAACTCTAAGACCAGAGCATATCAATCTTTTCTTTCCTAGACTCCTCATTGGATGTTCCTTCCCCCAAAACAGGAGATGAAACACAATAAGTGACATCTTCGGTGGATGCAAATATTTAATTTTTCCCTTTGTTTTCAGACTAATTAATTTTCTGATTTAATTTCCCCAACTAGTTCCACTGGCCAAACTACAAAATTAATTTTACACATCTTTCTCTCTTGCCTTTTTACCATACTTCCTTTTTATTACAGCCACTGCAGTCACCCTCTTGTTACTTTTGCAGTGAGTGTTTTCAAATGCATCTTGTTTCTGAAACACAACTGAAAAAGCTTAAAAAAACCAAACCAGTGGTATGGATTTATTTACAAGCTGATTTAGACATCATGATGCTGCTTTCTGGATTCTCAGGGTGTATAAAACAGAGGTTAACAAGTCTGCAATATGATTTCACTCATCTTTCACCAACACAATTTCTCAACTCAAATGGGCTGTTACAAATAGGCAAAAGCAGGCAAGGAGAGCAAAAGGCAGATTATTTGGAATGAATGGAGATGGAAACTTTTTCAAATATGGCAAATGGAACGACAGCTTGAAAAAAACATTCACGTTCCAAAATAAGTTTTTATATGCAAAAATCTATATGCATATATCTACATAAGCATGCCACTAAGCAAACCACACTTAGCAGGAATATTACTTCCAAAGGCATGATGGCATTTTGGACTGTTTATTAAAACAGTACTAGCACTCCCAATGCAACAGCCAATTTTATTTTTAAAAAGCAAGGTCACATCAGAAACATTTAAATATATAACTGAAATTCTAAAAAAGTCCTTTAACAAAGAAAGCACCTCCAAACCATTTCTATTGGTAAGAAGCAGTGAAACAGGTTATTTTAAAATTATCAAATACACTGGAATTTTTTGTGTAAGAAAAACAGATGCCTTCTCTGAAACTGTACATATGCAGGAGATGGAAAAAGAAGTTTCTAGAAAATCAGCTTACTGAGAAGTGGGATAGGGAGTGGGTTTTTGTTGAGAAGTTCACTTGCTTTTTAGTAAGTTCAGCTTAGAACTTCAGTAAGTTCAGATGTGAGCAAGAACATTCATCTGCTCTTCTGAAAAAGAGTCAGCTGTCACTGGTTATTTCAGGCATTCTCTTAAAGAAAAATATCAAAAGAACCTTAGCTTGGAAATATCTGTCCTTGACAAATTCCCTTGAGAAGGAGAGCAGAACTGTGAGTCTGGGGAGTTTTGCATTGTCATTGTCTCTTTGCATTCAGTCTTCAATATATAACTGAGAAGAAGTACTGAACATCTGTGCCAGGGAAAATTGGTCAGCAGTAGCAAAGAGAAACCCAAAGCAGATCTCTTTTGGGATGTGACCACATATAATTCTTACATCTGCTACTCTGTGCTGTTAAGGATCAGCTAAACTGCAGGTATGTCCCTTTCAGTTGTTCTCTTGGAAGTGTTTTCATGGCTAATCCATGATTTACTTGGGGAAAAAAAAGAAAAAATTGAGAACTGGGCAATTAATTATTTGTTAGGTACTGGAATTCTTTCTGTGGAAAAGAAAATTATGGAAAGCCATGTCATTTGTTCTTGTAACCAGTCTGTCACAATCAATATCTAAAGTTTTTTATCTGTATCCAGAGATGACATTTGGCTCGATTAGTGCAACTGGATTCTTTGTTTTACTGCCTTTCCTGGAAGCAATGTAATTCCAAACCCAGGAAACTGAGGTTCTACTTCCCAACAGTGTTTGAATTTGCAACATGCATCAAACTCATCAATATGTACATTAAATAAGCATCACAACTGATATCCCAACACTCTTGAAAGGTGAGCACTCTAATAGATGGACCACTAGTACAGAGCTTAAATGTGGAAGGTCCTTTTCCTTTCTGTATCTGGCTAACTGACCTCAGAATTTGTGCAGCACATTTTTCTACCAGTTCTTTAATGACAGATGACATATGTAAGATAACTGAAAAAGATTAACAGTGTTTAAAATTCAAATTTCTCCCCATTTCGAAAACCTTCCATCTCTTCAGTCAAATCCATAACACGCTGTCAGATTCACACTCCAGAGGAAAGTTTTCTGACAGCTTCTTATGGAAAAGAGAAATTTATTTCCTGCTTACCTCGTTACTGAAGGAATTCTCTTCCATTTTCTCAGTTTCTGCCTCTGCCAGAGGGTTTTTCAGGGTCTGTAAGAACAGTGCAGCTTTCCTTTTGCGCTCTGCTTGTAGCTGCTTCTCCTTGGATTCTTTGGAGGCCTGTGCAAGCTTCTCCCTTGCAGCAGCTGCTAATCTGTCCTCTAGTTTCTGCTTTGCTAAGAAAGACAATTAAGCAGAGAGTGATTCTGGGGGAACTTGGCTTTCCTTGAAATAAAAACATACAAAAATATCACAAACCAGCAAACAGCCTCTCCAGCCATTCTCAAGCCTTTCTAATATATCCATTCAATGACATGATAAAGATATATCAGATTGAAATTAGGAAATTCCAAGCATCTTAATTCACAGATATATCATCTGCTTGATGAAAAGCAGTACAGGGGAAGTAAAAACTTTTCAACTTAAAAAAACCCCAAATGATAGGCCCTGGGGAGGAATGGGGGCAATTTGATTCTTTTAAAATATCTTTTCATTCAAATTCACACAGCATACCCTTCTGTCCTTTCCTAGTAACAAGAAAAACCCACATGAAGACTTAATGGCATTGCATTATAAGAGTAACAAAACATCAACTAGGTGATATTAGTCTATATGGGAGTGCTATATAACTGAAAAATAGCTTGAAGCAATTCATTGTTCTCTGAAGAAAATGAGAAACAGATATGCCTTTGCTTGGCTCTGTTAATGCAATCTGGGAACTAAAAGGTTAGTGTTTTACTCAAGGTTGTAATGGAAAACAAAAAAAATATTCAGAAAGATCAGGCATTAGGGTAAAGCACTTGACAGCAGTCCATTAAAAATCTGATTTTTGCTGAGCAACTAATGAAGATTCGATTCTTAACAATAAGAAGGAAATAGTGGTAAAAGAAAAGAATTCTGATTGCTGTTAACATGACACAGAAAAGATTCAACACACTAAAATGTCACACATTCACATGACAGTTATGCAGTTTCCCTGAAGGACTCAAAGCTTCATTTAGTTTTCAGTGCCACATGGAATACCTTGTTTAGCTTCCAACTCCTCCTGTGTAAGTTGAGGTTTTTTCTCTTCCGGAGCAGCACAAGGTGTGGTAACTGCTGGAGTATGGTTTGAAGCACTGTTAGCAGTCTCTTGGCCTTCCTTTCCCTCCTCCTCCTCCTCATCACTGTCATCATCTAATTTAACACGGTTTTTCTCCAAAGGAAGAAGGTCGTTTTCTTTGGCCTTGATTGCAAAGCTTATTGGAGCAAACGATGCTGTGAATGAATGGGTGAGATTTCACACATCATTAGGCAACACAACCGGGTTTTTTTTGAACAAATTTGTTTTTAAATAAAGGTTGGAAACTTCCTTTGTCTGTAAAGACCTGAAAAAAGATACAGCATTAATTTCTAACCCATTTATCCAACATGAAATTTCAGTGAATAAAGAATGGAATTTCTCACACATTTCAAGCAAAGCAACCTACTACCATATGGTCTGCTGCAATGTATATCTTCCTCAGGATGCCTTTTGCATATATATCCTATAAGATTTAAATATAGTAATTAAATTACATACCAAGGTTTATTAAAATACATGCTTTGATTCTGGTAATTCTGGGTGCAGGAAATATGCTCAGAAACAGAGAACTCAAGCATTCCAAGAGAAGTGATAACAGTGATTTTCCAAATTTTTCACGTGACAAAACAAATCCTAAAATGAGATTTTACTTCCTCAGAGGCAGAAGAAAAATCTAGTGCCAATGTTATGTCTGTCTTGCAGCCAAGTACAGTATTTAGGTTACAATAAAGTGGTATTTGTACCATATTAAAGGAAATGAAAATAAATATTAATAGGAATGAGACTGTCATGAAATGACTCTCACTGGTTATATTCCATCATCCGAATTTGAGCAGATTACTATTATGAAAGCACAGGCTCCAGTTTGCCATTTATTAATAACACAGAAAGAAACAATACCATTTTCTGGTGAACACTGTGTTCCCTTAACAAAGCACCTCTGAAGACAGGGAGAATTGCTCCTTCCCCAAGAAAGCTTCTCAAGCTGCCCAGGGAAGAAAGGGAGTAAGGACAGTGAGGAAACCACAGCAACGAGCCTGGAGCCTGCAGGCCCTGGAGGGAATGGGAGTGCAGTAAGAAGCAGGAAGAGAGAAGAATTCCAAGGGACCACAGGATGTAGATAAACTTAGGAGCAACTAAGTGAGGTGGCAGGAAGGCAGCTTCCATCCATGGAAACACAGGTCAGGAGTGGGTTTTCTGTTTCTTCTTTTTTTTTTTTTTCTCCAATGGCTTTCAGTTCTGGTTAAAAAAATTAAATTTCTAGTTTTTACTGCAAAAAAGGAGAATTTTTAAGGTATCTTTTCCTGATAGGCCAGGAAATCAGTTCCCAGATACAAATAATCTCTACTCAGGGCACTAACAGTGTGTTAGCTGACTTTGTTTGACTGGCTTCCAGAAAGATCTTCCCCTTCTGTCCCCCTGCTGCTACGACTACGAGAGGAAAAACATTCCACTGAGACATGAAAAGGGGTCTTTTTTTCCAGCATGACTAATGTCCAACACAGGAAGACTGAGCAACAAGCCTAAACTACTTCCTCCATATGTATGCTTTCAAATCAGACCACTGCTTTTATTCAGAACAAATGACTTCTTTCTTGCACAGAGCTTGTAACTGCCAAATTCAAAATGACAAAAATAAGATTCTGCTGGGGTCGACGATGAAAGCCTTCAACTTAGCACAAAACCAAAGTGAAACCATTTATTTTGTCAGCCCATAAACACCTGATAGTCTGATAAGAAAGAAATATGAAAGCAATCAAATTACTTATTTCAGTCCCTTTTTGATGCCTTTGGTGCAAATGTATTTTTCGCATGATGAAATTCTTTTCCTCTCTCCCACCTTCTTTTTTTTTCCTTATGTACCTGTTAACAAATACTTTCATGCCCAATAAATCATGTTAACATACCTTTCACCAGTTTGCCATCACTGACAGCTTTAGGAGGAGGAACATCCTTTTTAGTTCCTGGAACTCCTTTAGAGCTTGGCTCAGAAACATCTTCAGGTGCATGTTCATCTGCAAACTGAGTCTCGCTTGGTGTATCGCTGGCAGTGTCTGCTGGAACATCTTCAGAGGAAGATACTCCCTTTTCAAAAGAAATGTGCAGAATTACTAACTGGGTGGTTATGAAATAATTAATGCAGCGTCTGTGGAGCTGCAGTTTTGCCAGCCATTTCAAAAATCACATTATCAGCTAATCACATAACAGCTATTTTTATATCACTGAGCACTCATGACCATAAGTCTGCCTCATGTAAACCCACTGTGGGCTGTAAAATCTACAGACCTACTGTAAGAACATTGTTATTTTACAGCAAAGAAAATGTTCTTCAGCTGATACACTATTGCCAAAAACTGCTTTAAAAACTATATTTTTAAAATTAGACCCTAAAAGCATATCCTTTTTTTCCCAAAGTATATTCTTTAAGGTCTTGACCTTCAGGGTCCCAGACCAAACCCATTAACGTTGATTCCCAGGGACAAAATACAAGCTCACAACACGTTTTTCCTAATGTACAATTGCATGATAACTTCTTCAACAGAATCAAGTTTTACAGGGGTCAACATGGGTTGATTTGTTCCAACATCTTGCTGAAGAACATTGGGCCTAGCAGTGTTTTTTGATACAGTGCAGATGTGCTGAGATTTCTCAAAGGAGTAAAGAATTCCTGGTTGTGCTATTACATGACTGAATCATTCAGGACCATCTCTGAACTCACAGTATAAAAATTTCAAGACGGATATTACAGAACATTCAAAATATTTACATGGTGAGTCAGGTGATGACATTAAGTAATTTAACATTGAAATGTGCCTCTCAATAAATAGTTTGGTTGCATTCCACTGCCTGTTGTTAAGTATGTTTGATGTTGAAATTGAGGCATTGAGCAGATCTTCCCTGCAGCCATTCCCTGACCAACAGAACTAATTTCTGTAAAATCCTCAAAGGGGAAAAACACAATGAAATCAAAGACTTCATCGTGTATTTACTGAGGCCAGTAGTACAATTTCTTATTAACTTTAATGGCCAAAAGGAGAAGCCTCAATTGCATTAGTTGCCTACACATGTATTGCTAAAGCATAAAGATAATATTGAAATCATTATTTAAAAAAAATGAAGAGAATGGCATTATCTACAAAGCCATGCAGTACAAAAATATGCATTGCTACACTTGACCTCGAGGGACTTAAGTCAGCTTCTGGTGCTTCTTAGCTGTACTCATTTGAACATTTAAAATGAATCCTTTATTATTATGCTTTGGTTAGTGTACAATTTCCCCCCCAATAAGTGTTAATAAGTCCCTATTAATTATCTAAGTATTAAGAATTCAACCCACTGGTTTGCAAATAAGACATTCTAGAATAACAGTCAACATTGTGGCACAGGACAATTTTGCTTGCAATTTATCAGCTGAGTAAGATAATATTTACCACAGCTTATCTTTAAAAATAGTTTTTTCACAACATTTTTCACTATTAAAACAAAACATGAGACACAAGTGTTTCAAACAGCAATGAGTATTGAATTTCTTCATTTTCCACAAAGCAATTCCGAGGAGTTTACCCACAGGCCTACCTTCTTCAGTTTAAGGCTCCCCAATCTAAGCCTTGAGATGACAAATGACATAGGGCCTAAAAAAAAAATAGCTCTTTCCCATGAAAAGTTAACATCAGATAATGTAGTTCTGATACTATTTGCAATTTTCTTTTCAGTAAGAGAACAATCTAATTAGCTAGCACGAGAACAGTTAAAGACATGGATGCCAAGGCTGGCTATCATCTTCTAATAACATGGACTAGGAGAAGCAAAGCAAGTAGGAAACTCATGTGAGATTCTGAAGCTCCAGCATTGTTGCAGTCATGACAGGACTCTTAACAAAACCTCCCTCAGAAAAAAACCATGTCAGAAAACTAGTCCAGCCTCTGTGCTACTGTTGTACAAAGAACCATGAGGCACATGAGAAGGTGTGGGTGTTAAAAGCCAGACCTCCCCTTTCTGACAGCACAATGCTGATCACAATCCTACAAAGCTCTAAACCTCCACAAAGCATACATTCCTCCTATAGAAAGCCCAAAGATTTTCAGGTGGTCATTTTATATTGCAACCACAGTGAAGTGGCTTATACTGAAAAAGAATTAAGCACCACGCCACCTCACATATCCTTACTTAAATGCCATACAAAGCTAAAAATCAACAAAAAAAGTATTCACATCCTTTACTGAATAATTTCTCCATAATTCAGTGATCCATTTTTAAAATGTCTCATGGTAACACAACAGATAAACCAGGCCTTTTCTCACTTTCACTGCATTTTTAGTAGAAGTATATACAAACACACATGTACCTGGCAGTTGTCACTGCTCTCTTTTTGAAGGAAGAACTGTTTTTTAAATTCATAATAAGCATTATATTGGTGCCATGGTTGCAGGAACTCAAACCTGTGAAAAGAAAACTGCATATCTGAAAATGCACATGAACATAGTGAATACCAACAATCCTTTACCATCTAATTTTCTCTAGCAAATGAAACATGGAAGGACTCTTATTTATGCTTAAACTTCAGAGGATACATATTCAGAGCATGCTTACTGGAGACATTTTCAATAGGCTGTTTTTTTTGAGAATTTGGGCAATAATGCTTTGATCTTACTTTTAAGTAGATCCCTGAATTTCAAATTAAAAAAAAAAAGACAGTACTTATCTACTTGAAACCCACATGCCCTGGTAATATATTTAAAAACAAAACTGTCAACTTTTAAAATACAAGTTTAAATAACATTTTCTCTTACCTGAGATCATTCTTGGCACGAACACTGGTTTCAAATTTTACCCCATTCCTAGCAACATACTCAGCCAGCTTATCAATGACAGGTTGGATATCTGGAGGTGGAGGTATAATGGCAACCACTGGAGCAATTGTGCTGAAAACATCAAGAGTAAATGGTTTTCATAAATAGAACATAAATATCTTTCAGACTCTTGCTTTAATAACAACAAAAAACTACACAGAGGTTTGTTCTCTGTATGCATTTAAACTTGATTCAGTAACAGAACACTCCATATACTAAATATTCCATACTGAAGTGCAGGAAGAGCCCTCCAAACAATGAAAAAATCTGCACAAGGTACCTTGTAGATGTTGTGGTGGAAGTCAACCCACTGCTGCTGTCACTTGTGTCTGGGGGAGGTGGAGGTGTGGTGCCAGGGGGAGGAGGCACTGTTGCTACCCCTGTAGTGCTGGACACAGTCACCCCTGCAGGCAAGGTGCTGTAGTAGGTGGCAACATCTATTCCTGGAGGTGGAGGTGCCAGGCAATAGGTGCCATCAGGGAGCATGTAGTAGCTGTAATACATGGCTGCCACCGTTGCTACAAAAAGACACATTTAAGAACAATGTTCTGATTAGAAGAAAAACACCCAGTTAGAAAAAAAGTTATTGCATCAGTACTAACACACTGAGAATTCAGATTCACAGCACACACTAAGAAATGGCACCTGATCTCTTGTGTAAAAAACAAACAAACAAACAAAGAAATAGAAGGTGGCTCATGTTAATGCTCTTAGGATGACTGAGAAATATGTGGAGTAAGGGACAGAATGCAGAAGTACTGAAGGTTACAAGTAATAAAGAATGCACCTGCAAAGGCTCAGGAGACTGAGGAAGAATAAACACACAGGATCAAGCATGAAGCCAACGTATTCTCTTCCTACCAGCACCCACACACAATTCATCAAGACACTCCAGCAGCTGCCTAATCACAAAGCACTTACAATCAGAGGAATATTCTGCCTGGGATGTCTGCACAGCTGCCCCGTCTGTCGACTGTGGTGTGGATGAGTTATTATCTGACTGGGCTTTGCGCACCAGTGCTGCAAGGGGGTGATCAGGGTCTACCACCTTCAAAGGCTGGAAAGGTTTTCAGAGGAGAAAAAGAAAAAGAGATTAAAACTGGAAGTCCATATTTAAGGTATAACTGCATCAACATATTTGGGAAAGCAAATTTATGTAAGTTAATAGATCTGGATAATTCTGCGCAAACTTCTAAAAGAAGTTAATCTTTTTGTAGCTCTCATGTCAGAATCAACATCTCTGAAAATTAGTGGAAAACAAACCAAAAGTAATTCCATCTGAACAGAAGTGCATGACATAAAAAAAAAGTGGTTATTACTGTTAGCCATGTACTGCCATGGCTGGGATAAGCCACAGAACCTGCCTTGTCTAAGCATCAGGCAGCACCACAGCCATTCCTCTGAAAGCCTCAAATACATCCAACCATCTGTCAGTCCCAGCCCAGACTCAAAAAATAAAAATAACTAACACATCCAGCAAAATTTACATGTAATGAGTAGTAAATTCTAGTGAAATATTATTTGCTGAAAGTGTCATTTCATGTCAACATTTTATTTACTAAAATCTAAAATGAAAACATTCTCAGCTTATATACAGAAGGCATTAAATACCTTAATCTCTTCTGCTTCAACACAGGTTCTGTGGGATAAATCCTTGAGTGATGCCCTCAATACCAGAGGGCATCAAAAATAGAAATATAATTCTTACAAATGGAAAAATAACAATTTATGTACTAGAGAAAAGATAACTCAAAAGCCTATCAAAACAGACCTCAATGACAGTCTGAAAAAACCCCCAAACCTTTGTCAATAAAAGACCTGAACACCTGCATATTATAATTTTTGTGTCCATGAATCAGGTGTTTTACAAGACAGAAAGTAATTTTAATAGGGTCAAGTACCTTCATGAGCTCTTCAAGCCTACTGCATTTTTTAGATGCAAAGAGACTCGGATGCAGATAATTTCCATCATCGTCGTCGTCATCATCATCATCTTCCTCAGACTTGACTCTCGAGTCTAAACAAAAGCAATGTCTGAATTTTAGCTGGGTTTGCTATGAGTTTGCATTGGGAGAGAAAGATGATACAGCACTAGCATGAATTCTTAAGGAAGCCTCAATTATATAAATCAGTTTATTCACAAATACACAGATACAAGAAGATATTGCCAGACATCAATAACACTAACACTTAAGTGTTGAGTCCTTCTGTTGGGCTTGAGCTTTATGAGTTTCTAAAACCTCCAAAATCACAGCAGCTGCTATAGCTGAAAGCTTTCCAAAACAGCATCTTTTCAAAAAATCTCCTCCAATTTAAGCAAAGTTTTGAATCATCACATCCACCTCAGCTGGGGGTAACACCAAAGAGACGTGGCTGCTTTACCCACGACCCCAGTGGCCGTTTCACTGACTCCCCGCCCGAAGCCAGGCTGTGAAAAGCAACAACTCACGTTTCTTCTCGTCCGCTTTGCTCTCGGAAGGGGCAGCGTATCGCCCCTCCTTCATGGCCTTCTGGATGAACTTGTAGTAGGGGTTGAGGTAGTGGTCGAAGCGCAGGAAGTCGAACTGGGAGTTGCGGGCCTGCTTGGCCTTCAGCATGATCTCGAACTGCGCTCCCTGCTTGCACACGAAGTTGGCCGTCCGCTCGATGATCGCGTGCATTTTCGCTGTCGGCGGCTGTGGGAGGGAAATGTCATACATTTGTGTTTTCATAAGCGGCTTGTAAAGGTGTGTTACAACTCCAAAGGGAATTAGAAAGAACAGGAGCTCCCTGCCCTTCTCAGCTTTCTCTGGCAGCTCAAGTTTCGGGATCTCTCACAACTAGTGAAAGCACGTCAGCACTACAAAATAACCAACACAGTCCCAAGCTGCTCGTTCAGTTCCTTTTGCAAGATCCTCTCCTTCCATCAGCACAACTATTTCTGCCATTGCACATCAAACTGAAAGGGGAACAAATCCGGGGTGAGTTCGGTGTTACAATACCTCAAGGCTATCTGAAGACTCATAATAGATGGTCTTCATCCCCAGAGCTCTCCTTAATTCTGTTACCTCTGAGTGTGCAAATATTGTTCCCCAACTAGAGAAGTTTGTTACTTTGCATTTGCTTGGAGGGAACATGTTGTCTCTCAAGACCAACATAAGAACTATAATTCCTATGTGCTGCCACATTCCCCTAAAGAGTCATTGAACGCCCTAACAATAAAAGAAAAAATAAAATTAATAAAGTTACACAGCATCCATGCATTCCACTCCTGAAATCCCATCTAGGGAGCACTACCATATCAAACCCAAGAAGAGAAGAGAACAGAAGTACAGTAAAAGAATGAATGAACATCATTCACTGTCTTTAATTTCATACTCAGATAGCTGTTTGTCTTGTGCTTACTAACTGTAGAAACACATACTCTGCATGCCTGTAAAGACTGAAGTGTCACACTAATGATTTGTTTTAGCTTTGCAATTTTATTGGTTTAAATACAGAACTATGTTGCAAACCTCAGAAAATGGTTTTCATTAGACTGGAAGCATGGTGCTTCACGTAGGGAAAGACATCTGAATATTATCAAACAGCCCATTTTTAAAGGCTGCTTTCAGACAACTGGATCGTCTACCAGGACAACATGTCCAACATGTAAAATAACTAATTGTTACAAGTTTTACTTGTCCCTTTAAAATCCTAACAAAGATTATTTTAATTAGAGGCAATGAAGTTTTTAATAAACTGGTAACAATTTGTGCATTATCAGTTTCACACCATATATCAAGTTTTTCTGTTTCTATCTCTCCTCAGAAGTTATTAACTGATAATTTCCTCTTACAGTCCACTTTCATAGCATCCGTAGACCTCTTAAAATGCACTGGTGAAAAAGTCATCTCTGCCCATAATCACAGTCTGAAGCAGTGGAAGACCTCCTGCATCCTGGACACAGCTCTCCTATTCCAAGTTGCAGAAGGACATTAGTGCTGCACTTGGAGTTGCCACACAGTGAACCTTCCCCAGCTCACTAGAGCCTCTGGACTTTTTATGCAGTTGTGCTGACTCATCTTCAATATCACATATTTGCATTTTGCATTGCTCTGTATTACAGAAGTTATTTCATATCTGTCTTTGTTGAACTGCACCTTGGAGGTTGTGAGCAAGGTCTCCACATTAGCAAGCTGACTCTCAAATTTTAACTTAGTTCCAAGCAGCTTCCTCTCCAAAATGATTCAAAGTTTACAAGTGACCTTTACCAGGCTTCTATTCCTCCCAGCAGTTGAAATAAAAAACACAGAATGAATATGTTCCCTGGTAAAGCTGAATGACTAGAACAACAAAAACAAATCAAGGCTTGTAAAAAACCAAATTCTCACAATTCTCAATCCAAGGTCAAGTATACACTTGTATACATATACAAGTATATGACTTGTTTTCAGAGCTGCTGTCTAGACATTTTGATGGTTGCTGGTTTTTTTTTTACTCAAAATCAAATATGCCTATATTTGCTTTCTGTTCATGTGAATACACTGGAGTTCAATAACTGACTGGGAAATTACTTTGGTAAGTCCCACACTGCATTCTGCAACATCCACAGAAAATACATCTTAAGTTTCAGAACAAAACCCAAGCCAAGCAGCTGTCTAAACCAACAGTCTGTCACCTCTCTCACCACCAGTTACTGCTTGGAAACAGTATCCAAATGCAAAATAAGCAGCTTCTCTCTGAGAACTCAAGGTTCTTATTATAAGGCTAAAGTATAACTCATTATTTAAAGGCAGCATATAAAAATCTTCCCTGAATTTAGAACTAGGTTGGTAAGCAGCTCACTAATGAAATGCATTATAGATTGTAGAGAAGAGGAAGTAAAATTAAAATAAATTGCACACTAGTTTGGTTAAATAGCTCTTATTTCATGTAAAAAGACCACAACAGGATAAATATTTTTAATTAAAAGCTAATGAAGTAGAAAAACACTCTTACACAAATATCCTGTGCTCACTATTATTCTAGCAGAGTGCTTTGAATCTTTAGTGACCAAGGTTATCAAGCTGAAAATATCAAGTTGAGCCCATATATAAATTAACACTTTCGTGACTACAGTTATAGAAAAAGGAATATTATTTGACTTCCCAGTATCTTCTATAAAAATTGATATAAATTGAAAACCCTCAAGGTTAGAACTGTACTCAAGCAGGTGTCTGTTCAGCAAACTTCAGGAGGCAGAAAAATACGCATGTTGCAATTAAGTTTAAATTATGTAGCAAATTCTGGTGACATCACACAAAGGAAAGAGCTTCTACAAACTTCTGGAAGCTAATACTTTGAAGTTATTTCACACTTAGGCTAGTTTCAAAAACAGCCTTTACACTTGGTCAATTCCTATCCCCTTCAGATTGGGACTCAATTAAAAAGAATCCAGAGAAAACCTCCTGAATAGAAGCAATCTTTTGGTTTAATGGTCCTTTACGTTCAGAATGTCAGCCTTGACATCTCGGCAAGAATCCATTCCAAGAACAACTGCCCTTTCTCTGCATTATCTAAAATAATATCACAAGTGATACTAAATGCACTCTGTACAAGCCCTGCAATCATTTCACTGAGAAAAAAGAAGATTCAACAGTGTTCACAGAACTCAAGAATTCAAGAAAGAACATTTGAAATGAAGCCGCTCTTTTAGAATAATTTAAAATAAACCGCAGTAAAGTTAATGGAAAAAACCCCAACCCAGTCACCAAACAGTAGAGCACCATCAGCTCCCCAAAAGTTGGCACAAGTGTAGCTGCATTAAATGTACACACATACCAGTTCCACATCAGAGGGGACATTCAGTCCCGGAGGGGCAACAAAAGGTTCTTCATTTTCTTCTATATTTTCTGTCTGAGCTGCTTCTACAAGAAATGACAGAAGAAAATATATAAGGTCAAAAACAATTATTAAAATAAAGTATGCCTAAAAGGATGTGCACTCAAGGAATTTATCAAATGCAACTATAACCAGCATTTGCACTGAAGACATTTAAATATGGTTATAAGGAACAATTTGTTTAATGTTCTGTTATTTGCTACAGCAGAAACGTCCCTCTGAAAATATTTTGCTTTACAAATTGTTATAATAATTGAAAAGTTTACTTTAGAAAGTAACTTACTGTATTATCTATTCTATTGGCTTTAAGAGAAATTGTATTCCAGGTTTCCCCTTACAAACTAGACAGGACCAAGTGCATGGACACCTGACCACAGGAACTCTGGGCACAGCAGAGCAGCCTCATCACACATGAGATGTCAAAACAATCACTGCTCACAAACCATGCAACAAAGGGACTTTTTGGTTGCTTTCTGGTAGGTTGTTTTTTTGTTTTGTTTTTTTTTTTTTTTGTAATGAACTTGAATAGTTTAACTCCCCAAAGGCACAGAGAAATTTCAGCATCAAGGAAAGAAGGAAGAAGCAGACAAATCAGAATGGGAGTGCTTCTTTTGGCAGCAGCTCCAGCTAACACTGTTTGGTGATGGAGTCTAAAACAAATGAATTAAACCCCAGAAGAGACAATGCAATTCAGCATCAGATAGAGCACAGAAAAAAACCCTTTGTGGAATGTAACACAGACACTGCCCTGACACAATCTCTCAAACACAGCAGCAAAAAAAATGAATAAGTTTTAGCACCTAAAATGATCCTGCACTGCAGCACACACATCTTGGTAAGACAAGCACATCTCATACCACAGTAACACATCAATACATAGTTAGGCAACCCAACTGTTAATTAAACACTTTACTAAGACATAGTTCAAAAACCATTGAAAGTTTGCTTAAGGCTTCATGCTAAAAATACAAAGTTACTGCAATTAGAGGTGGGAACATGAGAACTTAATTCTGTACTTTTTAGGTCATGGAGTGGGCATACTGTGTTGAAGACAGACTCATTTCTAATAATTAAGATGACAAAATCTAAATTTAAAAAATACATATTCTTATTAATTACTATTCTGTTTACAATTATATTTTCCTTCTTGACTAAGAAACACAGTGTCAACAGACAGCCATGTGAGGAATTACTAGTTTTTTCTGCATAAGAATCTGCAAGACAGCAGAATTAAATTCCCTGACTAATGCAGTATTGACTGTGCTGTAACAGAAAACATTTAAGCTCATCAAGAACAAAGTCTGCAAAAAGTCAGTAACAGAGTCCCATAAAGACTTTGATGAAATGCTTTGAGAATTTTTAATTGCATTTTAATGACACACACATTTTCAGCCTGCAACTGCAAGACACAGAGGTGCAGTGTCCTCCCTCTCAATTAACCCTTGCTATTTTTACCCCTTACCTCTTTGTTTTGCAGGCTGATGCTCCTCCTCCTCAGTGGGTTCTGAAGGGTCATAGTAATCACTGCCATAACGGAATCCCACTGCATTATAGGTACCATCCTCTGCCAAAGCTTCACTCAGTCTTTTATATTCCTCCTCTTGAACAAAAATGCAATTGCCAACATTAGAACATATTTGGAAGCTAATTGATTAAAAAAAAAAATAGAAGTAATAATTCTTACTTTAGTTTTAAAATTAGAAGCTTTCACCTGATCATTTTAGCTTTCATTAAAAACTGAACAGAAAAACACAGCATGTAACACATGCTGACAACTTAATTCTTCTGGAAGAGACACGGGCTGCGGATTAAGACATTCTAATGGAATTATGCACGTAAAGCACGGAATTTCACTTATACAACACTAAAAAAGAAGCACAATGTGTTTATTTTGGGGCATTTGGGGGGGTCTGAAATCCCAGTCTGCCCTCAGAATCTGGGCAATTTCTGTGTGGCTCTACAGTTAAACTATCCTGAGGTCCTCTCACATAGGCAAAGACTCCCGCTTTTCGAATCCACTGGGTACTGTCAAGATAACATCAGAAAAAGAGAGTATAAAATTAGGAGTAAATTTAATTTCGTAATAATTTCTTTAAACATGTGCTAAACCCAGGAAGTTTCCTTGAGCAAATACCTTGCCTTGCCTCCTCCTCAAGCAAGTCCGTATGCAAGGCTAAATACCTCTCTTCATCACAGAGGGCTTCTATTCTAGCCTCCTCTTCGGACAACTGATAATCTCTGTTCCACGTGGAATATTCAGCATCGTATTCAGAAAGGTCATGCAGGTGACCACGCCCATCATACCTGCAGGATGAAACAGCTGGTCAATGCAAAGAACTTAGGGCTTGGGTTTATGTGACTACTTAAAATACTTACCCATTAAAAATGAAAAAAAAAATAAATACTTATACGTTAACGCAAACTGCCTTTTTTAGAAGTTACGATTAATTTTGCTAATCATTTGTCGCCAACTATCGAAAATTTAACAGTCTAGACTCCTCTCAAAGAAACTAATAAATTATTAACAATTAAAGGCAAAAAGGTATCCTTTAATATTTTTTTTTTTTTAAGTGGGATCCATTTCCTTAACAGCTTCTTACCGTACGTGCTTCAACCAACCAATCAATGTCACTTGCAAAATACGTTTTTCTGGAAAGTCAAATAGCTTACATTCACACAAACCCGAGTACATAAATACCTATCCGTAAGAACCAAACGGTCGAAATTTCCTCGCTTCTTTCTGCTAGTCCCGAACTCTCAGGAGAAATCTTCAC
The DNA here is from genome assembly GCF_025592945.1 of Manacus candei. NCBI lineage: Eukaryota > Metazoa > Chordata > Aves > Passeriformes > Pipridae > Manacus > Manacus candei. The sequence continues at coordinate 1,048,910 of NW_026138151.1, read as the reverse complement.
CATAGAAACTTGCGTCCATTGGAGGTAAAATCATGGCTAGGCTCGGCCCCTAGCCATTTGGCTGAGGAAATAAGTTCTGGGTTATGTGATAGAGAGACACACATACATAGGAACAGTAACATAAACATGCAATTTAAGGAGGTTTCACCGCAAAACCGGCAGAGATCAATGACGGACAGTTCCCGTCTACCAGGAAACGGTTTGGTTTGCAGGAAAAGCACTGCCCTGGGATAATGTTTGTGCACCAGCAAGAGAAACTGATTGGAAAAGTAAAGTGACAGTAAACTCGACTCCGCTGAGGTGTCTTCCCACACACAACTCTTGACTTGTGCCAACTCGCTAGACCAAAAACAAAGAAAGTAAATATTCTTGTAGCAAAAAAGTGAATGAAACACACAGGTCTGGTTAATCAAGCTCTGTCCACAGGCAAACTTCAACCCAAGTCTTCTCATAGCAATGTGCTTTTCTCAAAATGGTGACAATGGAGACTTCCTGCTGCTGGAGATAAAAGGAATCTAAGCTTCCAAAGGAGTTTATAAGATTAGCAATTGCAAGCTGCCTTAACTCACAAACGTCCGTTATTCAGGTGTTTCAGTACCTGTGCACTGACAAGCACATACTCAGTGTTTGCTCCCTACAATTTCTGTGCCACCTGGGAACGGGGCTGCTGCTGCACAGGACCCCAAAACCGGCCTCTACCTACCCACGAGATCTGTCACAGAAGAGATCTGGATCACAGGTGTGCAACGTAACACTTCCATTCTCACGTAACTGAGAACGAAACACAGCTACAAACACTTCTGGTTGTTTTTTCCTGTGTTTGTGCTTATTTCAATTTATCAAACTAATTTCAACGATAAAAAAATCATTAACAGTACAGACACCAAAACAGTGCAAGGGCACCTCTTTTTTCTCCAGTCTAATGGAAGGGAGTGGAAAGACCTTCCTTTATTGACCATTTTCCAAGCCAAATGCAGCTCTTAAGTCATAACAAGAAAATCAAGTCTAGCACCAAAGCAATGATGAAATTGAGGGAACAAATATCTACAGTATGTCATGTGATCCTTTTCAAACCAAAATCCTTCAATCTTTCCCACTGAGGTTTTCAGGGTCAGCCACAACTCTTAAATTATTCTTTCAGTGCTCCACTCAAATATAACCAACCTGACCTCCTATCTTCCCTCTCTCCAGCAAAACATGCAGAAAACTCTTTCTGAATGAATTAATTTCTAAATCCCACCCTGCACTGCTGAAACAACTCAGAGACCAGAAGGAACATCAAGGCAGATTCTATTCCTCTCTCTGGCCACGAACCCGAACCTACTGCATGAACAACCACAAAAAAAAAAGCCACCTCTCACATAAAATTTGAACAGCAAGCATCCAAAATCAACTCCATTCTGACTAATACAGTGACTCATGGCACAAGGAAAAAGTAATTAGGCCAAGAATTACTTTTGGGGTGTCCCACCAACAGCCTGCAGCCAGATTATGTAGGAGAAATAAGAAATCCCCATTTGCTCTGAGGTGGGTAAACACCTCTGCACTGTGTTCTCACCTAGAGAACACACAGCGTGCCTAGCAAGGTATTCCCAAAGCAGTCGGGCTCCCTTGGACTGACTCCAAGTGAGAAGCTGAGAATGTTTGTGGTCCGCACTGAGAAGGAACAGCCCATTCCCGCTCTCCGCTCCGCCCTGCGGGGCACAGGGACCACCGCGCACGGACGGGAACCTCCAGCGCCGCCGGAGCGGGGAAAGCCGAGTTCCCGCTGCCGGGGGGGCCCTGCAGCGACACCAAAGCAGCCCCCGGAGCGCTTTTCCAGGGGGAGCTGCCCTCGAAGAACATCCCCGCTGCTCATCCCCCGCCCTCACCTGCCCACAGCACAAGGGGGGGAACAGAAAGAGGCTATCACAGGAGGAGGGCTCGCAGCAGAGTCTGGGGGGTTGTGTTACACCGACCTATCGATCATGATCTTGGGGTCTCCCATCCAAGGAATAAGGTGTCGCCCCTGTTCCTGGTACTGAGCCTTCTCATCATCCCGAAACAGCTTGCAGGCATAGCCGAACACCAGCAGCTCCACACGGCTATTCCCGCCTCCACCTCCACCTGCTCCGGGGGGCCCGGGCACCGCTCCCCCGCCTGACAACAACATTAGGGGCGGCGGGCCTGCTTCTTCCGAAGTCCGTCGAGACCCTCCGGCCCCTCCGTACATCCCCGGGGGCCTCAGCGAGGCAGCGGCAGCTCGCAGGAACAGCGACTGTCCGAGCAGCGAGTCCCCGCCAGGGCCGGGCCCACGTTAAACCCTCCAGCCCAGGAGCGCCACTGCCGCCATCACCCGAGACAAAATGGCGGCGCTTCCGCTTCCGCTGGCGGCGCAGGGGCAAGGCCGGGCTGGCTCTCGCGAGCAGCAGATTCGCCTCAGGCTCCGGCAGCCCGGGTGTGAAATCCGGGGGAAAACACAGCCCAGCTTGCTCCGTAGCACCGGAGAGGACACGGTGCGTTCGACGACAAGGGTCTCGGGGCTCGGCGAGGTCGGCGCGGGCGGGAGCAGGGGTATGGCGAAAGTGCGGAGCACGGGGGGCGGAGCGGCGCGGAGGCCCCGCCTCCACCGCACGGGGGTTCTGAGGGGCCGCCTGAGGCGGCTCCGGGGGAGGGGTTGGGGGTGTGCTCGGTCCGTGTGGGTCGAAGTGAGCCCGTCGGGGTTAAAAACAACAACCGAGAACAAATTTTTAATAAACAAAAATTCCCCGGAGCCCACAGGGGAGCGGGAGGCTGAGGGGGCTCGGCCCGTTTCGGGGCGGCAGAAAGTGGGGATTTACCTCAGGCAGCACCCGGGAAGCTCAAAGGGAGAGGAAAGCCTGGGAGCCAAGGAGGGAATCGCAGGATCAATTATGTTGGAAAAGGCCTCTGACATCGAGTCCAATCTTCGACCGATCACCACCATGTCAATTAGACCATGGCACTGAGTCCCAAGTCCAGTCTTCCCTTAAAAAGAAGAGGGCACTGAGGGAGATTTAAATATATATATAAACATATATATATATATATATACACATTTATATATATATATATATATATATGTATGTATATATATACATAAAGGACTATTTTTGCTGAAGTTGTGTCACCTGGCTTGAAATTTTCAATATTGTTTACCTCAGGGTGGTTACTTTAATCACTCTTCCAAGAAGTAAGAAGGAACAAATTGCTTTGCATATTTTACATACAATTCTGTCAAGAAACAAGTTTTTAGTGATTCACGGTGGAGGTTATTCCACAGCCTTTGTAACCAAAGGTTGGGGGTGCTCATAAAGGCAGGCAGAGCTGCTGGGGTTTTCCTGTGGGAAAAATTTCCTGGCTTCATTGTACACAAAGGAATGAAACATGTTAAGATAGTGTGGGGAAAACAGTGCAGGAGCAGTGGAAGAGACATGGATAGTTTGTATCAGCATCTAGAAATACCTCCTAGCGTGCGAACTTGCCGAAGGAGGATACTAGAAATGTCCTTGGATGTTTTATTCATCTGGAGTAATGAAATCAGAAATAATAATGTGTGGGAGTTCCTCAGTATCTTTCAGAGTGAAATGCAAAATCTGAATAAGCTTTCTAATGATGCTTTTAGGTAGCTGTGATGCATACACAGTTCCACCTGCCATTCCACAGCCTTGAAAAGATGGTTAAAATTCTACTAAAGTTAACATCTCTATCCCTGAGTGTGTGGAAGGTACTAGTAATCATCTGATACTTCAAAGTTATCAGTGAACAAATCTGCTAAAGGTAGATGCTTCAGAGAGATCTTAGTGTTTGATAAAAATAATGACTAAAGTTGTTTTAACAAAGACAGAAGTTCTAAGTGTAGCAAATGCCTGACCTTTGAGGAACAAATACAGACCTGAACACCAAGTATTACAGGTGAGAACACGCTTGACTATTGTGCAACAATTTTATACCAGCTGGAAAACATTTGGAGCAAAGAAAAGAGCAGGAAAAAACCATGGAAAGAACTCCAAGAAAAAAAAAAATAAAAGTTTTTGATGGGGGGTATAAGAAAGCAATATATGGTGAGGATTTTTTGACTTCCACGAGTCCTCTGGTAACACAAAGGATTCAGCAGAAAGATGGTGAGGCACAAAAAGAGCTCTGTGCAGCTGAAGTGGCAGCGTAATAGGATAACTCCAGACCATTTTAGTGAGATATCAGCGTTTGAGACAAGGACATGAACTGTGCATGAGTCAGATAAAGGACAAAATGGAAAACTTAGTTACAAAAAATGCAATTAGAGAGAGATAGAGGGAGTGATCTCTTTAATGATGAGCTGGCGTTTTCCAGAGCTGAGCCATTTGTAGAAGAACTAAGAGGCAACCAGAGCACTCAGGAAGGATAAAGCACCAGGTGTTGATAATGTTCCCACTGAATTATTAAGAACAGAAGGGGGTAATACTTTAAAAATTAATTTGTGTTGGTTTGGTAGTTTGTAAATAATGTAAAGAAATGGAAAAGGGGAATCACGTGTCTGTTTTTGGGAAAGGGGACAAAATGAATCCTGAGGCCCAGGGCAGCACCTTGCTGTTTTTTACAGCATGGGATGTTCTGGGCTGTTTGTTCACACATCATTAACCTGTAATCAGAAGAGAGATTCAGAGAGACTTCTGAAAGAACAGGACTACAGCACCATAGTTCTTTTCAGATTATTGTGTAACTGGGGAAAAGAAATAGGAACATAAGCAGACAACTTACAGGGATCTTCAATGTCTTTCAGAAAGCTCATCATAGTACATTATGAATTCACATTGGTATAAAAAAGCACCCATCCCTTTCCTTTTTCCTTAGTGTAAAAAATTAAACTTTTTTCCCTTTCTTTTTTACTCTGCATCAATGACTGGGGTGGAGTAGTGGTTAAGGATTTCCAGCCCTTTTTATTTAGAAGTTTGCTGCAATTCGTAGCTTAGTTGCTCACTTCATATGCAGAGTTACTTACCTCTTGCATGAATTGTATAAAGATTCTATTTACCTCTTTCTCTTAAAAAATGAGGTAAATCACTTCTTTTTAACACAGTGTTTTTACCTATTGACCACCTTTCTTATTCTTTTTTTTTTAATTTTCTTTTGAGTTTGTGTGTGTATTTCACTGCCTGCCAATTTCTATGACTAATTTATTTGGTTACTGTCTTTAGACCCAAGGACTCCTTTCTTGAGGGTGTAAGAAGCATAACTGCACTTAAATATAAACAGAAAACAATACACAAAGCTGTCTCTTTTCCCTTCCTGGTGCTTTCCTTTTTTCTGATTTAAGACAATCTCCACTGCTGTACTTTATAAGGCATTTTATTACTGTGTGCTTCAAAAGGGTAAATTAAAGCTTCTGAGTAGCACCAACAGTCGGTGTTGGATTTGCTCTTGAATTCTCATGGCAGTACCTTTGTTTTCTTATAATTTTTCCCCAAAAAAGTGCTTGTGTAAGAGACATTTTCAGCTTAAGTTTGCAACAAGCAATTTCAGTTACTGTACGAGAGGTTCTTAGAAGAAATGTAATAGTCTTAAAATGTAATCATTTTATAATGAACAAATTCTTTATGTTCAGCTCTAATCATAGATTTGGTTGTGTTGTTACTGTGTGAACCCTGACACAGGTTCTATAAGGAATGTGTTGTGGGTTTGCTTGCAAAGCTTAGTATCTCTGGAGAGTAACTTACATTAATCTGGCTTTTAAGTACTGTTCTGTCTTGAAGATAAAATAACCAAAATGAATGGAAACTTTGTTAGCACTGTTACACTTTGCACTGTTTGAGTGCAAAGTCAATGGTGTACCTGCCCTAGGGCAGGGAGGCTTACACTAAATTCCTCATGCAATGAAGCAGCTCACTCTGTGTCACAGCCTGGCCAATTGTATTTAATTTCCTCTTAGCCATTAAGGGGAATCCTCTCTGCAAAAGGAGAAAAGGCTTTAGATGAGCAGGTTTACTGAATACAAAAATAAACTTATTTTACCTACGAGCAATACCATTTGTCTAATGTTGTGATAGCATTCCCTGATAGAATTTCTAACTGAACCTTGATGATCATTGATCTGCTCCTTGAAGAGGAGAGTGCCCACTTGAGACACAAAGAAATAAATGCTTTCTGCTTTTTTTTTTTTTTGTACATTGTATCATTTGGAATACACAGATATCAAAATGTCAAAGTCTGCCCTTGTGTAACAGCCAGATTTATGATAGTGGCATACTAAAAGAACCTGAGACAGATTCATAAGCTTTAATGGGTTGTCAGACTATATTTGTTAGTAGAAACAACAGGGAAATACCGATTATTAAAGACTGTCATTTTATATGACAGAATGAACACAGAAACTAGTGAAAGGCTTACTTGCAAACTTCATGGCTCTGACAATTTGGAGTTTTTGCAAATGAAGCAAATGTTGTTCTTCAGCAGCCACTGCTTTCTTGAGGCTTCTCTCTCAAATGATGCTAAAGCACTCCTGGCCCTCTGTGTGCTTTAGAGAAATCAATACTGCACTCCTGTGTGCAAATAATTACTAAAGATATGGGCTGGGAAGACTACTAATCATTCCTGGAGGAAAAAGGTGGATCAGCAGCAGTTTGTGTTTTTTGCTAGCTTCTTTAATGTTCTGCAATCTTCTGTTCTACAGAGTATTTTTTGAAGATTTTATTTGCACGTAACTTTTAAATGCTTTACCAAAGGTGAGTCTCTCAAGATAACACGTGGAAAAGTTTCACAGGTAGGAGACATCAGAGGAGCTTTTAGGCCTCCTGTGGTGGGGGCTATACTGGGTGGTGATCTTGGTTTGCTTTTCATGCTGGTAGTTTTATGTCAATAAAGTCAGTTCATTAGTTCCTTTAATCCATAAGAAAAAACACAGGGATGTATAAAAAGATAAAACAAACCACCAAAAATTATTTTCCCCTCCCTTTGTTGTCCTACTGTTTGTGAACAAGTTGGAATATGATTTGCTCTCCTTTAGCTTGGATTCTTTCATTATTTGCCTCACAATTACTTTCTAATTCCTGAGAATGTTCTCCAATAGCAATTTCTTAAGTGTATTAGTCTGTGCAGAGTCATTTGCTTGCTAGACTGCCATTCCTATCACTGGGGGGTTTGTTGATCCATAATGGAAAGTAAAACCTTCAGTCCATATTATAGCACAGGAGCCTTGAATACAGTTATAATTTACTTAGGTTTGATGGAAAATTAACTTAAAATTTGACTGGGTTGAGCTGTAATGTTGATTTTGTCAAATAGAAATCAACTGTTCCTTTGTGTGTGGGTGAAGAGGAAAGAAACCTTTTGAAAGGAATTGCTGATGGAGTCTGCCCAGACTGCAAGAATCAGGACACAGGCAGTTTATCTAATAAGTCTGTGGGCAGCAATGTTGCTCTCAAGCCCTTGGTGGTTTACATGAGATTATGTCATCATGTGGACTTTGGAGGAAAAGTTGGTCTGTGTGAGATCCTCAATAAGCAATTGCTGTAACTGTAATATTTCATACATGCTTTTTTTATTAGATCTTACTGCAGCAAAATTTATAAGTCTAACACGTTTGAAAAATGCTTCTGGAAACAAACATTTCTTCGAGTCAGAATATAACTTTTAAAACTGGTAACTTTGGGGGAGACAGCTTACAAATCACAGCAGGCTCCAGTGGACCTATTGGTCATGTAACAGTAATGGCTCTCCAGGAGCGTGACAGCTGTCCCTGAGAGACACATCAACCCAGGGTCAGATGGCACAGTGGGACAAGAGGCTGTTTATGGCTCTGGGCATCCTGAACTTGGTTTTAAAATTCCTTTGTACAGAGGCCTCCAGCAACACTGTCCTTTGTGAGGCCACACAGAGATGCTGAGGATGAAGGCTGAAGTGCCTGCATATTGATATTGCCAGTTCAAGTAATCAAACCCAGTTATTTTTTTTCTCTCTAAGAATTTGAATTTTCTTGGATGAAAAGCCCTGAATTTTTTCTTTCAGTCTTCACTGTTTGGCTTCCAAATGTCTCAGCAGTGTCAAGTGTTTTATACTAAGCAGCTGCTGCTTTCAGAGTGTGCTACACACTGTGCCTTCAAAGCAGGCAGTGTGAAGACATATGTAATTTGCCAGGTCCTTCATATGTTTTTTTTTCTCTAGTGCAACTTGCTGTCATCCCTGGCAAAACTCTTGTCTTTCCTGTTCACACATCAACTGGGATCAAGTGAGGGACATGGGAAGGCAGTGGGACTGTTGTCCTTCCATGGTGGATCTGCTGGGTGCAAATATTTTGTGTTTCCATGATGGCAACACCTAAGACTTGAATCTAAAATATAAAAAAAAGGCTCAATGCCACTCTTCATTGAAGTGTAATTAAATACCTTAACCTCTGCTGTATATGACTGAGATAATGTCCATTCCTGAAGGTGGATGAAATTGGAAAAGGCACCTGAACTTAAAAGTGTATAGTTGGATCCAATGATTTATTTCAAATACTTCACTCTGAGATACATCTGAGTAGAAAATGCTAATTAAGAACTGAAAGAGACATCCTATAGTAGAATTTATTAGTCTAAAATTCATTGACTTTTTTTCCACAGTTGTGCATGTTGTGCATGCATGTTGTGCATGTTTCTTCCTCTATTGATGTCAATTCCCACAGCTGCTTCCTTTTTTTGATGCTGCTTTTGGTAATACATAGTACTATGTGCAAGGCTCAGGATATTATTGCTCTTAGGGGAAAAACCTGAGCTACCAAATTTGGAAGCAAACTCCAAAGAGCTCTCGATGCTTCATAAAGACCCTTCTCTGCTTAATGCAACCATTATGGTTTTTCTAGTTTGAAACTCTCAACTGCATAAGACATTCAGTCAGTACAACTTGTCTGTACAGGAGAAGCCAAGCCAAATACTTCTTTGTGCTGGGTGAGTTATTAAAATCTGCTCAGATTAGTCAAGACACACAGACAAGGCATATTTGCCATCTCCATCCTGTGTGCAGTTGTGACATAAAAGGAAAGTACACACAGTAGGGAGATGAGGTTGATCAGCACGATAAGCTGAAGTCTCAGCACAGAAGCAACCCAAGTCTTGTGATGTTTTTCCTATTTTTGTAGGCTTTCTAATATAAGAAAACTTCAAAGGCAGAGATGTCAGCCTAGTATCTGCCTCTATGCAGCCAAAATGATCTGTGTATCAGTACAGCTGCTCAGGCTCATCTGTGTGCTGGTCTAGTCACAGGACAGGACTTTTAATGGTGTTTTCTTTCTGGCTTGCTGCTGTTTGTCATCCTACATCTTTATTTCTTCACATTTTGTATGGGAGCACACTCATGAAGACATTAAATTATATCTCAGAATAACTTGATTATACTGTCATTGTGGTTCTTGAGTTATCTAGTGGGTCAAAGAAAAACTTTACTGGCAATAATTGTGTTAAAGATCCCTTTGTGTTACACTGAGCCCAAAGGTTTCTGCTGCTCTGAGCCTGAGGCAGAAAAACTCAATAATTATTATTTTGTTGCCTCTATTCTGATCTGCACAATCTTGGTCATGTCCTATTGTGTTAAAAAAATGTCAGACTGAAGGAGAGCCCACCCAAGTGTTTTAACATGAAAAGGAAATAAATACTGCTCATCATTCAGTCATTCCTGCAGTTCCAGAAGTAGTTTACATTCGATATCATGGTGGCTTCTGTTTAAGAACTTAAGGGTTTGAATTATTGGATCAGACAGCTGGTTCCTGTTTCAAAGGAAAATAAAGTAATAACATCCTATAAGGGTTTTTTATGTCTTGGGAAATAGAATTAATGCCTTAGAGATCTAATTTATGGTGCAAGTGGCAATATTTTGGTGACAGGAACTCAAGTTATGATGGACAAGAATAACATGCAAACTGAAATGTGAAACTGCTTTATATCTTTGTTCTAATGATAACAGCGAGGAAATAGAATCAGCCACACAGTGACTCCTAAAATCTGGAGTAATGAACTCCCCTGTGAGGCTCAGGGTTGATATTTCATAGAAAAATTGTTATTTTCCAGGACAGTTTACAAGCACGTTGATTTTTTCAAGTTTCACTCCATGCAGTTTCCCTAAATTCAGTTTCTGGAAGGGGGAGTATCTTCAGAAGATTATAACATACAAAAATATGAAAGGCATGCAATAACTGGGCATGGATTTGCTTAAGCCTTGAGCAGTTTGATCTGACTTCATAGTGACTCTGCTGCCAACAAGAGATTGGACTGATAACCCCTCCTGAGGTGTGTTCTGTTCTGAGTCATGCCGTGAATCCAAACATCTCTTCTGCTGACACATCCTCAGGATGAGGCATAGGGGATCCCATTAATCTCAAGAGGGTCTGTCTGTCTGTCCTTTAGGGATGCAGGCGGTGTTGGGGACAGAGTCAGGACTGTACTGCCATAAACCCAAAATGTGCATTTTGTCCACTTTCAAGTTTTCCTTTCTAGCCACTGTTCCACTTGTTCTCCAGCATTTTGGCTTGGGTTGTGCTGCCCTTTATCATCAGGGTTTCTTAAATGTGTCATGCAGGAAGCTGTCATTGTTGAAGGCTCCTCATGTTTTTCCCACCTTTTTGGTGCAGTTTGTTACTCTTTCCCGGTCGCATTTCCTGGGAACTCATGATGAGATGACAATCTTCAAAAGCCTAGTGGCATTTCATTGAGCAAGACAGACAATACAGCTGTGTGAATCACACTTGCACTCTTGTGCCAAGAGTGGATCAATGAAAAGCTTTTAATTTTAAATAGGATGTGTGGGTGTGAACCTGCGTGTACAGGAGGTTTGTGACTGCCTTGCCAGCAACAGAGAATGAAAAGCAATGGCTTTCTTGAATTTCTGATCTTTTCTCATAATCTTAGAGTAGATTTAAAGGGCCTTGACAAGCAGTGCTAGAGGAAGGCTGTGGGGATTAAACTGAATTAATTATTGACTCTGTTTGACTTCTGTTTGACTTCTGTTCCAGTGCAGAGAGCAGGGAATTGAAGGACTTTGAGCTAATTGAACATCAGATAGTCTTGATCATTGAATTGAAGGTAAGAGACCTGAACCAGGCACAGAACAGAGCTACTATATGCAAACTATAGGCAAGGTGTAAACATTAAACTGAAGACTTAGAAAATATTTTCTTTTAAAACAAAAACTCAGACTAAAAAGCTTTGAAAGCCTTTGTGGGAGAAATTTGACAGCAGAGTAGGTGTCTCAAACATAAGTTTATATCAGTTTATGTAAACAGGACATCAGGATTAGAGAAATCCTAGGACTCCTACAAAGGTAAAATCTTCACTTTGAGCTCAGACACCAATGAACTCACACTGGAAAAAGAACTTAATGCTGTCAAATCTAGCATTTGCTTAGCAAAGCTGAAGGAACCAGTATTTACTGTGCTTAAAAAAGCTACATGGTTTGACAGAGGTGGAAGGGGGATCACCTTCGTGCTGCAGCAGGGCAAAGCCAATTCTTACTTTTTTGGTTATTTATTTTCTAGGTGACTCCTGATGACCCATTGTCTTTATAAGTTTTGTCTCTGAATCACGCTACATTAATTAATTATTGCCCTCATTATATCTGCAAAATGTCAGTGGGGTTTTTTGGAACTTGTTCTGGGAATGTGCTGCTCCGTTTGCAGTAGGTGACTCTCTTCTTCCTGCCTAGTTCCTACTGGTTTATTTGGAGAGAGAAACAGTGCTTATTAAAATAAAGTCAGACTTTCACCTATGTCAAAAATACTCACTGGGAGCACTTCAGTGCTTCGTTCCTCATTGTTTTCCAGGGGTGCTGTTGCTGCAAGAGGAAGCTTGAGAAGGTCCAACACAGTGTTTCAGAAATGCAGGAAGCGAATGCCATTGTGTTCTCAGATGGAGAGTTGTCTGCAGAAACCTCCGTCTAACAAACCACAGCACAGAGTTTTGCTGTTAAACAGGATTTGACCACACAAACCTTTCCCAAAAGCCTGCTCTGGGCAGGATTATTTAGGGCTGACTTTCTCCTGGGACACTTGTGTCAGGGCAGGCTGGTGAAGAAACACTTGCCTTTCCCCCCACAACAACCGATTCTTGATGTAACTTCCCCAAAGTTCACTTTGGGTTTTTTATTGGTAATTTTATTAGCGTTCTTCAAAGGTTTATGCTCAGCAAAAAAATAGGTTTCGTTATCCCAAAGGAAGACTTCTCTCTATTATGAGTCTTAAAATTCAGGCTGCTGGAAATATAATGCCAGAAATGACTCTGTTCTGTGCCTTTCTCATGTGTGATAATCTGCTCCCACCACTTTTTTGAAGTCTAGTAAATTTATTCCTTCTTTGAGACCTGAGCATCTCACAAGGCACAGAAAATGATAATCTTTTCATCCCCCCTCTAAATCAGTTCCATGTTGCATCTGATCTTAATCTTCCTTTATAAGCAGTTTATTGATTAAAAAAAAGTAAAAAAAAAGCCTTAAAATACATCTTTCCTTTGCTGGTCTTTGTATTGTTCTGCTATAAATCCAGTACAACCCACTTGCTCCCATAAGAGCATATCTTGCTCGGATGTAATGAAACCCACTCACAACAAATAAAAATAAAATTCCCAAATGATTCATTGTATTGAACCAACACAATGTGACTACTTAGTGTGAGACAGCACTGTGGGCTTTAATTATTTTCTATGCAATTTTTCTGGCATTTTTACCTGGCTCCCTCCTTAGGCAAAAATCTGTGATGTTATTGAGGTACTGCTGAGAGAAGCCTGTGTATGATACAAGTATAAATAACTTCAGATCTGAATAACTTCACTTAATATTATCTGAAAAACTTTGAAATTCCAAAACAATAAAAAATGTGTTACATTTGCCTTAGACTGCTTAAAAATTTATCCTGAAAAATAATTTTCAGCTTCAAAAACTGTTGTATGAAATTTTCCTCTTGCATAAGATTTCACCCTGAATTTTTGTTACCAGAAAACTGGTTCAAAAAGGGAAGTGGGACATAGGTTGGCAATTTTTTAAAAAAAATATATATTAATTTTTTTCTTGGGTAGTAATATCCTTAAGGTTTGGGAGAAGCACAACTTAGAGTTTGTCAGTGATGTTTCAGAATGGTAAAATATTTTGCTGTGAGACTCATCCATTCTTGCTGTTAGAAGCCCTTGCAAAGCACCTGTTTGTAAAATGGCCTGAATATCCTGTGAGCCTCTACCAAGTGCCAGTGCCCTGCTCCAGGCTAAAGGGAAGATGAACTCCATGATACCTCTTTTGTCTGACTTTAGGAAAAGGACAGCATAGCTCAACGATGTCAGAAGGGCTGAACGTGTCAGTGAAGTCCTGTAATTGGAATATATTGCACATTTAGCTCTGTTACAGAATAATTCCATGCTGGGCAATATTCAGGGCTAACAGCACAACCTAATAAAAAGATCAATGGCACTGATGCTTTCTTGTGATTGGAGAAGAAAAAAATCTGTCTTCTAAGACTATGGGAAAGGGCTTATCCTCTGTCATAGTTTCCCATGTGTTCAGAAGTACAATTTAGTTCTCCTGGGCTATTTTTTCATGTATTATGTGCCCATGATGTTCTGCTGGTCTGGTCAACAAACTGCAATATTGCTGAGCCTTTATTTATGCCTTCACAGCAAATAGCCTGTCCTCAGCCAGATTGAATTAATATATACATTTTCACTCCTGTTTCCTGAGTAATAAAGGGCAGAAGTTAGATGTTTTGGAAGAGAGGAAGGCATAGGGAATTTTAAAACTGACCTGTAAGCTTGAATCTCTGAGATGCTTCTCAAGATTTCACTGCATTTAGTTCAATGGCTTGTCCTTTTTTAAGTTCACTGTGAATCTGCTCAGTAATTAGCAAAAAAAAAAAAATTAAAAAAAAGTTTAAGCATTCATGGGGATTATCTACATTTTCCTTGTGAAACAAATACTTGATTTTCCTTCTGTGTTTCCACAGAAATCCTAAGAGTATTTGTTTCTTTCCGAAGTGTTTGGTAATACAGGATTTCTCATGTGATGATTTAATCCCCTGTATGGGGAGGAGGAAGGCTTGGCTGGATTTCCAGAGAGATGGGAAGCTGTGTAGTGTAGCTGCCAACTCTTACAGTTTTTTTTCTCTCCCCCTCAAACCATTATGTTTCAGAAATATTGCTATAATTTAATAGTGCTTCATGTGGGACTATTTACAGAAGGAGTCAGTATTTCTTCATTTTAGCCTTGGTCAAAGAGGCCATTGAGAAGGTAACCATTGCTTTCAACTTAACAGCATAAAGCAAAAAAAAAAGACCAAAATTGTTTACTAAACTCTGTTATCTAAGAAGAATATTCAAGCTGCTGTCCTTTTTTGATAACTTTCCATATTACATCTAAATTATTCCCCTCAGCTGCCTTTGCCAAAAGCCAAGGTCTGAAAAGCATTTTGTCAGCTTCAAAAGAGAAAACTCAAGGTACGTTTTTTTCCCTCATATCTCAGAAGAAAGGCAAAAGTCCTAGACAAAATTAAACGTTAGTGTTCCTCCACCCTACCCCCCTTTCTTTCTTTGTTTCCTGGGTGAAAGTTATTCAGTTTTAATAAGAGCCAGTTCCTGTGTAACAAAGGATACCATTGTAGTCTTCAGTATAAAGGAAGTACTGCTACTAGAGTGTTTTCTCTGTATCAATGAATCAGTTACTCTTGGATTTCTTTTTAACTGTTAAAAAAATAAAGCTCTTAAGCAGAACACACCTTTCTAGAATGTGTTGATAACTTTTACTGCAGGAGGAGGAAAGCTATTAAAGAAGCACTTTTTCTGTGTCACAAGGTTAAATATTAAGAACTTGCTATTGTTTTTGTGCTTTGAGGGAGTTTCAAGCGGCCTGTTTGATTTTTGGGCTATGTGGGCCCTTCATATTCTCTTCTCCAGACCTTAGATGCCTAGAAATGTCCAAAACCTTATCCAGATGTGGAGAAACTTGCTAACTTAGAGGGTTAAATTATTTTGCCTTGACTGTGGGCTGATCATTGATGCTTAAGAGGGCAGAAAAAGCACTAATTTGATCCAACATTCCTGTGCCTGGAGCACACAGCTGTTGGGATTGCACCAAAAGTTTAAAAAAATCAACCAACCAAACAACCAAAAAACCCCCAAACCTGACAACCCCACCCAAGCAAACTAACAAACCCCAACTCAAGTAATGCACAGAAAATACCTGGAAAGTAACTTAATTTGCTTCATTTTGTGTTTCTCTGAAGAGCTCTGTTAGCTATTTGGGTAGGTCCCAAAAAAACCATGTGTCCCTATAATTAGCTACTTCATTCTTTGATGTTTTTTCAATTAAATGTAAATTTAAGGGCAGAATCAACAGTGTTTTCAATTCAATTAACATTTGTATAGCAAATATTTTCATGATCATACTTCAATGTATGCAGAGCCAAATTTCAGCGTAAATTTTTTAAAACACCAGATAAAAGTTCCCAACTAGAAAGGAGTAGTTTATTAACCAGTCATGGCTTCTTTTGATTTTGGAGGAGTAGAACTGATTGCATCCTTAATATATTATTATGGAACTGCCCTGTAATTAAATGCTTCTTTAGTGTTTGAGCAATATAAAAGCCTTTACTAAAAAGGCAGATCCTGACAATGTGATGTAAAAAGGTTCTGTTGTTGAGAAAGACTTCCTTTTAAATGCAATAGGTGAGAATTATCCTTTCTTGTCCCTCTAAAAGCCTCCTTTTTACTGTCAGCTCTGGGAGCAGGGGCCATCACACAGCAGCCCACAATCCAGAGCTTTTGGACATAAGTGGGAGGAGTGGCCGATAGCCCAGAGTGCTGTGCAGCCCTTCAGAAAGACCTCAACAGGTTGGTGAGAGGGGCAGAGAACTGCCTGGAGTTCAACGAGGGTAAATGCAGGATCCTGCAGCTCAGCAGGAATGACCCCAGGCACCAGCACAGGCTGGGGGTGACCTGCTGGAGAGCAGCTCTGGAGAAGAACCTGGTGGTCCTGATGGACAACTGGCTGCCCCCGAGCCAGCAGTGTGTCCTGGGGGATGAGAAGGCCAATGGGATCCTGGGGGACATCAGGAAGAGCATTGCCAGAGGGTCAAGGAGGTGACCCTGCCCCTCTACTCGGCCCTTGTGAGGCACACCTGGAGTGCTGTGTCCTGTTCTGGGCTCTTCAGGACAAGAGAGACATGGAGCTCCTGGAGCAGGTCCAGAGGAGGAGAACAAAGATGATGAAGAGACTGGAGCATGTCTGTGATGAGGAAAGGCCGAGGGAGCTGGGGCTGTTCAGCCTTGAGAGGAGACACTGGGAGGGACCCTCACCCATGTCTGTCAGTGTCTGCAGGGAGGTTGGACCAGATGACCCACTGTGGTCCCTTCCAACCTGACCCATTCCGTGTTCCATTCCCATCTCCCACACTGGGAGCTGCTGCTTATGGCTTGAGACCTGCCCTCACACACACACACTTCCTGTGATGCTGAAAGTGGCCCTGTCCAGCCAGTGGTCTGCACTGTTCTACCCCCTTCTCTCCATGGGAAATTATAGGACAAAATACCTCTCTTCAAAGCACCTTTAGCGTGCTCTTACTCACCCTGGATGTTTGTCAATGAAAAAGAGTGGAATAATCAGTAGTTATTTTGCAACCACTCTGCCTTTGTCTCTGGTCAGCTTTAAACATACAAAAAGAATTAAAGGTTTCCCTGAAATTTCCACCAGTGTCTGCCAGAGCAGTAAATGCTGCCAAGCAGCACCATCCCTGTCGTGATCTGTAAAGATAACTGTCAGCTCCAGGCAGGACCTGGTCAATCAGACATGCCCTGGTTAGTGCTCTTTTACCTCCAATCACAGGAGTAACTGCTGGAGCATTGCAGTGAATGCTTCTAAGCATCAACTGGAAACTAGTTGTTTGAGGAAATAAAAACATATTTGCATAATCCCAGTGTGGGTCAGGAGTATGGTTTGGAAATGTGCACAGTCAAGATTGCAAGTGTAATGGGCTGAGATTTTCAATTTTTAGTGCATGTACTTTTTACAGAGATTGAGAGATGTTTCAATTGCAATGAAGTAGTATTTTCATGCGAAAAGAAGTATTGGGTCCTAAATAGTGTTTTTGTAGGGATCAGCAGATGGAAACTGAAGCAAGACATATGCCAATTAAGAAAGATTGAACATACATAACAACTGCTGCAATAAATCCATAGTTCTATGCTCTGAAACACCTTTGAACTGAGCTTAAGTATCTTTTTGGAAGATTAACTTTAGCAAAATATCTGTTAAGCTTTAGTCAAATGTAAATAATTGCACTAAGTCTAAGAGTGATACTTATCCATAAAGCCATTTGATTAGACTTTCTGGATAGCTGGCTCAGGATGCAGAGCAACTGCCTCCAAGGGGGCTGGGAGAGGAGTTAAGGACTCGTGGTGTCAGGGAGATGCATGATTCTGAATTAAAAGTGTGTTTTATATTAGATTTGAGTAAAATGTGAGTGGAAAATTGTGATGGGCCCCAGGATGGTGCTGTGTGTATGAAGCATCTAATCCAAGAGCATTTTGGGGAGGCTGAGCGATGTACATATTGCACACCACGCAGAAATAGTGTTAGTACTGCTACCAGGCTAATAACCTACTGTGAAAACATCTTGAACGTGATGGGTGATGGGAACACTGCAGCTTCACACTTGTGTAAGCTAATGCAGTCCCCAAAACAGGATTCTTCCCCATCAGCCCTTAACGGCGAAGAGCAATCGCACTGTTCTAGAGACTCCTTTTCCCTTTACGAGTGGCAGTAATTGAATGGCAGGCATTTGGAAGACACAGAAGGAATTTTTACAGGTTTGTCTGTGAACCAGGGCACTTGCTCAGCTCTTCTGCTGGTGATGTGTTCAGGCTGACTCAGACTGTACACACAACTCACCTCTGTAAGAGGGTGTAACCTCTGCTACCTCTGCACAGCCTTTGATTTGACTTTTGTGTCCATAGATCTAAATATGTCAAATACATCACTGAACACTATTTATTCACTGATGATTTATTGGTCTGCATCCTCCAAGCTGTACTCAAGAAGGCAATAGCATAAATGTAATAAAGGATCTTAAGGTGCCCACTGGGGCAATTCAGATGCCTCTGTGCTCAGACAGAGCAGCTGAGGTGCTGTGCCAACACCCACTGTTTTGTTTTTATAAAAATGTAATCTTGTGCTCTGAGCTACTCGTTATTGTCTTCAGTGCTGATAGCACAGGGAAAGAATGGTACATTTACCATAAATCAGCACATGCTGCTGGCTTTCTGTTGGGAGGAATATTGTTTATTAGAGGAGCAGTTGGCAACACTTACTGGCAACTTTTCCCATCTGTTTAAGTGATAGATAGTGGAAGTCTTCCTGCATGGCCAGGTGCATCTATAGTTGTGTTGTTTTGTTCTTTGTATAGGAATAATGTATGGTTTGAGTCACTCATGGCTGTGTTGTAGTCATCTATAAAAAACAAATTTCCCAATAGCTGAAGCATATAATTTCTTTTAAGGTTTGTTTCATTGATACCGCACAACTTGTGGGAATTAATGCCTTGTAAACAATGTAGTGATGCTTTGTACAGAGAAATCTGATTGTACAACATGAAAATACAACAAGGCAAATATATTATCTTGGGTAACTCCCACCTGCTTGCTATCAGTGATACAGCAGCTGAAGAGAGTTCTTGTGCTGCAGAAACAAGGCAGGGTCTAACCAGGAGAAAGGAGACTTTTATTGTCTTCCTTGCTCAGAATATGGTGTTCAGACAGGAAAATAGAGGACTAGCTACAGGTTTTAAGTCCTGGTCCAGTAAGGCTAGTTTGGTCAATATTTCTTGCCTGTAAGGGGATGAGCTGAAGGAGATTAGCTGGCAAATAATCAGTACTGAAATGCTTGAGTTATGGGAGACAGAATTAACTGAGAAAGTTTGAGTCTGAATCAGCCAACTCCTTGGAAACGGGAGCATGAGAGTCTCTGCTGGCTGGGGGGAGTCCTCTGGGAGGAAGGAGCTATTAATGAACGTTGAATTGCTTACTAGCTATGGATTTCTTGTTTGGCATGATGCTTTATTTGTGCCTCTCTTACAATCTTCCAGTCAGACAAATTATGATCATGTTGAACCCTCAATCATAATCATTGCAGAAAGAGGGGACTAGTAGAAATTTGCATAATTGCTCTATGTGGTGGATCAGGAAAAGATTTCATTATTTGAAGTACCAGCTGAGGTACAGAATTTTGTGTTATCTTAAAGAGAAGCTTTTGCAATAGGTGTAATCTGTTCCTGTGTATACATTATACATCCATACAGCAGTGACATTTCTTAGGCATGAAGTACCTGAAAATATGCTGATTATAGCAGTATGTTTGTCTGCAACAAAATATTGTACTCTGCCTGGGGGTTACATATTAAAGGACTTGAATTAGAGAAGGTGAATTAATCTGGAAACATGCAGATTAACACTTCAACATGGATGATACAGTGTTTATATGCTGTGGTGCCACTCTGACCCTCCTTCTCAGTTCTAGTCTCTCTCTCCATTGCTGCTTTTATATCTACAGCCTAATTATTGTGTTTGCAATTCTACAACAGGGGCAGAAGCCAGTGGTAATTCATGACAGTATTCTGGAGTAGTTTGAAGCTATCTGAGTTATTTATAGTAAGAATGAAATCCTGATTTCATTAAAGTCGATGGCAAAATTCCCATTGATTAAAGTGGGACCTGAATTCTCATTCCAAATAGGAAATGAGGTGTCCTAAATGGACATACTATGAATATGCAAAGCACCTCTGAATAGCTCAAATGGCATAAGATTGCAAATAAAATATCTCTTTAGTATCTCACGAAAATTATTTGTGTGATACACTTTTTAAATAGCGTTGATTGATAACCTCTCTTTCAGAAGTGTGTGGGTTGTATTTTTCTTTGTTCTGCTTATTAGGTTAAATAACCTTGATGTGATGACAATCCATTCACAATCTCTTCCAAATAAATGGCTTGAAAATACAAAGTACCTTTAATCTCATTAAGGGTGACCACATGGGGAAAAAAATTGCCCTGCCACGTAATGCAGCTGTCAGTGACGTCATGTGGAAGGTGAACACTGCAGATCAATGCAGGTTGTTCTTACCAGCATTCAGGAAACAATTATGTTAAAACCTGGCAGTGAAATCTTAAAATGTAGACAGAAATGAATTGAATTTTGAAGCTATTAATTTCCCTGTCTTCCAGTAACTAGATTTAGCTAGATTTGTACCAAGCCTATCACTAACTGCAGAAGGGAGAGCTTTGAACAGGGACATCGAGTGTCACAGACTGACACAAATGGGAACCAAACTGACATTTTATTGAATTTCACAGCTCCCCAGAGTCAGTGGTAGACCTGCTCTGCTTTCAGGTGCTGTATTGTGCACAGAGTAATTATCAGCCAATAATCACTGTTCACATCAGTGTATAGTGCTCAAATGAAAAGGACTCAGAAAAGTGGCATTAAAAAAATCACATAAGTTTTGTAGCATTGACTTTTGAAGCTTTGTTTCTGTAATGGGAATTTCCTCTCTTCTTATCCTTTACCTTCATAGCTTGTTCTTGAGCGAACTATGGAGTGATTTTCAACACCTAAAGAAAGTACCTCATGATTGAATACTGAATAAATAAGCTTCTCTGAGTCAAAAAGCTCAGAAACCATTTGAATGACATCCTTGGAATAACTGTTCTTGAAATAACTAAATAGAAATAGCAAGATGACTTCAACAAATAAATATTATGACCCTAGAGGTGGAGTCCTTTCCCCCCCCAAAAAGGTGTTTATTTCTTGCATCTTGTACCTATGAAAGAGGTCAGTTGGATTTACACCTTTATCTGCTGTTAGTTAGGTGATATTCCTACTCTCCTTCACATTTGTCTGCTTTGTATTATGATAAACCTCTCATATTGTTATGCTGTAGCTCAGCAGCATTGCCTTTCCCTCTGTGCCCTCCTAGGACTGTAACTGTAGAAGCCACAGCTCAGGAAGGAAGAGCATCTGAGCAAAGTGGGAACTGGCTGATCCTGCAGAGTCCTGTAATGAAAGCAGCAGAATCAGGACTCTGCCTGTCCCTGCGACCTTCAGCAAATGTTCCTAGATGACAAATAGCAGATCCACGGTAACATTTTGCCCTTTAGTTTAAATTGCAAAGGGCTGTTTTGTAAGAGTTTTATCTGAGCTCAGATAAAAGGGTTAATAAAGGGTTCTTTATTTGAAGGAGTGATTGCTGCTTTCAGCTCTGGAGCAGTGCTTGTGTTATAATCACTGTGGTTCAGATTTGATAGGTGCATCTTTGTGCCCTTATGCCAGGGTGATGCTTCAAAAAGTGAAAATAAATAATGGACATGTGAACACAAGGAAGGGAGAATATAGCAGCTAGACACTCCTCTGTTTCTTTGCTAAGGGGGTAGAAATAGATCCACTACAAACATGATTGTGATGCTTACCAGTTTTATATCCAAAGGACTTTGTGAGCTTTACCTGAGCCTATTCACAGGGACAAAGCTATGGTGAAGTAGGCTAGGAGGTGAATTGGAGTATAAACCCTTCCTGCCCTACTGCATTGGAATGCTTTTCCACTGGATGACATCTAGAAGCCCAGCCTGCTTCTACAGCTGATCTGGACAGAGCGTGCAGGATCACCTGAGCCATCGGAATAGTCCTTTTCTGATCCTTGTCTTATCTTGAGACCTGTGTTAAATCCCACAGCTCTGTGGGTTTTCTCTGTAGAAAGACTACAGAAAAAAAAAAAAAAAAAAAAAAAAAAAAAAAGGCAAGAAAGTAGAAACCAAAAGGCAGGGACATAACTGGGACTTCCTCAGCTCATTTTTGCAGTGCCACTCTGGAAGGGATGAGACTTGAAAATCTGCAGGGGCAGGCTTGGCTTCAAATTCTGATATTCAATAACACTGATGAAGACATGGGCTAGTGTACAACTAGAGACCAAACTTCGAGGCTTTCAGGATGTAGCTGTCTGGTAGATCCAGGCTTGAAGACCACCTATGAGCATGGCCAAAGCCAAAGCTTCTTTCTGCCGTGTATCCTTGTTGGAGAGCACTGAAGTAACTCCAGACAGGCTGGGGCGATGCAAAGCTTTCCAAAACAGCAGAAGAAAATGCAGTGCTGTGGCTCAAGAGAAGCAACTTTGCTCTTGTTATTTCAGAAGCAGGATCTACATTCAGTTTGTGCTGGTTTAACCACTTCTATCCTGCAGTGTCTTTAACTGAATTCATGTCAGCACAATATACAAATTCCAGTTGTTGCTGCATTAATGCCAGGAGGAGAGATTGGAATGTGTTGGTTGTTCACGCTGACACCCACACAAACTCACACCCAGGTAGAACAGATTGGCAAAGAGCATCACTAGTTTGTGAAGAGCATCACTGCCCTCATCACTTGTTAAGTGGGTTAATATTTCCCAGGCTTTGTGGTCTGCTCCAGCCTGCTTTCTTCCCTAGGATTTGCAAAATACTTTGTGCACTTTAAGAGTATAGAGGTGATGACTTTGCTATCGAACTGCTGTCACTTGTCAAGCAAAGTTTGACAGCTGCTTAGCTGCTGTTAGCAGTATTGTAAAGTGCCAGGTAGCAGCCAGAACAGCTGCTTACACACAAATGGAAAGCAGCAAATAAATAGCAGGTAAATTTCTTAATTAGAAATTTAAGATCTTGCTAGAAGGAAGTCATACACTGTGATGAACTTAAATGTCAGTGTATGAGCTGTTGCATAAAACAACATAAATCTTTTCATGGAGTACTTAGCTTGATGGATCTACTATTTTTAAAAGTAATTTGAGATCCTTAATGGGCATCTCAAGTATCCCATTCAAAGGGAAACAACATCATTAGCACAACATACAGAATAACCAGACTCGGGTGACAAGTAATTTTACCAGCTATTGTGAGTTAAGAGTTCCAGAAAGTGCTTTACGTGGAGTGTAGGAGCCTCCTACCCATACAGTGCTACCGTCTGACTCTGCTCAGTGGGGAGGTCTGAGTGATTTGTTACCCTCGGCAGTAGGCTGCACGGTTTAGACAAATTGGTCTCTGACTCTCAGAGAGGAATACTTCTTTCCTCCCTGACTGCCAGTTTCTATAACTTCTAAAATGGACACATTTGTAGCCAGGCAATTATCATTTTGTCATTGTGGTTAAATGGAAAACAGCTTTGTATACAAATGACAGCACTCTGTGTGTTTCAGTATTGCTGAACCTAAACAATATGCTTTTCATCTCGTACCCATATCCATCTGTAATCTTCTTTTCCTCCCCTGTCGCTAGAGCAACAACAGAGCAGCTGCTCGCTCACACGTGGAGGGCATGTTGTAAGTCATCTCACTTCTATTCAAATCATGAGATGATGTCCTGCTTGCAAAGCAGAGGGTTCCTTGGGCTGAAAGTTTGCTGCAGGCTCTTGTGTAACTGGAGACAGCACTGCAACAATAGTAAATTTAGGTTGGGTTTATTTTTGTGAGTAGTTATTTTATGCTTATTTGTTCTTAGATGGCAGCGTATCCGAACAAAAACCTGCCATCATAATCTTTACATAATCATAATCATAATCTTTACAAAACCAGCATGCACTTAATAACTAAAGGGCTCTCATCAAATGAAATATTAAGAGCCAAAAATGCTTCGTCCCTGTTGTGATCTAAATTGTCACAGCTCTGACCTTACAGAGCACTGATCAAACAGCAGCAACACATGTGAGACACCTGCTCTAACTACAGTTTAGGCAATATTCAGTGAGGATACTGATGGAATAACTCCAGGCAGGAGCTTGCACTGATGCATGTGCTGTCTGCATCTGCTGTGGCATTTGGAATAGCTGGACACAGTCACACCCTCCACCAGGGTGTTCCAACAGGTGTTAATGACTATTCCTTCTCTGGGAAGGAAGATGCTTCCACCCTGTAACACTCCTTACTCAGTCTTACCTCTCAGCCTAGTGCTTGCATGTCTGAAGGTTGGGTGGGTGGTACAGAGGTGCTGAAGGACCTGGCTTGGAGCAGTAGTGTCCCTGTTCTCACCCACTAATACTGCTGTGGTGCTTTTGGGTGCCAGGCTAGTGCTTGGGCATGCTGCTGTTCTGGGCTGTGCAGGCTGTTTTCTCAGTGGTCCTTGCAGAACCAGACTGGAGTGGCCCTCAGAGGAACAGAGATTTTCACTAAATCTCTGAGTAGCAAATGAATTTTAAATTTAGTAGAACAATTCTCACTTATCCTCATTTTTAGGAGCAGCTGGAGTGATATGGGCAGTGAAGTGTTAGCCTTCCTTTTGACACTTTGGCTTTTATCAAGTTCTCTTGGGAACTAACAACTGCAGGGAGGCAGAATTTATTAAAGCCTTGATGGTTATAAATCCCTTTCCAAAGGTGTGAGCTAAGTGTAAATTAGTTCCCTGCTGTATGTATCTCCTTTCTAATTCTTTTGAATCAGAGAAATGCAGGAGCTCTAAGGAATTATATATATTTTCATGGTCATCAAGAAGGTCAGAGAGAAATTACTTCTCCTCTTATGAGTAATCACTTCAAATGAGAAACCCACTTCAGCTTCAACACTGGCCCCTTAACCATGCAGTGTGGCACAGAGGCAGGAAATATGCTGCTTTGTGGACATGAGAAAAAGAGGGTGGGAGTTCATGGCAGAAGGATATTGGAACTGTTGCACTGTTTAGACCTCTAGATCCATGTTGTGTTCAAGAGCAGATGGAATGGAAGGAGAGCACCAGAAATTCAGTACAGCAGCTCAACTTGGATTAACCTGGATCAAGAAGTATAAAACCCTACAGCCCATATTGGTTATGATTTGTCTGTTTTTACTCTGAGACATATGAACCAATTCTGTCTCCAAAACTCCTTTGAGGCAGAGATGGGTTTAATTTGGTTATCTGTTTTGTAATGCACAATGTTGTCTGAGCATGTATTTAGTTACAAGAACATCCAGAGCAGCATTTTACAATCCTGTTAAGATCTTTCTCCATTCCCTTTTTTTTTTTAAAGCTTTTTAATTAGTAGAGCTATTTATAACATGTGAGAAAGGAGTGTAAAATATCCAAACAAACCACAAGCCCCTCAAAAAGCCACTCAAAACAACAAAAAGACATTGTACGAGGGAAAAATAAGTTCTTGCAAGTTTTGAGTTTTTTAAAATGAAACGTTCAAAGAAGATCTCATGACATTAGAAAAAAATTATAATGAACTATACTAAATTTCCCAAAACTCTGTGATTCCTACTCCTTTTATATTTTTCAATAAAACTGTCATCATGCTGGAACAGCACAGCTAAGAAGCCTTTGGTAAATACCAAGTCTCTTTGTTTCAGCTCCCTTGGAGAGGACACCAGACAAGTGTCTGGTCTGGCTGTAGCACCAGCAAGGCCCAGTCCCTGCCCTGGGAAGGTTCCAGTCTTCCCTCCATTCCTCTTTCCCGCTCAAGGGCGTGGAGGGAAATCACTTCCCTGTGTTTCTGTCATGTCCCAGGCAGTTGGCAGAGGTGGGAATGGACTCAGATTTCCTAATGCCACTTCCTAATGACAATGTCCTCCCCGCTGTGCCTCATTGTGCCTCATTTTGCCCAGGATGTGGTGGGAACGGGCCCTTTGGTTCACTGGGCACAGTTGTTGACCCTACAATCAGCTCAGGGGGTGCAACGTGCCTGCTGAATTCCAGGGTTTGCTTTTTTCATCCTGCTGTAGATATGTCTGTGTAATGAAAACTCAATCAAATTTTAATGGTTAAGAAAGCCCCAGACAACAACCCACCCCTTTCATCATTATCTCATTGCAGGCAGGTCATGCCAGAGTGTCACTGGCCCAGAATCTAAACAGCATCTAACCAGGAGAAGTCATTCTTCAAACACGAATCCCAGAATGAGCCATTGCATTATATAACATTCATGAATTATTCATTGGCTCTGGTTTAACATTCATCCTGCCACTGAGGCTGAAGTCAGACATGCACTTGCTGGTAAAAAAATAACAATTTTCATTACAGTGGATAACAATGCAAATTGTTATTTTATCCTTAACTGAAAATATAATTTCTGTGATAACTTTTATGTGCTGATAGAAATTGTATCACTTCATACTTTGAAGTCCTCTGACACCCAGTAGTCATTCTTGTGAAGTTATTTTATATATGTGTGTACGTGTGTGTTTTTATATGTATTTACACAGTCACACGCAGCAGAGACTCTACCTTTGGAATTTGAATAATACCAGAGAGGCAAAATAAAAGGACTGTGCAAATAGCAATATATTCAAGGAGCCAGTATTGCATTTTACTTTGGGCTGTGTGCTAAGCAATCCTTCATGTCAGCTTCTCTTTCTTTCTCCATTCATTTTTCAGCATGACTTTCCCCTATGCAGCACACATTGTGCATTCAGCACCTCCTTTTTTGCCATTGCAAATGTTACAAATTATATTCTTTGACTTTTTCCCTTTGTTTTTGCATAGCAGTTGAACATATTGACTCTGAGGATAATAACCTACAGTGGTTGGCTGTGTCTGGACTGCTGAATGTATAAATCAATATAACTGACTGGTGGTATTAATTATTTCAGCAGATTTTCCCAGCCCAGTGTTGCAGCTTTCATTCAATTACGTATTATTTAGTTCTCCATAGTTATGTAGGACAGCAGCAACATGGGTTATGTAACATAAAGGACAAGTTCTTTTTTGCTTTCAGAGTAATTAGAGCTTTCTTCCTACAGTGCAAGGGTCAAACCCTCCCCCCCAGGCCCATTAGGCTGATGACAGAAGACATGAAAGGTGTTGCAGTTGCATTGCAGCTCTCTGTATGTTGGTCCCCCAACTTGAAGAGAGATTTTCCAATTTTGGTCTGTTCCATTACCTTATGGGACCAAAACACAATAAAATTAATTCTCTGCAGTCTGCCCATCTGGCCCCATAGCCCACATCCCCTTCCTCAGCACCTCCAAAAAAATTGTAAAAGTCCTTGAAACAAAGGCCTCAGAGCAAAGAACAAAACCCTAATAGATGCAGATGGAAGTGAGGAACAGTGCAATGTTTGCCTTATCAACCAAGATCTTTTTTATTCTAATGCTACCTAGAATTTATCCAAGATCATCTAGAATTTATCCAAGATCCCCAAACACACTTGGTATGACTTAAAAAAATAAAAAATTGACAAATATGGTTGATCAAGGTCTCCGTTTAGTTGTGCTGGTGAGCAGTGGTGGTGAGGGAGACCATCACAGCTGTTTATTATGCTTTTTTCCCTTGCTTTCAAAGCAGCCTACTTGTAGTTTACATCCTGAGGGATTGGTTCCCTTAAACTCTGGAATTGGATGTCGCCAGTGCCTATGCAGACTATCCAAACACACCTTTAGGATTTCAGAAGAGGGCTGGAAAATGGGGAGGATCAATCGTTGTCAGGCATTAGTGAGACCTAAAGTTTAACACTAATGGGCCTTGATGGATGAAGCAGTGAGAACACCCTTTGGTGGCAATTCAGCTCTCTGCTGTTTTCCTTATGAAGTACCTGCCACTTATGCACATACTGTGCATATCCACTGATTAATTGATTTCATTCTTTCCACAGTTTCTTATAATTCTGTCTTTTCATTTCTTTTTTTTTTCATCCTTTGCCACTGGGCTAGACCTAAAGTTAACACGGGGAACTTTAGAGAAGTGATAGATATATTATTATGAATTTAGTCCTGTACTTTACACTTCAGATCAAAGCTATGTCACTGAGGGCGTTGCAGGCACAGTTCCTGTCCCAGAGGACGTGGTGTTACTGTACAGGCTCTAAGCAGGGGGACTGTGATGGGACATTTGGTTTGGTACCCTGCTATAATTTGTTGTCACATCCCTGGCCTAAGGGTGCAGCTTTTGAACATGCCAGATATTGTCAGTGCTTTCAACAAAGTGGAAAAAGTCTTAAAATTTTCCACAATGTTATTCTATGCAATTGCTCGTTATGGTAGGACTATAACTCTTGCTAATTAAAACGGGTATTAGCAATTAAATTAAACAATGCCTTAAAATGCTCAGCTTCACATAATATTCAATAATGGCTGTTTCTGCGGGGAATACTTTCTCATGAGACGATTATGACATGATTTCCTTTGTTTCAGAGCAACAAATTCTTCAAGGGCTTGACCAGAATCTCAACCTCCTAACAAGTATAGCAGAAGGGGAGGAGGGGAGGAAAGAGTCAGCAGGTGGAACAGCTTGGAAAATAAAACCAAGGGGATCACATCCTCAGATTATTGGATAACCACCTCATTTCAGTTTTTATTAAGCCCATTTGATCTGTGAGTCAAGGATATATAGAACATTTTTCTTGATCTCAGTACTTTATTATTCATAAAACAGCCGAAGACTTTTTCTATTATTTCTCAGCTATTATAGTGGGGTATAAAACAGCAGAACATTAGATAATGTGTGTATCAGTATATTTGGAAGTGCTGTAATAACTTTTATGTTATTTCAGATTAGAATCCAGATGGATACCTGCTGCTGAAACATATTTTAACTGGCAAAACTGAAGTTTCTGCAGAAGAGAACACATATTCCAAGCAGGTCTTGGTGTTCCCTTCTCAGTTGTTTCCGAAGTTGCCCACGGAAATGTGTTTTCCCAGTACTGAATAAAATTACATTCCTCCCATCTCTTCAACATACAAAAGGAAGCACACAGTTAGATGAAAAACACAGTCTGACTTGTAAGCTCAGCTTATAGATGAACCATCTGTAGCTACAATTACTTTTTCTGATTGTCTGTCTTCCAACACTGACCTTAGGATTAGACAGTTACTATGGGTTACCCGGTCCAGGTGTCGGTTCACTGATCAAACTCTGCTTTGTAATCTCCTCTGAGTTCTTGCTAACTGTTGCTTGTGTAAATTTAGCATGACTTTTGTGGGTTTAGAACTTCATTAACGCAGGAAACAAAGCTGCAGTTCAAGCCAAGTTCTCCCCTGACTTTTTATGAATGTCACGTAGTTACAGGTGAGAAGATGGTTTACCAAATTTGAACTGAATTTGTGGAAGATAAAAGAGAACTTAGCAGTGTCCATTTTTTTTCAGTACAACTTTCCAGCCTAGACCACCACTGCAAGATGGGGTGAAGTAACTCATTGCTGGGTCCCTCCCTGATGGACCAAATGCTCTGTGTTCTGGGGTTTATGCCAGTATTTGTATGAACCAAACTGGAATTCTGAGTATTGAGAAGTCACTTTCACATCTGCATTTCGCTTCTTCCATTTGTATTGTTTCCTCCTCCCTTTCCAATTGTGTTTGCCCTATAATATGCTGTGTTGTGCCTTCCAGTTCACTGCCATGTAGAATTGAATCCTAGTTACCTTTTTCATATTGCTTTGGAAGCAGAGGCAGCTGCTGCAGCATCCACCAGGAACAACTTGGCACTTGGAATGCACAGCTAGGAGAAACAGTTTCTAAGTGAATTTCTCTACCTTCCACCCCATTTTAAATATTTTGTTTTGTTTCTCTTCTAGATGATCTCCCAAATACACACAGAGTAGAGAAGTTTATGCTAATACTTGCAGTTATAACCTCCTGGGACTCTCAGTATTTCTCTCCTTGCAGACCTGTCCTGAGAAATAAACTGCCCAGCTGGAGTCTCCACTCCCTTGTTCAAAATAGGATTCAGCTCCTGCTCTGAATGCTATTTATTTTAGGAAGAAAAGGCAAAGTTGATGGGTTTTTTATCATTGGGTTTTGTTTTTTTTTTCCTAGATTTATCTGACAGTGAACCCTCTCTTGATTTAGACCACACAGATGAATTCACAGGCATAGCAGCATTTTGCAGAGCTGCACAGCAAGAAAGCAGCTGTCACCCGAGGAAGCTGTTGAAAAGCAAAACCCATCTTTCTGAAGAGTCTTTGCTTTTTGTAAACCAAGATTTTTGTGACTGCTTTCTTGTGCCTTCACTTGCCCAAATTTTCCCCCTCTGTGCTCACTCTTGCACTAATGTAATCGAAAAGCACAACTTTCACTGACTTCACCAAATGGGAATATCAGGTCCAAGAAACTCCTGTCACTGTGGGGGACAGTGCATTGCACACAGTAATTGGGCTGTTGAACCAAGGACTGGGCTCAGCCCTTTTAATCCTGGGAATATGGTGTTGGTAGAGAACGAGGCAGAAGAGTGAGACACACCAGCCTGGGATCTCATTTCATTTGCAGCTCAGGGGTGGGAATGCCAAATGGATTGCAGTGAGGGAAGGTTTCTGGCAGCAGGAATCAGCAAGTGGCTGGTTTTGTGTCTGGCATCTCCTTGGCTCCTCTGCACATTCCACTTTCTGTGCAGTTGCTGGAGAGCTGTGAAGCTGTCTACAGGTGAGAGAGTGTGAATTTACTGCTGCACCATTGCCATTTGTATTTTGGGTATGCCTTCCTTTAATTTTCTATGCCACAAATGCTTGCATCACCCCATCTAGGAATGCTTTATGGTAAAAGCAGCCAATTCTTCCTCTGCTTATGGTTATATTTTTTATAAAAGTGCATTTAGTATGCCATGAATGCCTCCAAGCTGACAAAAATGGTACCCCTTTCATTGCCTGGTGAGTGCTCATTACTGCATATCTTGGAGATGATTTTGCTCTCTGTTTTGTATCACCAGATGAGAACACAACTTCTCCAAGGGAAACATGGATATTAACTCCAAGTATTTGTGCTCTGAATCCCAGAGCAAGTAGCTTGTTGAAAGTTGTGTGCTTTAAACAGGGGTCTGGCACTGCCTGGCAGGGCAGGGATGGGGCCTGTCTTTGGGTTTTACTCTCTGTTAGCTGACAGTTTTTGTTAGGCCTAGAGGCATTCACTTAGAAAACTTTTCCTCCACCAGTTTTATTTGAAACCAGCCAACGGGCTCAGAAATGAGGTGGAAGGAATATTAACAGCACATGAATAGGCAGATGGCACAACTGTATATGTTTAATTTCCTGTGGGAAACCAGACACCATTTTCCATCAGAAACTTGCAGTTTCGAAGCATTTAATGGGAAGTCATTTGAAGCAAACTTCTGTAAATTGCAGGAACTTCAATGTAATGCCCTAATCTTTGTGCATGGTTCAGTCTCGTGTGAATAATACATATACTGAAAAACCCCTGTATCTTAAGTGACTTACATTTTGCTAAATTTATCATTGCCCTGTGCTGGCATTCTCTCTCTGTGAAATGGGAATTGCACTACCTCTTACCTCTTATAGATTGAACTTCACAAAAATCCTGTAAAAAGTGCTCCTGAAAGGCTGACAGGGGAGGAGAATTTTGCTTGCAAACTAGGATTTACCCAAGGTGCAGCAAGAAGGGCCAAATTCTGGGCAATAAAACAAAGATCCCATTCTGGCATTTCCAAATGCCTGAATGCCTGACTTTTTTACTTTACTGACACTTCTGTAAGCTCCTTTGCATGTATGTCAGCATTATAACAGCTGACTTCTTCACCCCCTAACAAAGTACCACCCTGCACAAGAAATACAGAGACATGCTCCAGGTAGTGCAGGAGGTCAGCAGAAACCATCTGATTTTATTCAGCACTTCCATCTCTTTTTCTTTTGTCCTTTAAGGTTTTTCCATGTTCCTGAAGTTGACACATGCTCTGTGATAGAATTGTTTTCTCTGTTCCAGGAAGCAGCCCTTTCCACTGTCACTTCAAAAGGATATATTTATCTGAATCACACCAAGAGCTCTAGCTTTAAATCCAGCCCATCAAGTGACATAATTGGGCAAAACCTTTTAAATCCAGGTGATGAATAGGAAAGAAAAATGGAATTCTTTTAACCCATCTGTGACATATCTTCCTGAACATAAAGCAGTTCCAAATCCAAAATTTCACTGGAACGGTCCAGGAAAAATCTCTGCAAAAGTACCAGGAACACCAGCTGTCTTCTGCTTCCTTATAGCAAACACACTGAAAGCAGGAGCTGTGAGCAGAGTTCTTTTGCATTTCATGGTTGGAAGTGATTTGACACAGCACTGATATGATAAAAATACCTGAGGAACCACGTGCCACAGACACACAGCAGATTTTAGGAATGAATAACTCAGTATTGCACCTGGTTTCTTTATGCCAACAGTTTGTTCAAATCCCAAGACAACCTTTCCAGAAAGAAGTGAAAAAATTAGTTGTTGACTGTGACAAATGGCACGCCATCCTGAAAACACATACTTGACAATTCCCCTGCGTACCTGGAGGGTTACCAAATGTGTCTGCTCTTCCAGGAGAGCTTTGATCTCCCTGGGGCTGGCAAGCCTCATCAACTTTTTAAACCTGAGCCTCATCAACTTTTTAAACCTGGGATTTGGAGATCAGTTTGCTGTGAGAGGAATGATAAACAAGTTCTGACACAGGAAGGAGTTCTCGTGTTCCTGCTCTCATTTGGCTGTCAGCATGTGATGAGGATATCTTGAGAATGCAGGATTTCTTGCAAATTAAATGACTCACCTTTGGCTGGGACCTGGATGGATTATGGACGAGACTGTTCATGTCAATGTATGTCTGTGAAAACTTGTAAGAAGGTTTTCTAGATCTTTCTAGAACATGGTAGGTACAACCTTTCTTACTGATTCAATAGCCAGCTCTTCTGCTGAACACTTCCAAAATTCATCATTGTCTACACACCTGAAAATACGACTGCTGTTTTGCCCTTGAAACAACAGATAGACTAAGTTATTAGCTAAAGCTTTTATTAATGGGGGAAAGAGGGAGTGTAGACACCTTAAGAGCCTCCTGTTCTCATTACTGGATTGGAGTGTCCTTTGTTTTCGTAATCGTAGTTGGAGTAAAAGGTGCAGCTCCTTGATAAGAAGCAGTATCTAGTTAAAGATGCACCATCACTCCTGCCTTTCCAGGGAATTGTTTCAAATGAAAAGACAGTGTCTGTCAGCTCCCTGTGAAGAAAGGTCAGGCCATCAGCCACCTTTGCTTATCTTATGCCAGCCAAATGAATCATGAACAGACTGCTGCTGCCTCACAAGTTCCTCGAACATTTTGCAGCTTCTTTTGCCAATGAGGAGCCCATATAGGTCCCCCAAACTGCTGACTGCTCCTCACATTAGACTTTATGTTACAATAGTTGTATTTTCCTCTCTGGGCATTTCTCTGTCCATATGTTAAATGTGCTTCCTTCTTACACACACAGAAGAAATACTTTGGGGAATGAAATTGTCCTGCAAAATCCTGTGATGTGCTCATGACCAGTGTTTTGGTCAAACAGTTTTGATTAAACAGTTTTGACAGTTTTGATTAAACTGTCTTTCTGCTTCCTTGGCAGTCAGGCTATCAGAATTGTGTCAAACCAAGACAGCAGCTTGCACAGTCAAGTGACACCGTGAAGCCTTTGGGCTCTCGAGCACTGTGAGTGTTTTACCACTTTTGTTTCAAGCCCTACTTGTATCACACAGCCTTGTGGGTTGGTCCTGGTCAGTGTGATGAACTGCTGGGTGCTCACCATGAAGACCTCTTACCTGGGAATCGATTAATCAGTTGTCCCCAGTTGTCCTCTGTTTTGGAGGCTGTCAACTCCAACATAATAGTTGCTTATTTTAAAAATTGAAGCACGCTTTCCAGAATGGTGTGTTTAAGTTCACTGTGAATTAAGAATGACAGAGCACCAAAGATGAAGATGGCATTTTGAAGCAAGAAATCAAAATTGACAGCCTCCAAGAAATGGATTTAAGGGGTAGTTGACTCGTTGTCGTGCTAAGGAGCAATCGTGTTCACTGGAGGAAATTGAATAATGAGAAGCAGTCAACAGAGGAAGGGATAGAAAGCAATAACTGAATAGCAAAGTCTTTCTAATTTACCTCAGCTTTTCTCTTTATTAAGAAGCAAAAAGCCAAAAAAAAAGCCCACTCATTGCTAACCAGCAATAGCTATGAGGCTGCAATTTTAAAGAAACCAAGCAGGTTATTAGAAGCTTTTTCTCTATTTGGAAAGGTTGATTTGCACCATGTTCCTATGAACTGGAATGAGTTTTATCTCAATATTTGGGAACTAAGGCACAGAGAAGTGAGAGCATGAGGTGATTTGCTTAAGGTCACACAGAAAATGACTCTCCCTAGCTTGAACATGGTCCTTGGCTAATGTGTCTAAATGACTTTTCAGTGCTGTTTTCTGCTCTGCCACCTTCCAGGCAGGAGAGCTCTGACCTTATGGCACTGCAGCAAACAGAGCTGGATGGCAGTGTCATGCCCAAGGTGCTTTCTTTTACTGCCAGTGATCATGATGGGTTTCATTAGAGCAAAGCCCAGAGATTTAAATATCAGTTCAAATTACACCGTGGGACATCTGGTAGGAACAGGGAAAAAGTTGTCTGCTTGTCCTGAAGGTCTCATCCATATGGTCTGAAAAGAGATGCAATGTCTTCATCCTGCCAAGAGGGTTTACTGTGCAATGTGATCATTTTTGCTTGGATGTGGATTTTCACCCTGGTTGCAGAGCAGTGAGGATTTACCTGTTCAGTCAGTAACTTTACTATATCAGAGAGACAGAGCTCTCTTCAAATACAGAGGAGTGAGGTCTGTGTGCCCTGCAGGTGTAACTGCTACATGGGACAGAGCACCTGGAACTCATTGCCTGGTCTGGAGCGTTTTCCCAGGGATACCAGC
This sequence comes from Manacus candei, assembly GCF_025592945.1. Classification (NCBI taxonomy): domain Eukaryota; kingdom Metazoa; phylum Chordata; class Aves; order Passeriformes; family Pipridae; genus Manacus; species Manacus candei. The sequence goes on along the minus strand of NW_026138151.1, from coordinate 1,014,330 downwards.
AACTAGAGGAATGCCAGTCAATGCATGGGGTGACAGAGGCATTAATCAGAATTGTTGCTGCTTCTGTGTTGTCTAATGACTCATCTGTTTGAGATAAATTATGCACAAGGAGAGGAGACTGTTAGTGTCCTTCATGATGTGTGAAGCAGAAAAATACTCCAGCCAACTCCCAAAGTGTGAAAACTATTTTGTATTTCATTAATTCCCTTATTAAAAATGAGTAGAACCTAAATAATGCAGAAGTGACTGCTCTGTTTTAATTAGTTCCTTCTGTTTGCATTTATTTGCTCAACCACAGCGCTCAGTGCCAGTCATTGACTGCACAAGTGCAAGTGATGACAAGAATTTTCTTTATGTGCTTAAGCCATTTGTTGAAGTGTTCCCTTTTTCCTTTTTTTCTTTTCCTTAAAATAGTAAAGAATTAGATGCCTGGCTCCATTTGAAATTCAGTGGATGATGGACATCAATTCCCTCAGGCTCCTTTGAAAATCCCATTTGCTCTCTCTAGTGACAATTATCAAATATCTGTGTTTCAGCTAATAAATACAGCTGGGCAGCAAACAACCTGTTTGTTCTGTGACACAAAGGAAATGACATCTTTCCATGGAACTGTGGAAAAACTGTGCAGGCAGAACTGGGAGTAAACAATTAGAAGGGCAAAATTATGGATATCTTTTGATATTCCTTGTCCCACCTTCCCTGCATACATGAGTTGTTTGCATATAAATGAGATGTTTCTCTTTAAATTTAATAGAAACTGTGTGCTGACATGTTGCTGTCTCTGATACAGTGGTGTGTACAGTGCTTGGCAAAATATTTGTGGATGAGGCTTTACACATAAGTGTAAGAAATTAATGACATAGTCATAATTCATCCAAGGAGGATTTGGTGAGCACATCTGGAAAAAACAGAAAATGTGGAAGAATTATGAAAACGTGAAAAGCCTTGAATGATTTGACCTTATTTTGGATATTAGGTGGAAATGATGTGTGGGTTCTGCCCTCTGTCCCCAAAAGTCTGTGCTCCAGTAGAATGCAGGTGGTTATTGAAAGTCAAAGTGTAGGTCAGAGCATGTCAAAGAGAGATAATGATTTGTGGGAAAGCAGAAAATCTGCTTTCAAAACTTCAGAAGGAATAAGGAATGTTTTGTATGGGGGCTTAATAGACTCTGCCTTTTCTTTGTTAAGAAGGTCAGATAAGAAACATGCACCTCCATCTCCTCATCTCAGCCCTTTCTCCTTTTCTTCCCATGTGTTCTCTTAAAGTGGCTGGTCCATGTTAGAGCAAAAAGAGATGCAGAGGTATAACTGAATTGGATTGATTCCCAGGTTTTGATGTTGCCTTTTCATCTTTCAGTCCTACATTCAGCAGCTTTCCAGTAAAATCTTGTCCATCAACTTCCTGGGGTTTATGTTTCCTCAGTGTTTGTGTGCTACTAACATTCAGAATTCCCAGAAACCATGAACTCACAAAAAACCCCCATTTTTCTTCAATTACTTCATTTACTTCTGTAAGTAAAATCATGTTGATAATGCTTTCATCTGGATATCTAACTCAAGAATTAGGATGAGATCTAGTTTCCCCTGGTTTTTTTTTCAGGAAATGCCCTTCCCAAATAACCATAAGGTGGGACTGCCTTTCAAATGGGCTTATTCTTTCCCAGGAAGGAGGATGTATGTTTTTAACAAACATTAGCAAAAGACCACAGCAGAGAATCACCAACAACACTGAGTTTCAGCTATTAGTTTGTGTGGTTCAGGCTATTGTCAGAACCACAGACCATCATTAACTTTCTCTCTTTAATGGAGCATAAAACCAGCCAGGGATGGGATGCTTGGTTAGCATATGTCACAGTAATTACAGAATTCGTAATTAGCTGCACAGTCTAAAGGAAATGGATGACAAACTGTCTGTATAATTCATGGCATGTCTCTGTTAATCTGATGCTGCCATGCATGAAGCTCAACTCCCATTTCCTACCAGCCATTGAGAACTGATGCACCTCTGAAAGGACAGAGATATGAAGGATAAGGGTGTTGTACACTGTGACAAAAATGAGATGAGCAAAATGTTCTTAAACTATTGTGCAGTGTCTCCCTGTTTTAAATCATGAGCAAAAGAGATATTGCTTGCATAAGCTATTGCCCTCAAGATGTTATCAGTCTTGATTTGACCACGGAGTTCTCAGAAAATCTTCTCAGTGATGTGAATGAACATTCCATCCTGCTCTGAAATACTTTGTTGCTGCTGAGATGCCTTTTATGCAAAACTTGTTGCTGTTTATGAGTGCAAATGAGAAGAATGTGAGAAAGTATTGAGAGGGGAGCATTCTGAGGAATGTTTTTTTCCCTGTCATTTCAAGGCTCCTCAGATTTTTAGACTAGTGCCTTGTTAAACCTCTCCACCCCACCTGTGTCCTGGTATAACACTGTTTCCACCCTTATCCCAACATCAGCTGCCATACAGACTGAGAAACAATTTAAGTTTCTAGGAGTGCTAATTGCTCCATTTTTATTTTATAGGGAAAAATCAAAATAATAATAAAAAAAAAGCCACATCATTTTACTGTGAGATAATGAGGTAAAACTTATTATCCACCTGTTGTGTGCATATTTTGGGCAGCAGATTTTTATTATGACAACACCACAGAGGCCCTTGAAAACTGCAGGATTTGCTTGGCTTGATGTAGCCCCCTGTGATTCTCCTGCAGCCTTTTGCTTCAGGTGTCCTCTCGTGATCTTCCAAAGGCGAGGAGAGAATTGCATCCACCTCTTTACATCACGAAGGAGTAGAAAATGCTCTCACAGCTCATTTCTCCAAGGTTCACCGCACAAATCCACACGTGGACATGGATGAAGAAGGGCTCTGAAGGGAACCAGTGGAGCTGCTCATGGAAATGCAGCTCTACCTTCGAGCTGCTGTTTCTCTTCCAGCTCCGCCTCTGCCTTCAAAGGCAGTTTGAAATGCAAATACGTTTATGTTACCCTTTGATCTAATTTCATCTCAGTAATTTCTCATCGTGTTATAAACCACTCAGAGTGAATAAACCAGTAATTAGACATTATGGCTGGAGTTAGGTGTAATTAGCTATTTAAAGGAGAGCTAATTATGCTGTTAATGGAATTTCTCATTTTGGGGAGGGAAGAGAGATAGTGTTAAAATACATCTATAAGAAGCTCCACTTAATGCATAGAATTAGCAGTCTACTGGTTTTGCCTATTTTGCTCTGCAATTCTTCAGCTAAAAGATGCTCCATTTTACAGAGAGAGTAGCTTCAACTTTTGTTTATGGGAAACTGTTGCTTATTAAGTTAATGACAATATAATTTTTCTGGGCTATGCTGCTCAAACTGAAACAATTGCTTGCTTCTAGAGAGGATTTTTTGGCTGCTCATTTTATGTTGGCTGGGAAAACGTCTGATCATGTTGTCTGGGTCCCTCAGGAGGAGACATTTGTGTATTATATGTATGAAACCTGCCTTGGAAAATGTTTTTACATCACGTATCTTCAGCCAGCCTGGAGCATACTGAACAAACAGAGGGCAAACAACTTAGCTGAAACCTCATTTTGCATGATATGACTCTCTCTGTCCCTCTTCCTCACTCTCCTTGAAGGAAATTAATTTCCTGTGTTGCCTAGTGACAGGTACTGCTTCTTCTGGCTGTACCTGAAAAGGTCTGGAGTGTTACTGGTTTTTCATTTTTTGTTTCAATTCCCAGTATGCTCCTAAATTTCATTTGGCAGTGAGTGACTCTCTCTATTTTAAAAATTCTGTCTATAATGTAGACCACTTATATATCAAGTGGCTGTGAGTAGATATATTTAACTCCCAAAGTATCATCATTTAATTCAGGAAGTGATTAGCCTTTGAGGGTCACTTTTCCCAGGTATGAATGTTAACAAAGTTCCTCTCTGAATCCACCCCATGATAAGATGACTTCCTTCTCTTTAAAAGTTGCTTCATCTGTCTGTGTCTACAGTTTTCTCATAGTTTAACCAACAGACTAAGGAAGAGTCTCTGCAAAGCTTTAACACCTCCTTCATCTGCCAGGCTTTCCAATTTTTTGTCTTCCTGCCTCTCTACTGCCCTTTGCTTCAGCTTTAGCTTCTTTTGCTGTCATTCCATCAGGTTGGGAAAGAGAGAAACAGTTCCTAACCCTGGAATGACGTAGTTAAACATGTTCTGAGCCATCACACTGGAACTGCAACAGCCAGTCAAGCTTTCCTTTCTAATTACCATAAGTAATTAATAGCTACCCAGGAGCAAGTTTCAGATTAATTAATTCCCACCAGAAGTTGTCCTCCAAAGTATTCCTTTGACCAAATGATCAGGATAACTCATTATAACTTGAAAGTAAGCTGGGCAAGTGTTATCAGCTGCAGTACAAGTTCCAGTGAGGTTGGTAGCTTTGCTGAACTTTCTTTTGCCATTTTCCTCTGCTTTTTGGTGTTGCCCAGGAAAAGGTGAAGAATTAAAGCTTTCCCACCGAGTAATGTTGTACTGGTTTCTATTTCTTCCATTATCCCCATGAGTATTTCAAAATTTTAGAGTCATATTTTCATTCATCTCTCAATATACTAAGGAAAAATAACTGAGTTCCCTTGCTTTGGCCATTCAATTGGACAAACTCCAGGTTATTAGCCATCTAATAAATTATTTTCACAAATGTGGACAGTGAAAAGGTGAAAGTAGACCTAAGAGGTCTTTGCTATCTACCTTGTTGGGACACCACTGATTTTATCAGAAACATGATTTATTCTGCAGCCCATACCGTGTCATGTAGAGTACAGATCTGCTGCACTGATGCATGTATCTAATATTTCTTAAGGCATTGAAGAAATTTAGTAAAGAAGCGCTAAATTCACTGTTTCCAAGTAGAGATGTTCTCCCAATTCACCCTCTCCCCAGAATATGAGCCTGTGTTCCTTTCCTACTTTGCAATACAAGGATTTCCTGTGTATTTTATTCTGAGGTGTCGTAGTTTGAGACCCCCAAAAATCCAATTTCCAAGTCCAAGCCTCCCCCCACCAACTTGTTTCAGTGTGAGAGGGTTTTCCAGACATAACACAACTCAGTATGGGGGGAAGGGAATTATATTACAGTTTATTACTTGCACAAATAAATACTATAATACATTATATACACAATTCTAACTGTTTCTCCTATGGTAAAGCAATATATTTATGTTAGATCAAGTCCCTCCTTTCTCTCCAATAAATGAGGATACCAGTTTTTCTTCTTTGAGTCTTGAAACATCAATTAATTATGGATAATCTTAAACAAGAGACCAGAGAGTGACACTAGGTATTGAATATTTGCTTAGGAAACACTAGATCAACATGGTGGTCTTTGAATTACCAAATCTTCCAAGCTGCACTGGCAATAAATTAATGAAAACTTTTTTCCCCAATGCTTTTGTTTTAGGTGCCCAATATTCAAACAAGACAGATGAGTCCAGTTCCAAATCCTCTGTAAGGATTCCATCACTGCAAATGATGAGGTTCTGGGGAGATGGTGTCCACCCTTATCCCCTAAAATCTGTCTTGGGAGGATTTCCATAATCTCTCTGAAATCCTGGATTTCCAGAACTCTTCACAGAACTCTGTAAAACCTTGTCAAGAGCTGTGCAGGGAGGCAGTCACGTTGCTCTGCTGCAATCTGCCTTGGTGCTGTTAATAGTTTCTCGACAGTTCCTTGCATCATCAGGCATTTTTTAAAAGTATTTTTAAAGACAGAGCGATCACATGAAGTAAATACTCAGAAAATGTACTTTGAAGAGTCTAGAGTCTGATTTTCAGGTTATGCTTTGGTGATGGCACCAGATATTTTGTTTGTTTAAGAAAAATAGCAAGAAAAAAACGCTGTAGGCAGAGGTAAAATCTTTTAATAGATCAGATGATGAAGTGGGAAAAATGAGCCTTATGTACCCAAGAATTTGTTTGAAGATGCTAAAAAGAACTTGTATAACTAGATGCTTTTCTAATTTGTCCAACAAATCAACTGGTCTTTTATAGCTGCTTGCAAACTCTACCCTTGGTTTAAAGGAGAATTGAATAGCCTTTATTCACCTGAATATTTGCAGTTCCTTTGGGATGATCAAGGCCTTAGGTAAAAATCTAATTATTATGTTAATCACTATTCAAATGGCAAGGAGTAAACTACAGAGCTCCACTTGCAAGGTGATAATAGGAAGATATCAATCATTAGATTTGTTTCTGTAATACAAAAATTTTCATGGTTTGCTGAAAGCAAAGCCCTCTGGGGGGGAAAAAATTGCCTTGAAAATCAATGAAGTCATTGCAGTTGTAATTTAGTGTTTTGATAAAGCTGAAAATTAGTCAGTTAATATTCTTGTCAGTGAGGAATTAGAAACATGAATTATTATATGTGCTGTTTTCCGCATGATTATAGATGTATATATATGTATATATATAATTTTCTTTCCCTCTGGTCATAATCTAGAAATAGGAAGCGTTATTAGTAGAGAAAAAGATAGCTTGGAGAGTCAAAAGATGATTAAAAATGTTTCTTTTCTTGAGAGCACCATTGTGTGAGGGTCGGGATTGAAGAGAGAGAGCCTTCAGAGGCTGCATCTTCATGACACTGCAGCAGCCAGGCAGGAACAAGTCTAAAAATAGCAACATATGGGAGAATTCAAAGGACTCGAGGCTTTATCTCTGCAAGATGTTGAGCAGCTCCTGAGTGTTTGGTACCTGGCAGGACTAAACTCCTGAACACTGACACGAGGGTTCTGTTCCTCCACCTTGCTTTGATTTGTGTCTTCGTCTCTCACAGGTGCTGAAGATGAAACAGAGAAACGAACTGAGCTGAACAAAAAAGTTGGAAATGTGTAAATTTATGTAGGAAATTACTGGTGAAGGGGTCACTGTGGTCTTGTGCTGTTGAAAGGATTTACCTGCCAAGGTCAGGCACAGAGACAATGGCCCAAAGCTTAGAGCACAAGAGCACGACTCAGGGGGAAAAAGTTTTAAATCTCTGACAGATTTCTTAGAACTTTGGAATAGCAACTGGCTTCCAGTCCCATATTTCTAACCCTGATGTGGGAAAAAGCTCATTTCACATTCCTCTCTGGAGGAAAAAACACCTTCAAACCTGTGAGATGTGCAGAGACCATGTTGTGGCAAGTTGGACGGTGTAACTCAGTCTGAGCTTTTTGGAGGCTTGTCAGATGTGTTGTCTAAATCACAGCCATGTCTAAATCACAACTGTGTGTGGCTGTGATGTGTAATTTTTCAATAACTTTCATTTGTTGTCCAGCTGCTGTTGTGAGGGTGCAGGACCAGCCCTTGTGAGTGTGAAAAGCTACCAGGCTGTTTCCATTGTGGCAACTCCCCTGATGGAGGATGTGGCCACTGACTTTTCTGGTGACAGGACAGGAAAGAAGTCAGTCAGAAATGCAAGTAACACACAGCTCACAGCAGTTGTTAATTGAGTTGTCTTAAAGAGGAGCCTTGTTCCCTCTGCTCTGCTCAGAAACCTTGTGGCAGAGCCAGGTAACTGTAGGTTGTTACCTGGAAATGTTTCTTGGGCCCCATCTGGGAGAAGAAACAGATTCTGTACATCAGGCAGGACCAAATCCTTCTCCAGTCCTCCAAACAATTCTGCAAATATTTCCCCCTCAAGTGTGTGTGGATGTAGAAAAATAAAACTAACTAACCCTTAGGATGTCCAGTACATATATTTTTTCACATTTAGTGTAAACACCTTCAGAGTAACATACAATCAATGTGTCTACAACACATAAAAAAGATCACTGAGGAGGAATATACTGTCCTTTCCCCTCTCTCTTATGCCAGCCATTACAAAATCAGTTATGTGATGCAGCACAATTGATCAATTTTATTGTGTACCAGGGATAAATTTAATGTACTCTGCACATGGAAATCCCATTAATGTGATTTTATGTGTAATATATAAATATATGGATTCTATTAAAACCAAAAGAAACAGTAGCACTGGTTGAACTCCTTTAAAAAGTACTTACCTTAAAAAGTAACATGGTGTGATCCTTAGTAAATTTTTTAACTTAATTTGCCTTTGCAGTGTTCATTTTTATAATGCAAGCTTTACTCCATTAAACTGTCAGATAAAAAGTGAGCTAACAGCCTGGCTGCATTTTCATCTAACAAAGGCTACATTTAGTGGGCTCAATTACTGGTGGAAGCTTTAGACAGAAATAGAAAAAGAAGGACGACAGAGCAATTTATTTTTACAATAAAACTGTTAATTCTTGCACCCTCCCCTCCTTGCAACATTCTGATGCTTAACGCTACATTAATGAGGCACTTTTAATATAATTATGGTTGCTTTTGTTCCAGCTTTTCCTGATTTTCAGATGTGGCCTTAGAATTAACTGTCCTTGGCCAGAGTGAAATGTTCCCTTTAATTGGGCCGAAACAGTCATCTTTTTTACAATTTCCTGAAACATCTTTTGCTAGTTTGCAGCACTTGGATTCAGGGAGAAGAAAGAGAAAACATCATTTCACGATGCTTTTCTCTTTGTATGATTTAACCAACCTAAAATTTGCAGCATCATTGCTGGGGTTTCCACAATCTGCAGCTCCACGTATGGCCATCGAGCTGTTTTTCCTTGCAATCTTTACACACATTATAATTTATTTCCTTTTACAGCAGTCTGAAGAACACAGGATCTAACTCCTAATACAAGTAATTCATTAGCAACAGGCTATGTTGATCCTGGAACCAAATACAGCAATTACCAAAAATGCCTCTTAAACAGTGATGTGAAGGAGTGGGTTATTTACACAGCCAGTAACAAGCTGTGGAACATTTAATCTTCTGGTTGCTGGTCTGCTCCTCAGTTAGGTTTGTGCTGGCTCTTATTTGTTTGTGGCCTATGACCAAGTGGGTTGGTGCTGCACACAGCCAGCTAGTTTGCAGCCTCAGAAGGATGGAGGAATAAATGGACCATAGCAGCCGAATTCCCTTCTAATTTTTAGCACGCCGCCGTCTGCTCGGTGCAGGGAATGCAGTGCTTTGTGATTCAGCTCACTGCCTTTCTGTGCTGTGTGCTCCATCCCTGTGCACGTGGCTGGCTGCAGTGAGCTTTGGTGTGGTTGTGAGGTGGCAGTGGGAGTCACATCTCTCTCTGGACGTATGAAATTTATACCATTATCCCCCTACGCATATTAGGAGAAAACTGTTCAAACTGTTCTTTTGTTTCAGACATTGGTGATCTTTCAAATTCCTCTTCATGGTCTGGTCCCTCTGTGAACTTTTTGAACTGGGCATCCCCCCCACACTTACAGTTTCAGACACTTTGTACATGAGGTTGATCTTTCTCTTAAGGATTCAAGAGCAGTTCTACTGGTTTGGTTTATACTGCAAACACAAACCCAGAAACAGGCTTTGTTCTCCTTCTTTTCCTTAACATGTATGTGAAGCAACAAAGTGAATGTATTGCACTACAGGACATTTGTTCTCTGCTGCCTCCTCCCTTGTGAACAATTTAGCTTTTCACCCCTGAATGTGGCTCTTCCAGAAGCAGATATCAGTATTTTTTCTTCTGAGGTTTGGTTCAAGGAATAAGAATTAGAGACACAGACACATCCCACTGGAAATGAGGCCTACTACTCTTTTTCATAAAGGTGTGAGGACAATTCCTTCAATACTCCTGGAAAAAAATCAGGGTATTTGCTTCTTCAAGAAGAACTTTTTACAGCTGTTTCTGTTCAGGTAAAATTCCTTGCAGGGATTGGTAAAACCAAGTTGTGCAGCCCTGGGATAGGACAGAGATAATTTGGTAAAATATGGAGCAATGCACAGTGGGAAAGCCCTGGTAGAAAGATAGAGATTGTGCCTGGGAAAAAAAAGGTAAGTGTTAAAATAATAAAAAATAAATATTTGACTTGCTTTGGAGGGATAAATGGCCTGTCCAGATAATCCATTTGGTATCTGAAGGGATTCCTTTAGTTGAAAAGACTTATGACAGACTTGTTAAAATTCCCTAGGTAGACATAGATGAGATGGATTGAGGCTGTGTGCATGGGAAGATGAAGACTTGAGCTGGGCTGCCTGGGGAGAATGCGGAAGCAAAGATTTAAAATTAAACCGAGGCAGGAGGAAGGACCTGCTCTCGTGGAAGTGTGGAGGAGTTCCCTGGGGCAAAGGGGTTGTAGGTTTTGCAATCCAGCCCTGATGTGCTGCACTTGCACATGGTGCAAGTGCCGGGTCCTGCACTTTGGCCATAACGACCCCCGGCAGCACTACAGGCTGGAGAGCAACCAGGCAGGAAGGGAGCTGGGAGTGTGGATTGACAGGGAGCTGAACAGGAGCCAGAGTGTGCCCAGGGAGCCAAGAAGGCCAATGGATCCTGGCCTGGATCAGGAACAGTGTGGCCAACAGGAGCAGGGAAGTGATTCTTCCCCTGGACTCAGCACTGGTGAGGCCACCCCTGGAGTGCTGTGTCCAGTTCTGGGCCCTCAGCTCAGGAAGGACATGGAGGGGCTGGAGCAGGTCCAGAGAAGAGCAACGAGGCTGGGGAAGGGACTGGAGCACAAGTCCTATGAGGAGAGGCTGAGGGAGCTGGGGCTGTTCAGCCTGGAGAAGAGGAGGCTCAGGGGAGACCTCCTCACTCTCTGCAACTCCCTGACAGGAGGGGGGAGCCAGACGGGGTCTCTTTTCCCAGGCAACCATCAGCAAGACAAGAGGGCATGGTCTTGAGCTGTGCCAGGGGAGGGTTAGGTTGGATATTAGAAATAAGTTCTTTCCAGAGAGGGTGCTCAACCATTGGAATGGGCTGCCCAGGGAAGTGGGGGATTCTCCATCCCTGAAGGTTTTTAAGGTCAGACTGGATGTGGCATCAGTGCCATGGGCTGGGAACCACAGCGGGGTTGGATCCAGGGTTGGACTTGATGATCTCGGAGGTCCCTTCCAACCCACCTGATTCTGTGATTCTGTGATTCTGTGATTCTATGGCACTGGTATTGCTACTCTGAAAACTCCACAGCCCTGAGTTGTGGCAAAGCCAGCAGGGAGGTGAGTCTGTGTTGGACAACTCGGGGTTTTCATTGCCAAGGCTGGCAGGAGTTGATGACTGAGACTGTCTTTGCTTTCCTACTAACCTTGGAGCCTGCTTGGTCTTGAAAAAAATCACAAGGACCTCTTCTTTTGCTCCAGTGCCTAAGGCCATGCACTCTGGTTACTCTGGGGTGGAGGTTGATATTTAATGACCAGTGACTCTGGAATTGAAAAAAAAAAAAAAATGGTCAATTTTGGCCTGGTATGTTCAGGGTTTAGGAGAGTGTACTTCTTTATAAGAAGAAATCTTTGCCAGATATTTAAGTCTGGCATTGTCCAATGAATCATTCAGTGATGAAATATTCTGGAACCATTATAATTTTAAAAAATTAATCATGCATTAGACTTTTGCACCACTTAATGGAGCAAAGAAGGGTACTCTTTAAATATTACTGGCTTCATTAACTGAAACTAAATTATTGTTGAAAAGCAAGTGCATCAATCTCATCCTGAGAGACGTCTGACCTGTATTTATTTCTGCAACTGGAGTAATTATAAAGGAAATTGTATTGTCTTCTGGCTGCCAGCAAAACTTGTAATGCTCACTGTCCATTTTCTTGAGGTGCAGGAGGGGTTTGGAGCTGTGGTAGCACTGAGGGAGAGATTTGCTGTATATTCCCATTCCATGGGCATTTTCTTGGACAGCTTTTATGAATATACACCCCCAAGAAACTGCACAGTACCTAAAAGGCAGTCTAATGCAGAAAGAGAACTAAAAACCCAAACTCACTCGACTTAATCATGCATAGTATGTCATCATTTTTATTGATAACCTGAGACTCTGCTTGGTATAATAGGCCTTTCAAATCTATGTACTCTTTGAAAGTAAGGATTTCAACAAGAATAAATTTATTATTCTTTCTTTTTGCTTTTGCAGGTTGTCTGTGTTAATGCCACTTTTAAGTAACTTAACTGTGTCAGAATTATACACTGCTATATATGGCTGAAAATGCCAGATATAAGAAAGCTCATTTTCTCTTGCAGAAAAACAGTGATTAGATTCTGTTTTAAATGAGGTTATGTGAGTGCAGTTGCTGACAGTTACTTCTTCAGATATGTCCAGATTGTTGTAAGATCAATAACTCATTGATTGAAGTGATAAGAGAGCTACTATTAGACTTCATGAAGTCGTTAATTAGCAAAATACCAGTAGTGCTTACTGAATCACTAGGGTTTTATTGCTTAATTATATGCCTAACTAAGCATACCCTATGCTCTAATTAGTGGAAAATGAGTTAAAAATATACAGGATATGGCCTACTTCTGTATGCAGTCACAGCTTAACTCATTTTCTTTAATTTCCAGATATTATATCAACATTATCAAATATGCAACGCATGTATTTCATAGATCTGCTACCATTAATGCCAAATTTGTTGATGCAGCTTAACTAATCTAGAATTAAGTTTAGAAATTAATGTTAATACACTGTTTATGAAGGCTGCCAGTTGAAAAAGTGCTTTAACCATAAATAAGGCATTTTAATTTCAAGTGTCTGTGCTCAAATACAATTTGATATCAATGTGAAACATATTCAACAAGACTAGAGGTACAGAACCCCACTTTAGGATGAGTTTGAGCCTTCAACTGTAGAAATATAGGCAACATCCAGCAAGGATCCAAAAGTCTCCCTCCAACAAGCATTATGTTTGGTTTTAAATGATACCTGTAAGCTGAAAAATAGATTTTTTGTCATGACCAGGCTTGGTTGTGATTAGCTGGAAGCTTTGAGCAGGATCTAAGTCTCTGTCAGCCTCAGCGCACGGCGTGAAAGGAAGGGAAACCTGAATTCTGCCCACCTTTTGTGGTTTGGTTTGGTTTGGTTTGCATCTGTTTGTGAACAGTAGGATTTTCAGGTGATCATGGTTCTGAAATTCAAGCTTTCTTTCTGGTTGTGCCTCCACTTACCAACCTGTTAAATCAGAGTATCCATCCCAGAGGATACTTTGGAAGTTTGCTCAGTGTCAGGTAGATTTGGCAACGATCTGGAAGTTATCTAGGAAATGTAAAGTGTAATCAATGAATGAGGAAAAATCATGGAAAAAACCAGTCCATCTGTGTCTATTCAAACCAAAGACACCACCTCTGGCCTCGGAACTGCCTGAGCTGCAGGTCCCTGAAGGCTGAGATCAGCACCACGAGGTATGTGCTTTATTCTCATGGACTTCCTTAGGCATTCCCTGCTGGAGACAAAATGCCAGGCTCAGGGGACCTTTGATCTGACCTGGTCCAGGCATCACAGTGTAATTAGTGCAAGTCAGAGCCTGCAGCAATGTGTAATCCACTGCAGCTCTGTTGCTGGATGTGGGCTGATGGGTGGTCTCCTGCTCCACTCTCAAATCTGCAAATTAGTGTCTCCACTGAACTCTTGTTTTAAACTCTGAAGTTAAAGGAGTTTCCCTCAGCTCCAGCTGATAATTCGGCCCAGAAATATGAGAGTGTACTAGATGGACACTTCCTTCATAAAACATTTCTGTGTGCATGTATGAAGCTATAAAATTAAAGTAGATAATATAGACATAAACCTACTTTGAATAAATTTTCTTTACTGAAATGAAAATTTTAAGTATTCCCTTGCTTCAGCTGTTTGAATTTTAAATATTTTGATTATCATTTTGATTATCATTTTAGAGTTGCACCTTGTGCGAATGTGTAGCAACTAATTTTCAGTGTGAAGTCTTCTATCCCTTTAAAATATATATCCTATAGCAGGTTTGAGATGAAGTTAAATTAATACACACACAAAAATCACTTTCAAAACTGCACATCCCAAACTGAAGGGTGCAGTGAAGCTACTGACATAGAAATCCCTGGCAACTAAGATAAACAAATTTGACAGCATGGAATTAAACATGATGATAAGAAACCAAATGAAATCTTAAAGTATCAGGTCAGAGGGAGAGTGAGTGATATGCCAGAAATTTGTGCAGTGGGAATTGATGTAGTCAGCTGGAGTGAGGAATATAAAACCAATGGTGTGCAGATACCCCTGCCTGAACAGCACATAACTCCTGTAGAAGGGGAAAAGGTTTTATGGAGTCGTGGTTAGCCCTCCAGTGATCAATAAAATCAGTTCTTCCCAGGTGATCCCGCTGGGCATCTTCCAGTGCATACTGTCAGCACAGACCACCAAAATGGCTCACTCATTCAAGCTTTATCAGCTTCTCCCATTCTCAACTTCTGTGCATATTCAGGGCTTTCTTTTCACTTATTCCCCACAGGGTAGATGCACAACCTGATGCTGGATCAGCACTAGGAAACTGTGAAGCCATCTCACTGTAAAGGTTTCCTGGCAGAGATTCTGTGTGGAGAAACAGAACAACGAGCTAAACCTCAGATCAAAGAGCAAGTGACTCCTGCCAGAGGCTGGACAACGTCCTGAGCAGCCCACTCTGCTCAACCCTGCTTTGAGCAGTAGAAGATCTCCAGAGGTCCCTTCTGACCACTGTTGTGCGAGTCTGTAAAATGACATCTACCAGTGTGTGTGTCAAACTGAGGTTTCTTGGTACAGCAGAACATCTGCCAGGAGCAGGGAAAGAATTTAGGCCCCTCTAGAGAAGTCAGTTGCTCGTAACAAACATCCTGATATATAGAGGAAATGCCTGTAGGGAGATAGGTAACTCTGTTATTACCTGCTGGCAATAACACATTTCTTCAAGAAGTTTTATTGCCATCAGTCATATTTCCCCCAAGTGTGCTCAGGGGGCGAACAAGTCTGGAATATCCAGGAGATGACTAATGCACCTGGGGAGAAGCAAAATTCCTCAGCAGTGTCAACTTCTGACACTTAAAAGTGATGCCATGAACACACCTCTGTGCTGCCACCCTCACAAAGAGCATTCCTGGGAAGTGGAACAATCCCTTTCTGCAGAAATCCTTCTTTGTCACTATCTAGATTTTGAGTTTTGCATCAGTCCTCAGTTGGAGTGATTGGAAACACAGTGGAAACTCATAGACCACAGGAATTTCCTACATTATCAGTACCTGGCAAGTTGAAAGGATGTCTAAAAACATATGGGCATTGCTTGTGTGATGAGCAGATTCCCAAAAATTTGAGAAGTGACTGATCAGGCTGAGCAGCTGCTCTGTTACCTGTGAATGGTGGGAAAATGTGTGCCCTACAGGTACCAAGATTTCTGGTATCAGTATCCCTGCTAAAATATTTCCAATGAAGACATCTAGTATTTGTCACTATTTTTCACAAAGGTCCTTGGGGGAATTTAACTTTCACGTGGTTTTTTTTGGAAGGTTTGTGAGCTTTTGTTGTTTGGTGAAGTCAGTTGTAAAACTCAGTGTTGGTTTTGCTGGGTTTAAGTACACAGTAATGGTACTTGTTTTGGCATGGATAAATACACATTTGCAAGAGCTGATGAGCAGCCTTCATCTGAAAATTACCATTAATACTTTATGGAATTAACCAAAGAGCCTGCTGGGTCTGTTTGACTGCACAAATGGCAGTTCCACATGAAGACACTGCAAGATTGCTATTCCATCCGGCACTCACAAAGAATAATTTGTCTTTCTCATTTCCCTCTGAGCTCTCTGATTTTGTTATCATTATCAGGAAAGTGAATCTCTCAGGGCCTCACTGCTGTGGTTTCTCCTATGTAAGCTCTCCATGCACATATCCACCTGGATGAGAGGAAGAAATGCAGATCATGGAACCTTTGAAAGCAACACAGAGAAGAAAGATCATAATGAGGAGCACAGATGTGTCAGGGCAAAGGAGCTGCTGCTCAGTGCAAAGTACAAATCCTGCAGGCTCTTCTCATGGAAGAAGAGCCCTGTACTTAAAGGAAGCAGACCTTAGCATCAAATATTTTGATGTGCAACAAACTGGGAATGCAACACTTTCCCTGATAGCTGTCAGCAGGTTTTATGCTGGCCTCTAAAAGAAGAGAACATGATGTTGCCTGTTTGGCTGTGGAGGTGGGTATGTTACACTGACAGGTGACTCTTCTGGAATGAGAAGTGCTCTCAAGATAGTGGCTAAAACAAGCTTGTAATATCAAAGTTGGTACTGGCTGGGGAGGGACAAGTTTTGTTCTTGACTTGGCACAGAGTTGTTAAGCCATTGGTGTTACCAGAATACTGGCTGTGCTCTTTATTAAACACTAGAAAAAAAATGTTCATTTTGATTGTCTGAATTAAAAAACCCAAACCTAGGTAGGTTTAGATCCATTTGATTTGTATGGTTTAGTGATATAATTTGTAGCTGTTGTTTGCAATTTCTCTCTTGATAGTTCAGAGCAAAAAAACCCAGTTTATTTATCACAACGGGTAGGTCTTCAATTTCTACTCAATTCAAGCCTCTTAGAAAACAAATACTTTCCTTTTTGCTCCCATTTCACAGGAAAGCAAAGATAAATATAATCTTTCCTACCTGTAATTGCACTGATAAACTGTATGTATATATGTGGCCACAGATAAAAGTATCACATCTGTTTTAGTGACTTCAGGACTATGAAGATTACCCCATTTATTTCTAACCATAGGAATTTGACAGCATCCCCTTTAGATTTTCAATTCTACAGCATACCAATAATCTTTGAAAAATGCATTTTCTCTGCTCTGTGAGACAAGATTAATAAGGTAAACCATTAGAAAAAAAGTTTAAATATTTGAGGAAATTGCAAGGACATCTGGTATTTTGGAAGAGACTTCTCGGGCTCCTCTCCTAGTTATCACCAAGTGCATTTATGTCACGGATTACTAATATTTAAAACGATTTGCTTTATCATGTTGTCTTTAAAGAGCTGCTATGAATATGCAGACGTGCCTAGAAACCTACAGCTGGGCTTTATGGAGTGAAGTGCTTCCTCCTTCTGTCCTCAGGGTGGGCTGTGCAGACCTCCTGCTCCCCAGAGCTTGTTCTCCCTGTGGCTGTTCCCTGCCCCGGGAGCCCGTGCCCTGCTGCAGGCCAGGAGTGTGGCTGCTCCCTCTGCCCGGATTCCTGCCTGGCAAGGAGCAGTTTGCCCCCTCAGGCTTTAGCAGAAGCAGCAGTGCTTTGCCCACTGATTGCTCCTGGAAAGTCACAGTTAATTGGAAGGAGCATTCCAGACCTATCCCTCCCTCCAGGCATAGCAAGAAATATCTCAAAGCCTGGGCCACCAGCTCTGTCAAACACAACTGAGCACAGGGGGAAGAAGAAATTGAATTAAATTATTTATTCCCTTTTGCAGGAAGCATTATTCCTAGTGATCTTTATATTTCTGCTGCTTTGTCCTGCTAATTAAGTGCTGATGGAGACTTCCCACTGTTTTCTCCTGGAGTCTGTTCCATCGTCACACAGACCTTAAGACAATTTTTCCTCGAATATCTTTTCCTTGGTGTCATTGCATTACTCTGGGTTGCACACTCACTGATGCCCTTCAGTGATCTCCAGGTGATTATGTGTCTCACAGAAGTGTTGGGTTATCTTGATGTGATGCCTGTAGATGGGGAAGGGGGCAGAGGAATGTGCTGTTGATGCCCCAGGCAGAGTTTTACCCTCCATATCCAGTGCAGTCGCCCAATGCATCATTTAACATTTTTTTTTTCATTTATGTGGAAACATAAAAGGTGTGTAACCTCATGACAGCTGCCTGCACATAAATGAATTTCATCCCCAGCAAATTTGTAGAGGCTGGAATTGAGCCCAAGAGTCCTTGTATTCAATCTTAGACTGCACTACCTTCTAGTGGCATTTCACAATATTTCCTGCCTTTTAACTTTTGAGCACTTGCTGACAGTGATCAGGAGACTCTGAGGCACAGCTAAACTAAATAAAGGCAGCTTTTCAGTTTCCAATAAATTACAAAGCTTTTATTTTCTCGGGAGCAGTAAAAATAACGTGCCAAAAATCTCGTTCTACCTTGTGGACTGTGTTCCCATCAACCTGTAACTGAAATTACAAAAAAAATGTGTTTGCTGTCTTTTAATGCCAGTCTACATATCACCCAAAATCTGATTGACATAATGGAATTCATGTTGATAGTTAGACTTAATAATAGATGGGCATGCTGAAATGTAGGCAGCCATTCTCCAAGTTAGAAGTGTTGAAGTGTTTAAGAGACCATGAAGTGATGTTGGAAGAGATCCTTGCTTGTTAGTGGTTTCATTTCACTTCGTGCTCTTTTCCTGCAAGCCAGATATAACAATAAATTATAAACCAAATTGGTTTAGATTAAATCATAATGGGAGAATTTCAGGCTGTGTACAGCGAGGACAACAGTGCAGGCAGACTGTAACTAACTGCAAATGTGCTTGGAAAGGGTTGGATTCTGGCCCAGCTTTTAAGTTTGTGCACGTAAACTAACAGGTAGCTCAGGACTGAGCTGATGCACCACTTCCAGCTGAGCACAGGCTCTCACTGAACGTGACTTGCTGACCAGTCTTTTGAGTATTAAACTCTCTTTTGACTCAGAAGATGCAAGAGGCACAAGAATAACTCCAACAGGGTGGTTTTTTCCTACATACACAGTGCAGCCTTCATGTGACAGTGTAACCTGATTTTTGGACAGTTTACAATCTGAATGGAGAGAAACCACTGATCCTTCTGTGGAAGAGACACATAAAAGCTCAGGGAGTTCTTTGGCCACAGGCTGGCAAAAAGGGGAGGGAGGAACGGGTTGTGCTATGCTGGATTAGTCAAGGCTATACCTAATAGCAATGGCAAAGGTGCAATGGCATAATCTGTGCTTTATGCCCATGGGCAAAAGTCTGTAAATTCTGTCTCTTCCAACTCTTGATAGTAATATTACCAGCTTTTGAATTTATAAGTGCCTCTGCTTTAATTTTCATGTGTTCTGACAGACACCTGTTAAAAGTTTGGCAGCATTTTGATCTACAATGCAGTCAGGTGGACAAGGAAGTGAGATCTGTAATCTAGCTGGTGTGCCTCTGTATATTATATAATTATATATAACATATTAGATACGTATTATACATATATATATTATATATACTACATATATATAGATATATAAGAGCTATGGAACCAGAGTGCACAACTTGATAAACAAGGGAAAAACCTGCAACAAAACTGGGAGCAATATGTTTCTCTTCCTTGTTCTGGTTTTCCATCAGGCTACAATGCTGAACCCTTGGTACATGAAAAATAAGTCATGGAAGCTTATTTACTGCCATTGGATTTGTGAGAAAATGCCATCATCTGCAAGTGAGACTTGCTGTATTGTTTTTCTTCTTTGATTCCTGCCTAAGCTGTAAAATATTACAAACCTGTTCAGACAAATACTGCAGGACTGCAAAACTTGTTACCTCCCTTGAAATTTGGTCTTATCCTTCAGAGAGTTATTGCCTGCATAGGCCTTACCTTATTACTTTCCAAATTATACACAACTGAGTGATGTTTAAAAGACAAGATTAACACTATCTGTGACATGTCATAGTTTCACTTTAGAAGAAACCACAGTGGAAAATGTTAGACCCGCCTCAATTTTTGTTAAAAATATTTGTGAATTGATGATCTAATAAAATAATCAGATAACTCGTGATTTAAGAAGAACTTTATTTAGGTAATTGTTCTGATCCCTTGCATATTAAGGTTCTCTTTCATCTCCTTCTCCGTACTTGATTAACAATTTAATTCAGTGGCGAATTTTGCAAGACAGAGATTGAAGCAAAGGCAGAAAAAAATAATCTTGCTGCAGTTGTAACACAAAGCAAAGAGTCAGAAAGGGAGGGAGACTCCAGAAGCTTTTGTTATGAACATCACCCTCATCCATGTGCTTCCCAAAGAAGTCTGAACAATCTAAGCCTGCAGTGCTGGTAAGAAGGGTGGAGCGAGCCTGAACCACCATCTAGAACTAGTTTTTGTGCAGCCAAGCAATCAGCAGTCCAGGA
This sequence comes from Manacus candei, assembly GCF_025592945.1. Taxonomy (NCBI): domain Eukaryota; kingdom Metazoa; phylum Chordata; class Aves; order Passeriformes; family Pipridae; genus Manacus; species Manacus candei. Next base: position 994,424 of record NW_026138151.1, on the reverse strand, counting down.
CACTGATCTGGCCCCAAAGCAAGGAATTATTAATATTCAGCATAATCAGCCTCCTGATTAAGCTGCCTGAGGGGCCCAATAAACTGAGCTGGTGCCAGCACAAGAGGGGGAGCATGGCAAGCTTGCAGATGGGGAGGGAAAAGGCAAGGTCAGCACTGAATCACTCTGACCATGGAACTGCATTTCAGCTGTAACAAACCACATAATGAATTGTTATTCAAAGCTCTGGGATAAAAGTCTTTAACGTGTGTCTAAAGCAGAGCCACATTCAGAAATAACAGGCAGAGAACGCCTAGCAGGGGGATGGTGTGTTTTTCACCTGTCAGACTCCTGGAGACTCATCCATCCCGTGCCCATGTCTGTCTGTCAGCACCAGTGAAGGGTGACTGTCAGTCCAGCCTGGCTCTGGGGCAAGTGAGTGACAGACTCCTCACTAGACCCACGTAGGGAAGCAGGAGCCCCTTGTTTTGGTGAGTGCACCTGCAGGTACTTTCCATTCTCTGTCTCTCGAGCATTCTCTGGGGGCTCTTCTACACTTCACTTCCAAGGCTTTCCCAGATGGCTGCTCTGCAACCCAGATGTTGTTTATTTATTCATTTGTCACTTTAAAAGGAACAATACTGAAAAGGGAATAGAACGGGACGTGTTTGTTCTCCATCAGAGGAAAAAGAAGGGGACTTGTCAGCTCCCAGCATGTGCGTTTTTGAGCTTGAGAAGGTTGTCACAAAGTGTTGCTCTGCTCTTAAAAGCATTTCCCATTCTTTTACAACTACAAGATTTCTGCTGAGTGAGAAGCTGGGCTTTAGAAACTCCATTTCTAAAAAGGTGTCAGCACCGTATGGATTCAAAAGCTGCTGTTTGCATGTTGGATCTGGAATCCTTCCCTTTGCTAATGGTGAGGTTAATACAGCTCTGTGACAGCCTGTGGTGGAAATCCATGAAGGTCTCTGGAGAGCCTCTGTATGACCTTGCTCCTGGTTGTTCTTCTGTAGGGTTAAAATATGTGTATTTTTGTGGATGTGATAAAGTCACTATATATGATATTAAATGTATGTACGAAGCTGAAGAGTGTTGCCATTTCATTTTCAGGGACCTATTTCAAAGGCATAGTTAGCAATCCCCTCATGACAGTCCTGTCAGATCATAGCATCTCTTATTAACATTGCAGAGAATCCAGTATTTAGGAAATCAACCTTTTGCAAGGGTTCAAATAATAGTGAGTGAGGGAACCTTGGGTGCAAAAGTTCAAGCATCAACAGCCTTCCCACTGGGGCATTCCAGGCCATTCAGTTCTCCAGGGCATTCAAGACCTTTTCCACCACGCTGCTATGCTGAATAATGAGACTTTCAGAATTGCATAGTTCTTTCAAAGTGTTGCTAAAGAGATTGAGGAGGACTTGGGCTGCAATCACTCTCTTTAATGATATTACTATAAAGATTGTATCTCTTGTCCATTCCTCTGTCAGGAGGCGTTTTTACAGCAGATACAACTGCAGAGAATTTGTCACCCAAGATCAAATGTAACAGAACACCTGGTACTCAACGTGCAACACACAGTTCTTCCTCTGAGCAGGACAGAGCTGTTCAGCTGTGACCTTTTTTTTGTCTTGATGCTGGGGCTCATTTTCTAGGCTGGAAGTAGGTGTGTTACTACCTGAATGAACACATGTCAAAGAGATGGTCCAGTTTTCCATTTGGTTTGCTCCTGCAGCCCTGCAACAGCCACACTTCTTGCTTTGCTTGGAGGTGCAAAGGGTTGGTGTATTTGTACCCTCCACACCACCCAGCTCAGCAGCAGTTGCAGTAAATTTCCATTCATGTTTAGCAATGCTCAGAGCCCGGAGAAAAGTTTTAATTGAGCTTTCAGGAGCTTGGGTTTGTTGTTGTTTTTTTTTTCCTTGCAAAATTGTTCATATTCATTTGTCGAAGCGTCTTCTAGGAAAGCTCACAGGCAATTTCAGGCTTTGACAGGATGGAGCTCATTAACTTCCACCCAAGCTAAATGTCAATTTACATACTAATGTCAATTTGCTTTTACCTCTCTGTCCCCAGTCACATTTTTTTTTTTAGAAAACCAAATGCTTAGAGTAATTTTTAATCCATGAAATCACAACAGTTAAGAATTCAGCCCCAGATGTATTTCTCCAACAGGAGCTATTACACAAGGAACTGCAAATTGTAGGCTTGTTCTCTTACTGCCCTAGAGGAGAAAGGGGCTCTTTAAGGAATTTTAGTAGAAGTAAAAAATTTTAAATGAAGTAAAAAGGAATTAAATATGAGAAAATTCTGGGGAACGCTGATTTTTTTTTTCAACTTTAGATCATCAGAACAAATCCATCTGTAATAGGTAATTAAAGAGATTAATAGCAATGGTGAAGGATGAAATAAATAACAATTAAAAAAGAAACCATATTTCTCCTTTTACAGTACATGCACATAGGAGGTAAATCTGTAAGACAAAAAATTAGGAATTCTTCTTGCATCCATATAATAAACATGTCCAACTTGCTCCCAAGTGACATAGCTAACAGAAGTTGGTTCACATTAATTTAAATGTCCCACTCCTTTGGAAAGAGATGTATTTGTTTTAAAAAGAAATTTAGTAGTGATCAAAGATTCATGCCATGAGCTGAGTAACAACCAAAAGGGGAATATAAGAAAGGATTTAAAAAATATTTTCCATAACTGTGTTTTGTTGGGGGTTTTTTTTGTTTGTTTTTTTTCTTGCATTTTTCTTTGAAGCAGCTTGTGATGCTTGTTCTTGAGGTGGGATTTTATTCTAGGAAGAGTTTGTTACTTTTATGTGCACTTTAGAAATAAATTTTCCCAAGTCATGTTTGTGGTTTGTGTTCCTTTAGAAAAGAATAATTTTGCTGCATTTCAATGGTTCTTGGAAAAGTCAAAGCAACATGTTGCCAGGGTAAGAAATAATATGTGTGCAGAGCATCTGAGCCAGAGGAGATTTAGCACTCATCCGAACAGGAAACAAAAAATGCACCAATTCTTTGGCCTCCAGCAGTAACCCAATAAGGCTTGGGAAGTGAATGTCTCATAAAAACACTAGCAATAGATTTTTAGTTTGCACAATGCAGCAAGGAACCCTGTCCTGAGCAAGTCTGAATCAGGAGAATTCCTAAAAAGGAAAATATTTGCTATGAATGGATACATTTCTGCTGCCACGTGAATCACAAGGGATTTGCCATGACTGTGGAATTTTTGGCCTTTGAAACCTACCTGTCAAATACACAAGGTGGGATTTGTTGCCTTTTATTATTACTCTCCCTCAACAGGACCCAAGAGTTGCAAGTGTTTGCAGATTAATGGGTGCTCCTGAAGAAGTAAATTAGTAAGCTCAGCCAAGCAATGTTTGCACCACTGCCATTTCTGGGCTCTACTTCACAGTGTCTTTGTACACTTGCCAAGAGCCAAGAGGAAGTTTTCTTGACCATGGAGCAGATTCTTAGAGGTAAGGTGAGAGGGGAGGTAAAGCACCATGACTAAACTTTCCCATTTCTGCTGTTAATAGCTTCTAGTCTTGGTCCAGTAGCCTGTGATCCAATTTCTAGGTTATGGTGTGTGTATGATATATATTTTTGTCACCTTAGAAACGTGAAAATACTTACTAAGGGGCTGAAGAACTTCGTGGTGACTGGAAAGCAATTTTTTTTGGAGCTGTGAGCACCCTGAGGTTTATAGACCTAGGCATGGTAGAAGCTACAGGTGAAATAGCTGCATATGCAGATCAGCACATTTATATAACGTGCTGACAGCACCAGTTTGTCCTGCACAGAAGGAAATAACCTTGTATTCAGGGCATTGAAGTGACATGACAAGGCTCATCTTCTGTGCTGCTCTCAGCACCGTGCAAGAGCTCAAAACTAGTGAGTCTGCAGGCTGATTTCCTGAATATCAAATCTCCAAGTGTTTGGTGAACTCCAAATGGTGGGTTTACTGCAGGTACATTTAAAAATCTTTGTTGTGCCTGTGCATCAGTGTGAGTGTTTCAGCATTAACATATGAATGGGGTTTGATGACAGTGTTCTGCAAACAGAAGTTGTACAGAGGAGAGACACAAAAACGAGCAGCAGATAAAATGGGATCGGAAGAGTGAACTTCACACAAATAAGAAGACAATGCAGAAATATAAAAACCATTTTATTTCTTCAAAAACACCTGCAAAACTGGTGCTAGGGCCATCACGTGATGGTAGGTGATAGGCTGAGATGCATCTCAGTTGCTTTATGTCAGGAATGAGAGCTCCCACGTTCCCAGAAGACAATTCTAGGCTGGGCTCCAGGACAGATAGGGTTTGGCCAACCTCCAAATTAATCTCTTTTTAAAAAATGCTTATTGCATATAATGTCAGAAAAAGGTTTAGCCAATCTCATTTTCCCTTTTAAGTTGTTCCACGAAGGATATGGTAACTGGGGGCACAGGGGACAAGTCCACAGCCCTGCACAAATCTGAGTGCCTTATACATACATTATTTATATTGCAGGCTGAGGTGAAATTTTGGTCTGTTGAGCACTGAATTTTTACAGTAGAGTGCAGAGAAATTATTCAAACCAGGTGTTTCTGTAATTGCAGCACATCAGGGACAATTCTGAGAGCTCAACAGATCCCAAATTCACCCTTTCAGCTGAACGATGCACTGGTTTAGTGTTAGTACACAAGGCAATAAAATCAATTGCACTGGAAAACAAGGCAGGCTGGCTGCTTTAAACTGCTGAGTTTTGATTGCACTTTGTGCCTTTATCTTTTGTTTGCTTATGTTCAGGCCTTTACACCAGTATAATGATGTGAAGAGATTAAGCTGTTCATTAAAACTGAGAGAAAACGACTTGTAATGGCTAAAATTCAGCACAACTGCAACCTGCCCTCTACCCTGATCCCTGCCCTGATGTGTGGTAATACACTGACCCCACGGCAGGGTAATTTGCTTCCTTCATTCTGCACAGGAAGAAAGGCAGGGAAGTGGAAAGGAAAAATTGAAAAAAATCAAGTGTTGCTTCATAAATTTTGAAACATGGAGTAACGCTGCTGTTCAAGCAGATTTTAATGCATTGCCACAGAGTACTTGCACATGGGGCTGCTTAAAGCAAGTCTGCTTTCCTCTGGAAAGGTGAAGCCTGAATTTTCTGTCATACCCACGAGAAGCTGGATGTGGGTTGGCTGGTTTGTATGTGTGCCAATTTTTTAAAAGAGAAGATCTGCATGTGAACTGCAATATTGCTATGCCAGTGATGCCTTGGTCTTTTTAATAAAGTATTTATGAATCCTTTCAGTGACTCCCTTGGTGGAGTTTTTCATTTGATGCCACACCTGAGTCTTTCTGGGAGAAGAGGCAATCTCTGACTTTTGCCATCTGTTTCACACAGGCAGCCTGTATTTATTATTTCTAAGTAATATTTGAAAGGGCAGAAAAACACGAAGCAAGAAAACCATCTAATAAGTCTCTGGAATACAAGAAAACATCTTTAACCCTTCTTAAGTTCAGCCACCTGAATTCTAGGTCTTACAAGTTAGCCACCAACTTAGGTCACCAAGCTTAAAATAAAAAAAAAGTGAAGTCAAGTCTAACTTAGCTGCTGCTGTTACTATTGTTTTGGCTTATCTTTGCAATCCTTCTTGAATACTCTTTAATTTAGTAAATGTTATAATTTATTTTGAGATTGAATTATGGGGATATATTTTTTGGCTCTTTCAGAAAGATTTAATAAAGTTTCAGAGCAGAAAGTGCAAATGAGAAAACTCTCACAGCAGCCACAGCAATCTAAATGTAGGGATGTACCCTGGAAAAGCTACTCCATGGGCCATCTTCTATAATCTGTAACTGTCCAGAATCAGTTAAGGGAGACAAATATAATGAGCCTGAGGCTTTCAACAAAGAAAAGTTATATAGCAAAGCTTAGGAGCTGAGGGCCTGGCACAGTGCAAATTTTACGTTGCCTTTTTTTCACCTTGTGCTCTGGAAGAGCAGGGTGGAATAGCAGGCAAAGAAAATGGGGAGAATATATAAAGAAGAACAGATGAGTGGTAGGGGGATATTCTTATTAAAATAAAAAAAAATAAAAGCAGGAATAAAGGCTGCAAGACATAAAAATACTTGGAGTGACAACTGGTATCTCAAAGGCAATGTAATAGTGAAAGCAAATAATGCTTTCTACCCTGAAAGCATATCTATTTTCTACTCTAAATCCAATTATATAATTTTTTTTTGCTTTGTCTCACTGACCCTTTTATGATGAAGAAATAATTCATTTGTCTCAGCTGGTTCTAGGACACTGATTGGAGTATTGCTTCCAGCAAAATATTTTAAATGTACTTAATTTGAAATCCAGCTCTAATGGGGTTACTCATATGCTTACCATTAAGCATGAACTGAAGTGCTTTGCTAAATTAGTCCCAGTATTTACACCTTCAGTGTTTCCATATCCTAATAAGAACTTAATCTTCTAATCACATAACACATTGAGTTTACATATTATGTGAAATACAACTGCAGGGATTTGACAGGCTAAATTTCATTGTAAATAATGAGGATTAATTCAAACCCCATTGGTGTCTTTGGAAAGACTCCTGCTGATTCCCATAGTTCATGCATATAGAAGAGAAGAATTAAATAAATGTTCCCTAGGAGAAGAGGGAGGTTCTTATAAGCTGCAAAACAACAGATGTCTCTGCTCTGTATCAATCATTTAATTGGTGATTATTCTGCAGTTGGACTGTGCCCATAATGAAGTAAGTGAAAGCATCTGTGGAGGCCTTAAAAAAGAGTCCTCACTGCCTTCAGTCCTTGTGGCAACGTTACACCTGAGCTGAGCCTGCCCTGTGGGACACACCAGGTAAGGTGTGAGAACAGCACAAGGAACACCAGTGCGGCTCCAGTTGTAAAATGCAACAGTTATACTGAGGTTTTTATGATTCTTTCTTGCTGGTTTTGGGTACTAAAAAGAAAAAATCCTTATACTTAGTCTTTTTCTGTTTGTTACAGTTTGACATTGGCTGGTGGTTACTTTATTTCTGTATTGACTTCCAACAAAAACTTGTAAGGAAGTTCTGTGGTTTTTTGGATAGATTGGTAGTAATGAGGCAGGCAACTATAAGCTAAAATTGAGCATATCTCAGTTGTAATTTTCAACATTTGAAATTATTATGAGGATACTCAGTCTAGTGATGGAATGCAAGAGCCTCTTAGTTGTCTTTATTTTTCTCTTGAGGTCTGTTTTCACCTGGTGCCTCTGCTGGGGACCTGAGCTTGTGTTATGCTTTGAAAAGCTGATAACAATTCCAAAATCAACTCTCTCCCCACAGCAATTAAGATGACATTGGGAACAACACAAAATGGGAGAACTAAGGGAAAGAAAAATTCTTTTTTTGTCTGTGGAAAAATCCTAACCAAACCAAAAAGCTGCTGTAATTGGTCTGAAAATGCCCAGTTCCAGACCTGGCCTCGGCTGTGTCCAGAACAGGGCTCACCATGTTGTTCCCTCACTCTTTCTTCCTTCCTTGGTTTCTTTCTATTAAGAAACTCGTGACATCTCTTGCTCATTCATTTCTTGAGATCTGAATTTGTGTTTTTTTGTCTGCACAATACCCAGAGTCTGATTAATTCACAAAATGAGCCCCACAGTGTGTCGGTAACTCAGCTGGCAAGGCTGTAAAAACTGCAGGGAGAAGATGAGGGCTTTGCCAATTAGTTATTTATTGGAGGCATTTGGAATCCCTAATGGCCCCATTAAGAATATGAATGTCAGTGGTCTGTTTGCACGGTGTCACAGGGAAGTGCCTTTGCAAAGAACCTGAACCAAGGACAGGGCAATAACTGTGTCTTATTGGCTTGACTTTAATAAGCCTCAGTGATGTAAGTCAGAGAGGTTGGTGCAGTTATGCAGGTTTAATCACAGCCAAGATGGGATCTCTGGGATGGTTCTGTGGTTTCTGTGATGCCCTTCCTTCATGAGAAGGCTGTGAGGGGATGTGTGCATTCACACACAACACCCAGGCTGTTGAAACTCTTGCTAGACACAAAAATGCTCTGAACTGCTCGATGCTGTGCTGAAAACTCCTTGGTCATCAGGAACAAAACTTCTTTCTGGGTTCTGTCCAGGTGCTGGCAGCCCTTGCAGAAGGCAATGAGAGCTGCTGGCTTGGTGTTTTTGGTGGGAGACAGCACCACACCCCATGTAAAGAGTGTTTTTTTGGCATTAAAGTTCTGTGCCTGAGTCTCAGGTTCTCTGCTTGCTGAGGCACACCTTGCATTTCTGGTGATTGCAACATTAATATGCAAGCCATGCGAGTTGTGATAAATAGCTCCACAGCTATTTACTAGCAGAAATATTTAATGTCAGATGAGGGTTTTAACTGTGAGTGTTCTTTTAAAAATACTGCCCATAATTCTGCTGCAACCTTCTCAGTTTGTATATATAAAGTAGAGAGTTGTGTCGTTTGTTACCTACAACTGCCACGTTCTGTATAGTCTTCTTAATCCCCTGGAAAACCATGACTGTTGTATTTTCCAGAGAGGCCCATTTTGGAGGAAACAATAACATTTAAATTGTACATTCATTTAGAAAGTGTTATATAGCCAACTATATTTTTTCTGCTTTAATTGGGAAACTTTCCTAGAAGAAAGTTGTAAAGTACCAGGATTCCAAAAGAGCCATAAAATGCACGAGAATATCTGGAGCCACATTGTCAGGGAATCAAATACTGTAATCAACCCTTTTTACACCCTTATGCAGTATCTAATTTTAAATTAGAAACAGGCAGCTAATTTACCTCCTCCCTCATTTTTATGCTCATCAGAAATCAGCAATGAGGGATAAACTCTTCTTTAGGTGACCAGTATTCCTTTGGTCACAGACTGGGTGTTAACACCCCCTCTGGGTGTTGTGGGCTGTCATGTCCAAGGGCTGGCACACAGTCTAAGGAAATGCAGATGAAATGAGCTCTGTGCAGTGCAGGTTGGCATGTTATTTCTGGTTTTTGTGTTTATATCTGCACAGCTGCCTTCATCAGCCCACCAAGACATTTCTAGGGTTCACATTTAATAATATCTGTAAGATGCTGTAGAATTTACTTAATTTTTTCACTGAAGTGCACGTTGAAATGAAGTGTTTTAATAGGTTATTTGCAGCTGTTAGTTTTGCTGCACTTCAGAAAACACAGCTGTTGTTTAAAGACATTTATACAGGTATCTCTGCTTCAGATACCCATTCAAAATATTCCTGATATTCCTGCCTTTATTTGTTTGGGGCTTTTTTTTTCCCCAATGTCTAACAGATAGGAAGAACATTTACAACTATCTAGTCTGACCTATTGCAACTTTTTTCACTTGTAATTCATTGATTCATGGATGTCTGCAAAATAAGTGACCTGGCATCACTCAAATTCAGCACGAGGTGACCTCAGTGCATCTGAGGTTAGAAATGAGTGATTTGTTTGTGAAGATTAAAGGTAACATTCTCAAAGGCAGGAAGAGAGGCAGTTGAAAAGGAGGAAGCAAAGAAGCCTTCATAGCATTCATTTACAATGTCAGTATTCCAAAGTATCTGTGTGTATTCGAACTTTTGAGATCAATTGTTCTGAACACTCTTACAGAATAGAACAGCAGGAAGTTAGTTTGGTTGTTTTTTTCCCTTCCAGTTTTGAAGATCCAAGGCAGAAATGGAAGGAAAAAACCTGTTTTCCAGAAGAGAACCATTTGATTTTGAGATTTACATTACATTTCATCCAGAGCTAATGAAGGTTAACCCCAGTGGTAACCACTAGTTCTGCATTAACAAGCAGAGGAGAGCAGTCATTAGGAATAAAATTATCCATGTGGATCTGTTAGGATTTGTAGCCCTAGCCCCTCTTCTGGCTGTTGGATGAAGAGTGTATAACCAATGCTATATGATATATCTAGTGCAATTAGATTTTTTTCTCTGATTGTTTTCACCTAATTGATGTGTTAAAACACAGAGGTTGGCTGTCAGGTACCCCTTGCTCCTGGCAATCTCTTCTTTTCTCTTTCCGTGTCTTTTGGTAACTGAAGTCATAACAAGAAATTTGAGATCAGAAACCTCAGTGATGTATATATTTTGAAAGAAAAGTAGAACTCCAAACCCTAAACTTAAGAGGTACGGAGGAGGACGAGAAAGATAATTTGTGCAGAGTGGAATTGATGATTTTCTGATGGTTATTACTGGCTGAACTTGGTTTTCACTACAGTAAATATGATGTCTTTCCTTTATTTGATCTGAATTAGGGAATTTTGGAAAAGCTGATGCACTTTCACTGTAATCAGTTACCTGTTTGTCTGAGGCAAGTGGTGGGAACTATTCCACCCACCAAAGACTCACATTTTCTAAAGCATACATTTAGTTTGTAAGTATCATTGAAAACCAAAGCACCAGTACCACAGAGATGGCCTTCCCACTTTTAAATTAACTTCTAATCAACAGAGAAACTTCTTTTCAGGTGATTTTTAGGCCCTCCCATCTGCACACTTGCCCAAGTGTCCCCCCAGTTTTTCTTGTTATCACTTACTGGAAGCTTTGCTTGCCAAAAGCTGCTGAGATGTGGCCACTGTGTACCCCTGCAGGGGAGTAACGAGAAAAAACTTTTCAAATGCAATAGCAGAAATACAAAGCAAATGCACTGGAGCTCAGTGGGAAAGAAGAACACAGAAAGATCCTTTCATAATGTAGAGAGTGCTTTTAGAAGAAACAAGGTTAACTAGGTTAAAAATCAATTTCTCAATATAAGAAATGCAATCTAAGCTTAATTCTCACCAAAGATTTGTTAAGATCTTGGCAAGGAAATATGGATTTTTACAGGCATTTCAATTTTATGTGCAAATGACATTTGGCAGCACTAACTGAAACAGAGCCTGATTTTCTCAATTATTTCTGTTTGTTATTTTGGTTGCTTGTCACCAACCTTTTGGTTCTCTCTTTTGGCTTTGCTTGAGAACTTTCTCATAGCATGTTAACTCTTCAGTTTTCTCCAATAGCTTCCTGACTTATAAGAATGTAGATCTCACTGGAAAGCATTAATTGATAAAATGTCAAACCTTGAGGAAAAGTTCCCATTTGATGTCAATGAAAAAATTCACATTTATTCCACAACAAGCCAATCCACAGGAAGCCAAGGTTAAGCCCTTCTATTGGCTCTGGGAGTATTTTTTTTTTTTTTCAGGAATGGTGTCTAAAAGAGTATGCCATGTAAATATTAGATAAATTCAGGAGTGATTTGCATTTAGAGAGAGGCTGAACAGAGCTGCAGAACATTATTTTTTTGGAAGCGAGATCCAAATTGATTAAAATTACTAAAATTCCCTTCTGAACAAATATGCAGAAAAAGTGACTGTTTTATTAGTTTTCCTTTTTTTTCCCCTGGTTTATCTTGTTCAGAAAGATGAGAGCTTACAGGTGCAGAGTCAGGGCCCAAACAGTGAGGGTAAATCATACAGCAGATGAGTTAATACACAGTGCACTCCCTGATTAAAAAATGGGCTGTTTCGTGTGTGTGTGTGGTGATGGTTGTTGTTTGACAGCTTAGAAAAAATCCACAGTGCTAGTTCTGAAGGAGGGGTGGTAGAAACTTGCAGAAAGTTTTGTTCCAGACTGGATGAAACTCGAGATGACAAATGAGTTCTCCATTTTGTACATGGATAAACCCAGGCTTTGATATTTGTTATTTGATTGAAGTTGTACAGTGAGCTAGTAATAAAACTAGACATCTAATATATTGAAATATGACCATAATGCCATTTTTTCTATTGATATGAATTCCCATGAAAGAGCAGGAGCACCCCACAATCTTTCTAATACCTTTTTTTTGGAAAAATCAATGGAAGACAGACCATGTGATCCATTATAGAGCAGTCACAGGGCAGAGAAGAGTGACCCATGAACTCTTAGACCTGGAATGTGAGGAGGAAAGGAATCAGGAGTTTACTTTTACTCTGGTGCCGTGATGTCAGTTATAACAAAGCTCTAAATGTCTGTCTGTCCAAACTTTGGGCCCCAAAAAGTTTTAAAAATATCATTTTTTCAATGTGTAGAACATTATTCTTTCTAAAACTTTCAATTTTGCTTCCACAGCCTAATTTGAGTAAAATTACTTTCACATTTGCTTTTTTTTCTTTCATCAAACCAATTAAGAACTATGATTGAGTATCATGAAATGATAAATGCTTCCTGGGTGAGGATTAGCAAAAGTAGCCCAGCCTGCCTCCGTCTCAGAGTGTGGAAATCCAGTTTTTCTGTCATCAGTGACTTAGAAAATCAAGAGGAAATTGAAGCCAGAATTTTGGTCTGTCAGACAGGTCTCATGTATCAACAGAAGGATGAGACAAATATTAGAGAAATATTATTCAGCCTAAACGAAGATCCAGTTGCAGCTGTTGCAAGTAGTAATTTTATTCAGAGTCTTGTGGAGGAGTTGTGTAGTGAAGAGCATGGAGCAGAAAATATATGATTCATTTCCCAATGAACCCCAAGTGCCAGGTATTTTATTACCTGACTCAGGGAGCTACTTCCAGAGGCAGTAAATTTTTCATTTAAGATTCCTTTGTTGGCTATAATCCCTTTGATTTCTTTCTTTAATTAAATCATACAGATTGTCTGGCTGTTTTTTCCCTTGTTCTGTTTAACCACTCCCTACCTTTTAATGTTGATGGGCAGAGAACAAACAAATGTCTGACAACTGTACCTTGGCTGTAAAGCCAGCTGCAGTAAATCCTGGGACACAAATACCAAGTTGTGCTCTGAAGGATATTTATTGCATTTAGCCACCCCAGAAGACAGCTCTGGAAACTCTCATCTCCCCAGAATCCCAGATTAGATGCAGTAATATCATAGGAGAGACAGTGCCCAGGAATGGTTTTTTTTCCTGTGTTTGGAATCTTTGGTCAGTCCCTTCCTGGCAGATAATACTCTTGGAATGTGCCAGCAGTATTTCTGTAATTATAGTCTCTGGCTGTAAGTTCTATCTCATGTTCTGTTCAGTGTTATCTGTTAATAAGAGAGCCTGTGTCCATTATTCTGATTGTTTCTTTCAGCAATGCAATTTGTTTAGTGCTGCTTCTCTTCTTACACAAACTGAGTTTCCCTTGCCTTTAGAAGGCACAAGGAAAAAAGATGGTTAATCTCACATGAAAAAAAAGAAGAGACTGCTAATTAGTTCACTGTAATTTAAAAATTTATTCTGTTTGGTATTGAATGTGTGATAACTAACTTAAATAACAAGGGCTTCTCAGTTTATATATCACCAGTCAGTGATGCATATTCTCTGTGAAATGAAGTGTCTATCAGCTCTTGACTAGACATTTTTTAGATTTGTATTCATAGGCATTTTGATGAGCATTGCAATAAGCCAGGGAAGGTGCATCATCCTTAGATCTTCAATGAAACCCCAAGCATGCTTTTCATATCTAGTTAAAAAAAATTTGGGTTTATGTTCCCAAATTACTTTTTTTTTTTTTCTGATCATCTGGGAACCTCAAAACTGACTGAGCAGGAAGTTTGTCTGTACCTGCAGTTTTGTCTGTTCTCAGGGTTGTGTTTTCTATTTCTTGTGATTTTATCTGTCATAGCTACTATTGATTTGCTGCAATGAATGTGTTCTGACAGTGGAGTTTGCTCTTTAGAAGACCATAAGTAACTCAATGATTTGTAAGAACCATTTGATGGCTTGATATAGTGCTTTGTAATGAGAAGTTAGTTCAATTTTCAGTTCAATTCAAGCAATACTCTGCTCTCCACAAATCTTGCAGAAATGTATGAGCTAAAGACTTAAATGAGAGCTCACTTTAGTGACAGTAAGGTGAAGTTCAGGAGTTCAAGTTGAGTCTGTATTGCTGTATCTGATAACTATTTAGTATTTGACATCTTGTTATAGTGTGACCTACCCCACGAAAAATTATGGTGGTGGGCAGTGAATTATTTGTCCTTATGAAATACTGATTTTTCTCATAGGTGGCAGGACTAGGGTAAGAATGAGGATTAAATAAATGAAATCTAGCTCAGTGTCACAGTGAGAGAATATTTGGGTTGCCTTTAACCCCTTCCATGTATGAGGTGTATGATCTCTATTGTGTCCCTTTATTGTTCCAGGTGTTGGTGTGAGGGGCTCAGGTGCAATGATTGTAATTGCTTGAGCACATTTAAATAGTAGGATAAAATGAATTTAATTTTAGCTCTGTATTTAAAAGAAGGCAACTTCATGTTGTCCAAATCACTCCAAGTTGAAGAGCTGTGGTGAGATGCTGCTGCTCATCCATCTTCCTCCAAGGAAAAGTGGACCCTTCCATATATTTACTGGTAAAGTTGTTGCCAGTGAAACATCTCTGATCACATAAATACAGCTCTGTTGTAATTTTTAATAGCTGTCTTCCTCTTAAATAGTCCCTGATATCCCAAGGTGACTGGATAATTGCTCTGGGAGGAGAACAGAGCTTTCCTGCTGTTATCACATTAAACTTCAAAGAATTATTTTCTGACTGACTCTGGTTCTGACACGTCATCATTAAATTTGCAGAAGATCTAAGCCATCATGTCTGGCATCCTGTAATGGAGCTGTATTTATTCCTTTCACACATGTAACATATTATTCCTCTACTTCACATGTGCCAAATCAAATACATATTAAGAATAGTTCTCCAAAAATAGTGACAGAAGGGCTTTTTTAGGTGCTAATGGCTGGCCTAAGAGCCCAAATAGTCAAGTTTTCAGTTAACCAGTCTCAAGCTCTGACCTTGGGCAAACAATTTAATCTTGTAGTGACTGTACCTCCTACCTGGTGGTGTCTAAGTTTTACTTCTTGTCTATACAGCACCAATTTTATGGTCTTTCACACCTGAGGAGGTCTCCAATGCAAGTGATGCCACCTGCTTTCTAAAAACTGTATCATTTGGAATGATTTGGAGGGTGGGCAGACAGCACTTAGTCAGAAAAGATCAGAGGGGAGGCAGGAGTGGATCCAGGTGCAGAGCTTTTAGGAGATGTCATTAGCATGGCAATCTTTCTCTCTTTTTCCTTCTCTTCACCAGGACTTTTTACTGCTGTGGTTACCACCAAGCCCTGACTTTCTATAACTGTGCTCACAGGGGTGAGCTTGAAATCAAGATAGTGAGTTGAAACAGTTAACATTGATAGTTGAGACAGATGAGCTAATTATTGTAGGAGATAGAAAAATGTCCAGATGAAATATAAAGATCTTATTTTTTTGTCATGGAGAAACAGCTTTGCTATCAATTCTGTTTGAGAGACTAAGTGAATTGAAATAAAGTTGATGTCTTGGGCCTGTACTAAATTCATAAATGAAGAGGAGGGGAAAAACCCCCCTGTTTTATGTTATGCAAAGCATATGTGACATCTTTGCTGTCACTGCTGGCTGTGAAGCTGGTGAGGAAAAGCAATGTTGCTTTGACAACCCTGTATTGTAGAGTTAAAAGGATTATGGGAGCTCAGATAAGTTTACCTTAAGAATTCTACAAAGGAATTTATCTGGGAAAGCAAAACCTGGAAGTATTACAGGTGTAAATTCCAGAAAATGCCTTAAATGCAAGGAAACCTCAGTGTTCCCTGGCTCAACTCTCATTGCATGGATAGTGCTGAATTGTTTCTATAGACACAGCACCTCTGTGTGTCTGTGACTCTGGGATAACATAAATAACAGCTTCAGAATTGTTATCAGTTATCCATAAAATGCCCTGGAAGATCCATATGCAAATATCTAAATGAATGTAGCAGCAAGAATCAATTTAGGTCTATGTATTTACCAAGGTTTCTAGTAAGTCTTAAGATATTCATAGTAGTTTCTAATTTCCATTTTCATTCTTTTACATTCTCCTTTTTGAGCCATTTTGGCTGCACCCCTACAATGCAAAGGGCTTTGATTTCAGCTTTTCACTTGAAAAAAAAGCAATTTTTTTCCCTGATAAAAATTTCAAAGCAGAACTTTTAAGAAGCTTTGGAGGTTTTTACTCTGTGCCTTAATTGCCTCGTCTGTAACACAAAGGTCAAAATAATACTTGGCGAGATGCTTTGAAAACTTTAGGTGAAAAGGTATTTAAATTCTGATTGCTAGTCATATTTGGGAAATTATGCTCTCATTCAACACTTTCACAATGAATTTCTTTCGTTATTGGTTTAAAGCTACTAATTAACAACAATCTTAATTGGTCTTAAATTAATTCTCTCCCCTGGTTATGAGATGGAACAAAAGCCTAAGGATTATACATTTTAGACTTCTATCTCTATTGGCATCTGAAATTGTAATCAAGTAAAGGATTCAGAGATGCTTATTTGTCACGTTTGATTAAAAAAAAATGATAATTTGTTTCTCCTTCCAAGACAGTCTCCTGATTTTGTTATGTATATTAAGACAAATGCCCTCAAAACAATCAGTTTTTAGGATTAATCTCTGAGATTACACAATTCCCAGTGGTATCCCTTCACTAATGAGAATAAAAGGTGGTGCTCCAGAGACAAGCCAGTGAAGAGAGCAGACAGCCACCATAAGAGATGTGATCAAACAAACCTGCTTTGTGCTGCAGTGAAAGAGAAACAACCCCCCTCAAATGATCCTGCTGCTGCTCAGGTGAGAGCAGGACACGTTTCAGGAGTGCTTTTACTAGAAGTGCAAACCCCTGTGTATTCATGGCCTTGTTTTCTTCTGCATCAGTCGAAAAAATTTCAAGAGGGGATGAAATGGGTCGTGATTTCTACACGTTGGATTGTGTGAAACCCTTTGGGTCACCTCTGGGGGTAAAGAGGTGGAATATACACGACATAAAAGTGTCAGGGTTGACAGCAAACCTGTCAGCAACCTGGCATTTATTGATGAAGCAGTGGACACAAACCAGATTACAGTACACCCCTGAAAGGAGGAGAACACAATATGCAGAGGAATGTGGGCAACTTTCAGACAGGGAGAAGATGGAAGACAGAAATGCACTTCCTGCACTTTCTGCAAGTCAGGATGACTCAACAAAAACTGCGTTTACTGTATTTCAGCCAACCCTGATTTATTTATAGATGACGTGTACAGCCTGATATATGTTTATATGAAAGTAACAATAGTAAGTTGACATGTGTGTTGTGTTAAAAGCGTGAATGTCTGCAGCCTGGATCAATAAAGGTTCTTTTCCAGCCTTCTTGCTGTCCTGTCCCTGCTTTGGAAGAAGATTCTATGTCACATTGGCCGTCCCCAACTTTAACAGTGACATAAAAGTGAGCAGTGTAAAGGCCCTTCTGGCCTGGAGCAGAATGAAGTCGTCTTGGTGGAGAGAAACCACCTGCAGAAGGATTCTCAGCAGATTGCACACAGCTTTTTCAGAGCGGCTTTAAAACCCTGAAAGAGGCAGGAGATTAACGGAACACAGGGAAATTTATTTCTTAAATTATGATAGAACCTGTACAACAACAATCAAAGCCAAGTTGTGCAGAAAAAAAAAAATGGAGGCAATTTATTTATGATGCTGTTTAATGATGGAATTGCTGCTCTGTGCAGTTTCTAAAAGGAGAACATCATTATGCTGCTGAGCAAGCACTGGCTGATTTTTAAGGGAAGGTGCTAGAAACAAAATTTATTCTAAATTAGTAAGTAGTTTACAGTCTCTTTAAATACAGTCTAAAGTAAAGAATACATTGAGTGTGTTTATCACTGAAGCACTGTGGTACTTCAGATGCAGACTTGTTGAATTTGCTTCAGTAATCCCAAATCTACCTTTTTTAATGGATTATACATTCCTCACTCAAACTCTGCTAATGTACTTCTCACTGTGCTGTTCTGATTTCGTGATGAGTCCAAAAAGAATTTGGAAGAATTCTAATTTGAAAAGTGTATGTTCAGAAAACATAAAGGATATTCCTGCATCCCCAGTGTTTCAGTTATTTTTCGGTGAAGATTTATGCAATCTGTAAAGATTCTTTACAAACTGAGGAATAGAAGTAGTGAGTGAGATTTTGCATCTCTTGTCATGACTGGAAAATATAATTAAGCAATGTTCTGTAATTGCAGTGAAAGGTGGGAATGCAAATGAAGTTCTTTAATTAAGCAGTGTGGTATTTGATTCAAAACTTGATTTAGGAAAGCACTTATGTGTAGGCTTCGGTCATGCTGAATTTGGATGTTATCTTCTGCACTTAAATGTGTGTTTAAGTATTTTTGTGTCCATATGCACTTTGCTTAATTAAGGGCAAAAGGACTGAGAGCATGGTCAGATTGGATTTTCTATGGTATTGCCCCTCTGTATGGCTCATTTAAAAAAAGAGAGATATTTTGGATGGACAAATAGAAGAATTTAAAAAAGCTCTTATCTTCAGGCTGAAACAGACTCTGCCAGCAAAGGGAGACATTTCAGCCTAATTATCAATTTGGGGATGGTCACACTCTTCTGAGGGGTTTGGAACAACAGATTTACAACAGGATGTTGATGTAGCTGGCCCTTTGGCCATGTTCTTGTACAGTCCTTTCTGTGCTGGCACAGTTGGAGGGGAGGGACAGAAAACAGAAAGAATGAGAGGCAAGGTGGTAAAATAGTTGGTGGTGGGTGAATGTGCTCCAGTGTGGGCTCTCAGGAAATATCCCCCTATCCTGGCGTGGAGTCTGTTCCCACAGCCCCTCCATCCCAGCTCGGGGACTCAGCACCTCCTCCTCCCCTGCTTGCACCAGGGTGCTTGCAGGGCCACTTCTCACCCTTCCTCCCTCACTCTGTGCAGGTTTTGCCCTTTCCTAAGTGCCCTTTCCCAGCCTGGCTGAGGGCTGGGCTGTGCCTGGCAGGGGCACAAGCAGCCCTGGGCTCCCACCACAGCCCCCAGTGCCTGGGCTTCACAGGGGTGAAGAAACGAGATGGCACTTTGGAAACCTTTTTAGCAGGTAAAATTCTGACAAGGCTGTGAGAATAATGGTGTTTTCAAGATGAGAAGGGCATGATAAATCCCACCTGGCCGGAGGGGCCACAGGCCTGGGGCTGCCCCGCTGGCAGGGAGCACTTCCCTCACGTTAGTCATGGATCAGAGCACTGAGAAGGTTTGCCACAAACTGGAGCTCTTTAGTAGCCAGCCCCAGGGCTGATACAACCACTGCTCTAACAGGGACCTACTTCCAAGGTGATTTTAGCATTAGTAACGTGAATATGTTCTTGGATCAGCTCTTGGCTCCTGCATCATCATATCCGAGGCTATAAAGATAAAAATATTGCTTATGAGTGGCTTTATTGGAGATAAATGTCTTCCAGAAAACAAAGCCTGGAGCAGGATTAATTAAGATAATAAGCAGTGTTTACATCAAAGAAAGCCGAAAATCAATTCTGTTTGCGTTCGGTTCTGTTAACACAAATATAAATTATTTTATTAGTCAAATGGCACAATTAATTAAGGAGGAGATTTTCTCTCTGGGGCGGCTTTATGACTATTACACTGCTTACAATTAATACTAATGGAAAGATCAGACTAAAAATTCATGCTCTCTCGTAAATTTTTATAACCTGATTACTGCTTGCAAGTGCCCAATGCAACGACCCTTGTTTCTGAGAGTTCCATTCAGAGGAGCACAGTCCAAACCCGTTGTTTTCCTGGGGCATTGACCCACCCTGCTGAGGTGTTCCAGCCTTCCTGCATCCCATTTGCTCCCAAAGGGATTTGGGAGCACAGCACTGTGTGAGATTGGACACTGAGGGTTCAGCTGCAGGGCTGTACCTGATGAATCTGTGTCAGGTGTCTGCCAATATGTGAAAAACTCTGTGTGGTTGCTGCTGAAGCCACCATGGCTATTGCCTCCCAAATATTTGGTTTAGTTGGACATGGAATGCATTAGGGATCTGTCTGTAAAGTGGAACTGAAGACCACTGAAACACTGTCCAAGACAAGTTGCTCACCCTCAGTTGAACTGATCTTGAAATACAAACAGGCAGCTGTGGTGAGGAGCAGGGGGGAAGAAATGGAAGGCTAATGCCATATTCCTTTCATCCTGCTGCTATGTAGCCCTTGGTGTGTCCTTCCAGTTTATTGAAATTGTGGTCACTTTTGCAGTTACAAAGGCTGGCGTTTCTGGAATGTCATAATTCAGCTGTGACACTGATGTGCTGCTAGCAAAAGTCTTGCAGTGTACTGTGAAGTGCTTATGATAATGTCTATCTCCTCTTCCCCAAATGAGGTGGGAGGACTTTTATGAATCTTTCAATATTTTGATCTAATTTCAATGGTGAATATATTATTTATTCCTCTAATGGGAAATGCAATGAATTGGGATGGTTGTTTTACCAGGACATCTGCCAGGGAGTGGCTCTGGCTTAATGTGAGTGAGCAGTAATGGCTGTTGCTTATTGGGGACAGTGTTAGCAAATGTTCTACTTAGTAGAGATTTCCTTAACTAGTGCCAAGAGATTTAGTGGAGATTAGTCAGACCTCAGGAGTTAAATTAGTCTGTCAGAGAAGTGAGATTGCAAACTCAGATGTACTATTATACTAAATAAACATTTAACGCAGCAAATCTTCTCATGCATTATTCACTATGATATTTTATTGTCTGAAATCTTGTATAGGTTTCTCTGACCGTTTTTTTTTAATATTCTTTTTAACTCCTTGGTCACAAAAGCTTCAATTAAGTGAGTATTTAAATGGCTGGAGGGATCAGGGCCAGGGCACATGATCTGCTACCATTATTTAAAGAATTTTAATAATATGTTTTCAAGTATTTCCAATGCGACTCTTGATTTTGGTGCAACACATGAGGAGATTCAACCCAGTAAGTAAAATGGATTATGATGGACTAATCAAGAACACGACTTTGATTTTGTCAAAGCTCATAATTGTACATTATGCAATATTCTCAGTTATTACAGTTATCTTGCAGGTTGGGGCTGCCCAGTGGAGTGTACCCCAACTATGTTTTGGTCTCTGTCACCACATTTCCCTGCCACAGAAATGAGATGGGGACTCTGGGTCTGGACAGTGGGAGGAAGGCAGGTCGTCTTGTGGTTTCAGGAGTCAGTCAGTTCTGGGAAATATTTGTTGGTCCAAAATTAAAGCTAAATCCTGAGAGGTTTTGGGTGTCTAATGTGCTACACAGACTGAATAAAGAATTTTTAATTAGTAGAGTTACAGCTTTGTGAGCATGTAGAGATACGAAACTTAAGTCTCTTAAGATATATCACACTGTCTGCAGAACTGTGGGGGCCTCTTTTGAATGTGAAAGTAATAGGGCACTTGAAAAGCATGGATCAAAAATGTATTGAAATATCCTTTTGGATGTATCTAGTCTTGACTGATCCTGCAATTGTAAAAGATATAAAAGGTGATCAAAGGAAACTACGATTTCTTTTATCCCTAGGGATGCTGTTTCACACAACTGTGAGTAATCTTCTGTATTGTGACAGTCAGAAAGTGGAAACATTCAATTCTAGGTCTGGCTCAGTCTCCAGTAATGTGGAGAGGCCTCGGGCTGCCAGGTCCCCTGAGCTGGAGGATCTTGAATGCAAGACTTTCTATTTGTGGACATTGAAATTGTAAGGGACCAGCTCAATATTTACAAGTCTATAGGGCTTGGTGGGACTCATCCCAGAGCACTGCAGGACCCAGTGGGTGTTATGGCAGGACCCCTCTTAACCATCTACCAAAGGTCTTGGGAGCTTTTGTGGAGGTCTCTGCTGGCTGGAAGCTGGCCAGCGTTACTCCAAATTACAAGGAGAGTGTGAGGAAAGACCCAGGAAACTACAGACCTATTAATCTAACCTCAGTTCCTGGAAAAATAAGGGAGAATATTACATTGGTTACTGTTGAAGGGCATTTAAAGACCAATGCAATCATCAGGCATTGGCATTTGTTCCTGCTGGGATGTCAGTGCTGGGCCTGAATGTGAGAATTATCTCACCCTGGGACAGGCACAAGGGATGATAAGGGGCAGGAGTTGGAGGGAAAGGAGTATTTTAAAAGGCCCTTCCCTACAAGATGGGTTTGGATTTTAATATCTGCTTTTGACTGCTATTTGGGTTAAGCTTTGGGAACTGTTGTTTAGGGTTGTTTTTATCAGTGGCTTAAAAGTTTTAAAAATCATAAGCACTCATCAAATGCAAGTGCTGAGGGACATTTGTCTTGAACCTGTGGCATCCTGGGCTCCTGAGCCTTTGACCCAACACAGGGCTGTGATTTACAGCTGTCTGCAGTTCTGGTGTTCCCTGCAGTGAGGATGTGAGACAAAGCCCTAAGCTTTTGTTACCTGACAGTGTTTCCTCCATTCTGGCAGGGAACAGGCTTAGCAATTCTGGCCTATCTTAGGAGGTGAAATGAGAATTAGTTTTTTTTCTTTCAGTTTGTCTGTCTCTTGCCTTTTTGCCTTTAGTGAGACAGAAGAAGGAAAGAAGACTCTCTTAAAATGATGGATGTGGCTGTGCCTCTTATTCATGATCTGTTATTACTTTTCTTATGATCTTAAATAGGATGATACAATACAAAAAAGCCAAAGATTAGGAGAATCATTAGCTTTCATTAGTAATTACAGTGCACTAGCTAGGTCTCACATATTGTGAGAGCTATAATTTGTAATAATAGTGTACCTATTAAGGAAGGAATGAGTCATAACTGAGGGCATCTTTTCTAAGAATTACTTACCTACAAATACATAATAGAACAGTATTCCTACAGTGGCTTCCAAACTACTTGGCAGTGGGTATGTGCAAGTCCCCTGCATGGCTTGAAGCAATAACAGCTGGTAGAGCAATTCTGAGAAATATCACCAAAAAAGTCAGAAAAATGGTGAGAAAGCTTTTAAGGAAAAGGATGATGTTGATCCAGTAGCACCATCCCCCCAGGATAACACTGGTCAGTAATGTGTGCTGTACTTTTCTGGAAATACTACAGTTAAGATGAATTCAGGATTCAGCATCAGATTTTCAGTGTGTCAATTCAGAGGCCCAGATAACTTTTCTTTTTCTAAGCATCACTTGCTCCCTGACATTCTATATAGATTCCAACTTCAGCAAGTCATAACCTCAGTGCCCAACTTTTCCTCCTCAGTCTTTTTCTTTTAATTATGTATTTTTAGCAGAATAGTTATGCAATATTAATTTGCATTTGTAATTAACGTTTTATATCAATCATAAAATATTTCCTTTTAGGCTTTTTTTTAAGTCAGTTTTCCATATGTTTGCTCGGCAAGCAGCAGCCAAGTAAAATTGCTGCTGCACTGTGTGCAGGAGGGTGCCCTGTGGTCTTTCAGTAAATTAAATCACTACACCATTAATGCTCACAGTCAACAAAAATCCAGTTCATCTAGCTGTGAATGTGCAGCATGGAGTTAAAGGTCACCTTGTCCCTGCAGTTCTCACTGCTTTTCTTGAGGGGGGAAAAAAAAATTCAGGGTTCTCTGAAGTTATCAATAGATCCATGGAGCTACACATGGAAATAGAGAGATTATTTAAAAGGGTTATTTTTATGAGGACTTGTAAAAATTATAAAGAATCCAGAAACATCAATCAATGCCTTAAATAAACAGTAGAAAATTTCCCTGGAGATGTTTTTGTGATCAGGGTAAATGGAAAAGGTTTATAGAAGTCAGAAAGTCTTGAATAGGAAACTCTTTGGTGGAAGAGCCTGAAGGGCAACATGGGCTAAATGGGCATCATCTTCAGCTTTTAAAGGAATGACACAGAAAGCACAAGGTAGTGCAGAACTGGTTGTGTGGCAGGTTGGGGTAGTTTCTGGTGGTTTCTTTCAGAGCATCTTTGGGTGAGCTGGCATGGTGGCCACGCTCTAGGAGAGACAACAGAACTTATCAGTTCATCAGGAAAACAAGTAGTGACTTGCTTAAAAAATACCCAGGACTTGTAGTCTGAAACTTTATCAAAAATTGTTTCTTTGCCTGTAAAATGGGCAGATGTCTATCAGAGTTTACATGATTGTGGTAGAAATTGTCCAAAACTTTTGTCAAAAGAATCCCCCTGAACCTGTGTGTCATCTGTTCTACTTTAACACCAGCTGTGTGTAATGAGTAAGAAGTAATTAAAGCACAGAAAGGATGTGAATTGCAGGTGTAAGAAACTGGGGATGTTGTAAACTGTATTAAAAATCAGGATTCTTTTCTTCCAGACTGACTATCAAGTGGTACCTGGAAAAGTACCTTTAGGCCTCCTGCACTTGGTGGGTTTGTTCTCATGTGAGAGGTCCTACCTCAGGTCTGATTTGCAGGGGTTTTTAACTAAGCAAGTACACCAAAATCTTCAGTGGCAAGTAGCTAAAATGCCATGCAAACCAAAATAAAATTTGCAGGTAACTCCAAGCTCTTGAGAGCCACGTCAAAGCCTTCCATCAGTGAGGAATTTGTTGCTTCTCATTGAGGAAGCTCCTGCCGAGGAAAGGGCTAATTTGCTTTGTCACAGGCAACAAGTAAAATACCTTGAGTGATGCAAATCAGATGAGTTTTGCAAATCTGTCCTTGCTTAGTTAAAGCCTAACACATATTTTTATTGAGAATTAATTTGCCCATGGAAGTATAGTCAAATCAGAAAGGTAGTGCACTGGAATACACAGACTGCACTGCATTTTGACATGTCAGTCAGTTGGATTTACTTGAAAACATCAGTTTTAAATGCCGGTCATTAGTTTTCTTCCTTTGTTAAGCTCTTATCGTATCCATACAGTTAGCTCAGGTATCCCTATTATCTGCTTGACTTCTGTGAATCTCTTTATATGTGTAAGCTTAAAACATGTACACGAGCTGGTGAAAAATCAGGGCTTGAGATGCTTAGATAGGGAGGGAAAATACCAAGTGTCTGTTTTCAACTCTGCCTCGTAGGTAATGAGACAGGTTATAATGCTCAGGTTAATGTGTAAACAGGGGCTCAAGCAGAAATGTGTTGAAAAAAAAACCCCAAAGAACCAAACAACACCCCCTCCCCCCCCAAGCAAACCAGCAATCAAGAGCCATGATTTTCGATGCCCTGAGTTGCAATAGAATATGAGGCATAATTAAAAAAAAAAGGTTGCAGCAATTTAATTCATTAGATTGTAGCATGAAAATAAATGTGATGTTTAGTCTCATGAATTATTAGAAAAGGATTATTTTCCTAAAATAAAGATTGCAAGCTCTGGAGATATTTGCAGATCCAGAGCTCTGGGTGGAACTCTAAACAAAGGCTAATGAACAACCTGTCATATATTTTTTTTTTTTTTTTTCCCTTCCAAAATTTAGCAGATTATATGTCTGCTCTGAGAATCCCACATTAATCCTTTTCATTTGATCTGACAGTCTTCCCTCATATCCAAGTCATATTTAATATAGGTGGTTTACTGAAGCTCTAAACTTAATTGACAAGCTCATTAATTTAGGAAGCGAGTTGTTCAAGAGTGTAACTCTGAAGAGGAGAATATTTTGTTCTGCCTGGCTTCTGCCTGATGTATTTGACTGGTTACTCAGTAGTTGGACCAATTTTTTGAAAAAGAATATTAATTAAACACTCCTAAAGGCGGAAATGTAGGGAACAAAAAGTGACAGAAGGAATGAAAAGGTTTGCTCTATTTTTGAATGGTGTAGTCTCTCCCTTTTTCAACTTTCCAGTTCATCAGCTCCTCTGAAAAGTTAGATCCTAAATTGAAGCAGGAAATTTTTTTTCGTCAGAAAATGACAATGGAGTTTTTGTGCTACTACAGAGCACAGAAAATTATCATTCTTGCCTTCGTGGGTGTTCAAAGCCCTTCAAAGGTGACTTTTCAATGGAAGTGTGTTCCTTCCTAAAGATTTCTTGTGAGGGTTTAGCTTTTTGAGATTTGTTAATCGTTATGCTGTTATAGGAGGGATAAATATCCCTGTACTGCAACCACGGTGCAACCAGCAATTTTGGAGACCTACACTGCACACCCTGAAGGTGTTGTTCTGCTTTTCTGAGGTTCTGGCAATAGTTGCCATAATGAATCTTCACTTAACATCTTCAGAAAAACAAACCCAAAGGTTCTTAAGGCTTTGCAATGCCACTGCAATCAGTGTTTTTCTATCTTGGAAACTCTTCTGGCAGGTGAATGGAGACTCCCAGCACCTTCTAAAACAGAGCAAACTTTTCCATTTGTCTGCTTTGCATTTTGTCATCTTGGCTTTAGCAGAGATGTGTTCAGAAAACCTCAATTTTTTTTTTAAGTAGGTGATTCGTACACCCAAGTTGTAAATCAGCTCCTAAAGCCAACACATGCAAGGACAGCTATGTGTGGAATTAGTTTGGCCACAAAAATTAGGAGCACCTTCATGCTCTGCTTGCTGCTGATTTACTAAATGGAGCAAACTTGAGAGCAGTAAATGTATGAGTGGCATTTTAGCCTATTTTTCCTGAGAGTCTTGGTGTCTGGAAACACAATGTGCTCTCAAGTATCAGATTTAAACCATTAAGTGTGACTTTAATAATGAACTATTAAGTGTGAACTATAAAATACAAGGTTGGCTGGTTTAGTGGCAAAGTCTGAAGAATGTAAAGACTTGATTGACACCCAGCATTGATGTAAGGAGACTGCAGGAAAAGA
The DNA here is from genome assembly GCF_025592945.1 of Manacus candei. NCBI lineage: Eukaryota > Metazoa > Chordata > Aves > Passeriformes > Pipridae > Manacus > Manacus candei. Next base: position 967,926 of record NW_026138151.1, on the reverse strand, counting down.
AGGGTTTATTTACTGACTGATTCAGAATACAGTATTTAAACCTGCTTGAATTACAGCAGTCAAACACAGAACTTTTCAGTACTGTCCTCTAGAGAATTTGGATCCCCATTCCCTAATCAAGCTGATGAGCAAACTAAAATGCAAATCAAGGTAATCTCATAGAAGAGTTGATTATCTCATCACACGTGAAGCAGCTGAGAGAGCAACATCTCTGAAGCAGTTCTAGGAAAGCTTCTTTGGGACAATGGGAAGGAGTAACACATTTAATGGCACAAAAAGAAACAAACAACAGAAAAAAAGAGTTGTTGATTGGCCCAGTCATGAAGTTTGATTGCAGAGCTTGGGTGGTAGCTATGCTAGAAACCTCTCCCAGGATGGTGCTGGCACCAGTCAGAACATTAAAATGTGTTTTTAAATACAGCAAAAATTAGATGCACAACAAGAAGTCCTGGTTTAGACAATAAAACAGGCACAGTACTCATGTGAAGTGCTTTTCTTGTTAGGAGGTATTTTGATCTCTTGCTGAAAAAAGCTGCAGTAACAAGAAAGACAACAGACTTTCTTGCTTTTTATACTTCAGCTGACTTAATTAAATTTCTTTCCCTCTGCATGTGTAAATATAAGCAAAGCCTGGAGGATTTAGCTTTCATTAGTGCTTTTTGTAGGGGAAGAAATCAAAGGCAGTGCCAATTCTACTTTACTTTGGGTTTATGAATGCAAACTCATCCAACATGTTTGTCTGGTCCAATGCCCTTTCTCTGACAGTGACCAGCAGTAGGTACAAGAATAAAGCTTAGATGGGGTGATGCTGCCTTGAGTGATGAACCTTCTCAGCCAGGCACAGGAAGAAGCACTGTATGGGTATGAAATAGTCCTTTTCTTACTGTTGAGGGTTCTGTGTCATTCTTCCACACAGTCAGAAGTTAAACAATCTCAAGTGCACAGACCACTCGTAAAGACACTCTTCACTAAGTAGCTGTAGTCCCTCACTGAATAGGAAATAAAATATTGTGTCTGTTGAGCTTATTTTTTCTCTATGACAAGAGAGACACTCTGATATTTCTTTCACTTTTTCCCTTCTCCTCAAGTTGTGAAAATGGGTTTGATTGTTATGATTAAATGCACAAAAAGCTTTTTTTTTTTTTTTTTTTCCCCAAGTGATACAAGTTGTTTTGAGAAAGAGTAAAAAGATTTGTGAAAGAGGTGCCTCAAATTGCACTGATATTTTTTTCCTGGAAGTTCAGAGTCTTAAATTAAAAACACCCACTTCTTCAGGTAAGTTCCTCTCCTGAAGTGTTTTGTTCAAGTCACACAGATTCTGGCAGCTTGTCAGTGAGTTGTTCTGCTGTGACAAGAATTCCCAGTGATGATTGGAAAGGGTATCTTTTCATCCTGTTAAAACCAGTAACTCAGTGCTAGGAAAATGTGGGTTTTTGTTTTGCTTAACTGGCAATAAAAGGTGTTCTACAGAGGCTGCTGGGAGTGCTCACGTGTGTAGCCACATAAAGGACCAAACCTGGATTTTCCAGGCTGCAAAACATGTTTGCTAAAAGGATGCTGGCCTTGAGCAAAGACTCCAATTAAATATCTGTTAAACCATTAAAACTTTTATATTAAAACTTAGTGTTGTGCTGGTCGGCTCATTTATGTTTTCTGTCCAAAAACAAATCTGCTTTATGATTTACTGTGTGAATATCAGTAGCCAGATGCTTGGAATCACACATAGAGTGAAAAGGGCCTTGCACAAAAATGGCTGAATGTTTTTCAATGTCTGAGAAACTGGAAATAAAAAGCAGATCTGTAGAAAGTACAGAAATTCAGTGAATAAATTGTAACTAAAAAGAGAGTAAATAATGACTAAAGAGCAAGATCAGTGAGGATTTATGGAATTTCCTGACTAATGTAAGGAACTTTTGTCAAAGGCAGAACAAGCTGGAATAGAGTTACATCATGAGTAATGAGCTGAGTGACTGAGGTAAGAGAGCAGAGGTTTATTTGGGATTGATATTCATCCTGACCTCTTTGAAACATAAATATCTTGTGATGCTTTGCTAGGTAGAGCATTTCACTTGTTATCTAACCTGCTATTTTTCATCAGCTGCTTAGACAGGAAAAAAATGGAGAAAGTGGTGGAGAAGTTCATTTGAATCATCTTCTTTAATTTGGAAAGGCTAAACCAACTTGGAAGGGGCTGCTAGAGAATTTCAGAGTATCTTTCTACCTTTTTAATGTAATGTTTTCCCTTTGAAGTTATTTCCCTGGTTTCATTAAAAAGACTGCATGGCAAGATGTGCTCCTCTGTGCCAGGTTACCCACCTGCAATTAGCAGGCAGGCTGCTTAGTTTGGTTTTAAATATTTGACATGTTCCAACAGGAGTCTCCACTTGCACTGTCAGACTTGACTTTCACTGAAACTGAGCCTCTTGCCAAAGACCTTAAAGGTTCAGCTCCCTGTTTTATTTTCCATTCCTAATCTGAGCAGGGACTGCCCCTTACAGTGGCTTTTTGCACTGGCCAAAATGTTTACTGGAAGGATTTTCAACGTGTAGCTCTACAAATGAGAAATTTATTTTTTTAAAAAGTTGCAGTGTTGAATTGGTAGGCAAAAGTAAAGGGTTTGCTTGGATACAGGAAATCACTGAAATTTAGACTCTGTGTAAAATCTCATTGTGGGGAGGTAGAAGTGTACATAATTGCTCTTCTGGATAAAGGATGATTGCCTCAATTCTTTTTGCATGCACGAGGAAAATTCACACAAATATGATTATTCTTCAGTGCATTTTCTCTACAGATGATTAGTTTGTACAATGTATGTTGGAGACCTTATTCAGCCTGGAAATGGAGCCCATCCTTCCAAATGACTGAAGGACAGAAATTAGATATAATCTTAGAAAGCTCCTGTTAATTCAGCAGTTGACTGAGAGAAAAGGGTGTGGGAGGGGAATCATTTTTTTTTTTTTGTACACGCTGTGCCCAACATGTATTTAATTTGATGCATTTATGAAATGAGGTTTTGGGAAAAGCTACATTAGGCTGCAAAAAAACCCATATGTACCAAACCCATGTTATTCATATTGTAGCACAAACTAGATAAAGTGGATAAATGAACCTAGAATAGAGTTGTGTCAGCTCATGCTTAGCAAAATGCATGAGAGCAGCAAACTGGCCATGTCTGAAATAATTTAGAGACAGTAATCACAGCACATGTGAGTCAAACTCAGCTATCTTTAGCCCAACTCACTTAGAACTGCCAAGAATGCCATGGTATATGTTGCAGAACACATCCAGGATTTTTAGTAAATATTTAGCTTTGAGTTACTTGATTTGGGTTTTATTGGCATTATTGCAATGGCAGTGCAGACCCTGGTGAAGATTTACTGCTGTAAATCTAAAACAGGCTGTTGCCACCACGGAACAGAACTGTGCCAGCCTCTAACCATGTGATTGTCATTGTCATTTGGCTGCATTCAACCAGGGTCAGAGAGTAAAGAAATCATCCAGGTTTCTTTAAGATGAAATTATTTTCTTCCAATATATGACTGGAAAGTTATTTCAGTATATGGCTTTATTGGCATATAATTCATGTGCTGACTTTGTTTCTATTCTAAAAAAGTTAGTAAGCAGAAATCATTCTATAAATTACTTTTCCCCAGGAACTTTGGAATAGTTTATGGGGAAAAAAAAAAAACTTCTTGGATTAATGGTCCAAGAAATTGGAATCTAAATGTTCATACATGTTGATGAATGAGAACTTTTTATTACAAATTTTTTAGTGGGGTTCCTAAGAGTGTTCTTATTTGCTCCAAATGCTAATGGTACATCAAATGTTTATGATACATTCAGATGCAGAGATCCAGTCTGGATTCAGGACAGGATCAGAAGCTGAGGTGTGCTTAAAACTTGATAGGTGAGGCAGCCTACAACTAGTTAATAGTGGAGCAGGACTCTTGGTCTTTGGGGTGTAAAGGGGATCTTCCCCTGAGAGAACCTGGGATCAGCCAACCTGTTTATAGGTTGTTTGAAAAGACCACGTTCAACAGAATAATGAAGTGACATAAACAGTTTGCAAAGTCACTGTGCAACACCACAGTGTTATGCAGGAGGCTGTAGGAGCTCCAGGAGAAGCAAAGGCAACTCTTGTGCTAAGCTGTGTTCCTCATTTAGCTGAAGGTAATTATGCAAATGACTTGTCTCACTGTTCTTTGGTGCTAAGGAAGAACTGACACGGAATAGAAAAGAGATTCTCATCATTACATCTAATTACACTGGAATGAGAATTACTGGAAATCTTCGAGTGGTAATTATTCTTTTTATTATATTTAAGGCAATCAAAGCAAGAAACGCCATGTTCATATAAAAAGTGTGATGTAAGGAATATCTGAGAACTTTGAACCCACAGGAGTTTTAGTGCTCTAATATTTTTGCCTTCTTCCTTTCAGCCAAAACCATGTCAGACAAGTGTTTCCACTTAATCACTGTTTGATGTTTAAAAGCCATGACTCCCTACAAGACTTCCATATCTTGCTGAAATGAGATCTGTATTTTCTCAGCTTGGCTTTACATGACTTAATGCTGGTTGGTTTTTGACTATACACAGTCCAGGTAATTGCTTACTCGGTGTTATATAGTTGTAGGCCAGAAAATGTACATGTGGCTCTTAGAGGAGAGGTCCTGTCTGAAATTAGGACTCCATTGGGCTGAACATTCTGTGCACACAGAAAAAAAATCTCATTATAATTAGTGCCTTTGCCAAACATTGCTCTAAAATGCTTAAGCTACTACCAAATGACACTGTAACTCAAGTTCAGTACCCCACACACTGACTGAAAGCTGTTGTGTTGGATTCTAAAGTAGAATCTGAAAGCATTAGTTACCAAACTTTTCAGAAGTAGATTTTCCCTGTCATTTATTTTATCGAAAGAAAATGCCAGAAGAGGTGAACAGGAGCCTTAGCAAGCAGATACTGAGTCAGATGAGACTCTAACCTTGACAGGATCTGTATGTTTTCCATGACAGAGGAATAGTCTGGAAACTTTCAGAAAAACTTTTATATACAGTTCTGTTGAAAACTGCTCTCTACAGACGTCTTCAGAGACCTGTTACTGGGTGAAGAATCATATTCCAGAAGACAGGTTTTGGTTTCTTGGTAGTATTATTATAAATATAATACTCAGCTCTGTGCCATGACTTTTAAAGAGCTGGGTATTCAGCTGTTATTTTACTCTTTAAAACCTGAAAATCCCACTGCACCTTGTCTGAGTCCCCTCCCTCCCATGGTTTGCCCTCTGCAGTTTGAGTTTTGCTCTTTGGTGATTGATGCTGTTCCCTATGTACTTCTGGATAATTCCCCCAGGGACAGGCTGATCCTTAGGCTGGTCTGGGACCTTGGAATTCCTGGGCTGCAGGAGATCCTACTCTGAGCACCACTGAGAAAATAAAGGGATAATAAGAATTATCTTACTGTGGTTGAGAAATGGTCACTTATTTGCTGCAGTAAGGAAGACTGGCTCTATAAATTTGGCTTTTTCTGGCTCAACCAGTAAGTGAAGTGCACATTGGAGTGAGTTGAGAAGGGGCCTTGCTTTCCCTCTCCAGGGCCAGTCCTTCTGTCCTCTCCCATACTTTGGGCCACCCTTTCACTGGGTTATTTTAACACACTGTGTCAAAGAACCATAACCACACTCCTTTGTTGGATTATGCAGCAGTTCCTCTTAATTTAGTGCTAATTTGTATGCTTTGCAATGCTTTGCTTGTGAGATTTAGCATTCTCAGTACTTTCCCTTTAATTTCCTATATAATAGGATTTTAATACATAGAAAGCAAATGATCTCTTTGGAACGTTTAAAGTCCTAATCTATCTGTGTAAATTTCCCTTTTTATCTAAGCTTTTCCTACTGTTTATAGCTACTTTTAAAACATTAACTTTTTTGTGGCTTTCACTGGAGGCTTGATTTGTATTTGGTGTCTGCATTAGGCATGAAGAGGTTTGGATCTGTGTTGGATCTGCTACAGTACCATTTAATTGTGTATTATTAGCAAGAGTCCTGTTAGTCTGGAAGATAAGACTGTTGCAATGGGCAAGATATGGAAGTCTGAAGCTCATTGGAGGTTTTGCCAACTGAGGAATTTAGCTTAGTGAGTGAATGTTGGCCTGGCCACCCCTTCTGAAGCTGTGACAAGTGTTGGTTAGGAGGATTTCTTTTGGTATCAGTGGAAGGAAGGTGACTAAATACAAAACCAAAGTCGACTTTAGTGTGAATCTTGGTGTTACAAATGTAATTAGAGCTTGCTTAAAGTTAGTTTTAAGTGACTTATACAGAAATTTTTACTGTTGCAGTGAACATTTCCTCCTGTCCTTTCTGTTGAGTTTCTTTTCTCTCTGTCACAGTTTCTCTTTGCACTCTGTATGTCATAAGAATGATGTACCAATATAATAATATTCTGTCAGAATAGACACAACATTGTACAAACAACAAGGAATGGTAGAACAGGACTGTACATGCATTTGAACAGAGTGTATTTTAGAAGCAAAGGAAATATGCCATATTTATAAAATACTGTTGTAGGAGTCTGCTAGTAATAGGAAACTGTGAAATACTCTACTGCTCCATTCAGTAAGCACTGCAGGAATTTTTAGTTATTCAAAAATATATTGGTGATACCGACCATGGTTTCTGGCATTTCTATTATTAGTCCACTGAGAAAAATGAAAACAGATTAAATATCTCTAAGGAATATGGTAAACCATTGCTAATGATGGAAAACTACAGTGATGGTGAAAGTGGTGCATGTAACTCCAGAGAGTCTTTGTAGCTGAAGGACTGTGGAAAGAGGGGGGAAAAAAAAGAAAGGGACAGGGGAGGGATGGACTTCCCACAGAACAAGTTGTGGTGGTTACAAGGCTTAGTGGTGGTTGGGGAGACAGCAACTGCAAACTAAGACAGAGCATGATTTAGAAGATGGTTTGCCTAATAAGATTTAGCAGGACCTTATTTGTCCCTGGAAGAGCAGTGTGTGGGTACTGATGGTGCCCTCAGTGCTGTCTGGGTTTCCATTCCCAGTGTCTCTTTTCTCTGCTGTCACATAATTCACCTATTTGCTCATGCACAGGAGACAATCAGCTGGGTATTCTCACTGCCTTGTCTTACATTTCCTCATGCACCTCATATCCTCGTGTTATCATTCCCTGTAGATGAGTTCTGGGAGCAAGAAAATAGGATCTTTCTTTGTACATGCTCATGGCTGTCAGATTACCTGTCTGGTTGGAAAAAAAAAGGCAAGCATAGCATTAATAGTTGATGTGTGACACAGCCAGAAGGCAGCATTGTTACCTGTTATTTACATTATATTGTTGGACCATGACATTACCTGTTCTATTGAAGATTATAACAGCCAAGATGATGCAGCAGTTGTTGTCCTGTGGCAGCTAATGCAGCACTGGGCAGAGAAAAGATGCCAAGAATTTAAAATATGGAGTTGAAATGCTGAAATTGGAGAGAAGACTTGGTTGCATTAAGATGTTTGAGTACAAATATGGTGACAGTTTGTGTAGAGGTGTCTGCAAAGCATTGTTTCTTCATATTTAATAGCCCACGAGACACCTCAAGTGCTCTTTGAGTTGTCCTTTGCATAGTGAGTAACAAACACTTCATCAAACAAATTTAAAGAAACTGCAAACAAACATTTCTGCACGAGACTTAATGTTAGGAATCCATTGATGAATAAATGGCTGAACCTCTTTTCTTAAGCACTAAAAACTACTTCTGTCAAATCTAACATTAGAGAAGACTTTGTCTAATAATATATAACCATTATGTCTTTGATGTACAGCCATGACAATGATCTTAGTGAAGGATTATGGCACTGCATTAAGCAGAAGAGAAAGCTACTTTAATACCACAGTATTAACCCACCACAGTGAACTCCAGAGCAGCACAACTTATCTAACACTTTAAGGACAAATTCAGGTTATTAAGCCTAATTAAATTTATTTTAACAGGATTTAGCAGCATCTATCTAGAGGTTAGCAGTCTTGATTTAAATTTATCTAGAGCCTGCACCAATACCACCTAAGTCTCTGAGAAGATTACTGTGCTCTTTGGTGGTCTTTGGATCAGACTGATCAGCAGACAGATGCTCTTGGAGACAACATTACAAATGGCAAAGTACATATTTCTGCAGCCATCCTATTATCTGACAGCTGTTCCATTAAGGTTTTTCTGAACCTACAAGACTGGCCCCCAGTTAATGGCTCATAATGCAAATAGATAATTGTTTACTGTTTCCTGCTAAGCAAAGCACTCTCTGTGCTCTATTCACAGTTATTTAACTCTTTACTTTGCATTTCTGGAACACACTTCAGAGCCCAAAAAGGAGGGTTCAGCATCTTCCCTTTATTCAGGGTTAAATCTGCTGCCTGCTGAAATGCATATTTGTAATCCCTCTAAGCTGTTTTAGAGATGATTGTTTCGGGTCTGCCCTAAATGTTTAGGGATAGTTTTTACTGTGCCTTCATTTGTGCTGATGTTCTGTTGGTCATGTTTTCCTTTTATTTTAAATCAGTGTAAAAATTAGAATATGCCAGTTTTCTTCTCTGTTGATAACTGCTACAGAAGATAAGCTGTCTAGTCTAAAGAAAGACTCAGCAGGAAAGTGTCAAAAGGCTTAAAGACTGCAAATCCATGAGCTCTGTCACTGTGTGTGGAGAGAGGTCTTGTTTGTCAGGAGAATTTCGGGTGGGATCTTTGGGGGGGGGGAAAAAGAGAAATATTGAATATGATAAAGAGAAAATTAGAGCAACCTGAAAATTACCTGGGAATATGGTCTAAGTTGTGTAAATTGTGCTAGAAAAAAAAGGGCTGGTAATATGAAAATGTGAAAGTGCTTCATTTTGATGCTTTGTTCATATTTCATTCAAAAACCATGAAAAGTTACCTTTCAGAAATAAAATTTCTGGAGATGCCCTGTGTTTGCAAAGGGAGCCACAATCACTATTTTCATAGTTGGATTCGAACCAGTATCTGTTTGTTGGTGTGCTTGGAAAATATTCTGGCAAAAATGTCTTGATAAACCTGATAGTTTTCTGACTTGGGCATTTATAGAGCAGAAAAGGTTAGTAAAGGTTGAAGTATTTCAGCTTTCCAGGCAGTTGGTTGGTTGGGGAGTTTTGTTTTGGCTGGTTGGGTTTTTTGTTTTTGTTTTTGCTTTCATTTTTGAACAGTGGATTTGAAGTTACTGTCTATGATGCTTTAAAAGCTGTGGTAAAAATATAGATTGTTTTCACCTGCTGAAGAGGGATGACAGCATCCAGTGTGGATGCAGACATGCAACTCAGCACTAAGACTTGCTAGAACTCTAATATAAAACCAGCTGATGCCCAGAGGAAGATATGAACATGCAGTATATCACAGGTGTAACAAGAAATAGCATTATAAATTGAAGAACTGTGGTTATTTTAAGCAATAAATTAAACCTGCCCATTAAAACCTTGTGAAATATAATGTTACATTAAATCAGAACAGGTTTCTCGTGCCATAATTTCAGGCAGGTTGGAGAATTTCAGCCTAACCTTAACATTCCTCATTGAGTAATTAAAGACAGATATATCATTACACTTAACAGTTTTTCAATAAAAAAGGTAGTTAATGCAGTGTACAGAAGCTGAATGACTTCTCCCTCTGAATTAAGGTCATTGATAAAACCCTGGCTTGCTATTAAATGTAAATCCACTTCCTACTTTGCAAAGGGCTGGAATAAAAGATCCCACCTCTCTATCTAGGAATCTCTGCCACACCTCTATGGAAAAAAGTTTGCTTCATTTAATCTTATGAGTCTCAATATTTCATTTCTGTGTTAGGAAATTTGAGTCTATGTACTCTTGGTGCTTTTCCCACAGAAAAATCAAGATACAGTGCTGTGCATACAATGTTGTGCTACTTCTGGTTCCAACATGTAATTGGATGAATGATTTAAATAGCATCTCCCAGGGAGAGGTAAAATAAATAGGCCAAAATATACACTTTTTTTTTTTACTGTATATAAGTGGATCTGTCATTAAATCAATGAGATTTGCTGAAGTGCAAAAAGAAGAATATATCGTATTTTATAGCAGTTGTTGCATGGATTGTTGGTAGATATTTGAAAAGGTTTACTAGTCAGCTGTATGATTGAACTGTGAGGAGCAAGGTAACATTTAAAATACACTTACCTTGGGGTTAATGTTCCATTAATCAGAGTCTTCCAGCGTGGCAAATTGTTGTGTTTTGCTCAAGAACTTTCCTGCCTCCCTGTGGGTTTTGCTCCCCAGCTGTGGAGGCACACTCTGAACCTGCACCACATCTGGAACACCTGAGGAGATGCAGTTTGGTTTGGGCTTCATCTCTTGAGTCCAGCCAGGTGGTGGTTACACCAAGTGTGTTCAGAAGTGTTTGGCACGGGGATTCCCACTGGATTTTTCAGGTTTACACCACAATACTTGCATGGTCCTTCCTCTCAGTTCCACCAGTAACAGGCTTTTCAGGCCACGACCCTGCCACACACACCAGCTGGGATTCTGTTACTGATTAAATGACCAGTGGAATGGGAATTAGGAGGGATGTCCATACGAGAACTGGGTGTGGGGCAGAGGAACCAGTGGGGTTGTTCTCTGTGGGAATTCCTCCACCACTCCACCAGAAGGGAGCTCTTATGAAGTCTGTGTATCCTCACAGCATTGTTTCAAGCCCAGGTATCCAACACTACTTCCAAGTGGTGACAATTCCAATGAGTGTAGCTTAGTTCTGATCATTATCTCTGGGATGAATCCTAATGTGACTGTTGCAGTATTCAATTGTGCCCCAGCTGCAGCCTCAGAGAAAGAAATAAGCTGTGGCATAAATATTTAAACAGGAGTAGAGGTGCTATGCTGTTTTTTCAGCTAAATTTCTCTTTGTGGATGTCTGAGTTCTGTAACTTGTGAAGGAGGTTTAGTAGAAGAAACAGTGCTTTAAATTCCTCATCAGCTGCACTCGTCTGGAAGGCACCAGGGCCCGAGACACAGAACTGTCTCTTAATGGAATTGGAAAAAATCTTCCAATTTCCTCCTTCGTATGTCTCTGCTGAACAACCCGTCTTGCTCACATAGTTTCTTTCCACGTGGCCATGGTAAATCTAACAGCCTCTTAAAAGGCACCAGTTTATCTTGTTTGACTTTAAAGGCTACAAAATTTAAGATGTAATCGGAGTCACGCAGGAGCCAGACCGGATATGTCTTTTTTATTTCCCATTATTATTTGTTGTTGTGAAGTTTGTGACTTGGGAAACATGAGGAAGGGAAGAAAAGTAATTTTGTTTTCTCCTTTTAGTGCTGAGGAGGTGGAGGAAAAAAAGCTGCTTGCATTTGCTGTTGAATGAAGCTTGGGAGCAAAAATTTCATCTCTGACATTTCAATTTGAGGGATGTGTAAAAAGCAGCACGTGCTACTAACCAGCAGACCTAGATTTTATGAGTTAAAATGATCTATGCCTTTATGTTTTAGCTGGTACTGTTTTTTCCCCTCTGGCTGACATATGATTTCCAGAGTGGCAGCATTTCTCTCTCTGAACCGAGGCCGTGTGTCTCCTCTGTGTGCCCCGACTGCATCACTGTCCCAGAAAAGCATTGAAGGGCCACTGCACAGCTGGAGGAGCATTTCTGGGGAAGATGCATGACGAGATCGTTACCAAACACCCGTGGCTTTTCACGAGAACAGGAGACATCTGGAGCTCCAGTTCCCTTTGTACGTTGCTTTTAGCCAGTGAATATTTTTCACAGCCTGTCAGTGGCAGCGCAGAGAAAATTATTGCTGCCTCTTGCTTTATCTTGATGCTTTCAAGGATAAAAAATGTCCATTCTCTCTACTTTTCTTGCAGGCTTTTTGCTTTCTAACAGTAAAGGGACCACAATATCTTTATTTTCAAGGGCTGTCTGGGCTGTATTTGTTTGCTTGAATCCTTCCTTGAGGCTCCAGTGGATCTGACATAGCTCTCTGCTGGACCACAGCTATTCCAGCCACTAAATACTTTTGATGTCCAGGCATCCAATGCTCTGAAATCCACCCAGATTGTACTTGTGCATGGCCAGCAAAATTTCCCCAGTCTCAGAGCAAGTAAGAGAGACACGTAACGTTAAAAATAAAATGCAAATGCCTGAGTTATTTGAATATAATCACTTTATTAATTTAGCTGTCTAACAGATACTGATGACAGTCTAATAATAAGGTCCAAAATGTTCTTTCTCATTAACAGAGTTAATGAACTCACCCATCTTAAGGATTTCACTTTAATTAATTAGGAATAATTTATACGAGAGAGAGAGAAGTGCCAAAAAAATATTCCTACTGAGGAGTGGAAAATTGGTAAATCTGTTAATGAGGGATGCTGAGTGCCATGACTGAGAATCAGAAAAGATTCTTATAGTTCTGATTTATGTCTATAAACTCTCTGGGTGGCTGAATATTTTCTGAACTTCAACACCATTGGCATTCTCACTCCATTTCTGTTGTTTGTATCTATGGCAGGCACAAGAAACATTACTTTCCAGACAAAAAAACCCTGTGCCAACATACAGGTGTGGTATTAGAAAGTGCTAAGGACTCCTTTAGTAATACAGTTTTTAATTTCTCCTTAATTTAAAGAAACAGAAAAATCGAATGCAAACATTTTCCTTGACTTGTGAAGTGTGGTTCCTCTTTTGAACTCCAGCTCCTTCAAAAATTAAATTTCAGAAGTTACAGTTCAGAAGACTCATTTATGTCTAGTCATGCTCTCCCTTTCTGTAAAACAAAGATGCTTTTGGCCATTACACTGTGTTCTGGTGGTTTTTTCCTCTTTCAGGACAATGGAAGCAGTACACATTTTGCTCTAAGGAAGCAGTTTCAGTTCTGAAAGTTTCCTGATGTTTTACACCTGTAATGAACTTTCATGGCTGACTTAAAATGGGTAAACTGCATCATTTTGTTTTATGCTTCGTTGGCTTAATTTCCTTTGGCTGTCGTGCCCAGATTTCAGCGTGCATCGACTTCAGAACCTTGTTAAAAATAACTAACTTGAAAATGCTGAAAGCATGATCAATGTTTATAAAATATAAGCTGTAAACCTGCAGGAAATGCTGAAAGAGGAAAGTCAGGAGTGAGTGGAGGCAGGAGATGTTTTCTAGAACTGGAATCAGTATGTGAAGTTGATTTGGGCACATTAACATCGTTAGGAAGGTACCTAAGGAACCTTTCCTGTTATTTCCATGTGTTTTATGTTGCATGCTGCAGGTACACTCCAGGAAATATAATTCCAGCTGAAATTGGAATGGGTGGGAGAGAGAGAAAGGACCAGAGACTTTGCTGATACCAACCAGCAACTTGATGACACGGGTAGGAAGAGCAATTCAGTTTTGCAGCCCTGCTCTCTGATGGGTGCAGTACACAACTTTCAGACGTGTTTCATTTGGAGCAGTCGCTTTTCCAGAGTTGCTTTTTACCTCTGCCTGTTCTTCCCGAATCTGGGAATTGTGTGGTAACCAGTATTCTGGGCAGATTTGCTGTATGTGCAACTCGGCATGTGTTTTGTGTGTCTGGTGAGAATGTGTTGCCTTTCTACGTCAGGACTGAAAATTTTTCTTTGTCAACACACATGGGAAGAAATCAAAAGAAAAAATTAGTGATAAATATCCACAAGTTTAACATAAATTGTCTGTTAAAGGCCAACTCCATTTGTAATTATTTTTACTATCTCTAAAGCGTGCATACATGCTTTTATTTTCAGAGACTAAAGCTTTCTTTGATTAAATATTTACTGATCAGTATTGCTCCCAAAGGCTTGTAACCTCATGCTAAGATAACACACAAGTATAAAAGCAAAAAAAACTTAATTGCAGACACAATAGGATACAGTTACAAGAGGAATTCTGTTATCCTAAACTTGTAGGCAATCCACAGGGTAGAGTGATGGGCTGGAAATCAGGAGACTTGCTTTTCCTTCTAATCTGCTTGCTTGACTGTTGAGCTGAGAGCTTAATGGATTAAAAGCTCTTTTGAGCAAAACCTCCTTCATTTTCTCTGTTTGTGGGTTAGAGACACATTCTGTGTTCATCATCTTTTTGCTTATGGCCTGTTGAGCTGCCCATTACAATAATAATAGGAAGGACTGGCTAAGCTTTTAGGCAGAAACTGCATGGTAATGGTGAAAGTAAGTAACTAAAAGTATAGATTTACAGTCCTCACATTCAGTCCTCTGTTCTAGAAACATTCCTAGTGCACCCTTAAAAGTCAGTGAGTTTTCATTTAGGGCTGGGTATTTGTGCTTTGTTGTGATGCTGAAAACTCAGCTCTGCAATTTTGTTCTTTTCTGTTCTAAATGGAACTAGAGAAAAGTTGTGGGTTTAGGCAGGTAAAAATAATTTTGAAATTAAATATGATGTTGAGTTCAGTAGCACCAGCCATTTTGATGGATAGAAAAAGCTTGGAGATGGATGGCAAAGCACGATGATGAACGCTGAGGAATCTTCTCTGTTAACGTGCAAGCAGTGATTGGCAGGAGAACATCAATTGGTGGCCCTTGGGCAGATTTTAGGAAATCGAGGATGAGCAGTGGCCCGAATAACAGAACACAGCACCACCTTGTGCCCGCAGCAACCCCGACCCGGAGCCCCCGAGTCGGCTCTGAGGTGGGAAGGATTTCCAAAAAAGAAATTGTGTGAAAGTCACACTAATGTGTTGGTGTAAAAATCAGCGGGCTGTGTCTTCCACTGGGAGGCAAGTCTGGTCTGACTGCCCAGCAGAGTCCTTAGTGTATAATGAACATTCTCAGACTGAGTGAATCTCTCCCAGGTCCCTTTTCACTGCTGAAATACAGGATGTCACCAGTGCAAAGGGCAGGGTGGGATTAGGCCAAATCTCAGCGGAAATTCATTCTCCAGAGGATGTTAAACACCACGTGTACAGGAAAGCAACCCCCTGTGCAGGGTCACCCTCCTGCTGGAAGCTCAGATCTGCAAATTCTCCTGAAATCCAAATTGCCAAGTTAAGATTTTATCAATGTTTTATCAGTCTTCTTTCATTAACTTCGTGGGGCATGTGTTTCCTTTCAATGAAATTTCGGTGTGAAGAGAGCATAACTGTGATGTAAAATTGCACTGCAGTGTTGTTTGCAGTGTGACATTTGCACTTGGAAACACAGACCAATCTGCTCTTTGATGCATTGAGTTGCCCTGTGGACTTTGACTGCAGAGGAAGCTGGAAGTGACTG
The DNA here is from genome assembly GCF_025592945.1 of Manacus candei. Lineage (NCBI taxonomy): Eukaryota > Metazoa > Chordata > Aves > Passeriformes > Pipridae > Manacus > Manacus candei. The sequence goes on along the minus strand of NW_026138151.1, from coordinate 952,672 downwards.
CTTTAATTTCTCAGATGGGTGGAATGAATCCAAACCAGAGCGTGGATGTGTGTACTTATACTACTGTTATATTAGGCTGCTTTGAATTTTCAAATTTCACATGTCAAATAGAGGAAGGTGTAGCTCACATATCAAATACAGAGGAAACAAACTAAGCTCAGCCCTGTGTGTAATTGTTGAGTGATAATATTCATGTGATAATGTGATAGGACGGGCAGAATGACAAATATTGTGCTTTTCCATTCTAAAGGAAACAAACTTGAAGGACATGATAAAAGACTGTCAATATGTTTGTTTGGTTAGAAACAGAGGAGTATCTGTGTTGTCTTGGCAAAGGTTAAGGATTAGCAGCTACTGCTTTTATATTACTGAATCTCAGCTCTCCAGAAGTGGACTAATCAAAAGCAAAGTAGTGGAGAATCTCTCAGTGTAGTGTGGTGGAGTGGACACACTTAGAGATGAGTATAAAAGGAAATCCTGGCCAAGGGCATCTCAGTTTGGGCAGTTGGTATTAGTACATGTGGTTTACTGCCCTTGGGTTATCTGCATTTCCATTTCAATGCTTTGAAACCTGGGGAAAAAAAAGAATATAATTGCACAATGCTGACCCCTGAGGAATGTTGCTCATCACTGATCTCCACTTGGACTTGACATCAGTTGTTTTTCCTTTATCAACCAGCACTGTAAAATGTTGTAGAAGGCCACCAAATTCACCAGGCACAATTTACCCCTGGTGAAGCCACGTTGGCTGTCATCAAACACATCCTTATTTCCCCTGTGCCTAAGCATAGTTGCCAGGAGGATCTGCTCTGTGATCTTGCTGGGCACAGAGGTGAGGCTGACTGGCTTGTAGTTCCCTTTTTTTCCCTTTTTAAAAATGGGGATTACATTTCCCCTTTTCCAATCAGTGGCAACTCCACTGGACTGCTACGACTTCTCAAACTGCTCGATTAATCGAAATTCATGTTTTTTGTTCTTGTGACCTTTTATAACTCACTTTTTCACCCCATTTGCATTCAGCAGAGTTCTCTAGTCAAAGTACAAAGGGAAAACTGCATCACTAATCAAAAGTGATCAGATGAAATAGATATGTATTAAATAGACCAAATGAAAGACTTGTCCATCCTGCCTTGAGTGCCAGAGCCTTGACAGATTCCAGGAGTCTTCTTCCTTTCCTCTGCAGCCCATTGTGTGCTGACAGGCCTCACTCCTGGGACAGAGCTCAGGGTCTTCAATAAACCATGAATTCTAGACAGTCCAAAAATCAACTTGACTTCTTTCCATGCAGTAGTTGGCTTATATTTCTGAGGATTTTGACTTATCCTGGAGAGTTGTATCAATCTTATATTACAAAATCTGCTGGAACCATTGTATTAATAGATGGATGGTATTGATTGAAATCATCTTGACTTCTTGTAACTGGAAGTTGCACAAGTGTAACGTGTGTCACTGGAGGTAGTTTGGCAAAAAAAAAAGGTTTTTTATTTATATTCTTTGTGCCTCCAGCCTTTGCAGACAAATAGTTACAAATACGCTTCCTAAAGTCAACCATCATAGATTCTTTTTTTTTTTTTTGTAATCCTTTTTCAAGCGGAATCCAGAATTCTAAAACCATGGACAGCATCAGTAAACCACTTGAGCTGATCTTGGACTCCAACTCCAGGGCACATTTTGTAACAGTCAAATGCTAATTAGAGTGGACTTGTTATATTTTATGGTTCCAACCTCTTTTTTTACTCCCTGCTACACTGTTGCCTGACTCTGAACCCTTGTGCTTGTATTTAATATGGGTTAAAGCTTATGCATCTATTCCTTAGGAAATACCTGGAGCATGAAAGCTGCTGTATTAAATTAGTTCATTACAGCATTACATGCATAACTGCATAAACATCCATTTGCTTCGTACTTTGATCACCTCTGATGTTGGCTGTTAATGCTACTGACTTCTACAAGCCTTCCCCCCCCCCCTTGAATGTTTTTAAATTCTAATTTGAAGTTGTCAAGAGCAGGCTCTATTTATTTCCCATGATGATGGCTTGCCTGTTGTTTTTTTTTTAATAGTTTTTACTTAAATCAGTTCTATTGGGCATTTTTACATCAGTGTTGAAAAAGCATTGATGTGCCAGCAGTGTTTTGCTGCTGCTATCTGTGTTTCACCTCACAAAGCACCTTGGTCTGTCACTGAAGGGCACTGCATAAATACCATACAGTATTATTTATTTATTATCATAGCACCACGCTGACAAGCTGCCTCCCAAATCCATCAGTAAGCACATTTGTCGTTCCAATTTTCTTTGCACTCTTGCTGTGTGTTTTCTGTACTTGTGGCTCCTTGGGACATTGCTGTGATCTTTTTCCATAATGAGGCACTAGGAGTTTGTATCAAATTTACCTGTTTCAGCCTTTTGCATCGTTCATCTATTAATTATTTCTTTCTAATGCTTAGTGTTGTGGTTTAACCCTGGTGGGTACTTGAGCACCCCAGAGCTGCTCCCTCACTTACTCCCTTACCCTACCTGTGGGACAGGAGAAGAGGAAAGGAAAAAAAGAGAAGCACAGACAATTTGGGGTCAAAAACCACTGAAAAAATTGTTTAATAAGTGAAGGACAAGTGGAAGAAGAGGGAAGAAGGCAACAAAATAAATGATGAAAAGGCAATCATTCATCCCCTCCCATGGGTAGACCAACACCCAGCCAGTTCCTGAGGAAAAGATAGCCTAACCCCTCTAAAATTCCTTCTTCTCTGAAATTCCTTCCTGTCCATTCTGTTGCTGACCATGGTGTTATATGGTATGGAATATTTCTTCAGTTAATTCGGGTTATCTGCCTGCTTTTGCCCCTCCCAGTTTATTCTGCACCCCTATAAACCTCTTCAGGGGGCAGAGTGAGAAGTAGAGAAGCCCTTGGTGCTGAGCAAGCCCTGTCCAGCAAAAGCCAGAACTTTTTGGCTAACACTTTTTGGGGTGTTATCAGCACTGCTTTGGGGGTGCAATAAGTTTAAGATTTTCTAAATGATACAAACTCTAAAGGAGGTGTCTTGTTTCATGTTCTATTTTCCTGCTCAGTGACAGGAGAAGCTTCCATTGCAATGGATGCCTGAATTACTGCCCTCTGTGCTGAGCTGTGTTGCTGCTTTGCAAAAACATCTCGTGCAGGACAATGGGATGTGTAGTTTTAGATCATTTTAGATCACTTACATCAGGCTTTTGTAACTGCTGTGCCATGGTGACCAAAGTATGGGTACACATTTCCACTGGGTATCATTTGGCAAAGCTGAGGCTACTCAGTGGGAAAAGAAACCTTGAAGAGTCAGAAAATAAGCTTATGAGATAAATAGCTTTAATACTTCTGTGAACCATTCTAAATTTACTCATACCACAAAAAGCATGCAATTATCCATAAAGTAAACTGCCTTTATCTCATAGTTGCCTTTGCTAATTATCTTTTTTGCAAATGAAAAGGTGAGAGGGCTGAATGCTCACATCTATGTTTTTCAGTAGTACATGCTGATATTGTGCCTTGGTTTACATTGATATCAATCTCTAGCTTAAAAGTGTTAGATGTCCACTTTTACCTGGTACCTGGAGCAAAGCCTGACTGTGCTACCTGTGAAAAAAAATGCATTATAATTGTGTCATCCCCAGGCCTGTCCCTTTCTGCAGTACTTTATCCAAATAGGAGAAAATGTTCCAAATAAAAGCTGTCTGCAATTAAAAATTGTGTCACAAGGCTTGCAGCATCCTAGAGGCTCATTTTCTTGTTTTCTACCACAGCTGAAGAATGGATTGAAAAGAAAATATGTATTATGGAACTAGGAAAAAAAGCTGATTTTATCACTAAGTGAAATATATGAAAATGGCTGTAGAATTAACTTTGTTCTCCTGCCTTAATTTTTTTAATCTTTTAGGCTTCAGAATTTACATAAGTTCTGATCTATGAATAGGCAGAAATTTAACAGCTATGGCTCTGAGCTGCTGAGAGTTAGTTCATCTTGTTAGTTTAGGATTTATCATAATAACATCCCTGCTGTAAGGCAGGACCATTACAGTGTTTCCACTATTCTTCTTGTTTTCCCTTTCTCTGACTAAACCTCTAGACAGGTGCAAAAGGAGCTAGAAAAATGAAAAGAATTTAGAAATGTGACTCTACTTGCTGCCTATGAAATGATACAATGTGCAAGTGGTATTCTAAAACTTATAAAAATATAGATTTCTATGTCTGTATTTTAACAATTTAATTGAGCTACACCTGGGAATCTGAGTGTCAGCAACTATTTTATCATCATTTTGGTAGCAGAAATGTGTATTGGCAGACCTTGCCCAAGTCCTGCTCCACTGATTAACACCTCAGAAGTTAATTTAATTAAAAAAAAATGGAGAAGGTGAATTGGGGAGCTTTCCTTACTCAGTCTGCACAGTTTAAAGCTGGAACAGCAGAACTATGACTACAGAAGAGAGTTTTCAGCCCTGGCCCAGAGCACTGTCCTGCTGCTCTGGCAACCCACGTGGGAAGCAGAAGCTGTGCTCCCTTCTCACTGTTCAAAAAATCTTCCTTGCAAAAGAAATCAGCATCGAGGGTAACTCAGCTCTGCTGTGATTATCCCCCCTGCAAAGCTGGGCTGGAGTCGTTCTGTGATCGTTTGCTTTGTGCTCTTATCACAGATATATCCTCTCTTAACTTCTGGAAGCAAATGCAATGAGGCAGAAAGTATCAGCTTTGATCCTTTCCCGCTGGATTACGGGATAATTCGTTTGGCCTCGGAACATGTGATGAATTCCAGGGAAGGCACATGATAAGTACTTGCACTGAGAAAACCCCTCTAAGCTACGCCCTGGAATGAGAGCAGCACTCAGGGTTTTGTTTCTATCCCCAGGCCACTCAGATTAAACCCACAAAAAAGCCCTCTGTGTTCACTGAAGAGGTTTTTGTGCCTGGAGGGCAGAGGAGTCAGAGGTGTTACCTGTGTGAGAGCCCAGGGAGACTGTCAGTGCTATATGCATTGCATAAAATGCCATAAATAATGAGCCCTGCTCTTCTGCAGAGGACAGCTGTAAAGTCCTTTCTTTTTTGTGTGTGTGATTTCCAACAGATTTCTGCACAGAGAGTTTTTGTCAGATTGGCACTTTATGCTTTGAGCTTTCTTTTTCCCCCTGCCGTGTTTGCTGAGAAGAAACAAAATTCTGTTAATCCAAGGCTGGAGATAAGGCATCTGTATACCCATATGAAACATAATCCACTACAGAATCCTGATAGTAAAACCAAACACAGAACAATATTGAGAATACTCAGTGCCCTGGAACTCCCCTTCAGCTAGGATTGTTCAGGTTGACTGAGCTTGGAGTAAAAAACCTGCCTCCTTTTTGAGTCCCTCTTCCTGTTCTTTATTCAAAGAGCTTTGAGCCTGTGAGCCTAGAGGGGACAAATTAATTAAAATTGCTAGAGGATTTAAAACATGAGGGTGAGGAAAATAATAGTGTTAGAGCCCTTATTCTGGGGTGGTCTGAACTAATGTATGTCAGTGACTTCAATTAACCCTTTCCTTAACAGCAAAGGTTTTGGCTCTAGACTTTATTATCTGGCCAGAGACCTGCTTAGGGAAATATTGATCCAAAGAACTGCTGAGGACTGGGTGAGGACTTTGGAATTTGTGTGTCCAGATCAGTGGTTTCCCCAAGCTTGCATTACTGTTGCTGGGTTTTGGTGGTTTTCTTGTCCAGACCAAATAATTTACCTTTTTTTTTTTTTTTTTTTTTTTTTTTCCAATTCTCCAACGGCAAGGGAGGGGGGAAATAATTTTGTGTTAAATCCAACTTTTACGTTTCCTTCTTTATATAGAAAGGCCGAAAGAAAAGGGGGGAAAAGAAGATAATCTTGTCCTGTTCTGCCATGGGTCTATAGCAGATTTTACAAGGATTGGAATAGGCCAGACAGATGGTCCAGTGCCTCTGCTCTGTGATAAAGGCATTTGGCTTATCTTGAAAGTCCAATCATTTCCATACAGCCACCTAAAACAAAACATTGGAAATCCCTATTATGTGTGTTTGTGTATATGTGGGTTTTTAAAATGCAGATTTGGAATAATTTAGTAGCCATATCTGTGTTTTGAGTTCTCTTTTCAGTCATTCTGTCTTGCTAATTGTTGCCTGATAGGAGTTGTGGGATGCCTGCTGTGGGGAGATCTCTCCTGTGCTGGAGTTCCCTGCTCTGAACTTACTTTGGCTGCTGTTTACCACCCCTGGAATATAAATAGTGTTGTCTTTTGGGGCTTCAGGTTTGTGATGTCCATTTCTGACGAGTTCCTTTTTTGCTGCACATTTCTGAAGACAGGGAGGAACCGCTGGATGTAAAAGACTGAAGGACACTTTGGTCTGTTAGGCTTCTCCTTTGCTTTCATTTATTAGCATCCTTCTTGCCAGAGTGCTGTGAGAAGGCAGTGATAAACTATAATTGTGGAAGAAAGTGATGCCAGGTGACACTTTTAGTCTGCAAAACCAGGTATTTCTTCCAGCTCAGTGTCATTTTTGTGAGAATATCTACGATCAGGAAATAATAGCCCATCTCCATTGTCAGTTAGCTGTCTGCTTCGAGATGCAAGTCCAGATGTCTACCAGGAAACAGATGTATGAGCTGATAAAATCAGATAAGACAGTGACATTATTCAGTGTATAAGTAAATCCTACTGCACACCATCCACTCCGTGCAGAAAAAAATTGCTGCTCCTTTTCACTCGAGAAAACACTTCTCTTCAGAATAACAACATGCCATTTTCTGTTGGGTTTGAAATCTCCCTAATTTCCTTGCCTAATAAATTTCCCAATACTTGTTTGAGGAGAGTCAATAATATACTCCTGTACAGAAACCATCTCTTTGTTTAGCCACAGAAATATTCTACACTGTCGCTCCTTGTTGGCCTTATTTGTCATTTCAGTTTCTTCTATTTACAGCAACGAGAGGCATATCCCTTTTAACGTGATTAATTCTTGTCTTGCTGACCTAATGTTAATAATACAGGCAGATTTTCAAGCTTTAAGTGTGACAAACACTGTGTTTTAAATGTCCAAAGAAACAAACATTTCCAGAAGGTGCTATAAAGGGAGTGACAAACATGCCTGACTCGGACATGCCAACAAGAAGGAATCTTTTTTCCAAGGCTAATGAAAATTCAATCAGAACATCAAATTAATTTCGATAGTACAGATGAGTAGAGAAGCCAGGAAGAGAAATCTCACAGACAGCAAGGGACCAAGAGGGACAGAAAGCTGGTGCTCTAGTCCTCACTTTATCCCAGTGGTCCTTGGATGTCCAAGAGACCTCCATGCTCCCACTGCCGGTCTATGTGGTGAGGAGAGAGAAAATATCTGGGTATAAATGAGAATATTATGCTATCTACCTTTCCCTAAAACACCCAAACTTGGGTGGACTGGAAGCCACAAATCCAACTGAGAGAAAGGGAAAACTGGTATTAGCAGACCTGTATCATGTGGTTGACTATCACAGATGGATGTGTTTCCTCTTACAATTTAAGGGTAGAGTTACAGTAAGTTTTAGCATTTCAACTGGGCTAAAAATTGGAACCTGCAATGAGAAGTTACAGAGCACTGGGTGGTAAGGACATTTATTGGCTTTATTCAGATAACAGGTCCCCTCTTTCATGTTGAGAATAAGGTGGGAATTGCAGTTAGGCTCAACTGTTGAGAACTCAAGCATCAGGTTTTCACATAAAAGCTGGAAGATCCAGTTTACAAAAAGACCTGTGATTTATGAAGAAATGTGGTCATAACAAGGGCTGATGTCAAGTGGGTTTTTGGGGTGTTTTTTTGGTTGTTTGTTGTTCTGCTTGGTTGGTTTTTTTTTTGTTAATTTTGTTTTAGTTGTGGGGGTTTTTTTGTTTGGGTTTTTTGTGTTTTTTGGGTTTTTTTAATTTATTTTTTTGAGGATGGATCTTCTGTTTATAACAGGGCTATAGCTGGGACTAGTGGTCAAGTTTTGATTAGGCAGTGCAGGGTTTGACAAAGATATTACTTGCTGCTTCGGATGTGACATATATTTATTATCCTGTTCCTCAGCAGTCTGGCTGGGTCCCAGAGTATTTTCATCTGCTTTTGTGCCTTTATCACTGTTATCTAAGTGGCCCTGCTTCCTGACTGCATTGCTTTTAGGTCATTAACATTACTAGAATTCTGCAGTAAAATTATTTCTCTGAGTTCCTTAACTCCCTCCTTATCTCCTTAGTAAACAAGACTGATAACTTTATCACAGGGCATTATCAGAGACTTACATGCTCTGATATTACAGTTCTTTTCCCTCTGTGTCAGTACTTGGTTGATTAGCAATGGATCCACTCTGGAGCATGAGTGTAGACTGTAAAAGTACCTCTTAGACTGGTAATGAGACCTTGTCTTTTTGTGGCTTAAAATTATTAAGCTCTGATGTGTCAGGGCTTCTTTTTGTGCTCCTGACTGAAGTATTTGAAAAAAAAAATGTATTTCCTGCCTTTGGCTATTAGTATTAATTTTTTTCTGTGTCTAAGAAAGAAGTAATTCATGAAAACGTTGAATGGAAGTGACAGGCAGTAAAAGCAGAAAAAGTATTTCCTGCCCCTTCCTTCCCCCCTCCCGCCACCTCCAACAAAAAGAGATTGTGTTTTTCCAAAATTGAGTGTGACAAAGATTCAGTTCCCAGTCCCTGGTGTATTATCAGCTCATGCAGATGCTCTCAGTGACACGGTCAAAGCCTGATATGCTCTGTCACCGCCTGATGGCATTGTAGCTGTGTCGTGCTCCTCCAGCAGTTGTTTTTGTTGTTGTTGCTGCCAGCACGCCCCGACTCCGAGCCTCAAAGTCCCGGAATATCCCAGTAGATGACCAGGCGTGTAATGAAAGTACAAAATTTGTTGGAAAATCCCACTGGGAAGAAAAGCTCATCTCTTTAAGACACTTTGCTGGATCATTTATGATGATGTCATATGGCCCGTTGCTCATTTTTCCAAGGGTTTTTAAAAATTTCCAGTGGATTGTCCTCGCAGAAATTTCGTGAGTTCTGGGAATGAGACAGAAAACAAAAATGCTCCATTTCAGTAATGAGGAATTGAGGCATAGCTGGACTATGAAATTCTTTTAAGCTAATTTTAAACTTCTAAAGACTACAGGGAATATTTAAGGGGGGAATGTTCATTAATTTGTGCTTTGACTATAACCTCCTAGTTTATTAACCAAGATGGCTGTGAGTGGTTTATGGGAAGGGAAGCTCAAAAAATTTTTATTGAGGGGAAGGTGGAAGAACCAAATTATGGCAAAGGGATAATAGTGTATCTTCCCCTGTCACACCTACAAATATGAATTAGATGTGGTTTATTGAGAGTGAGAGTCAAAGCTGCAAGTTCAGCTTGACTTTGGACAAGTAGATTTTATGGGATTAGACACTTGTCAACAGCTTGAATTTAAGGAACAGTTACCTCGTAAAATCCTAAAGTCTGGCAAAAAAAGAAACAAAGAGAATAAATCAATAGTTCTGGTAGGTTTCTCCAATGCAAAGAGCTGTGGTTTTGAATTTTCTGCTGAAGTAAAATATGAATTCCTGCTTTGAAATGCATCCTATTATGAATTTGAGTGATGCTATGTCCTTATGACAAAACTTTGCAATCCAACAGGGAACAATTTCTCTAATCCTTAACACATGGTGTGACTCCTGGGTTCTCCTGTGCAGGCCCAGCAGTTGGACTCGATGATCCCTGTGCTTCACTTCCAACTCAGGATATCACATGATTCTGTGATTCCAAAGGCAATATTTTTAAAATGTGTGGATGGGAAATCTCTGAAGAGGTGAACTCTTATGGATAAACAGGGTGGTGAAACTAAAGCTTCAAATGAGCAGCGAGAAATAGATTTTTATACAACTTTATTTTGACCTGCCATAAAGGTTTCCATATTGATCTCTCAATGGAAAAGAGAGATATTTTTTAAAAGAGGAATTGTTGAAACAGTTGCGATTCATGGTCTGCATCTGATGATTTTTGTTGTTAACTCTGCTTTTTTGCAGGGCTGGAAACTTTCAATAAGGTCAGTCATTGAGTATTGATTGAAGCCTTGGATTGTCAGGCTGTGCTGGCGTTTTCTGACAATTGTTTTCATGAAATGCTGTTCTGCCTCGGCTTTCTCTGAAGTGGGATTTGACATTTTTTGCATTTTTCAAAAGGATCTATAGTCAGAAGATGTTGTGTCAAAGAGCTCTCTGCTCCTGGAGCCATCAGCATGTGTGGCTCTGGTACAGAAGGAAAACAAGCAGCTGCTGATGGCAAGGAGCAGTAGGGGAGCAACAGGAGGCTTAATTATACCCAAACTGCTCGATATTTAGGTGCACCTGGCACCCTTAGGTAGGTTACATAGGTTTTTTTTATTACAAAATTGTTTGTAAAAAAGCTCTTCAGGCGCTGGCAACGCTCCAAAAAAGCATTTTATCCCCATAAATGCTAATTTACTGAGCCTGATGAGAGATGATTTCTGAAGTGTACCCTTGGGGTGTCATGTGATGCTTCTAGAAACAAAGTTTGTGCGTCAGGTCTGTTAAGCAAAAAGCAAAAGTGTGCTGTGGAGAAGCCTAATTACCTGCAGGAGTTACCTGCAGCCACGAAGCACTTTGCTCGTGTGCAACCTGGCAGGCAGAAGGTGTGAGGCTGAGCAGGCAGCGCTGGCAGGGCGAGTGGGGAAGAAAATAAATCATGTTTGGTGAGCAGAGCACTCCCAGAGGATCAGGGTGACCTGCCCCTCCTCTGGCTGGGCTGGAGCAGCGTGTTTTCTGCCACAGCACTTGTCTCTGGCGTCTGACACGAGGGTTTGCTTGGAGCACTTACAGGACTGAAGAGGGTTTTTTGCTCGGTGACTTCTGTGTCCTCTCATGGGAAGCAGCTTTGACCTCATCTGCCCTTTGTGCCCTGAACAGTCTCAGTGCTCAGACTAAGCAGGTCTTTTGTCCTGTGCCCCTGCTGTTGTTTCCTGATCCAAAACCTCTGAGTCAACAGACAGACTGAATTCATTGGCTTTTAGCAATTGTGTCACGAAGCTGAACAGTTGAGGAATGAGTGCTATGGGATTGTTTCCAGTCTTCTGTCAGTTTTGAGTTAAACAAGGAATATCCACTGGGTTTTTTGAAGTACATGTACACAGAGTGGTGTATGCATTCATAGTTTATTTTCTGTCCCACTGAAGAATAAAAAAAAAGTTTCCCTTAGAACAACCCAAACCTTAACTATAATGTCCATCATGTGTCTGTGTCAATAAAATCTGAGCATTTCAGGAAGGTGAAATTTAATTATGCCTGTTCAAAATTTATCTAAAAATTCCCCCATTTATTTAGAAAGTAGGTTGGCTGGTTGTATGGAATGCAACATAGAAGTTAAACTGGAAACCATGGGTGGGCTGATTGGCAAATGTTCCTTTGTTCAAGTGCAGTCTGACCACATCTAAAAGGATTTCTGGAAGTGTCAGTGTTCACTGAGAAGACCATCAGTGTTCACAAATTACTTTTAGCATTTTTGTGATATTCCTCCCAAGGTCAATTTCATTTTGGATTTTCTCATATTAACATCAAGAATTTCCCCTAAGCCTGAGAGCTTTTCTGCTTACTTAGCATATTTAGATGGCTGACAATGAGACTGTGCTGTGTTCAAACTCTGATTTATATTTCCTGTGGCATAAGGTGTAAAATTTTAAAGAAGGTATTAAAGTTTAAGTAAACTTCTCAGCACATCCTTATCTTTGAAACCCTTGAGGTAAAAATAATATGGGAAAAGTTTCCCTTGCTTTCTTACTTTTGAGGAAGTAATAACCTTCTATGAGGTTTTCATATTAGCAGAGAAACCAAAATGAAGTCAAGAGAAAATAAAATAACATGTAACTAACCACTAAGTTCTGAGGAAATATATAGGTAGATATAAAGCATATTTTCATAGAAATAAGAAGAAAGAAATCCCATAATAACTAAAACTTCTTAATTTCTTCTCTATGTTCAAAGTAAAACCATCTGGGTTTGAGCTGCTAACTGTTGATCCAGTATTCTCTGGTACTCAGCATTTCTCTGGAGACTTTCAGCCCTCACAGAAAAGTTGACTATGTCAGAATTCTCACAAAATAAAATATATGAAGGTTGTAGTTTTGCATCTTTAAAATAATCCAGGAATTTCGAGGTGAGCAATGAAAAACTTCAGGGTGTTATTAATATATTCCCTCATGTATCATTATGAAATTCCCATCACCTGAGCAGCTCAATTTACTGTAGTAGTGGGAAAAGATCTTGTCCTATATCACACTTTTAAATTCCTTATTTATCGTTGGAACAATGTCTGAGGCTTCAGGGACTTACACAACCTGAACTTCAGGTGGTTTTGATTTTTTTCATAGCTTAGAAAAGCTGGTATATTTTCCATAGCATAAAACCAAAGTATCTTATTGGTGTTTTGTTTAATGACATTTCCCAGAATAAATTATTTTCCTTTCATTTCAACCTGAAAGGTCTAAATCTTAGTCTGGTGGTGCTTGTGGTCATGTTCTATCTTGCATGATTTTGACACAATACCCAATTGTGCTGCATTTTAAATGGAGCTTGAAACATGTCCAATTTAGGAAATATTTACATATAATCAAGGAAACATGACAGGGAAGTCTATTTAGCAGCAATGCAATCAGAGCTGTAATTGATATTGGAAACCTTTCTAGGAGGACACAGTTAGTTTAACAAAACAGTTATGGCCTGTATACTGCCCACAGAGGAAACCAGCAAATTGCACTGCTTATTTATTTGCCACCTTCATCAGTGTAAGGAATATTATTGTGTAGATGGGGTTTTTATCTATTTGGTAAATTTGCTTTGCCATGACTCAGTAGACCAAACTGCATCTTGGCCTTCCCTTTCAGGATTCACATTTGGGGGGTGGAGAAACTCAGGGAAAAAAAATCGATCAATCAAACAAACAAAAGAACTCCTCTCCCCCCCAGCATAAAAAAACCCAAAAAAACCCCCAAACAAACAAAAAAAACCCCAAACCCACCTCAATAAAACCTAAAAACTCATAACTGTCTGAATGTTTGGTGTGATAATTCAATTGTGTGCACCCAAGAAGACTTTATATAAAGGAATCTTTGGATCAAGTGCAATAGAGTGTGAGAATTCCACATATTTACAGCATAATGTGTCTTTCCAGAGCTTCAAACTGGACTGATTTTTAGAATATGTAGCTCCAGCCTCTTCCTGAACAAATTTAAAGGCATCCCTTCAGTCACTCGCTCTGCCCCACCGTGTCCTGCAGTGCTTGCAAACAACCATGGAGGTTTTGTGGGGAACAAATTGCTCTGGATTTGCACTCGGGGGTTTTTTGGGGGCTGACTGATTGTGGCTGGGTGGCACAGGGTTGCTGCCAAGAGAGCAGGTTGGTAGGAATGGTGACAACAAAGGGGTCTAGCACTGGTTGTTTGTGGAATTCCCCTGATTCCTTCTCTTTCCACCTTTCTCTGCCATCCAACAGCAGCAGCACAGAACACTCTCCCTTGGGCTGGACCTGCTGCCAGGGACTGGAGCAAAATGATCTCCATTGAAAAGCTAAAGCTCAGTTTGGATAGAATTTACTTTCTGTCTATCACCAGGGTTGTAGGACCACAGCTTTGCCCACCCTTAGTTCCTGTGTTGAATTTGCACTTACCGTTTATGGCGAGTGTAATTTTCTTTTCGCTTCGCGTCGTTTCATTGATATACAAATATTGAGGGAGCTCATTTACTTCCAGGCAATGCTTTATTGGCTGCATTTATGTCGTCCACGTATCCAGCAGTGCCCTGATTCTTGGATGACAGCCACGTTTTTGTGACACAGTAGCCTGGTGCTGGCTGTTACCACGTGTGAGTCAGTGCTGATGAGATGAAGATTGCCATTTATTGAAAGTAGCTGGGAAAATAATAGATACAGCTCAGGGCTTGAGATGTGCATGCAGCTTATTTTCATTTGATTTTTTAGAAATCTTAAGCACACAAGCATCTGTTGTCTACCAATGGAAATAGGTTATAAATCAAAATCTTCTGGCTCCTGTGTTCAGCAAGAGATCATAACTCTTCTTTTTATATTTTTTTTTCTTTTTCATTTTAAATATTGACACATTTCTTGAGCCAACTGCTAAAAGTTCCCTTCTTGTAGCGTAGTGACAGCCTAAGTAACTGTACAAGCACAGAATAATAAAATATTTCCTTTAATTTTCATTGCTATGGTTATGTGAGTTTAATATAAAGTTACTAATTTGTTGGAGGTGAAGGCAATCAGTGTTAGATTAAAAAAGCTATGAATCTTAATACTGGTTTGAATAGAAAATGTAATATTTAATACTTACTGCAGTAGTGAGACACTGAGCAAAACACAAAATGATAATAAAGGAATAAGAAGGTTTTTAACTGTGCTAGAAAATGGTTTGATTCTGCTTGTCTAGAAATACCTCAGGAGCTGATGAATTGAGATAGAAAAGACACTTTTTTCACCAGCAGTTAGTGAACTCTAACTGTGACAAGGGTTAGGGTGCTTAAATCCCTGATAACCTGAGAGATGTAACTTGGAAGCTTGGATTTCCTCAACCCTTTGATCAGGAGTCTTTTTGTTGCAAAATGTAGTGGGATCATAGAACTTCCAGTTTGCTGGATACACACAAGGGTCCTGTAGCAGTTTCAAAATGATGGTTGCACTTCTCTTGACCTATAATAGAAATATCCTTTTGTTTGGTCGACAGAAGTTGGAATTGTAATTCTTTGATAGGATCTGCGTTGGGGTTACTATTGAAACCCTAAATATTTTGGTGGGAATGAAAAAAACCCAAACAACTGAAAACCAAACCACAACAAGGTTTCCAGCATCTTAGAAACCCATGTGATTTATGTGCCCAGCTCCTTTGTGTGTTGGTTTATTTATTTTGCTGACACATTCTAGACAAGCTTCCTTCATAATTAGGGGCTCGTCCCTCCTGCTGGGATGTATCCAGGGTGTTACACAGAGAATGAAGCCAGAATTCCAGCTGCAACTTTGTGCTCAGTCAGACTGTAGATGTTGGGCTTATCTCAGTCTCTCACTTGGAACACTGCTCTCATCCAGGATGGCAAAGCTAAGAAAGAAGAAATTTTCCTCTTTATTGTGCAGATCTAATTTAGATGCGTTACAGAGGGGTCACAGCTTTTCATTACAGATAATCACCTTTATTAAATCGCAGGCAGCATTGTTTCTTCTTTCATACATATTGAGAGCCAGACTGGTAATCCAAGAAGCTTAATTTTTGCCTGAAGTAGCAAAAGAAGGGAGAAGTTGCATCTTTTAAGCTGTATTTCAAGGCACTTGTTTAAGGTTCCTAATTAAAATAAAGGAAACTAAAGACAGTTAATAAACTGTTCTAAGAATCTAAGAGATACAACTATATCTTTAATGGCATTTCCTAATACCTAATATTAATATTTAAGAAATAATTAGCTGATTGGAAATATCTTGGATATATTATCTCCTCCTGCACTGGAATAGGAGGTTGATATGTCCATCTGTTCCCTCTAGAAGACAACACTGCATCAGTTCTACCAGCTACTCCTTTGTTATATTGCTCAGGGAAAAGCACACTGAATTCTCCCAAGAAACCCTTTGGAGGTCTAGAGTAGGATTCCTTGCACCTCTTCACTTCCTTTCCATTGCACTTGCCTCACCTCTACAGTTTGTCCAGTTTTTTCATGCTTTCACTGGAAATATGTTTATTTTTTGATTGAACTAGCTGGAGACATGTATTTCCATTGAATTCACTTCCTGTGAAATCATAGATCTTTCTTGAATTTCAATGGAGGGTTTTATTTAATACGTGTATACAGGGCAAAAATGAGAGATTGAAAACTTTCCCAAAATGCTTTAGCAAAGAAAAAAAAAGAAAAAACATGCAGAAGAGAGAGAGTAGCACTGTCCAAGTCCCATGACTTCTATTTTTCTCATAAAAAGCTCTTCCTTTAGCCTGTAATGGCTTGTGAGACACGAGCAACCAAACACAAAGATTCCAGTAGCAGAGAGTCAATACAGGTGTTTTATGAATCCAGGGGGATAAGAAACAAGAATTGATCTAATTCTATGAAGTCCTTTTCTGACCACGTTACATGCTGTAACTCAAACTTCTGTTTATTCTGTTTGAACTGAATGTGGGGGGGAAAAAAAAAATCCATAAAATGAAATGCAACAGTAAATACAGAATGTTGGTTCTTGGAGGAAGCATCAAAACTGTCAGTACTCATAGAAGAGTTACTTTGGGAAAATGTTGGTTCTCTTTATGTCTCTTTTATCTTTGTGTTTCTTCCTGTCAATTCCAAGCCTATGAAAGTGAGGGAAACTTCCTAGTTTATGCCTTCATGTAATGCATGTTTTCTATTCCTATCCTCTCTGTGTTTCAGTAATAGCTCACTGCCTGCACAAAAGGAGATTTCAGTAGTAAATTACTGCAAAATTATACAGCACTGGGGGCAACAGGAGTAGCTGCAGCAGAAAGCATCCTTTGAAATATTTTTAGTATTAGATGTCATTAAAAATTATGTCAGTAGTGGGCATAAAGGAACGGTGCTTTATATTTTTTTGCAAGTGAACAAACAAATTATTGTTTATTCACTGAGCTCCTGCAGTTCCTGTGCACTTCAGAAATACAGCCTTATGTTTTGAAAGCATCAAGGACATGTAGGAATAAAGGCCTGTGCTGTCCAGGAGGGGAATGTGGCTTTTCTTTCCCACATTTCAACTGAATAGTGCCAGATTTATTGGCTACAAATAAAAGCTAGAGCTGAAATAGATGGCTCAGCAACTGAGAGACATAAATTAAATACCCAAACGACTTCATATGCCCTAAATTACATGTAGGAAATCAGAGAGTTTTGAGATTATTTGACCTAAACATGCCTATAAATAGGTACAGTGACTGTGAGTTTACCAGAGATGTGGACAAATTTGAAATGTATGGAATATAATTACTCACAACCATCCTACTGGTGACAAGTGTACTTTTATTACTGCCATGAATGAATTACTTCTAAAAACAGTAACTCTTTTGTTTGATTGGATGCTCAGATAGGTAACTTCAAATTCAGATTTAAAAAGGAAATTTAGGAGAGGTCAGATGTGGGTGAAAACTGAGGAGTATTCAGGTCCAGAAGAAACCAAATGAAGCTTACAGCTTGCTGTCAAAAGTCACTAATGGGTGAAAGAATATATTTGGGTCAACCCTACATTGCTTGTGCTCGTGCAGAAGGTCAGTACTTTTAGTTTTGGATCAGGTGTTGTTAAATGGCTTGATCAGAAGGCCAAGTGTTTTCTGACCTGAAACATTTTGCTGGTTAATCCATGAACTCTATGCTCTTATAATATGGGCTATTTGTGCATGGTTTCCTGCACAACCAAGGTCCTGTATGAATGCTTTTAGCAATTCTGTTGTCTTAATGTTCCTGTTCTACAACTGTAAGGGGTCACTGCAACACTGACCCCTGAGCACCTGGAATGTGTGTGAATGTTTCGTTGTCCCAGTGCCTTGTCCCATCACACACCCTGGGCTGAAGCAGAGCTGTGCATGACCCTGCAAACCCCTGAAACACACAGAGACCTCGTGCACATGAAGGAGGTTATTACTTCCCTGCAGCAGCAAAATGATTTCCTTCTGTTCATCTGCAGCTGAGGGTGTCTGGATCATGGTCTGGAACGAACCAGCTTCCACTTCTTCACCTTCCTGTTAGCCACCACCATTATTCTTTGTCATTTTATTCCTGAACATATATTAGGCATGACAAATGCAAGTTTATTTTAAAGGTATTGGGAGAACCAGATGTGCAATGGGGCCGCATGAGGAACATGCACAGCAACATGAAGACTTCCCACACACTTCTCCTGCTGTTCTTAACAGATAGCTGTGGGCAAGAGCTGGTTACTGCTGTGCTTTCTGCTAATTGCATGCATTTCTCTTCCTTTGTCTCCTAATGGAGAAAAAGTAATTTACATATTCTTCTCTATGAGATCTTTTCCTCAGTGGAGATGTTTGCTGGTGTAATTGAGGTGTTGTTTATCCAAGGTGGTGTCATTGCTGCTCCGTGGCTATTATCTACATGTATTGCTTTTAGCAGGATGCTGTCCAGCCATAGGACACTGGTAATTTTGGGATGTAGAATAGAGGAGAATTTGCCAAGATGCTGCAATTGCTAAGAAGCACAGGGAGGAGTGGAGTGAACCCTTCCCAGAGACAGGGATTTGACTTGGCAGCATCTTCACTGAGGAACAGGGTCCCTTCCTGTACCACGAATGGTTTCCTTGCTTGTATAAATTCCTCCTGCTGTATCTGCAAGGATGATGGTTAAATAAACATTGGAAATAATGTTTCCTTTCCACAACTCAAATTTTCATGGAAAGATTTTATTTTGTTTTGTTTTGTTTTTTAATCTCTCAATTGGCAGGTTTGCTGATGGCTGTGCTTATTTCATCCAGCCAGTCTTCAAAATAAAAATGGGAGTACAAAGCTCAGTAGCAAAATGAACAGGGTTTTTGGTGTTGTTGCAATACTACAATATAGTTTTAAATGAGAGGAAAGATTTCTGACCTTCACCTTCACCCTAAACCCAAATGTTCCTCTTTTCTTTGCATTTGCCTTGAAATCTCCTTCCTGAGCCAATAGACCCAGAAAATATGCCTAATATATCATATACAGATCTGACAACCATATCATACACTTCCTCAGTGCCCATATTACTTGTCTGGTAACTCAATTCTTTGGAATTAACCTCAATTTTAAAAATCCCTGTGCACCTCCAAGTGGCTTGAAAGCCAAAACAAAAGCAAGAGAACTTCCTCCCCCTTCTCTAAAGGTTTACAGTTTTGCCTTGGATCCACGTGTGAGGTAGTGATGCCAAGGTAAAAGCCAAATGAGCTCTATTTTGGATAGCTTTATAGATATTTTATACTGAACAAAAAGGCCCTGAAACTGAAGTCAACACAGTAGAACTCACTGGAGTTTTTTTAAAGAAAAATCTGAATTAAACTTTCCTGTATTTATCGGTGCTGTTAAACATGCATTGTGTGCTTTCCTGTTCCAAAATCTGTACAGAATCTGTGGACACTCAGCATCCCTGGAGGTCCTTTTTTCCAGGGGCTGGAACCGCTAATCTGAGTCACATTTCTCCATCCAGCCTTTGCTTTTCTCCTCTAGGAAGCATCCTATGGTTGAGATGTCTGTTCCTCTGTCAGATCCGATTGAATTCAACGGAGAATTAATAAAAGTGTTTTTAATGAGTAACAGAGAGGGAACGTTGTGATCTAAGTCTCATTTCCTTAGGAAGAATGGCTCAATAATGGCTTCTTCTTTTGTTACTTTAATTATTCAGATAAACTACAACAGAACATAAGTACCAGGAGACAAGTTGAAAATAAGACTTTTGTTTCCCTGCATGCTCCATGTGACAGACAGTGAGTGCAAAGTTCTTTTTTTCTGGGGCTGTGTATTTTTACCCAAAGAATTTATTATTTTTTCCTACAAAATTCTCAATTTGAGTAGCTTTTCTTCTGTTCTACAGCACAATGTGTATTAGTTCTGAGTGTATTTAAATGTATGAGAGGCCAGAGACGAGCAAGCTGAAATGACAGCAAGAACAAGATAAAGTACTGCAGATACCAAACACTTGACTTAGAACACTTGGGTAGGGTATCCTTTCCGCACATGTTGTACCCTTCAAAATCTGAGTTGACACAAATCATCTCTCCAGCTGCAGGTGATTCTGTGTATTATGCACACAGACTAATTTGTAGCTGACCAGCAGGCAACATTGTCCCACTCTTGGGCATCCACAGGAGATGTGTAGCCTTTGTTCTTGACCAAATATATTTTCCATGTATAAATTCTGATTTAGGGGGTGGATTTCTCCCATATTGGCAGTTAATCTCCCACTGCTGACATTTCATAAATCCAGTGCCACTCAGTTGCACAGTTATTGTCTTGAGGGGTTCCTGTTAAAATGGCTTTTCTAGTCTTTCTAATACAAATAGTCATTTTTAAAACAGTAACACTTAACAGGTACAAAAGCTGGCAAAAAAATAAATGCCTGTTTTTCCCAGCCTTAGGCATGTGGGGTTCTTTTTTCTTCTTTCTTTTTTTTTTTTTTTCCCCTGTAGCAGCTTCTACTGCAGCTTTTGTAAGAGCATCTCTGAATCTTTAGATCCTGCTGTCAGAATAGTCAGGAATATTAGTTACATCAAATGTTCCCAAAAAACCACAGTAAACTTAACTTAATCTAGACTTTTTTTTCGTTTTCACCCATTGAGTTCTCCAGTCAGTCAAAGTACAGTAACTGTTCTCTTATATTTATCATTGTACATCAAAACTCAGCAGCTTGAATTCCTTATTGGAGGTCACGGTGGGAGATAGAGAATAGCTTTTAATCAAACCTGTTAAAATATTCTCTTCTTTAGTTTGAAGGAGGATAAGGTGATCTCTAATTTCTATTTTCTTGTTTTTAACCTTTTTATGGGTGTCTCTACAGTGTTTCCTGATTTTTCTCTATTGATTTTGGTGGAAAAGAAAAGATACTTTTGGAATTCTCATAATAAACTGTTGTAGCACTTGCTGGATTGCCTGGAAGCCTCAATAGGTGGTGTTTAGGCTACTGAAAGCTGCCTTAGAGATATTTCAAATATAAAAGCTGTTGGTGTAGCTGTACAATAGTTGACACAGGCTGGAAAATCCAGCCTAGCCTGGCTTCGATTTTCTTCCACCTTTGTTTGAATTTTAACACTATTAAAGTGTTAAAAGGCAGTATTAAAGCCAGAGGGCTTTCTCTGTAATCCTCTGTGGCTGCTTAAACCCTATTTTGTTATGCTTATTTATCATACACATGAAAGAAATGTGTACTTATGTTTACAATTCCCAGCAACATCATGTAGAAATAGTAACACTGTGAGAAAAGTGCGAGGAAAATTTGTCATTTACTAAAATCTGGAAAGAGCTCCAACTCCATGCAAAGTCACAGTGACTGAAAATGCAGCCAGCAGGAAGCCATTAATTATGAAATCCTTCTGCAATCCACAGTTGATTGTAGCAGGTTTTTTAATGTGGGTGGTGACTGAGAGCAACTCAGATTTTATTACTCTTTCCGTAAAGCTGAAAATTAAACCATTCTGAATTGCTTTATTTAAATGTCAGGTTGACCACAAAGCAACCTGCTTTGTGCCCATAATGCAGAGTGAGTGTAATTTAGTTCCCTGCTGAGTTCCTGCATTTGTGCAGGAGGATGGTTGGTTTGAGGCTGGGCTGTATTTTGATATATCTTCAGGTGTTAATTAGGGAAATGACTAGAAGCTAATCTTAACTGTACCTTACAAATCTCAAATTCTTCCTAATGTTAAATATCTATGGACCATGACAGGTGTCTTTGCAGTTTAATCTGATTGCTTGTTAATGAAAGAGAATACTGCAAATTAGGCGAGGCAGGTTAATTAGGCCCAGGCTCCCCATATCTGGGGCTGGCAACAGACCTTCATCAGGAGGGAGGCTGGACTAGAGATCTCCAGAGGTCCTTTCCAGTGCTGATGTTCCTGTGATTATTCCCTCTGTAGGAGTGATGCTCCTCTGAACTTTTTCCTTATGTGAAGTATTTCCCTGCCCTGGTGCAAATCTGCTAAATGAAAATTTTCTGTTGGCTGCTGTATTAGTTCACTGGATTAGGAGAATGCTCTTTTAATTAAAGAATCCATCACCACCAAGGAATGCTTGCAGTCCTTTACCCCCTTGTAGTGTATTCAGAATCCAGCAAAATTCAGACATAAAAGCTGGGCTGGAGTTTTATTTAAATTCTCTTCAGATTGAAAAATTCTTATTTTTCTCATGAAGAGTTGCAAAGTAGGATGCAAGGGATTTGTTAATTTTTTTATCATTTTTGTGTGTGTGTATGTGTGTGTGTGTGTAACTCAAGCTAATTAATCCAGAAAAAGAGTAACTATCAGTCTGAAAAACTAAATTGTCCATAGATTATATATCTGACAAGTGTATGAACTCTGTCACAACAGGCTATATAATGGTAAGGTATTAGCACCCAGCCAAAGGCAGAGTGGCCTGTGCTCTATTTTGGCTACAAACTGCATTTAAATATGAATTACCTTCAGCATGTTTTATTTTTATCAGGTGGTAATTGAACATACCATTTACAACCTAATGATTTCATATTTTTTACGTAGACACTACCTATGCAGAAAATATAATCAATTAAAAATATTCAGTTTAGTTTTAAATTATTATTTCTAATGCTCTTTAAGAATGAGAAAGAAGGTGGATAGAGGAGTATAACATTATCTGCCACCTTTCTACAACCCATCTGTGTGAGCCACAGTGTATATTTTATATATTTTTCAGAAACTTTGGTATCTAGAGCAGATTTTTTTCTTCTATGTTACTTTCTTTTTTTTTTTTTTTACTAGATCTCATAACTATGTGCTCAAAATCATGCTATTTCTGTATCTAACAATCTATTAATTTCTGACATTTAGAACCTGCTTTTCTGACCTGTTTGTTCTTTATGAGGTAGAAGGTGATAAGTTGGCAGTGGGGTGGAAGGACAAAGGTGGACCTGCAGGTTTGGGATGATTCCTGCAAATGTACACAAATTAAAGAGGAACATGAGCCTTGGTTAGCAATTTAACAAAGGATGGCTAAATTATTCACACAGACCAATTTCTGGCTCAGGTGGAAACTTCTGTTCATAGCAAGTTGCCTCCAGCTTTTTGAAAGAGCTGTTACTAAGTCCATAGAGCTAAGCCTCTTACAACAGGCTGTTCAAAGGCTGCAAGTATGGACAGGAGATTAAGACTTATTCTGTAGTCTTTATAGAAGAAATAAAACCATATTTCATCAAAAATGCAAATGTGGGAAGATGCAGGAAAGGACTTTGCATAAACTAGTTCAGCCCTCGTCGGGTTTTGTCTTTGTTTCTTCTTCTGTGCTGATTTCCATATTGGATTTCTTTTGAGTTACTGGAGGGTACGAGGAAATTTACTGAAGAAGAGGGAGTGAAATGTAAAACTGTTATTTCCTTAACAAAAAGAAAAAGCAAGACAAAGAGAAATTTTGAGATGGGCCAGTTGGTTTTCACACTTCCAAAGGAGTGAGTAGGATGTCATCTCACACCTAATACACACCAAACTGCTGATCATATAAATACAAAGAATTGAAAATCAAACTGCATTTTCCAGGCCAGACAACACATATTATTATTTCACAATAATCTGTGAAAAAAAAAAACAACCACTTGGTTCTTTTACAAACATTCATTACTGTTCATCACTTGTCAATGATCCTTTCACAAGTGCTCTTGTATTCCCTGAAATTCAGGGAAAGATGGAGCTGAAATAATTTTTATTATTGCAGAGGTAAAAGTTCATAATCCTATTTGGAATAGTTTTATATTTACAAAACTTGTTATAAATTGAGGCAAAATGTAACCTTATAGGTTTCTTCCTCTTTACTTTTGGACTGATCTGTCTCACCCAGCCATCCACACTCCTTGTCTGAATAAGAAGTGCACCAGATCTAAAATATATATATATTTTTTTCAAGGTAGAAACAAGTACAAAAGCACACAAAGCAATTTCCTGTTAAATTGCCTGGAGAAAGAAAAGGACAGCAAACAACTGGATCAAAAAAAAGAGATTACTGCAAAAGATGGGCTAATAGAGGTGAATCACTGAGAAAATTGTATTGATTTTTGTGTCAGAACTAGCTGCCTCCAGTGCCCAGTAAAAAGCAACATAACATTAGGAATAAAGTATTTATAAGTTGTGTGATTGCTAAAGGAACACATCTATACATTTAAGCCAGGTCTGTGTTTGTGTATTACAGTTTTCAGATTTGTCTTTTTAATGCCCAGTTTCTGTTGTGAGAGCCCTGATTTCTTTGGTGAGTAACTTTTAACTCCCGGACACTTTTCATCTTCTCTTTGCTTATAATGAGAGTCCATTTTGCCTTCCCTCGTTGCACCAAAACGAGCCCTTTAAAGGGATTTGCTTGCAAATACAAGGGTCGATTATAACCCTCAGTAGCATCTCCCATCCTGGGGAGGAGCTCTGAGAGTTCTGCGGCTTTTCCCTCTTTGCTTTTCCACCGAAGTGCCCGAAAACCTCCCAGTCCAACACCGAGGGTTCATTTAACTGACAGGGGGTTGAACCACGTGGCAAACAAAGCTGGGGAAAAACAGCAAATGCTTTGAGTGGCAGAACAGCTGCACTGCTGTGCTGTGCTCGTGGCACGGGAAAATGGATCAAAAAGAAAATTTTAAACTATTATTTTAAGCGTTTCCCTGTTGATATTACCCCACAGGTGGAAACACTGAATGCAAGGGTTGAGAGCATTACTCTTTTTCTCTCGGAAAAAATATTTGCTGTATGTCTCCAACAGTTTAGGGGAGAATTGACACAGAACATTCATTCAGCGTATTAATGGTGGAAATAGGGGTTTGCCTTTCAAGCAGGGTTGTATGTAAGTTTTATTAATAAAACAGAAAGCTCAGTAAAGCTGTTTCAAATACTGCAGAGCTTTAGGAGACCAGGGTGACATATCTACACTAATTCTGAAGAGATGCCTCTTAATCTCTCTAGCTCTCTCTTAATCTCTCAACAATTATTCCTTGAGAACGGAGTGTCCTGACAGAATAACTGGTATTTGTCCCTTAAAAATCTAAGAACCAGCACATTCTGATCCCTCACTTCTGTACACTGAAATGGTCAGCTTTCTCAGAAAACTCGCCTTGCCGAGCACAGATCACATTTCTCTCTAGGTCAGGTTATTTTCAGGCTTGTGCTGAGTGTTATGATGCTGCTTCTGGGCCTTCAGTAGATCTTCCAGAGTTACCATTAATTTTTTATGCACAACATGAGATTGTGTCATACAGGGACACCTCAGGTAATTTCTGATGTGAAGAAATAACTGCCCTTAGTGGTTAATATTCCACTGCTTTGTGTTTGGGTATTTCAAGTATTTTTCTCCATCAAGGGAATAATTGTAGGAGGGAAAATTGACATTTGTTTCATTTCCATTTAGCCTTTTACACTAAGATGTGATGACATTACTGTGCTGGAACAAAACACACAACTTAATAGATTTACTGATGGTGAGGAATAACGTGCATTTGCAGAGCCCAAATTAATGAAAGTGTAATTCGAAAGACAGCAAAACTGAAGCTCCCAAATCTCAAATTATTGGGAAATTCAGTGCCTTTCAAGAGATTAATTCTGATTTTTTTTCTAAATGCATGCATCTGAGTGGGAATTAGGGCCTACACAGCAAGGCCTAAAATGTCTTTTGTTTCCAGCACAAATTAGTCTCTGCTTTAGAAAGTTACATTTCTGCACCAGAATTCCATTAGGAAAATAATTATTATATAAGGAGTAATTTAATAGATATTTTCTATTAAATTAGTGAATATTTCCCATGAATCCTGTGAACCTACTTTTGAGAGTTGCTAGGCATGGCTCTCCGTCCCTACCAGCTCTGTTCTGCCTGTAATGCCCAGTAATTTGTTAAAGGGACAACCTCTGGCCCCAGCAGAGCAACTCCAAACCTTTAATGCTCAAATCTGCATTTAGTTTTAGCAGTCAAGGCTCACACGTAGTTTGCAATTCAAATCCTGACATTTGCTTCTGTTATTGCTTTTGGTTGCTGTCGCTGTGCAGTTTATGACTTTCTGTCCTGCACTAGAGGAAAGGAGCAGAAGGTTTGAAGCAGCACCACAGAGGCAGAGGGGAGTGGTGCTCTCTGCTCAGCAGCTCTCACGGGTGGGGATGACCACACAAGTGCTCCACGATTTTGGGGTTTGAGTTTTAGCTTGAATTCCAAAAAAGCAACAACCTAGAATTTCTTGTGTTTATGGCTGCTTGTGGGGCCCACAGTTCACAAAGGTTTCGTGTCCCTGAGACTCTCTGAAAAGGGACAAGAGTGTGGAGCTATAATGTCCATAGTGTCATGCCATGTTCTGGCTGAGCTGGTGACCAATTTCTGCTGATTTGCAATTCTTCTGATAGTTCAGACATTTCAAGTGAGTGATTTTGAAAGTTTTCACTTGTGTAAAACTAGTTAAAATGAGAAAGAAATTGAAAGATATCCTTTGGATTTAAAAGTCTAAGTTTAGCCAGATCCATCGGTACAATAACCCTGCCAGGACCAACTTTAAAACATTTGACAGTATGAAAACTCCATGGGAATCCACAGGAAAATGAAGGATAAAATCAGAACTAAAAGCACCCTACAATAATTGAGCTCTGTAAGATATGTTTCTTGTTAGATGTTGAACATGTGTAGTTAATAGTCTGAAACCTCATGAATATTAATCCTCAGACATCAAAGTAAGACTGCAGTGTATAACAGCAAGCTAATCTCCAAACTCAATAAACACAGTATACTTTTAATTTAGATAATGAAAGGCTTAGGGTTTTAACCAGAATAAATTTTGCATAGTGGTAAAAGAATTTATAGTTTGATTTACTCTGATGGCAGCGCTGCAGCAACCTGTTCTTTCCCTTTAACCCTAAAGCTTTTAATCATTTCACAGCATCTGTTTCTTTATGGGTCACTGATGCTTTTAAGCTGATGTTTTAGGGTACCACTATCAGATCTACCTCTTCTGGAAGTTTTGCTTAATTCAGTGCACATTTTACTCAAGGAGGACAGCTCGAAACTGTCGTGTCCTAAACCATGTTAGAAAACAGATAAAAAACCAGCAATCCTTTTCCAGCAACTTGGACCAAAAAAGGTTGGGCCTACTGCCTGTTGGAAGAGGCTGACATAATTTCAGCAGTTTCTGAATGGCAATAATAGAATGGTTATTAGTTAACTGTAAGCAAAAGTCTGGCCTGTTATGTGGTTTGTAAAGTGGTAAGAGTCATTTCAGCTTGTAATTCTGCAGTGTGATGGCAGGTATCACTGAAAACCCTTTAGAAATATGTAGGATAGATGATTTATGCAAAATTAAACAAATTAAGCAGTTTGCAATGCTCTATGTGCAAAGCTACCACAAATATGCCAAGAAAGCCTTGCTTCATTATTGCCTGATTTCCCACTCCTTTCAAAATGGCATCATGTAAAGTAAATGATCTCCAGCAAACAACAGTCAGGATGAGAGACTCTTACACCTTTTTTTCTAATGACTGAAATTACAGCTGAAGTGGTGAAGTTATATTTTTTTGATAGTGTAGATGCTCTAATGTCCCCCAGGGCTTGAAAGCAAATGTGTATTTCCCAGAGAGGGAGTTATGATGTGCTACTGGAATCTTGCCTTTGGTGTCTTACAAAATTCACCCTCTAAGTTTAAAGGGTGGAAAGGGCCAACTGGTAAAAGATTATGAGATATGTCATTAAAGGATATGAAAACTGCAGGGTGGTGCTGAACACCTTCTGCTTGTGCTGTCCTCAGTGGGATGCAAATATGTCTGCTGCCTCTCAGGATCAAATTTAATTTCATCTCTTTTTTTTTTTTTTTTCCCATTTTTACACTGTGACAGGATTATAAAATGCTGGGGCAGGGTTTGTTATGGACGTGGCTCTTAAGTACCAGATGTTCCATAACGATAACAAAGACTGCCTATTATAAATTGCCTGACTATTAACATCTTTATAAACCTTTCCAATAATGCAATGTTGCTAATTATTGCCTCTGAAACATCTTTAGCCCAGAGGCTCTGTATTCAAGGAACAGGAGTCAGGGCAGTGTTGGGTAAATTGCAGTCGTGTAGACTTTCAGCTTCACCACAGAACATGACAGCAGTTGTTCCCCAACATCACCCAGCTGAAATAATTGTATGTCTTTTTATAGAACAAAGAGGTAAGTTTGTAAAGCCAACATTATCTCTT
This sequence comes from Manacus candei, assembly GCF_025592945.1. Taxonomy (NCBI): domain Eukaryota; kingdom Metazoa; phylum Chordata; class Aves; order Passeriformes; family Pipridae; genus Manacus; species Manacus candei. The sequence continues at coordinate 924,779 of NW_026138151.1, read as the reverse complement.
TTCATTTCTGGAGTACTTTTTTCCTATTGTGAAAGCTGCTTTTCTCTGAGCCTAAAACAAATTGAAGGGAGAGCCAACAGAAGACAATTTTGGAGTTCATAACCTGAACTGTATCATGAAAAGTAATTTGTAGATAACAAACCATTAACCTTGAAGAGGGCTAGGTCGGCCAACTGGCAGCATTTTTATTAAAAAGCTGTGTGAGAAGAGAGGAGCAATATCTCCAACTCATCACAAATATGTGAAATGCTACGACCACTTTACATCTCAGCAAGCAGAGCTTCTTAAAGAATTTACCTTATTGAATAAATTAAATTGAATTATGTGGGAACATAGCAAACACTCACAGTGGCAAACCCCTGCTAACTGTATTGTAAAATCCTGGTGTGCAAGATTGTGTGCAAGCATTTTTAACCAATTAAAAAGAGAGCACACGGGTAATGCTACTTCACTGCTCATACAAAGACTTTTGCCAATTTTCCTTTGACTTTTGCCATCTTGTTGCTGTTTCCTGCAGGAATTTAACTATTTATAATGATCTGTTTACAATCATTTAGTGTGAAACTTCCCTGAGTCCTACTCTTCCCTGTGGATCTTAAACACTTAAATTTTATATATTCCACTGAATTATTTCATTGTCTTCTCAACATTTTGGCATTCATTAGATCACCACCATGGGATAGGAGCTCCATAATGTTTGTAATCCTCTGTTGGAGAGGCAAAATGTTTCACCTAATAGTTGTCTTCTCTATTTAGGTAGTTGTTAATTTGGAACTAATTTTCCTTTCTGGTTAGAGACGGTGGATAGAGGATTAGAGTGTGAAAGTACAAACACCTTACCAGCATTCAACTGTAAGAAACACAAACCTCCCAGTTTGGCCTTAATACCATTAGAATGGGTTTAGAAGAAAAGAGAGTAATCAAGAGATAAATGCAATTTGGGACTGACACAAAGTTAACCGAGTTTGTTGGTAATGTAGACATCTACATCACTCTATGACAAGAACAAGTGTCCTTGTTGCCTGTAGTAATAGAACCAGGTTTAAATTTAATAATGTACAATGCAAAGTTATGCCCTGGGACTTGGAAACAGTGTCTGGCTGCAAGAGTGGAGGAGAAGGTTCTGAATTGCATGGAAGGATGATGGGATAACCTTCACTGGGACTTGAGAGTGAAAAGGGGCCTCTTGTACCCATTGAGTGAAGCAGCACCCCCAGGGACATGAGTCCTTGCTCTGAAGGGTCCAGTGATCTGCCTGGGAAACTTCAGAGCATTTGGGCTGATAGTAACATTTTGAAGCACCTAAAACATTTTCTGATGCTGAAGGTTTCCAGGATACTGGCAAGACCTCTTGCTTTCTCTTTTTTTTTCTGAATCATAACCTGTGTTTTGAGGCTTTTGTTTTTTTGTGTCTAAGTGGCTTAGTGTAATGGGTTTTTCTGTGGCTGGTGATGGATGGTCAAGAACTTTGAGGATGTAATGTCATTTACATTAATGACTGTGATTACAGAGGTTTGACACAGTGACCCACACATCTCTTATGCTCTTATGGTTTAAGTCAGTAGCAGTACACTGATATTTTCATCAACACATGATTTGAACCAATGAACAATACAGCTGATGAATGTTGCCCTTTTACACGACAACATTTTCAAGCAGAGAGGCACCGAACCACAGAAAGTGTGAAAAAATAGACTAATAGTTGCCATCAGTCTCCATTTATCCTGGATGACAGTGCATTAAAAAGCATAGGCAGTGACACTAATCCAGTGCAGATAATAGACAGGGCTGCTGTTTAGAAAATCACCTTTTGTTCTTAACTACCTCAGTTGATTGTCCATTATTATATATTCAGTGCTCCTTCCTCCTTTTAAATAGGAGAAAATCAAGGTAGTCCATAGTGCATCATCCTGAGCTAGCAATCATTGCTACAGTCATGCTGTAGCTGCTAAATATATAGACCTGGAAAATAAAATGTTGTTTACTGTTCCATTTATTCTAAAGAGATATATCCACTAAATATCACAACTGAGCCTGTGACAGGGGTCAGATGTAATAAGAACTTCACATACTGTAACAGCTCTTGCTCTTTAACAGAGAACATCAATATATACACCTCATTTTTTTATGACCTGCTTAGGAATAAATTATTTCATTATGCTGTGTGATTAATAAGCATGCAAAAATAATTGCACTAGTATCATTGGTTGAAAATGGATAAAGGTGCATCACATACACACTGCAGAAAATGGACAGCAGAGAGATCTGTTACAACAGCACAAGTTCTCCATCTGAATCAATGTATTAAATGTGTGCATATTTATAGACCACTTTGATAATGACCATGGCAGTTTTAACTCTAGTATTTTTGAGTGGTTTATGAGTCATGTACATATATCTGACATTAATCTCAGTGTACTGATTTAAACATAGGACTGTTCTCATTCTCCAAGGGGGGAGGCGTGGGCTCAATAGGCAAATGATTATTGTGTATCAACTCCTACAACACTTCCTTACTTTTTCTTTGGAAAGAAAAGAGGAAAATGATCTATTGAAAGCTTTTCCAAAGCCCTGACTCTCTGGCAGCCCCACTCCAGGGGAGGGGAGCTCTTCCCCAAGTGCTGTGGCAGAGCTGCTGCCCACGCTCAGCTCAGCTGGTACCTCGGTGGTGTCACAGGCAGCCCAAAGCTTTGGGAACCCTGGAAAAAGGACTCCACTGGTGAAGCCCATGATGTGTGAAGGGTTGCATGGATTAAGGCTTTGATCCTGTCCAGCAGCCCATACAATAGGAGCAATAAGTGTGTTGTGGTGACAGAGGAAGAATCAAGCATGTGATATCCCTCTGATGCTCCTCCAGCCTCCTGTTATTATTTTCCATAAAGAGAATATGGTTTCTTGGGCTTTCAGTTGGTTGTCAGTCTGAAATTATCTGTAGGCTTTTCCTATTTGTTGACAGAGCTGTTGCCTTCTCCAAATAACACTGCAAGCAAGATTTTGTTGTTTTGTTGTTTTCTTTTTTTTTTTACTGTCTTCCTTAGCTATTCTTAAATTTAAAGCACTGGTGATTTTTCAGTTTTTATCTGTCTATTTTTTTTTCTTTTACTGTTGACTGTCTCATGTGTGTTTGTCATTTCACAGATGCTCTGAATTGCCTCTTGTGTTGTCTAGTCTGCAGGTTTTGGCTTATGAAAACTGTGCTGTCTTTCAGAATCCCTACCTTCTTGAGACTAGCACTCTTTATCTTTCACCTGCTGTCTCTAGTTGTTTTCCATGTGTTAAGAACATCTGTTGGTTTAGAAAAAGATTTGGAAATAATATAATGATCACATAATTTGCTGAAATTAATTTAGGTAAAAAAAATTAAATACGTAAACCTGCATTAAGAGATTAAGGAAATAAATTTTTATCCTTTTAAATTGAAGTGACACACAGTTTTAACCATGTTAGTATTGCATACATTGCTTTGAAAGACTTCTGGAATGTTTCTACACACTAGAAAAACAGTGTGATAGGCAAAGCCATTCTGAAATGTAAAATAAATACATTTTAGAACTATGCCATAGCCAGAGAATACAACCACACTATTCGAAAAGACCTTGCAGCTTGTTTATATTTATTTGTTAAAAAGCAGAGATAAAGAAACATGTGCACATTTGACTGAAGAAATGGAACACGTTTTGCAGTCAGCTCTCCTGACAGTTCAGAAGGAACCACATGCATTGATATAAAGAAAATAAAACCACTATGATTCAATTTATTCTTTCTCATGGCAAACACAGAGGGAATGGAGGCATCTAAAAGTCAATGTATTTTTTTTTCCTCCCCAGCATGTAGCACATCAGGTTTCTAAGAGGAAGTTTAAAATGCAGTTCCTGGGGCAGAAACAGCTTTTCCTTCCTTGTACCTTAACCCTCAAGTGGTGTTTGACAACCAGGCAGGTATGGGGGGACAGTCCAGGGAGTTTAATTAAAAATATGGACACTGTAAAGGGGAAAAAAATTAAAAAACTACCCAACAAATCAAGGCTTGAAAAAGTCCAAGGAGGATGCATATTGCAAAGTACATTATGTATTTTCTTTAAGATATTGCTTTTCATTTTTATAGAAGCAGATTCCACGGGTTGCTCGGGGGGTTCAGAGGAATCAAGGTCTGACATTTTTTTTTGATAGATATTCAGGCCCTGACACAGCAGAGGGTTGCTTGTTATTCTGAGTGAAACATTGGGAAAACAAAACACCCTCTGAAGCCTGACTTGGTCATGGCTGCTCGTCATGAATGCATTTGGCTGCTCTCACTGAACACATTTATGCACATACTCTTGCCAGGGTAAGATGATATGAAGGCTGCACTCCCTTGGACCTTCTGTTCTCCAGCTCTCTCTCTAATCCTTCACCTTCAGAAGTGCATTATGGAGTTGATTAATACATAGCAAATTGGGTAAAAAATTAATACAGAGTAGAAAGCACTTGAATTAATGCATTGCATTACTGTCTAGACACACGTAAAGAAAGCAATAGAATGTTTTGTGATATTTTTAGCTTAAAAGACTTTCTGTTTGTCAATATGTTTTTTCTTAATTGCTTCAAATTAAAAATTCAGCAGCTAGGGTGAAGTGAACTGAAAAGTAAATCCCAGGTTTTTTTGTTTCCAGAGCAACTGTCATAAAAATGAGGTATCTGTCTCTGAAGATTATCCCAGCGACAAAAAAAAATTTAATAAATATTAAGGCAGAAAGCTGGCATTACTGCTGGTGTCAAAACTTTCTGATTTATTCCCAGACAGGATCACGACAGTTACATCTCTCAATACATTGAAACTTGTCAAAGCTACTCATTGATTTTTAGGCTCCCCAAGCCTAGAAGTAGGGCATGTATTGCTTTCTTTGCTTGCTTATTTACTTTTTCTGTCCTGGTATACCCCAACCTTCAGGAAAGTTTGTAGAAAAGTGATAGTCATTTTAAAAAAAAAAGCTGACGTTATAATTAAGATCAAGGGAGTGTGGCCAAGAGCTCTATGCCTCGTTAAATATTACCTTGAACATTTTAATGTTGTGACTATAAACTTCTATTAAAATGTCATTTGTCTCTTACTGAGAGGGTGGTGAAAAGCAATGAAAAGAAAAAAAAATCAAGATTAAAAGAAGTGAATTTTTGCTGATTGCAAATATGATAGATCAAATATTAATCAGTATACTGTGTGTGAGAGAGTTCTCCTGGTATTGACTTTGTCTACAGGATAACAGAAGAGTGCAGCTTTCAGGATAATGAGCTTTTTATGGTTCAGAGAAGTGAAACCAGCAATAAAGAAGTCTACCACTCCCATAAGGCTGAAAGTAATGGTGCCTGTCACTTCTGCACCTGATGGGCTCTGATTTATCCCAGAAACCTCCCAGTTTGTTACTGGCAACCTCGTCCCACTGACAGACACAAGGAGAGCTCACTCTGTGGACACAGTAGAAAAATTTTAGTGCTATAACATTCAGTGCCACTTAGGTCAATAACTGAAACTTCTGATTCTTTACCAAGATTGGTATCAGAGGTTTTATTTACCTGATGATATGAAAACCAATGATGGCTGCATTTGCAGTCTGATCCTGCAGGAAGCAAAACTCTCAGTGAACTTGTTGGATGGCTTTAACCTCTAAGAAAATTCAGAAGGTCTTTGGCCTCATACCTCCAGTGCTTAAAAACACTGTCTGGTCAGGTCAATAACTGCATTTTTCCACCCAAAGAGCAGCACAACAGTGTCAGAGAATGTAGTCCTCTCATTTCTGCATCTGTAATGCAGGTTTCCTGACCACACTGAAATGTCAGAGATTACTCCAGTCATGTTACAGAGTTGGGATAAATGTGTTGGAGAGTTTTTTCTTTAAAACTGATGTTCACTTGCTGTTTGACTCCTGGGGCTTCCTGAACTGAGGTGCTCCTTGTCAATATTTGTTAACTGGAGGGCATTTTGGTAAAATGTGGCTCTAAATACTTTTCACCCTTGGAACAGTCTTCAAGGCTGAAATACTTCTGTGCTTAACAACAAGACAAAATCAATTTAAAACCTAGACTTAATGTCTCCATGCAAAAGAAATTTAACATTTAATAGAAATTCTCGGGTGTACAGATTTTTATGTCGTTTTATTTGCTTGCCAGGAGGAATTGTGCTCATCAAATACCATGCTGGAAGGCAGAAATATTTCAGAGTGATTCATTTTAATATTGATAAGGTTCTATAATGAAATTTGTAGTTGATGTATCATATGAATCATAATCGATATGATGGAGAGGGTGTGCTGGTGGCTATACCTATTGACAGACTTTTAGCTGTAGTAAATATGTATTTTTCTGCTCTACAAATAATATCTTGATATTCTCAGCACCCTTAGTTCTGTGGCATTTCCACCAGTTACCGAGTAGGATGTGCTTATCTAGCAGTGCCATGGCACAGATAATCCAGGGAACACAAAAGCCCATCCAGCACCTCGTGGAGCTGGAACCTTGAAACCTGGAAAAAAATATCCACCTGGGCTTGAGCCAAGGTAATTAGTTCTGCCTCCCTGGAAGGGTAATTATTCAAAGCACCACACTGAGGCAGCCCTGGTGCTTCTGGCCCCAGAGATAACTTGCCACAACCAGCCCTGGTGGCTCTGCAAGGTGCTGCTCCACCGAGCCCAGGCAGAGGCAGGTTTGCCCCCACAGCACTGAATGGCTTTGCCTCCCTTGAATTGCTGCAGCATTTAATCATTTCTCTTCATAATCTGAAAGAAGAAAAGCAGCTTTGGTTGTGCTTTTTGTGCGAAATGTTACCTTCATAGCAGCCAAACGAAAGTCAGATATTTCCTCTCTTCCCTAATAAGTCCTTTCATATAAGCTACATTTGTTATGGAGCTGTTATGGCTGATCAGGAGACAGTCATTAAAATACTTGGCATATTATAGGACATTATTTCTACTTAATATGTGTAGTAGAGTGATTGGTTAGGTGGTTTATTTTGCCACGTTTGCCCCATTTAGGTTGTGCAGTCACTCCTTAAATGTGTTCTTTTGAAATCACGTTAGTGAGGTGAAGTCTGCTTCCTTTTCAGCCCTGCACCCCAAATCACTGATAAACTGTTTGGCAAATGTTTCATTTGCCTCTCTCACCTTTCTTTAGCCTCCATTTTCAGCATTTTCTTTTTATACTGCCTTGTTAGGCTTTCTTTTTTAAAGCAAAGTTTACCTTTGAAAAATGGTGCAAAGGTTTTTCTTTTTTTAAGGTAAACACAAAACAAAGAAGATCACTTTGATATATCCTGACATTATCTGTCTCCTGTTTCTACTGCCTGTGCCTGCAGCCCCTCACCAAGTGGGCTTCCAGGTTTTGACTGGTCTCTGTGAACTATAGCTGACAGATTCTCCTATAGCTGACGATTTTGCCAGTTTAATAGTGGTAAACACCCACTATTTTGGTGTTAAAAAAACACCCAGATGTGCACAAATGACTGAGAATGCCCCAAAAATAATCTCCCCAGACAGGAAGTCCTTGGTGCTGCCACCATTCTTCACACATTATGTATGTATGTTCAGTCCTGTTAGCACATTGTCGGGTGAAGTGTCTGGATGTGTCAGCGTTCAATTGCTTTGCAATGACTGGTGAATAACATCCTCTTTTAAAGGTTGTTTTATTTCAGAAAACTCTTCCAACTCTTGCCAACCTCTGGTTCCTCCCAAAATAGGTGTTTGGGTGCTTTTTACTCTGTCTTTCTTCTCTGTGCTTTATTTCTCGCCCACTCTGATTCATTCTTCAGTATTCCCGAGATCAGATTAATAACTAGTATGATAAATATGTTAATATCAGGTTGTCAGATATCATGCTATCAGTCACAGGAAGGAAAACTTCAGGGATTTTTGGTTGCAGTATCTTTAGCTGTTGAATGTACCTTCTGCATATTGACTCAGTGTCATAACTTGTAACTTAATAGAATTAATTCCCTCCCGAATATACTCATTTATTGAGTTTGCAGAAACCCATAAAGGCACAGTCATATGCTTTAGGATCAGTTTTTCTTTATGTCTTGAGTAGAGAATAATATAATACCCTGAACTGGAAGGGACCCACAAGGACCATCAAAGTTCAGCCCCTGGCCCTGCACAGGACATTCCCAAGAATCCTATTGTGTCCCTGAGAATGTTGCCCAAATGCTTCTTGAACTCAGGCTTGGTGCTGTGATCCCTTCCTTGGGGAGCCTGTTCAGTGCCCAGCCACCCTCTGGGTGAAGAACTTTCCCATAATACCTAACTCCAATCTCCCCTGACATGGCTTCAAGCCATTCCTTCCCTGAGCCAAGTAATTAATCTAGTTTTGATAATAAAAGCTGCTCTGTTAAAGCCAGAAAAACTTGGATATTTCTTGTATAAATGTAACGACAATTCTCTGTTTATAATTTGATCACTGGCTGAGCAGGTATCACTGGGTACCTGCTGGCACCACCAGATAGCCTGAATAATTAACTCAATTACCATATGCATGAGCTTGAAAAATACAACAGACAAGAACCTGAAAATCACCTACCTTGACTCTGCTGCCCCAAGATAAGAATAAGCTTAAGATTTAGTTACTGATTTCCCATTCCATTATACCTTTCAAAATAATTACTAATCAATACTGAAAAGTATCAGAAAATAGATTTTCTGTAACCTTGTAGATTGGCTAGATTGAAATTAATAGGAACAAAAGAATCAGTGTATTGGAGAAGATTAGACCCATTTATCTTGATGCTGGCAGGTTAATATCAGCTATGTTAGAGAATAACTTTAGAAAGCAAACTTTATTTAAGGATGTTAGAGGATAACTGTCTCCTTAGGAAGGAACTATCTACCTTCCCATCACAGTTCATCTAAAGAAATGTGGTTATAAGACCACACTATTTTTCTGTGCTGCTGAAATTGGTTGGAAATGGTAGATGCAGTACTGACAGCCTTGTTTTTCCCTTGTTCATGCTGCTCCTGTCTTATTGCTTTTTTTTTTTTTGCTTTTATTTTTCAATTTCTGTATCTTCTCTTGTAAAAGTAACATAAAGTGTATCATGTACTTCTAGAACTCTGCACTACAATTTACAAGCAAGGCTCTGTTTCGTCTTCCCTTTGTCTGGGGAGTGCAGGAGCACAGGTTTTACCATTGCAGGGCAAAGGGGAAAATGAATCTCTGGGTAACTACAGCATCATCCAAAGACTGATCGTGCCACAAGGAGCCACATTTCCACCTCCTGTTTTGCTAAATAAAGCAACAACAGGGGCATTTATATCAGTAGTTTCTCCACAGCATCTTTGGGAATTAAAATAGTGTTTAAGATGTATTTTCAGCCCCACACAATACTCTGTTACTGGGCTGAATGTGCAAATTGAGGCGTCAGGAATAGGAGGGGTTTCAATTCTGAGCAATCTGCTGACAGCCAGGGTGACTCCTGTCTTGCAGAGGAGATGGAGTGAGTGGTGGCACTGCACAGGCAGCTGTGGGAAGCACTATTAATCTTGACCTTTTAAGCAGTGGAAGGCAGTTTAGTAGAGTATTAGTATTTTCCTGATCTCCTGATTCAGCCAGAGATGTAGCACAGCTTTGGTGGTGTCTAAATTGACTGCTGTAAAAGTCTGCAGTGCAACACAGAGGTGAAAAATATGCAACTTAGCAACCCTGTCAGAGCACATGAATAACACTGACTAACTATTCGTGTACACAACTCTTGTTTGAGCTGGTTTTTTTGGGTTAGTTTTACTCTTGAAATTTGTGCTAAGAATCATCACAAACCTTAAGTTGCTGAAATTGCCTCTTCTAAACTATTTTTCTAAAAATAAGGTGATTTACAGAGAGTGCTTCAGATTTTTGTAAGAGATAAAAATAATGTTTTAAGAGCACTGCATAGAAATGGATGTGAGGAACAGATCAGGATTGCTAAAAGACCATTCTGTAACCAAAAAAGTGTTTGATGTAACATGAAGATTATTCTGCTATAAGATGACAGATTTATTTTTTTTTTTATATGTAGTCCTTAAAAGCCAAAATTGTAGCTATGCATTATAACAGGGCAGAAAACATCATCAAAAAGTTACCCTCAGTTATTTTCCCAACTAGAATAAACCTGTGGTAGTCCTGAGAATCATTAGTCACTCAATATGGCTTCTTTCTGGATAAGGCATGTAGAAAATACTCAGTTCTGACTCAAGAAATACTTCATGTCTTCTAGAATGGAAAAAACTCTCTGCAAACTCTGCCTTATTAAGAAAATTGGAAATACTGAGGGACTCTTCACATAATAATTAGGAGGGGGGAAAAAAAGGCAGTTTAAAAAAGTGATCTGATAGCTTCTGTAAGGTGAGTTGAGAAGTATTGTACCGATCCTTTACCCCGCTTTCAACATAAAAACATATATGGGTTTTGTCATTCCTGTTTCTGTTTCTTACAAGAGATGAAACAGCTCATCAGCAGACAGGCTTGTGACGGATTTCAAAGCCTGCACACAAAACAGGTTCAGTAATTTATGCTCAGCCCTTGTGGGATTGGAGTGACAAGGAAGAAAAGACTAGATAATGCCCTGAGGAAAACCCACTATCAATCACATCATGTATTCTTTGGAAAAATGTGCCAATCCCTGAAAGATTGTGACACAGTCGGTGGTATTTTGGTAAAATATTTGTGCACAGTTCCTCAGATGACTGCCACTGCCTCGTGCAGGTTTATGGCTGTATGACATGTATCTCTGCTAACAATCCTTCTGTAGGATAGAAATCATTTGGCAGTGAACAGAAGATAATAACTCTCTTAAAGCAGATGCATGATGATCTGGTCAGGTATCTGCAGTGACTCCCTGAATATAAATGTGTGTAAGAGTGGATGTCATTATTTAACTTTTTTTAGAAGGATCTTCTGGGGAAAAAAAAAAACAAACAACAAAACAATTCAGGATTTTTTTTAAAAGCAATTGATTTAAAATCAGAGTTGCTAAATATTACCATGGTCTTTTTATGTTTTAAGGTGAAATTTAAGTACAACCCCCTTCTTCATTCTAATCACTGAAATTACCGAGTAGCTTTATTTTGATTATTGTCTCTTCTAGCATTAGGCATAATTAGTGTATGTCTTAAAAATGCAAAGTAGTGGTTCAGTGGTATTGTAGGTGAACAGTAGAGCTTTCCAAAGCCCTGGAATGTTTTGGGGTGGTGGAGAGGCACACAGTTGTGAGCCCTGCAGTGCTGCCTCCTAAAAATCCCACCAGCACATCCCAATTCAGGCACAATTCACATACAATGTACTCTTGTATTGAACCGTGTCTGGAACTGAAGCTGAGTGTCAGAGTTTGGCTGGGTCTGAACTGCCAAGGAAAACTCAGGGCATGGCCACAAGATTTATTGTCCTCATCATACACCATTTATGACAAATGCTTCTTATTTCAATTTAATCAGGTGTTGGCAGGTGGACCTGGCAAGGCATGGATTGGGAAAATGAAGGCACAGCGGGGTGTTTACTCTTGAATTCTTATCATCTTTTCAGTAGATAATACAAAGAAAACAAAAGTTCTACAGTTATGAGAGAAGTTGGTTTCCAATTTGAGGGCTCCTGAAAACTTGAGATCCAGAAAATTAAAAATCTGAGAAACTATTAAAGATATTCTGTATTAACTAGCAACAATTGTCATTTCTTGCATTGAAACAAAATGAGATGATCGCTGCCTTTACCTAGTAATGAGAAATAAAACCTGAAAGAAGTGTGAAATCAATTACTTCTGATGGTTGTGTTAAGCATTATGCAATCAGAGGCTGCTTTGCATTCCCAGCACATCCACAATCTCCTGTCTCAATGAGCTCAATTATCCGAGCTGTTTCTCTCAACCTTTGTTTCTTTGGAAACTAAAAATTCTGATTGCAATAATACTGCAATTTACTGCAAAATTCTTTTTCATCCTATGGCATAAATCGGCAGAATCAATATGTAATAATATTTGGAAGGTCATACATTTCAATTATCCCCAAAGTTATGCACAGGTTACAAATTGCTTTAATCAGGGATGTGTGAGGCGAATGCACAGGCTCTGAAAAACTGATTCAGATATTGTTTTATTCTTGTCACTTCTTTATTTCTTAATAAATGTGTCCAAGAACATTGGAGCTGTTTTGCCTGAGGCAGCCAGATAAACAGTGCAGGCACGTTCTCTACTGAAAATATTGATTCATTCCCACAATGTGAATCTAGCAATTGGGAGGAAAAAAATCAAATGGTGGCATCATAAAGCCCAGGTAGTGAGTCAGAAGTTTTTTGAATGAGAACTGCATTGTTTTGATCTAAAAATAATTTTGAATTTTCTGTTTCACGTCATGTAGTTGATTTCTGAAAAATTTGGAATATCTGTAATACTAAATTCATTCATATTTCAATTTCTTAGTTAGGACAATAGATAAGCAACCTTGTCAGCTTACTCAAAAAAGAAACAAAACATGACCAAGACCTTTAAATGTTGATAACCATAATTCAGGTAGGTTAATTCTTTAAATATTATTTATTAAAATATTAAATGTAATGGCTTTATTTCAGCATTGGAAATGTAACAGCTTCATAAGGAGCTCTGACTGCTGGAGGTACATAAATTGGAGCCCTTTTGGATTAAATGGGAAGGGATCTTGCACTCCTTATTCCTTCATATTCACTGTATTTGTTCATTTTTCATAAACCAAAATATGTCTAGTTTCACCTACACCTATTTGAGTGCAATTGGAACAATCATGATAGTTTGTTACCTGAGACCTCTTAAATATGTTTAATTTGTTTTAGTCTGTGTTAATCAAAGCCACTTCTTTCCCCCCTCCTTGTCTTGGAAAGATACAGTAAGTTCTTTTCAATATTTCTTATGCATTAACCAATTTTATGCAGTATGTATTCTGCTTACAGGATGTTGGAATGACAGTGTCTATGATTAATTTGGGCATTTTGGGGTTCACATGAATCATGAAAAAGGGAGTGCATGAGGTTTGATATGTATTCCCCAATATGAACAATAATGTTTCTGAAGTTGGCTACTATAAATCAAGTTGTCATTCTTTGCTGGCTGGCAACACTACACTTTTATATCTCACAAACCACAAGTTTATTTCACAAGTTTATATTAATGCATTTTGTGAGAGGCTTAGAAAAACACAATAGCAACTTTTCTGTACAAGGAAGATGAGGAATTTTGAGGAAAGGACTGGGTTTTAAGCCTTGTTCCTGCTCACCTAACTCTTAAATTTCAAAATCTCTTTCCTTCTTACCTGTTACACGAATGACACACACAGTGCCAACAGTATGACCATGGTTCTTCCAGCATTCTGATTGTCCCAAATCATAATTTCTTCCTTTTGGCCAGCAAATCTCTGCATTCCTTCACGGATTTGAAATTCAGCTACCCTGGTAGAACGTTTTTTTTTTTTTTTTTTAAGCAGCAATTAAAAAAAAATTAGAGGTGGTAACCAGAGAGAAATGGCATTTGCAAGGATAGGAATGTGGGTGCCACAGTGAGAACAAGGGGAAAAAGTGCCTGGCTGAGCATGGCACTTTCTAGTGGTTGTCCCAGTAATTCTGGGCCAGAATAGAATCACAGAAAGGTTTGGGTGGGAAGGGAGCTTAAAGCTCATCTCATTCCAAACCCCTATCATGGGCAGGGACACCTTCCTCTAGACCAGGTTGCTCAAGGCCTGGAAGATCATTAAGTCTGGTTTGCTCTGACTTTAAACAGCTCAAATCCAAGGACTTTCATGGCTGCTCTTAATTTTGGCATGAGTGCCTGTGCTCACTCACTCTGCTGTGAGTTCTGGCCCACAGCAATTCCACAGGGGCTCACTGGGAGCCCTGGCAGGGATTTGATGGAGAGAGAGGATCTGTTATGGAATTCTGCAGTGGCTTTCTTCCCCCTCTCATCTCCCAGGTACCTCAAAATGAGGCAGGAAGCAGCACAACTGGGGGAGTTGTTTTGTAAACTCGTCAGCACCAAGGTGGTGATGAATTTTACATGGGTTTGCCTTCGTGTTTTCTTGACTGGTCAGTGGGCAGGGGGTGGAAAAACTCAGATATCTCTGCTCCAGGGCTGTTATAATGGCAGAGTAGGACATGTTCCTTTCTCTCAGGAATGACTGCTGCTCTCAAAGCCTTTATATCTGCTAATGCATATGGAAGAATGATCATATCTTGCTTTTCCGAAGCAACAGCTGCCGCCTGCAACTGCAAATGTGCTTCTCAGGCAGATCTCTGCACGTGGGAATGCACTTGGATACAGAATATATTTTGTAGATGAGCAGGCAAAGAGGTTTGGGTCTGAAAATCTGAAAAGGAAAATATGTATTACCAATAAGTACTTCTTTGATTAATACTCTTTGTGAAATACACACATAGAGCAATATAGAGAAATCACTCCAAATGTTCCATTTTTTATTTCTTCTTGAATTTTCTCCATCTTGCTCTTACATTTCTGATCCAACGGTCTCAGAGAAAAATCTTCCTTGTAAGAATGTGGCTTTAAATATCTTTTCTGTTCTGAAATGGTGTACAACAATATGAAAAAATTGATTTATTTTTCATCAAGTGTCCAGAGTAAATGGCTCTGTGTACATATTTTAGAAACTGATTCTTGTATCCGAGCAAATCCTTTGTTGATATCTTTTTGGTTTGCTTTTTTCCATGCTCTTGAATGACTGTCACACATCCTTATGGGGTTTATTTTTTGTGTTTCCATGTCCAAGCAATGAAAAAAACCCAGAAAAATCAGTTCTGTGCCTCAGCTCCCGAAAAGAATTTCCATGCTCACATTTTATTTGTGAGAACCTCCCTTACCAACTATTCAGAAATTCAGAATGTAAACCAGGATGTGTGTTTAGGTGGTGTTAAATACTGATTTCACACCAGAGAAGTTTATCTGCCAGGTTGGGCTGGATCTTATCTGCCCAGAGCTCACTGGAACAATTTCTACTGATTGCACACCAAGTCCAGCTGAGGCTGAAAAATGCTACATGGTCCAGTTGACTGATGGCTTGAGGGGCACAGAGAAGGCCAACCTCACTGACAGCTCTTGGTGATGCATCTGCACAGTAAGAATATTTTTGGCTGCTTCAAGTGGATTCCTTCACGCAGATCAAACATTGCTCACAGATATTCCAGGATCTAAGAAGGAGGCAAAGCTCAGTAAATCATTTACTTGTTTACTCAGTGGAAATTCAGGCACAAAGGTATGCCCACTTCATTTTTTTTCCCTGTTTGCCAAGTTAGGAACCTTTGGAAAATTATTATTGCTCCTGCTGAATTTTAATTTTACTTGGGATAGAGTTCTTGGTGTTGACCTTTAATTTAAAAGTAGCTTTATATTCTCTTTAAACTTCCATGAAGTTTTCTGTTCAAGAGTTTGGTTTAGCTGCTGAGGAACTTAGTTTCTTTTGTTTTTCATAAAGGTCATATTTTCTTGGATTTTGCCTACAAAGTTGGAGTATTTGCATTCAGAAGGGCTACTTAATATGCTGAAATTTAATACACATAGTAGTAAATTATATGCCAAAATTAAGAGTAGCCATGAAAGTCCTTGGATTTGAGCTGCTTAAAGTCAGAGCAAACCAGACTTAATGATCTTCCAGGCTTTGAGCAACCTGGTCTAGAGGAAGGTGTCCCTGCCCATGGCAGGGGGTTGGAATGAGATGAGCTTGAAGCTCCCTTCCCACCCAAACCATTCTGTGATTCTATTCTGGCCCAGAATTACTGGGACAACCACTAGAAATCATCACCAAATGAGAATTTTAGTCAAACAAAACTGAAGCCAAACACACTTGGAAAAACCAAGTGGTGATGCCCCCACCATCTGTGCCACGTGACTTGCACACATAAATGGTGGTACTTGATAAAGACAAAGGTGGAACTCACGACTGACGGCAACAGCAGATGTTTAGGGAAGAGTAAAAGAATATCAAGCATGTAGAATAATTTCCACATATCAGTCAATACAGTAAATTAACTCCATGTTAACAAAAATGTTCTTTTTTTTTTTCTCCCTCATGTAATTTAAGAGACTTTCAGTGTTGGAGAACGTGTTTCAATGCAAAATTTGGTAATAGTTTTGGTTGTGAAATGATTTCCAATTAATACTAGAACTAGTACATTCTTATCAAGGTTAAAACACTGCACCAAATAGAAGTTATTTCCTCTCCAGGTGACATTTGAGCAGATGCAGAGTCACTGCCAGTTCTGACAGACAAGAGGCTTTTATGCATCATCCATATTTCATCAAGCATGAACAATGCCATTGAAATCAAAAGGATTTTACCTGTGGTGTCTTTGGATACGTTGGGGCTTTTGTGATGCCTCTGATCTAAAAATACACTTTCCCTCTGCACAATGGACGAGGTGCTCTGAGTGGCTCAGAAAAGCCAGATTGTGAATTGCCCCCATTTTGGAGGTGGGAAAATTAGGGCACAGAGAGGTTGAGACATCTGATGCTGATGTGTGAGAGTGATAATCCAGAGATGAAATTACTGTTCCTCTGAACGGGAACATCTCCTGCTTTCAGCTGAGCTGACAGAGTCATTACAGACGGTGACCTTGAAGCTCATTTTTGACATTTCTGTATAGTGAGGGAAGAAGAATTCATTTAATTTTCTGAATTACAAAAGCAACATAGCTCTCCTCCCTCCACAAGAAAGGACAGAGTTTCTTTCTGCTGTTACATCACAAAACCAACACTTTCAAAAAAAACAAGCTATGGATTTGGGGCTTTAAGGGATACAAGAACCATAATAATACTGCACCTTAACTCCCTTAGAGGCTCATTAAGAATAGTGAAATAATTCAACTTTTTAAAAAGTCATAGAATGCATAGTATACCCAGGGAAGACATATGTCCAAGCCACCAGAGTGTCATATTGACAGTATTGAAACAAATTATGCATTTTCCTGCAAACTAATGAATATGAGAATGTGGTGTAATGGTCACAGAATAAATGGGGTGGGAAGGAGAAGACCCTGGAACTGAAGACTTTTGAGTTTCTGGTATTGTTTAATGTTTGACTGGTAAAGACCCTTAAGAAATAAGAGCATATTTTGGCACGATTTTCCCCGGTATTTAGATACAGGTGAGAGTCTCAAATGTGTTTCACAGAGGCAAAAAACATCCTTTTCCAAACCTGAACCCTTTTATGCTTCAGCAGTTTGACTATAACTATCATTTACACTGATGTATATTAGATAGCAAAAATATCCATTACTGGAAGGGGTGGCTGTTTCAGTCCCTCTTACCATTTTCAGCTGAAAGGAAATGTGTGTGTAAAACAGTAATGAAAAATTTCTGGCCTTTCTTTCCTGTGCTTCATGCTAGAAGACTAAGGCACACTGAAAGATGATGAAGAACCTCTTTTTCTTGCCCAAAGACATATCATCAATATTGTCAGTGCTCCTCACTGCTGATGTCTCTTTCTCCAGGCAGTGATTTTCCCTTTCTCAGACCCTTTGGGGGTAAATGTGATGGCAGCATCCATAAGTTGCATTTGTAAAGTGTTCTGCTTTTCTGAGTGATGGGTGTGGGCATCCTGCTGGTACAAATGTGAACACTTAGACCACAAATGTGTTTGGAGGATTGATTGCAGTTAATAATTCAGTGAGAATTTGAGGCCCAAGTGACAATGTGGCATGTGGCTTTTCCCCTTTGTTTTGTGTGCAGAACAGGCAGTTGGTGTTCAGACCTACCTCTACCTAAACTGAGAGACACAGGATATATTTTCCAAGACATTGCTCCAATCTCTGCCAAACTTAGCCAGTAGTATAAAATGCTGTAGAATATTTTTGCCTGTGATAGAGATGTTCCTCCAGAGCTGCCAAAACCCTGTTGCAGACAGGAATGAATTGAGTTTTGCTGTAGTGTTGGGATGGCATTATTAAACCCGATGTATTCTTACTGATGAAAAGCCTCAGGCAGAGAATATATTAATTTTCCCAGTTCCTCTATTTTGAGAAGTAAACCCATAAATATTACATAAATCTGTGGCCGCTGTTCCTCTCCTCAAGCCATTTCTTGGTTTGTTGTTTTTTTTTTTTCAAACATATGATTTCTTCAAAGGTTAATAGGACAACATCACAAAAGAAACCTCATAGCCCAAGGAAATATAATTGAAAGGATTTCTAAATCATTGTGACTGCAGCTTCTGCTGATAGTAGTCACTCTATTTTTCTGGAGATCATGAGTGAAACATCATTCTCATGCTGTAAAAGAAACCTCAATTATTTGTAACTAGTATGAGGAGGGGTCAGGCACAAGATATTTTTTTGAATGCCTGCTGGCACTGCTCAAAGAAATGTGGTATTTGGCAGTGGGATATTTGTGCTGGTCAACAGTGGCTGTGTAAGGGGGTACTTGGCACTGCCTTGAGGGGCTGCAAATACCTCAATTAATACTCCCCTGACAGGAGGTGAGTATGAGATATACGTATTGAGACTCAGCATATAAGTTGTCCTTCAAGTCCCTTCAGTTTTCATAGCTGAACTTCACCTCTTCCAAACCACAGTTTGTGGCTGAGCACTCAGGTAAAAGGTCTGGTGGTCCCTGGAGTGGGTTAATGCCAGGAACTGGGTGTGAGAGATTTCAAAGGTGTTCTTAGAGCTGATGTCCCTCTGCACTCAGAAAGATGCTTTCCTGCTCTACACCATTTTTACCCTAAACCCAACTGTGAATTTAATTCCTCTCAGTCAGAGCCTTACCACAGTAATTTTCTGATTTTCGTGTTGGATGAGGCAAAAATTCCATTCCAACACTCAGTTTTCAGCGTTTTGACTCAAAACCATTTTCCATATAAACATGGGTCAGAACCTGATACAGAATAAGGCAACTGGTCACTTCTGAAACTTTAGTTTATGGAATTGATTTTTCTACTGGAAATGGAAAAGGTTGTTTTGCTGTTCAGATTGATTACTCTTTTGGTAATTAGTGTAGTGGGCAGGTGGATGCTACTGGAGGGGCAGTGGAATGACAAATGTTCATGGCTACAAAGTTAATGCCTGGGCTGATCAAACATGAGAGCACAAAAGCCATTTTTTTAAACAATGGATAAGAATCAATACTGCTGACTGTCTGAAAATTGCTCCTGCAAAATCCAAGTGATTAACTGCTAGTTAACATGTGTCAGAACTTGGCACAGTGCTTACCTCAGGTAAGCACACAGGAGATTCTTCTGTGTCCATTGTCTGTAAGAGTGAAGAATATTTTCCCCATATGACTGTATAGAAATGTGGCTCTTTTTTATGTATCACTTTTTAGAAAAAAATTAATTTATTTTGGGAAGCTGTGGTAAGTGACTTGCTGTGCCTTTATTTCGTGACGTACATTGGAATAATTTTCCTTTTCAATAAATTCAGATTTACAGTGCATAGTCGATTTAAGAGACCAGGGGTTGAGCACAAACTTTCATGGACAAGATGTTGCATATCCCATTTTATTTAGCTCTATATTAATACCTAGGAAGTAAAAACAACAAAAAAAAAAGTTGTTTTTTTTTTTTTGTCTAATGGCATTCTATCTATCTTCACCAGGAACTTTGTCTAAGAATTGCAGGAATTGTTTCTTAATGTGAATTATGGGTGTGTTTATAGCTAATACTGATTAGAGTATGTTAGACAAAGAATGAACAAAACATTTTCTGGCTGCTTGGCATTAATTAACTCATTCTCACCTATATGTTTAGGAAATGAGAGATCACATACAGTTTTTCCCAGGGAAATTAGGAATCATACATAATAATAAGGAATTTGCCCTTCACAAGCATTTGTCAGAGGAGGTACAACATCACCTGCAAAGGAAGCTTCTATAACAACAATCATTCCTTCAGTTCATTTTCAGAACTGATACGTTTTTCATGTTTGATGCAAGAACATTTATTTATTGCTGGGATTGTTTATTTGCATCTGGTTATTTATGCAGTTATTTATTTGAATACAGACTTGAGAATTCGAGCAGGTGCTCGCTGTCCATCACAGAATCATTTTGGAAGGATTTATCAGTATGAAAAATAATGACAAATTTAATTCTTTTTTTTTTTTCCAAATTAGTGCTTTTGAATGAGTCACAATCCAGAGAATCAGCTCAATACCTAATCAGAGTGAGTTGACAGAGAGTAATTGCTGGGAGCTTTCTGGAAATCAGGCCTTTTAAAATTGGGTGTTAAGGTTGTTAGAAGCTTTTAAAACCGTGTCCTTCTTTTTCCTTCAGTGGCTTTGAGAGAAGTTAAATACGGGAGAGCCATTATGGCACCTACCTCTCAGGCAAGCAGTGATGATTTGTGGGGAAATTAGTACAAGCAAGTCAGGTAAATAGGGATTTGAAGGAGAAAGGACACTCTTGATATATGGAAAGTGATAAGCCTCAGTAGGGGTAAAGGATGGCAATAAATTCCTCTAAGGAAATAAGGAGTTGCTGATTAGGATGCAAATACATGTAAGAGAACACCTTAAGTCTGGTTTAAATGCCAAGAACAGTTTCCAGGAGATGGTCAGGTATTGCAACAAGGCTGTACAAACGAGATTTTAATCCAAAAAGAAATTAAATTGATCTGTCAGAAGTAGCAGTATGTTAAGCTCTTTCATATACAACACAAAATCATAAACCAGAACAGAACCAATAAAAAAAAATGGTACAGGCTTCATCAGAGTATCAGTGATATGGCAGGGAATAAACATGGAGCATTTAATGGCATGTGATGTTCACTGAACTGATGCTACAAGGTGACCAAAGAGCTGTAGTCCATCTATTATTGTATTTGGTTGAACTGTTGATTAATGAAGCTGTTGATGAAGCAGAGAGAAAGATTAAGAGTAAATGCTGCCTTTTCCTTTGGGTACCAAGGCATTGCTGGGCTGTGTTTGACCTGTTACCTATCTGAACTATAGTATATTTTGTTTGGAGTTTCTCCTCAATTGGCTACAAGAGTTGTAAAACAAGCATAAAATAGAATTGTGGTTTGAATGAACATTTAGTTCTTGTATCATTTCTGGGTGAAAAACCCTACTTTGCACTTCTGAAAAGTATTTTTGCATCAGTTTCCAATAACCCTGCTTGATTTATAGGGATATCAATGATAAAAGCATGAACTGGTCCTGAAGATAAGGTGTATGAAACAACTTAGGTCTCTCTATCCTTCCTTCTCACTAGTATCACATTTTGTAGCTGTCTCTCTCCATACTTTTACCTTAATTACTCCCAAGAACAGTCTATCCTCTGTTCCTTTCGGGGGTACTGCTTGAAAATCAAAAGATGCTCTTCTCCTTTTTATTTTTGCTTGATTTATGCACACCAAGAAAGAGCAGTGATGGTCAGTGGGGTTGCCATGGCTTACACTCTCCCTTAGGCAGCAAGGGAAGGGTTTAATGTCACCCTGCCTTGGCCAAGGATTTTGTGGACATGAAAATACAACTTTAAATAAAAGCTGACCTTCTTATCACATTCACTGCCCCCCCTGGATGTGTTCACAGTATCTGTTTTGGATTTCCAGGGGGGGAATCACTGCTTTCTAGTTTTCTTAGGAGGATGATAAATCCAAGAAAGCTGTGGTCTGAAAACAGGCTTTCAGAAAAGACTCTGTCACTCTCTATTATTACTTTTAGGATGCTTGAAGGGAAAAACATTTTCCTGTGTCTCATATCGAAGTAATTTTGTCATTAATCTTGAAGACCAAAGCTGTTTACATTTATACTGAAGTGATAATTTTCTCCTGACTGATTTGTTCTGAAGAGCTGAGTGAAACTGCAGATTCTGTGTAGGGCTCTCCAGATCTCCTGCGCTGATTTGCACTTTATTCCATCCACATGGACAGTCCTCTGAAAACTTTTATACAGTGGATTAAATGGTCACAGGAGATGCCACGCTGTGACACAGCCCTAAATAGAGTCACAAGAAAAAGAAAAATAGAGAAAGGAATTTCAGAACATCTCTGAATTGGAAGATAGAAAGAATTCCTTTATTTTGCAGCTTCCATATTAATGAGCACCTCATTGTATTTTTATATGATCTACAGGAGACAGGTTTGCTCAAATCTTGTGTAGCCATTAATTGCATGATTTTACCTCAATCCATTTTGTGTTTCCAGAAAGTTTGGGGTTTTTATTATTCTGCAAATGATCAATTCTATTAAAAAGTTGCAATAATACAGTGAAATGTGGAAAACAAAGTAACTCAACACCAGCAAAAGGTTTAATCATTGAATGAATTGACTTTGCTAACACAGCTTGAATAAAAGCTGTTTTCTCTTCAACAAGGGTCAAAAGGCTCTGGTAGTGCCAGTGGGAAAAAATAACAGTAGTGAGAAACCAAACCCCCCAAAGCTGCCTCTGAACCAAAAAAAAAAGGCTTGGGTGTAAAAAACGGTGCACTGTTTTTCACCAGGATAGTGGTTTTCATATCCCAGCAGCCTCTGCTCATTTCCACCACCTGCCAAACGTCTCATTGAGGGATTGTGTCCTTCAGAGTGACATCAGAACAACCCTGGAGGACCCTGCAGGTGATGGGAATGTTCTCAGAAAGCTGATGGGGGAATTGTCTTCTTTCTGCAGACTTTGAACACTGTTTGGTACAAAAGGTTAATTGTGAGATAAGCTCCTATCTTACTGTTTTCACTTTGCAGCCCCTGTGAAAATGGACAATGGGAAATAATTGTGATGATCTTTAGACCTCAATTTTAAAGATTTCATTAAACTTTAGACAATGCAGTTCTTCCTAAACTTCCTAACAGGCATTTGTCAAACAGGTATTTACTGCTTGTACAGCAATGCATCTGATGGAAGGTGGCTGGTACTGAGTGTTACTTCTCTGGGACTTAAGAGGCATAATTTATCCAACTAACAGCTCTCTTGAAAATAGTGTTGGTAAAATAACCCACTGAATAATTAATACTCAGATATAAATTATTGACTAAAGGTTAAAAAGTGTGCATTATCAGAGACTATGATGGCTGAAATCAATTGATTCTCTTACTGCTCAGCAAAACAGCCATTTTTAAATAGAAATGTGTGATAGAGGTACAGAAGAACCAGACATAAGAAATGAGTTTGTGACTTTATTTATTTACTATGACAAAGAAAATGAAATGTCCTTGAAAATGATATATTTTCTTTCCTGTTTAATTTAACATTAGAATTACATGGTTCAAGAAAAATACACTTAATCCATCAGTTTAATAATTGTATTGATTGCACAGTGCTGCCAGACAATAGATTTGTCCTGTTCTGCTGCCTCTTAGTACTTTTATCATTTTCTACCCTTTCTATCGGCAAACAATGTTAACTCAAAGTTTAAAATTACTTAAAATACTCAACTCTCAAGAAATTTGAAACATGGAGTATCATCAGTAGCTTTGGCAGCAATTAGATGTCCAGTGGTGCCCCAAAATAGTCACTTTTGGAGGACAGGAGGCAAACACCATGGCTTTGCTGCAGTTTCTCTCAGTGTAACACCTGGTTTGGTGCTGCTGATTGTCAGTATTTTCAAACAAGGCCCAACCAGCAGAAAAATATAAGAACACTTCTTAGATAATCAGTGGGAAAAAAGCCACGGTACACACCCTTCACCTGTGCATTCAGAGTTTAGTAGAGCGTTTCTTCACGCTGGTGGAATATTTGAGACAAAAAGCACTCAGCAGAGTTCTCCCTGACAGTAAACAGAGGTGCAGCTGGCACTGTAACCATGGCAAAAAGCTCTTGGTGTGTCTATAATGTATGTGCTGTCTCGTTTTCAGCCCGTAAAACATCACAATTTCTTCAGCTTAAACGACTTAGTCACATGTGACATGCTGTGAAGCTCATCTCTCGCTACATTTAAAATAATATACGTGGAGCATAATATACATAATATATTTAGCTTTATCTTCTCTATGTGTGGCACTTGTTCCTCAGAATATTTGTATTAAATCTGTTTTTCTTTTCTCTTTACATGTGATACTCCATTATTCAAGTCTTTGAATGTTTGTTTACAAACAAAGCCAAACAATAATTGATCTTGAAATTCAAATACAATCTAAGTGAGCTGCCTCCACTGCATTAAGATGCATAGAAAATAACCCATTACAGCATTCTGAGCTCGGAATGTGCACCCAAAATAAATACAGTCCATCACTAAATATCTTTTCCGTCTCATAATGGGCCATCAGTGAGCTGTCTTCATATGCCAAATAACAGCTGAAAGCAAACAACTAGAACAGGCTAAGAGTAAACACGTCACACTTGGATTTAGACAGGAGGCTGAGTTTTGGCTGTTTTCACACTCACTGTATATTCACTGGCTTCTAGGGAGCAATTCTGTAATTCTTACCAACCTAGGGGAGAAGAAAATCAGACTAAAATATAGTTTCAGACAGCATTATGGTGGAATATAAGATATAAACAGATAGGACACGCTGCAAATGCTGTTAGATGAAAATCAAGGCAGAAAAGGGGATGTGTGATGCTGTGTGTTCAGAGCTTGTTGAAGTTCTCTAAAGAGGACAGTTTTTCATTGAAAAATGCTTATTCAGTGGACTTGAGGCACTCTTTTAGCTCTGACAGGTCAAGTCTGCTGGAAGAAACCCTTCCTCTCATTCCCTTGAACCCCGTGCAGGATTGTTGCTCCGCGTTGCTTGGCTGACAAGCATCACCTCCAGCCTTGGGCTGGCTGCAGCCTTTCCTTGCCATGCCAGAAACATGAACACACTCTGGTTTACATTCTCCCATTTTTCTTTTAATTTCCATCCCTGGAAAAATATCTCCCTGCTGAAATTCCATCCTGATACTGAACAAAAAGCAAATTTCACCTGTTCCCCCTCCTCTTCTCGCCGCAGTTTTGAGGGATTTCAGCAGGATGGAAATTTTGGCTTGGTGTCTGTCCTTTCACAGCATTACCACGAGTTTTGACAGAGCAGAGCAGTCAGTGGGCAACCACAGGAGATGTAGGTTGAACATTAGATTGGCAGAGTAATTCTAAGGGGTAGAAGCACATTGAGGTCTTGCTTAATCTGGGAGTTGGAATTACAAATCAGAGTGATGGTGCATTGGCAGAGCAGGGCAGTGGGACCATGATCTGGCTGCTTATCCTTCTTCAAAAATAAAGCCTCAGGAAGCTTTCTCTGAGTGATCCAATCTAGTAGATATACTGTAACCAGAGCCCAAGAAATCAATTATTGACTGCATTGTCTGTTTAATTTGGAAAGCTTGATGGTGAGTTGTGTCTTACAACCTTGGAAACTTTATGGATTACCATGAGGAAACAGACCATAATGCAGAGTTATACAGAAAGAAGTAGTTTTTGATCAGATGATTTAAGCTATTGGCAGTTTGTTTTAAATTACCAGCACTGGACTATTTATTCTTTTTGTGTAAGTAATGCAATATTTGGGCTTTAAACCTGTTTAGTACTCTCTAGGCATTATAGACTATTCCCTGACTGAGGTGGTGCAGAAATTGCCAAAAAAATATTTTCTCAGATAAACACAGTCTTTCTTTCTGTCAATGCAATATACTTATCAGGATAATTTCTCATCTTTAGCCTTTTCTTGCTGCATTTGCAACAGGCTGGAAATCAATTAAGCCTCGAATTGCTTGGATGTTTATTTAGAGGAAAGAAACACATTTATGTAAATCAAACTATAAAAAGATCAAGAAGCTTGACAACTGTGAAGTGTTGAGAGGATCTCTAAAAATATCAAATAAGCAGTATAGAGTGCAGCTCTGCAGACACTCAACCTTTTCAGGCTATCAAAAAGTCAACTCAGCATCCAGGGAGTTAATGACAAACAAAACTGGCTCTCTGGGGAAGTAGAATAAACGGTGTGGGGTTTGGTTCAGATCTTTTTTTGATTTTTCTCTGTAGCACAGGAGTTTGTCAGGGATTTCAGGAGTTCTGGAGGCTGGTTGAAGAGTGGGTTGTGGGCATCTGGACTGCAAGAGGCTTCAATCATCCAGGACACTTTTAGCTTGTCACAGGTGCTCTGGAATGTTTGTCATTGCCAGGTGAAAAAAATTCCTGCAACAAAAATTCTGTGTTTTAAGTTGAAAGAAATAGTTTTTGGGAGACTTCTGGGTTCCAGGATTGGATTTGTGGATTGCAGCACTTATCCCAGTTGTATGCCAGAATGGTGAAAGCGTGAGGGATGGGATCCCTCAAATCCCAATGCTGGCATATTCAGACAGTCAGTCCCTTTTCATTTACTCCTTTTGAGGCTAAAGTATTCTGTGTAAATACATTACTCCTGACCTGAATTTCCCTTGACCCAAAGAAATACATTGAGCTAAATCAGTATATTGTGGGTCCCTTCCAACTTGGCGTATTCTGTGATTCTGTGAAATTATTTCCCCTTTTCTGTTTCACAAGGAGATCAGAATTTTGAATATTCTGTTCATTCACTGACTTCTTAACATAGCCATAAAGTCTTAGACCTCAAAACACTGATGGAAACAAGTTCAGATGACTCCCTACCAAAATGTTCCCCTTGAGAGAACAATGCTGGTGGTGATTTCTGTCCTTTTCTCACCTTTTGCCCCGTACTCACTGGTGTTGACTGTGCCAGGTCTGCTTTGGAAAAATCCCACACAGAAGGAACTCAGGAATAACAGGGATTTGACAGCCTAACTGGCCAGCAGGAATTTGGGCATATTTCTCTTGTAACTTAATTGCTGTGTGGAAATTGGGGAAATTGCTGCTGCCCAGAAGGGACAGAGGTGGAAAGCCACCGAATTTTGGGGCAGTGCCTCCATGTGCCAGCAGCTCCTGCTCTGGCTCCCAGCTCTGTCCCTGTCCTTGGGAGCTCATTGTTCCTCTGAACATTGACTGATATCTCTGTACTGGACCTGGGGTTTGGAATGGGGAGAAGAATGACCCCTGCAATGGTAGCAATCACTGTAAAACTTAAGGGAATGAACTTTAACAGCAAATATTTTGTCTTCTTGACAAGTAAGCACTTCAGAGTTGCTTTCGAAGGGTAATAAAAATGGAGTGGCTTAAAGAAAAGAGGAAAAGAAAAAGGACATATTTTGTATTTCAGAGGTTTGCTGGCAGGTACTAAACTGGTGTAAATCAACTGTACTCCCTTCAAGTCAGCTGAGTTTTGGTGATTTATATCAGACAGGAACTTTACATTTAACTGTAGTCCACCCATGGAAAGAATGCTTTATGTGGAACTGTTTAATTTCTAATAAAGTAGAGTTAATTTTGACCAAAATGTGAAACAGAATCAGAAATTAAACAGAGATGAAAATGGAAGTTACATATGTACCCATTAGGAGAGAAAGATCACACTGTGCACATTTCCTCTGCTGGTTGGGGTGCACCTACAGGGCTTTCTATTCAGCTATTGCAGAGGAAACTCAAGTTAATTAAAAACTTTTTCCTCTGTTAAAGAAAAAACACGTTAATTTCAAGTTTCATTAGAACCTGATGACAAAAATCAATGGCTGAAATCAATAGAAAGCTGCTTTTCTACCAGAGCTCTGTCACAGCCTAAGGACTCTGTCAGTGGAGGGAGTGAATTTACATGCTTGGAATTGTGCTCTCCTGGAACTGGTGAGCAGACAGATGTGTTTAAAAGAGTGCTGGGGATGATGGTGCTTGAATTCTGCTTGGCAGGGACTGACCTGATGTCTGACACAGTGGAATGTGAAAACCTTGAGGTGCTTTAAGCAGGGAATTGAATTTCCCTCAATAATTCCAGCCTGTGGATCAGATCTGTGGTGCAGTGGCAGGTTTTACCTGGGAAGACAGAGGCAATGATCATGTGATTGCAAGTCTCCTCCTAAGGCTTGAGATAGCAAATATATTCTGCTTTTCTTTTAAATGCAAAGGTGGACAAGGTCAATCTCTTTACTGAATTTGAGGAATGATGACTTCAGTTGCCTGTAATCTCTCATTTGACTCTCTAGGACGAGAACATCTAACGTGATTTTTTAAGAGTAAATCATTAGCAGAACAGACCTAATTATTAAACCAGGGATGTGGATATAAGTCTTGTAAGAGATGGACATGCAGAACTGCTGTGCTCTCAGTGCAACTTTGAATGTCTGCATGTTTGACATCTGAGTCCTCAAACACCCTTAGTAGATGCCAGACTTTCTTCAGGCTTTGATTTTTCATTTTTAAAAATACAAGAGAAGGAAAAAAAAATCAAATTTTTGTTTCTCGTGAATTATGAGGAGTAATTAAATATAACTTTAACAGTGGCCTCCTCATAGTGAAACAATATGGAACCTTGAATGACAGTGTGAGAGGTGACAACTTCTGCCACATTAAATGGCCAAAATACCAAATTAATTCTTAGTCCAAAGTACTTGGAGACTTTAATGAAGGGGGAATCAAGCCAAATCAAATTATTCAGTCTTTACAAAGGGGTCAGACTTGCCCAAGGTCAATGCTTGGCACATGTACCAGTGTTCTCTCTTCATTCCAGGTTCCTCTCTTGTACTCCACTGCTTGTCTACAGGACCAGACTTTTTCTTGTAGACCAATTTTTCTCATTTTACTCTCTTAGGCTGCAGTCTCCCAAGGTAATTAGGATGTGTCCTAATTAAGATTTGTTAATTTGAAGAGAAGAGGCTATTATATACCTTGGATGGGAAATTCTATATGAGGGTCAAATATTATTATGATTATTATTAAGCATTTCAGACTGTCTATCTGCTCTATTGACAACCTATTTGCAATCATCATTTTTATATGAATATTCATAAGGACTGTAGAAATATAAAATACGATACTTGGCAATATTTATGCAATTAAATAGACATTTAAATTCTTCTGGTAGTAGTGGAAATTAAAATCTTCATACTGATTAGAAGAAGGTTAGACTATTAATCTTCACCATCTATACACCTGTCCCTGTAGCTATCTGTCCTCTTTAAATGTTTCAAAGGTGTTCATCTGTGCCCTTGAATTATAGAATAATTTAAACTCTTTTATCATAGTGTAAAATGACACAACTTCTTTGAAAAAGATGTATTAATAGATCTTATTTACATAAATATCCACACTGATGTCTTAATCTCTTATAAATGTCATTTTTTTTTAATGTAATCACAAGATGCAACAGCTTTTCAGCGTGGAGAAAAGTGTCCCATTTGAACAAGCCAAAAAGAATAAGGAGAGATTAGGCCTCTGCTTGTTTTGTGGATAGAAATTTCATTTGCATAAGACCCATAATTATTCCTCAGTTTCTGAAAGTGCCAAAAGTTAGTTTTCTCTAGAGTTATCTTCTAGGTCATTGGAGCATCCCTCCTTTCCAACCTTTACCCAGGGCTTCAGTGACTTGGGGCTGTTTCAAATTTTTTCCTACACCATGAAAAAAGTCATCAGAATCCACCTTTGGTGTCATGATATTCTGCTCTAAAAAATCAGGCTCTTTCCTCTGCTCCTGAATCTTTCTCACTTTGCATCTCCTTCAGAGAACTGGGAAATCAGCAGCAGAATTTTTGCCCAAGTGAAATATTGTATTTATTGAACTTTTGTTTGTGTTTTCCAGCTATTGTCAGGAAAGAGAAAGAAGGGCAGTGGTAAAAGCTGGCTTCAAATATTGCTGTCTATTGTGTTTGACCAGACAATACTGCTGCCTTCATTTGGAGTATCCTTCAGAGTGCCTGTTCACCCTTTGCATAGCCCTGAGAGTCCATTTATTCCACACATCAATTACACACTTGACATTTTAACACTGTGTCTCTGATTTTAATGGGTTTTTAGGAACTGCATTATGATTAGGGGAGAAATGCTTCGTTCAGGAAAGGAGACACCAATCACTTACATAAAGAAGAGAAACATAAATTACAAAAGGTTAAAATTAATGTAGCTGCAACTCAAGAAAAGTATAAAATACCTGTAGAATTTCTTTCTCCTGTGTAAGTGCAGAAAGTGCACTGCTGCTGTGAGATGTAAATCTTTTGGGGAGCTGGTTATTTCATGGTTATTACATGACTTTAACATTATTTGAGGGACAGCTGAGCAGAATTAGAATGGTTCTGAAATCACTGTAAATGTTTTTCTGAGTTAAAGAAATTCCCAAGTGGTAATCTGATGTTTTCAGCTTTCCCCTTTGCAAGATCTGTTGTTTAGTCTGAAAACCAACTTATTTCTGAAATCATCCTTTTGGGGACTTGCCTCTTAGAGAGCTGTGCTATTTGTTTATTTCTTTCAATGAAATATTTCAATAGCAGAGATACTTTTTTTTTTTTTTTACAACTTGAAATTTTTGAGTGCTATTTAAACTGCCTCAGTCACAGAATCCGATGACAAGTCATTGTTAAAACAAATTTGCTGGTATTTGATTGCTGCTGCATTTCAAAAGCTTTTGTATTCATGGAACTTGATAGCTGGACTTTCACCCTCTGCTGAGTTTATTAATTAGTGTTTGAACTTCCCAGAGGGTTCCTAAATTTGCAGAAACTGGAGAACGTTTGACAAAAGAAAATTCTTTTAATTGGTTGCTATCTGAGAATAAAGAAAAGGAAAATGTACGCAAAAAAGCTTCAGAGAAGTACAAGAAGTCAGACATTATTTTACTTATTCTTTCTTCTTCAGGTGGTGCTTCAGCTACTTTAGAAAGCTCTTGAGCTGTGAGATTTTTCAGCCCCTGTGAGCATCTATATCAGGATATACTCAACTTGCATTAAACAAGATAGAGTTTACCCAGAAAAAATTAGATGAGAAGCAATCTATCCAGTCTGCAGGCCAAGTCTGGCCAAGTATTTTCTCTTTGCCATTAATAAGAAAAACAGGGCGTATGTAAATTTAATTTTCAGTGAACCGAATTTAGACATGCAAGTGAGGAAAAATTCATCCCTTTGGGAAGCCTGTCTCCAAACTCTATGGCATGAGCCTGTAAGTCTGATATGTATGTATTAGTTTCAGTTACTCTGGGTGGAAGGGAATGAGTTTACATAGAATAATTCCATTTAACCCATGTGCATGTGTCATCCCTTATTCAGGTTATTTTGCATATTCCTCTCGGAGTGTCCATGGCAGATGAGAACCCATTGCCATTTGAATCCAGGGAAATTATGACTAGATTTTTAAGGGTGTCTTGTGGCAGACTGGAATTCACAATGTAGTACAGGATTCAGTCTCCATAATAATACCAGTGTGGCTCTTGACCTGCATTAGGGTTTCATACCTTGACCAGGTGTTCCACTGACAGGTGTGTGAGGAGCTCACTGGAGGTGACCTCACGTTGCAGAGGAAGGACACCAGGACAGAGTTCTGAGAGTCCAATTCTTACCCCCCCCAATATGGGTGGTGCTGCCTAAAAGAAAACTCAGGCAGAGAAATAAAAACTCCGAGGCAATTTAATTTTTGGAGGTCAGGTAAAAAAGGGATTTAATGATGCCTCTAAGGCAACAGGGTTACAAGACACCTCTGCCTTAGGTGTTACAATTTATAATACTGTCCCTCCAATCCCAGGTTTTTCCACCCCCTGGCTTTTGCTCCGATCCACCCCTTGGATATTGAGTCTGGGGTCGTTTTCTTCATCATCTTCATCTTCCTTGGAGCACAAAGGGCACACAAGTCACCCTGTTCTTGGCTGTCTCTTGTGGTTTAGGCCAGAGCACAAGTGTTCTTAATCAGAAGAGGCCTATCTTGAAGAGAAGTCTAAATAATCTAGTGGAATTCAGGGGGTAATTGATATGGGGAGCATGGAATGGGGTAAAAGGGTTGGGGTATGAGTTTAGTTACTGTGCTAAGGGTAAGGGAATAAATACTGCTTCTTCTAAAACCTTCATTTTCTACATAACTACTTAAAAAATTAGAAAAGTCAAAAAATCAAAAAGACTCTAAGGCATCAGTGGGAAGGTGGCAGAGCAGAGCTCTGGCCTGAACTGTGACCATTAAGGTCACTGGCACTCACAGTCCATTTCCTGACGCTCCTGAGCTGCCTGGGGGAGTGATCCCAACACTCTGGAAGGGAAGGTGTGACTGCCTTGCTGCCTGTCACTATTTCCAACCAAAGGATCAGAAGAGTATATGAGATGTCACTGTTAAAGCTTCCAAATGAAAAAAAAAATCTCTCAGGAGATGAGAATCTGTTTCTGATGTGAAATATCTTTTTTTTTTTTTTTTTTCCTGCTGGAATTACTTCTGACTTGTGAATGAAAATGAGAAGTTTTATGGTGTTGCTGTTTCATGTACTTAAATTCTGATATGACAGACTGTACTATCGCTACAGGAAGTAAATTAAATCCTCATCAAAGTGTTATGCAGAGCCTCTGGGCTGGGCTATGCAGGGCATAGTGCATAAATTGTATCGCTTGGCCCAAGGCACTATAAATCATCTACACTTCTAGGTACAATTTCCTCTGTGTTTTCCCCAGCTCCAGTGTGCAAATAAGGAAGATGAGCAGAAAGTTACTGGTTTATTCAGCTTTGGCCTCAAGACTCAAACCAACAGGTGATTAGAAGTTACAAGGAATTTTACGAGTAAATTTTGAGCTCATTCCGATGGTTATCTGGTTTCTGAGCGCTTAAGGTGTATCCAAATCAGATTTTCAGTGCTTAGGAACGTGTTGAAAATGAAAGTTGCAGTTCTCTAAAACTCGTTTGCAGGTATGGGATCAGCAGGGAAAAAGTTTTGTGCCGGATTTCAGCACAGATGTGACCACAGGTGCTGTGTTAGGGGTAAAACAGGGCACAAACTGCACCATCCAAACCTCTGCTCATCCCACAGCACAACCACAAAGCCCATGGATGGGGATTAAGTGCACAGCAACTGCTGCTTGTTGCATCTCTGCAGTGGGATATTTGCATAGACTTCTAAATGATGTTTATATTCTCTTCCAAGCTTCAGTAGAAGTACGTAGATTAAACTACATTTAAGACCATATATACAAATATTGGGGATGTCTTGGTGGCTGTAAATTCATGGGGTCACATATTGATCTTTTGATTTAGTTATATAGTGTCTTATTGAGTAAGTGCCACAGTGAGAAGTTAAACTTCTAAACTACTGTCTTTATTAATAAGGGTATCTGGGTGTCAACTGGCAAATGGAACTGTGTTGTTAAACTTTTTTTTCCCATTTTTTTAATCCAGAGAAGGAGTGCTGAGTTGCAATAAAATACTAAGTTTCTCAAAAAAAAAAAAAAGAAAAAAAAAAGGACAACCTCCTCATCTCTTCCCACAAAGTAAACATTAACCATAAAAGGAAGACCTTTTAGTGCAAATCTATTTCTTCAATAAAAAATAAAATCTGTTCTAATGGTTTAGAGGAAAACCATAGGGCCATTAATATGTTCAGGTATTCATACAGAGCAGTTTTTTTTCTGCTAAATCTGGGCAATCACCCTCCCTTGTGATACATCTAACTGATGTTACATTTACAGTAATAAACACCAAATAGACATTTGACTTATATGGCACTGATATTTAGAAACTATACCAAGGTGCTGTGCCTGAAGGTTTACTGGCAGAAGTAAATATACAACAGACACTCAGGGGAAAGAAAATAATAATGCATTCCTGGTGAAATTTACTTTCCTGCAGTGTTCAGCTCCCAGGACCTGTTCAGTGCTCTGTGCTGCCTCAGCTGTGATGTGTTAAACTGTTGTGTCCACGGCTGAGGAATTAACACAAAGACACTGTCCAGACTGCTCTGGTTTCTGTAAGTGCTAAACCATAATAATCTGGAGGGTCAGGGACCACAGGTTATGCCCTCAGAGGTGTCCATACAGCCTAAATTAGAATTAAGAGAGAGACCTTCATAACAGTTGCACAGGTCTCCTCCCAGGCCACCAGCAGAAGGACAAGAGGGCTGGGTCTTAAGCTGTGCTGGGGGAAGTTTAGGTTGGATATCAGGAAGAAATTTTTTCCAGAGGGAGTGATCAGACACTGGAATGGGCTGCCCAGGGAGGGGGTTGGTTCACCATCCCTGGAGGTGTTTAAGGTGAGATTGGATGTGGCATCAGTGCCATGGGCTGGGAACCACAGCGGGGTTGGATCAAGGGTTGGACTTGATGATCTCAGAGGTTTTTTCCAGCCTGGTTGGTTCTGATTCTGTGATTCTGTGATTCCATAGGCATTTAAAATGCAAGGTTTGGTGCTGCCTTTCTGTACTGAGAGGTTTTTGTAATTGTTTATGGAGTGCTTGTGGGTCTGTTACATCAAACTGCAGGATTGCCA
Source organism: Manacus candei (assembly GCF_025592945.1). NCBI lineage: Eukaryota > Metazoa > Chordata > Aves > Passeriformes > Pipridae > Manacus > Manacus candei. The sequence goes on along the minus strand of NW_026138151.1, from coordinate 890,660 downwards.
GGCTTGAGCTCCAGTTATGGTTTATTAGCTGATAACTGTCCAATTATTAGAATACAGATAATGAAGGAGAGAAATGGCTCTATGTTTTTATCACTTCATGTAATTACACAACTTTCTGGGGCATGTTGCTTTCCCTAAATGGCTGTAAAGCTGAAAAGACATACTTTATTGCTGGTAGCAGGAATTATTCCCCTAAACATTATTTTGAAGGAGTCAATATACCACAGAATTACTGAACCTTCAGAGTATTGAGACTGAACCATGGCCAAGCATTCTCCTGAGTGCCTCCAAAGGATAAACTAAGAAGAGAACAAGAATCTAGTTGTTGTAAATATGAAGTAACAGTTTAATTTAGTGAACACTGAGCACTTTAAGCATGTGTGTAGTCCTACTGTTTTAAGAGAGTAATCCCTCACACATAATTACTGCTGGCCCTGATACTGCTTTGACTAGTTCCTTAACAACTCTAGGATGATTTTTTTCAGGTTCTTAGTGTATCTGAACGTGTCAGTTGTTCCTGGTTTTGGTCTTTAGGCCTGTCTTTTTGTTGAAATCAGCACAAAAAACACCTGTGTCTTGGGGGAAGGCTGAGGTAGTAAACACCTTGAATCCTTCAGTCTTCTCTGTTACCTCATATTTGCTCTCTTTTCCTTTAAATAATCTCTGTCTTTGCCATCTTCTCACAGTACTGAAAGAACTTTTATCTCTGATATTCCTTGCCAGCAATAACTCGCTCATAACCTTCGTTTTTCTGATTGTGTACCTGTCTAGATGTTTCATACCTTCCCATTCCTCCTTTATGCTCTGTTCTTTTTAGATTTGTAAAGCTCTTTAAAGAGTCATGCCGAGTGTTTTTCCTTTGTGGTAGATTCTTTTGCCTTTGTGTTTTTAACAACTGCCAATTCTTCTGCATTTCTTTTTCCCTCAGAACATTTTCCCCAAAAAATCCAACCCACTAACCCTTGGAATCTGTTGAGTTTCACTGTTCTCGTTGCACTGCTCTTTCCAACAGAGAACTCAGACAATTTCTTGATTCCCCTCCCAAATTCCTTTCTGCTTTGGAATTCTTACTCACCTTCTCCTTATGAGTTAGAATCAAAGTCATGGCACCAGGAACTTGCTCTGCCATCTGGACAAATGACTGTGTCCCTGAAACATAGTAAATGCCTTCTGCTCAGCCTGTATTTTCCAAACTTTCTTCAAGCCATAGTTTGGTAATAAAATCTGGCTTTACAATTTTGTCCTTCAGATTTACTTGTTAACTCTAATTAGGCTTGATTTTCCTCTTTATGTACCGGTAACTTGCAGATTCCAGACCCTTTCCATGATATTCTTTAACTTTTTGGAGAAAGAGGAAATGCTTAAGGCTGGATTTACAAAGAGTGAGTTATCTTTCACTTGGTGTTCTTACAATTAAGCAGACAAGACAGCCTCAAAGCAAAGAGAGTCAATATTATTGTCATCTCTATTTTGTAAAGGGGACTTGAAACTCAGTGCTTGTCCAAAGGTCATTCTTGATATCTGTGGAGGATTTTAGAATTACATTAAATCTTCTTAAATCTAGTCCAGTATCTAAGTGACAAGTAGTTTTTTCTTATATTAACCTAGTTCTAGTTCACTTTTTTACAGTTTATCCACTTTTGATAAAATTTTATGAATAGCCTCATATTTAGGGGGTTTTAAACCTTGATGAGGAATAAATTGCCTTCTTTAAGAGTTTCTTTGGAAAGACAGATTATGGGTAGAAAGATAAAAATGTGGGTGTGAGATTTAAGTGAATCAGAAATGATATTTCTGCTTCAAATGTTTATATAACTGACTTACCTGCCCACAAGATTTATATATATATATGTATATAAGTATGTATGAATGGATTACTCAATCTTACGTGCTTGAATGGAGCCTGACTTATTTTGAATGTTGGTGGATGTGATAAAACTATTGAACCTATTTTCTAGACCCCATGAAATTAGTCCCTTTAGGGACTCAGCTGTTCATAAGTAATAATGTCCATAATAAACACATGAAGAACTGCCCAGAGGATCAAACCCGACATTTGATTCCCAAGCAACCCTGAATTTTGCTCATCCAACTACCAAAATGTGGATAACTAAAAAACTAATTTCCCCTGCCAATATTCAGAACTAAACAGCTGCAGAGATGGGAAAGAAGGCCAGAAAAGAAAGGAGAAGAGATGTTCATAATAGCTGGAGACTGATAGCAGTGGCCAAAACAACAAATCAAAGAAACGTGTCAGTGTTTCTGCTGCTTAAAAAGCACTGGGTTTATTCTTCTGTGGTAGAATTTCTGCTGAATATTGTCTGACAAATGTGCCTTTGGCTTGTTTAATTGCATTTTAATATTTGTCATGCAGTTTGGGAATGGCAGCTATAGGCTAAGACCTTTTTTTTGCCTGGCAACACACCAGCTGAAAGCAAAGGGATGTTTAACAAGGAGGTTAAAATGACACAGGGATAAAATGAGCAGCACGTAGATTCAGACATGCATCTGTAAATTGTCACCCTGCTCTGGATAGCAGGTGTCTCCCAGCCCTTTACTGAAGGCAACTGTATAGAACATTGTATTTTACAAGTTAAACATGAGATCCTCAATTTAGAACTGTTAATATCTGTGTTGGAACCAGGTAACAAAGGTAAGAAACTATATTCTCCCTTTCTTCTTTTGCAGGAATGGTCATTTTTCCTCTCCAATGCAAGGCTTCCTCCATGCTGGTTCAGCTGCACCTGGTGAGTAAAAATCCTTACTCCAGCCTTTTTTATCCCTCTTCTCCCCTACAGGGAAATGAAGTTCAGCTGAAGACTAGAAGGAGAAAAAGAGCTGTAGTTTTTTGACACTTTCATGTTGTGGACGTTTATATCAGGAAAACTGAAGCTTTGCAAGCATGGCATTTATTCAGGGTTTTTTTTGCATAATTCCAAGGGTGAAATACAGTAAAACATGTAAACTGAGCAATTAAATTAATGAATAGTGTCACTGTTGTTTCAGTAATTTAATATAAGATGTAGAGGGGGCGATGACTGTGGAATGATTCATTTCTGACGCACCCCCACAAATTAGCATTCCTTGGGCTTGCTTTTGTGTGTGTAATTTTGCACTTCAGCAGAGAATTATAAACTGCAATTGGTTCTCAAGCAAAAATACAAAGGCTCAGTGGCCTCCTCACTACATGGAAGAACTGTGCTAAGAAACTTGCTTCCACTTGATGCCTTTTAGGAGACAGGTGATCAAGGGCTCAATATTCTCAATGACATTTAAATGATGGATGTAGCAAGAGTGCAGTGGGTCCAGCAAGCCTGCTTAGGCTTCTGCAGTTTGGAGTGGCAATGCTTAAAGAAATGAGGTTAGACTGAAACGGTGTGGTTGAAGGTCAGGAAAGTTTCCAATATTGTAGAATAACATACCTGGGTCCTTCACATGAGGCAGGCTCTGATTAGAGCTTGCTAAAGAGTGGGGCCCACCAGTTGTGGGGTTTTTCTCAACCCCAGCCCCACAGAGTTGTGTGCTGAGTGCTGGATTGCTCTAGAAAATCACACTCTGGACTCCTTTCCTGCAAATAACAGATCCACCTTTTGTGAAATACTTGCAGCTAAACCCTTCTCTCACCATGTGGGAGGGCAGGATGTTAAACTTCTGCTTCCTTTGGCCATTCACTAGACCAAAGTGCACCAAAAACCACAATAAGTCATATGAGACACTTTTCCTGGTCTCCCTTTGTGCCTCACACGTAGGGCCACAATCTTCTTGGCTCACTTGCTGTCCCAGGTCCTCCTCCTCCTGCTGCCCTTGGCCACAGGGTCAGGAGGACATCCCAGGGATTTTGTAGCCTGGTGGCTGAGGGAGTCCAGTGAAGCTGGATGGGTCCCTTTCCACTGGTGAGGGCAATGGTTCTCCACTCTCAGTCCTGCAGAGGAGCTACTAAGCTGCTGTGCAATTTGGGCACTGGCACCAGGGGTAGGAACCATCTCCCTAATCTTTGGTGCTTCTAAGTGTTCACTTAACATTTACAGAGTTTTCAGTGCAATGTATTGGAACTGAATTAGTTTTGAGGGACCAGATTTATCTTGTAAATACTTGGATGTTTAATGTGTGCAGTTCACATCCTGCTGCAGATTAACTGTCACCAGTTCCCACATCAGCTCAGATGTATGTCCAACAGTCTCTGCTGTGACTGCAGCATGGATATACTGCACTTTCCAAGGGGAAAAACAGTGCTCCCCTCCTCAGCAGGGTTGCAGTAAAGTAAGAAACACTGTTAGGTCTGTTAGAACACTAGCAAAGAGTGATCAGATGGATCCCAGCATAATATCATATAATATTTAGGAATCTCAATTCCTAGGAGTCTTATTTTGTTTCAAACACCAAAGGCTATCCCAGGTCAGGGATGGACTGACCTGGTCAGGTCATATGTGGGTAAGGGGGAGACACTGGAATAAATGCACTGGGATAAAAGCTGTACAGCTGCACTCCAGACCTTTTGGCTATAGGGCATAAAACTTGCCCCCATTTTGCCACAGGTTGCATGTCTATTTTCAGATCAGAAATTGAGGAATATTAAAATGGCATGCAGCAGTAATCATAACTTCCTAAGGATGTGTTGAACATGTGAGGTTCTCTTGTCTATGGCTTTTGTAATTTTGGTTTTTGCTCTCTGCCTTTGGAGTATCTGCAGGGTTTTCTTGCATTTGCCAGGGAATTTATATTTTAAATTGCTTGTTATGTGCTCTCTTTCCACTGCTCTAATTTCTCAATGTCATTTGGATTATTAGCAATTTTTTTGGTACAAGTCAGGGTACTTTGGTCATTTCTAGCTGCACAGCTTTCATTTTCACCAAAAATGTATTAACTTTCCAATATGCTTTAGTATCTCTTTCTATAGGCAGATGTTTAATTTTCAGTTGTTCCTTTCACTTGCAGACTAGCTTGTTTTATCTAATTATTTCTCCTTTTAAAACTTTATAATTAGAGGGAAATGGGAAGACACATTCTATCTGAATTTTTCACATTTATGAAGTTTATTTTAATTGACACAGCTCTTCATTGAAAAACACATGGTTCTTTTCCAACTCTTGCTTTTCTCCAAGGTGAGCTGGAGGGGATGGAGACCATCCCCTGTCACCAACAGAAGCTGGGCCTCCTACGGGGAGCCCTGCACAGCACCAGCCTCCAGCTCTTTCATCTTCTTTGGCTTCTCTAATTCGAGTTTCTGTGTAATGTTTATTCCTGCCCCCCATTGCTCACAGGCACTTTGATCCTTGCAAAACCTCTCGAGGAAAAAAAAAAAAACCACAATACATAGAACACCATCACAGTCACTGTCTCTGTTTCTTAATGACATTGAAGAGCTTTTCTAAAATTAAACAAGTGCCTTGCACAATTTAGTTGGTTCTAGGCAAGGCTTCAGAAGATAAGAGTTTCTGTCAGACACTGTTGGCTTGTAACCACATGTTTAGTTGATGTTGCCTTCTTGCCTTTCTCTGTCTGCTTGCTTAGAATTTCATTTACATGAAACATGGCACGTGATTTTATGACAAATAACTGCAGGAATTTGAGTGCTGTCTCCCTTTTCCCAAGTAAGCACTAATACAAATTCCAAGGTGTGGGCATTACAGGGGTTGGTGTCTCCTCAGCTGGGTGTGAGTCTCTGTGACTGCTGATTGGGTTCTGATGAAATGCTTGTGGTTGCACCTTTGGGAATGAGTCCTATTTTGGGGAAAATTTCCAGCATAGGCTGAACCAAGTGGACTTTTTGTTTAGTGTTTCAAAATGGGGCTGTTAAAGGTGGTCTGGAGATGTTCACTGTGACACTCAGTGGATTGCACAAACTTAGGGAAGAAAATGCTCTTTCTGTTGGAGAAAGAGAGGCAAGGAAAACATGAAGACACATCAAGTCTTTGTTCTGAAAAATTCAGATTTATGCCCCTTATGAACATAGCTTTTACACTGACTATTTCTCTTCTACTGAATTTAATGGATCTCCCCAGTATGGTTAAAAGAGCATCGAATATTTTATAGCCACAAACAGCACCTGATTCTATGCACAGGCTTCCATTTGTGGTTGGACCATCACTAATATATATTTGCTATTTCTTTGTTGGATTTCAGCAAAAGTCAGTTTGTAGGAATGACTTTTATTACCTCCAGCAGTTTACAGCTCTATAATTTTTCCTTACATGCTCATTCAATAGAATACCTGTTTCCATTACAAATGAGAAAGAGGCTTATATAAGGGGTTTTTGTGCCCTAAATTTCATTTTCAGTGAGTCCTAGAGCTGTAGAGACTGTTAGATACCATAGTTAGATAACAATTCCTGCTTGATTTTCCACTGCCTTTGGGAATACCTGCGTTGTATCCACGATCACTGGTCACTGCCAAGCGAGAAGACAGCTAATATAATACATCACACTTGTATATAACTGCCTAGGACACACAGGCATTCTAAAGTTTGGGTTTGTTTCATTAATGAGGTCTCTGCCTTCCTAATTTGAGCTTCTAACTCAAATCCCAGACGATACTGAAGAATTATTTCCTCTATTAAAAACAGAGAGCCCGCTAATATCCTTTATAGTGCAGATGTTATCTCTCCTCAGGGTAGCTGCTCAGCAGTGCTGGTGATGCTGCCCCAGATGCAGCTCTCTAGCAACCCCTCCTGTAAAGTCTTGGGCTGAAGCTCTTGGCTAGAACCTCTTTTCATCTGGCTTTTCTTTACTCTGTCACCAGACCATGCATTAAAAGCTGGCTCATTCCCTTTGCCTTCAGGAACGCTGGCAGGGGAGGGTATCACCTGTGAGGTCTGATTTTTCATTATTAATTCATCTTCATGTGTGTTTTTGCCCTTTTCCTTTTCTTTTTTTTTTTTTTTTTTATTTTCAGGGAGTCTGACAGGACAGGAGCACATGGTCAGTTTGTACAAACAGCCAGAGATTTCACCAGCAAACACACAGAGAAAGAGAAAATAATAAACACAAAGGATTCTCTTACTCTATTAATATGCATGACAGGAGCTGTTTCCTGAGGCATGTCTTTACTTTAATAGAGTAATTTAGAGTATTTTTGAAAACATATGCAATTAGCATTGATTTTTTTTTTTCACCATGACATTACTTAAGGTACCTAAATGAGAGCCTGAGATGCAGTTTTCTTGTATCTGAGACATTAGTGCAACATATAAACTTCACTTTCTCAGGTGTTTGATGCTTCTTTTCAAGCTCACACGAACATCTCCTTTCTCTCACTGTACCACAGTGGTGATTAATGTATTTTCTGAAAGAGTGAAATTCCTACAAATCCTTTTTATTTCTGCTACTTTTATTGGGTATCAGTGCCCCATTGTGCTGTGCTTTACACAGGTGCACATTTTCAAATTGCTCAGGGTCTGCTTTCATGTGACCAATTAGCCAAATTCTCAGAGGTTTGCAATCAGTTGTGTCTGGAGTTTGGATCTCAGGAAGCTGTTTTTCTCTGGCTACTTTCCAGAACACAACAGCAGACCACAAGGGCACATTCCCCTGGCCTGTCTGATTTGTGTCTCTTTTTTTAATTCAGTGATGTTCCCTCCTGGAGCCACTCTCTGGGGTTTCTCCCCAGTAAAGGGTGCTGGGCTGTGTCTTCTTCCTACAGACCTACAACCCCCATTTCAGAGGTAATGCAACCATCTCTGCTTTCCAGATGGTTCTGCAGAAGTGACCCCAAATAACTTTCAGATTGAACAGTGTAGGTCCCACACTGGCAAGATGTGCCAAGAGCATCCTGGTGTGCCATTCCTGTTTCCCAAATGAGAAACTTAGGCACAGAGCTTATGAGCCTTATTCAAGACCAAAATAAGTTTATCGCAGAACTAGAAACTCCAGGAATGTTGTCCAAATGTCCCCAGTTCCTAAGATTAATTTAATTCCTATAATTTTTGTATTTTTCATTCATAAAATGCTATGAATAAATTATACACTGAATTTATCTTTCCTGTTGTTTTGCTTTTGGGCCCGTGTTGTGGCATTAAGCAGCAGACAGCACTGCAGACTCTGAATTGCCCTGGCAGGTGAGCTGACAGCAATTGCAGGAGTTTCCAGAGCTGACTCCTGATTTAAGATCTCCTCCCTTACTCTCAGCTGCAGAATGCTGTTTTTTTCCATTTTTCATTCCTATGACATCTCACTGAAGGCAGAGAGGTGACGTTGCAACCAATGCTGCTGTGAGGATTATCTGGAGAGACTGATGGCCCCATCCCTGCTTTCCTGGGGGGAACAAACTTCCAGCACTGCAGGAGAAAAAGTCTCTCAAGTTCTTTGTCAGCTCCATGTTTTCAGCTCACAAAAGCTCAGGAGAACTGCTGTGGATGATGTGCTCAGGATTTTTCAGAGCTGAGCTCTTCCTAACACTCTCTTCTCTCCCTTATTTATGTGAGGTAGAGGCACATGTTATTTCAACCCCAAGAGGAAAAGGCCAACTCTTTTTGACATTTCAAAACCAGATGAAAAGGAGACTAGATAGTTTAAATACTGTATTAAGGCTCTCGCATTAAAGATTCTCATGAGTTTATGAATGTCATTGTTTTCACTGGTTTTGTACCTGAAACTTTCAGATGAAAGCCAGAAGATTGTCTTAAAATTAAGGCAAAATTATTGTCTGCTCAAATCTAATCAGTAGAGCCCTGCTCATTTGCTCCAAATGCAGTCCAGGCTCACCCTAACCATCCAACACAGACTTTGGGACCATCATCTGAGGCAATGCAGTTGGCTACAGATGGATCACTGGGCACTGTCTGGGATGAGGGGAAGCCTGGAAAAAGTGGGGAGCTCCTCAGTCCCATCACTTGATGAATAAAGCAAAGCCCAGACATGCCCAAGGACTCCAGGTGGGGAGTGAAGAGTGTGTCTCATCTAAGCTGAATTTACTTGTGTTTTCCCTTGTTCTCTGAAGAAATTTCAGTTTAAAAAAAAGCAGAACAAAAGAAATGAGGCAAAGTCAAGGTTTTTAGTTGGTATCAATCTATAAAAAATGTTCATATTCTCTTAAACACAAACATCCAAGTTCTGCCTCTGGTGAGGAGTCGCTCTGACCTCACTCTGCAGTCTGCTCTGGTGAGATAAAAAAGCTTGCAGCAAAGAGTTTGCATTTTATTTCATTTTGAACTGAATCAGAACACTTCCCTTTTGTGGATTGGAGTTCCTGAGACCCCTGGGCTCCTGAGCCCTTGCTCAAGCACTGGAGTTCTCCTCTGCAGAAGTAGACCTGAAGATTTGGCAGTGCCCCATGAAACCAAAATTATGCTTAGTGAGACAGATCTTTTAAAAACATTACAGCAGGTAATTTTTTTTTTATTTTGCAGGATATTGGAACTTATCCAATTTAGAAAGTATCTAGAAAATTGAAGAGTTAATTTGCAGTAAAGGTAGGAAAGCTTGGCCATGATGTTTGCAAGGACGATATCCAAATCAGTATCCTTTCTTAATTAAACATGGTGCTTGCTGTCGGTGATGCTTATTTTTACAGTATTTTGTGGCACATGAAAACTGTGAAATTCAGGCTCAAGTGGCCATTTTGCTGAGAGTTTAAATCCATGACTTTCAGTTCCTGTCCTAATTCATGTCCATGCCACAAGGGACAAGTGTGGGCACTGCTGGGAGCACTCACGACTGTAAAGCAGAAAACACATCTGAAGACACAAACATCTTTAGAAAGAAATTTGGACAGCCAATGCCCATTTATTTTTTAATGGGATATAAATCCATGAATTTGTAGATGTCTCTGATAATCTCATCCTTGTTCATCTGGGAAATCTACCAGCAAGTATGGCCAATTGCTTCTGCAGGAATTGCTGTCATTGGTTTTGTTTGAAGGGAGAAGGAAGGGGATAGATTTTGCCAAACACTTTCCAAATGGGGCTGACCTAGAGCAGACACCCCCTGGAAAGCTACATTTTCAGGAACCTGTTTGAAGGGAATTGGGCTGTAGAACACAGAGTTCTTCTGAAGACTGAACTTGCAAATCATTTAGTGTCACCTTGAAGTGATACTTCATACAGTGACATTCATTGCTGCTCTGGCTTTCCCAATGACTCTATAAATTGCTTTTGCAAGCAGGAATTTATTGCATATATGCAATGTAGCTCTCTTATTTTGCCCCTCCATCACCCCCCTCAGCTCCTCCCCAAAACAGATGTTGCTATAAAGTGATATGTCACTTGATCCTGAACTTTTCTTAATGAGGGTGGTGGCATTTTTAATATTTCTTAGAGGCAAGTGCAGCATCTGCCACTATAATTGTTTCACTAAGTCAATGAAATACGTTGTAGCACAAAAAAAAAAAAAATACACAGCTATGGTTTAATAGTTGTTGCTGCCCTTTTTCCACTGCAGAGCTGGATAGTTGTTCTCCAGATCCTACAAAACTCAGTGCTATGTACTTCTTGTTATTCATGATGAACAAAAAAATCTCACAAATTTGAACAATTCTGCCAGATTAATTTGTCAGGTGACATTTTTACTTTATTTCTTTGTCCTCTTTCAAATTCTCCTCCTTGACCAGCCCTTATGCAGACCCATTGTCCTTAACCCAGGTGGACTTTTTATGAGGCACATCTGAGTTTCCCTTCCGGTGTAGCTCCCTTAGGGTGAGATCTGCCATTCTGCTTTATCTGCTGAGATTTTTTTCTTTTTTTCTTTTTCTCTTTCAAGAGATTCATAGAAAAGGATTCAGACAAATTCCCCAGGTACTCTCTGTTGTCTTTGGGCTTTGGTTTCTTTGGGTTTCTACTGAAGCAGTGAAATGAAATTAAAATGTCTTGCACTTGCTTTCTACTACAGACAAAGGCCAAGTAAGATGTAAGACAGTCCATATTTTCTTTGACCTTGGTCCCATCCTTTCTTCCCCCTTCACATCTTATGTAAATTCTGTACTCTGTGCCAACACTGAATTTCTTTAATTATTCACAACATCAGTATATGGAGTCTATTTTTGCTATCACAGCAGAGCTCCTCAGTAATTTTCCTTACGCTTTTGAAAAATTGAAGTTGCTCATATCAATCACTCTGTGCTCTTACTCAATTAGCTGCTGGGAAAATATTTTCAGTCATCTGTTTTAAAGAACAAAATAACATCTCTGTCTTCTGCAGACTCAGATATCCAGTGCTTGTGATTCTGCCATGACCTGCTGAATTGGTCATGGTTCACTAGGTCATGTTTGAGGAGCTGCAGATGTTTGGACAAGGAGATTTAATTTGATCTGTTACAGTAATTTAGGTCAGCTCTGAACCCATGATCTGGATCCAGACCCAAATTCTGAAAACGCTGCATTTCCCTCAGTACCAAAGTTATTGAATGATACATGTTTTGTATATTTAGAATTGCTGTTTTCTACACAGTCACAACTGCCCCTACAAAGCACTGATGCCACCTCACCTTTTCTGTTATAAAATAACCACATCCCTCAGCATAATTCTCAGGGACGTCCAAAAAACCAATCGCAGCGCAGTATTTCATAGCAAGTGTTTAACTCTAAATACTAATTAGCACAAAGGCATCTCTGAAACGACTGTCTGTTGCTAAGCCAACTCTCAGCAGTTGTGCAGTTTAAGTTCTGATTCCAGTAAGCTCAGCAGTAGCCTGAGGGAAAGGCAGGAGCTGTAACTAAAATTGTTTCAAGTTTTAGAGGGGGCCTTTGAAGGCTGAGAGACAAGACTTTGATATATTTGAGAAAAGATAATTGCAATGAACAATGATTTCCAGTTTTGTTTTAGCATACTGGTGAGGCATCCAATCTGTACAACCATCCATATTTTCCCAGATTCAATCAGATTATAAAATGTCTGCAGTCAGAAAGGGCTGTTGGTTATTACATTGTCTCTGGGGAAAGGAGTGTCTGGTAGAAGATTCTTACTTCATTTGGCTGCTGTTGACTCACCCAGCTGATGTTATTTGAATTTACACTAGAATTGAACCTGGCATTGAAACAATGAAATGTTTGTTCATAAAAAAGGACAAAGACTATGTGGAAAACTTTGCTTTATGACAGTGAGACAAATACCTGTAAACTGAAATTGTGGCAGGAAACTTAGACTTCTTAGAGGAAAAAAAAAAGACACTGAATTGGATCTTAAATCTTCTAGGCTTAATATTCTAAACAAAACCCCTGAGAATTTATTACTGCATTATTTTGCATATCTCAAAACAGCATTTCAGTGTCCCACAGATAGAGACTTTTCTTGGTATTGAATAATGTTTTCAGTTTCTCGGTGACTCAGATTCCTTGTTTACCTTTACATCTCTCTAGCTGTCTCAGGACAGGAGGTTTCGTTCCTGAGACTGCAAATATGTTTTCCTGCAAATATCACAGTGGAATTTAGAAAGTGATGTTTACCCATGTCAGCTGAACAAAAGCACTCAGAAATGTCTATCTCGACGTTCAATGAAATCAGTGGTAAAAAAAAATCCCACAAAGTACCTTCTATAATTTATTTTAGTGATGAATTTATGGATGTCAGAAAGTTTGGATAAACTCAGACATATAATGTATCCAATAGGCAGCTGATCCATGATAAGTACAGGCCTCAGGAGAGGAAATCACAGAGTGTTTCCCGTGTTAACAAATGAGTGATGTTATCTTTCCTTTTCAATTTCTTCAATTATTTTTATTTACTTTTGACAATCGAATTAATCAAAGAAAATTGCCTCTTTTAAATTTGCTTTTTAGCCTGCTATTCACTGATGATATTAAAAAGAAACTAAGCATATTAACTGCAGCATTCAATTTTCAGAATTAAGAGTATTAGTGTGTTGGTTTGGTTTTGATCAAAGCTGTGCTGTAGTGAGGGCCAGGCTGCTGTTTCTCATGTATTCCTTGTCCTCTGAGGACTGAAAGTGCTGTGGCAACTTTATAAAGAGGCTTTAGAGTTCTTGTCTATATCTACACATAAAAAAATGCATCAGTGTGTTCTTTTATTCCCCCTTTTCCATGCTAGGCTTGGACAGAACTGCAGAAATTTGACCATCCCTATCCCAGCTCCATCTTTGGAACTCCTCTGCCTGCCTTTTCCTGTGGGCTTTCATACTGTGAAATTTAATTGTTCCTGATTATTCAAGCAACTGTTCAGATAATTCAGGCAGCCTGACAAAAAAACAAAAAAAAAACCAAAAAAAAAAACCAAACAGCAATTTGGATTGCTTTCATCTCCCTCTTGAGAGGTCTTAAAGGACTGTTCAAAATAATGGGTCAAATCTCAGAAGATAATTAATGAGGCAGATATTGACCCAGTTCAGAGAAAAAACAAACAAACAAACAAAAAAAGAACCTGAAGAAACCATCCAAAAGAGAACATTTGCCTGTACACCAGTCCTTATACCAACTATTAAATAATCCTTCACCCAGGTTAAATATTAAATTGGTGTCTAGCAATGTCAACAGGAATGGACAGCAGCATCTCCATTTTAGGGGTGTAAAGAAGTCCATACAACTGGAGTGCTTTGGTAGATTGGAGGTATAAAAAAAGAAAAAAATTATTGCTTGAAGATTAGTTTCTACATTATATTAAAGAAAAACACCATCAGTATCGTATGTCTCAAATTTTTAATTGGTTAAGAAGTAGTATTGATTTATTGGGGAGTGTGTGGTCTGTGTGTGATGTGTACAGGCAGGCAGAGAGGGAGAGGTGTTTTTGCAATGTTGCCTGGCAGATATGAAAAATAAACCCTTTAAAAGCCACACAGGGAATAATTTTCATTTAAATAATTGGTTCTGAGACTGGCACTCTGGAGAAGTATCTGTTTCATCCACCTCTCCATGATCTGATTGTGTGATCATAAATCAGCCTTCCCGTCATCACCTGTTTCCCAGATAACAAGGGCTTAGAAAAAGATCTATCTTTTCCTGGAAATACTTTCATTTAAATGATTCATAGGATCATGTTTATTATAAGGAAATGTTTACGTGAATTTGTGCACTTCATTTTGATTCACAGACTTTCATTTGGATTCAGAATGAAAATAAATATTGGAAGGAGTCGTGGAGGAGATGTTCCATTTTCTGGCTAGCCCTGGGGTGGCCATCAATTATTCACAGAAACTCTTTAGAACTTTTGGTAAATTTTTCTTGCAAGACTACAAATTGGGTGGAGATATCTGTAGCAAACAGAAGTGGAAAGCAGATGTTATTTGCCCATGCATGATTTGCCCAGGAATGACACAAGAATGAGCTGCAAACTGAGCAGCCACAGACTGAGGTGACACATGACATGCCCTCAGCTCAGAGATGATATTTTGTTCTTCAAAGTGCCCTGTTATTATCCAGCAAACTCTCTTCTCACTTATTCAAATGGATCCTTGGACTGCGTCTTTTAAAAATGGGGTCAAATATACAGAAAGACAAAAATCAAACAGAGAAAAAGAAATATCTTTTTTTTTTCTTGTAGTCTGACTTGTTTCATTGTTCTGATAACATCACAGTTCTTCAAATTAAATTGCCACAATGAGCACCCCAAGGGAGATTTAAAGGCATTTAGGCTCTTTACTCCTATTGAATTAGCCACCTGAATATCCTAAAAAACTGACCCCTCTCTTCAAAAAAGAGCTTTATTAACCTCTAAATGCAACATGTAAATTGCCTCTACAACCTCTTCCTTTTTTACTGTCTGCTTTTGCATAATGTAACAGCAGGGATTTGAGGCTCATGCTGTGCTCTGTTTCTGCTGGGCAGCCCATGTATGTACAGAGCAGTGATAAAGCTTTTTCTTTCCTTGTGTGAGACAAGACCATTTAGACAAACCATTTAAACATCAGCTGTCTGTCTTGGGAGGGGAAAAGTCCTTACAGTGTTGAACAACTACCTACTCAGGTTTTTCTTTCCATCCTCTAAAAGTAACTAGGATGTATCAAGGAAAAGATTTGAGAGGGAGAGAGTTAATAGCCGTTTTGTCACAAAATCATGTTAAAAATGTAATTATGTTTACCAAAAAAAAAAAGGTTTATTTTAACTTCAACAGTTTGAAATAAACTGTGTGCAAGTAAGAGACCCTTTGGTTTTGAGGAGCCTTTCTTGTCTCTCAGAATTAACAAATTGCTGCCAATAAAGACTAAAACACAGAAATCAGAAGGCATTTCATATTCTATATCAGGCTATTTCCAAAGTCCACTGAAGTCAGTGGGGAGCTGCTACCCTTCTACAGTAGGCAGTATTTTACATTTGAGGGGAGAGCATCTAAATGGGACCAACTGAAACCCTCCCCTGCCCCTCCCTTCTTGCTTCATTGAGGCCACTTGAGCTGAACCTGAGTTTTGTCTCCACTGAAGCAGGCTAGAGAGTGATGATGCATGAATCACTTCTGAGAGGTAATTAGTCTGGTTTTAAGTGCTCTCTGCCCATTTGCAAGCATCCTTTTGGTGGATTCTGTCCCCCTCTCCCCATCTTGCACCCAGCTCGTTCTCAGGTGGCAGCTCTTATCTCCAGCACAGTTCTGAGACACAGTTGTGCTAAGGTGAATTAAATCAGTGTATTTTCCACTAATAGTGATTTCAGCTCGAGTGACTGTGTCAACTGGCACAAAAAATGTAATTACTTACTTGGGTATCATTTACATCAGCTATCCCATATTTTAGGGAAATGGGAAATAAATGTTCATGGTTAGTCTCCCGTGGTTCCCACTGTATTTTCCTGCAGCACAACCAGGTGAACAGCAGGTGTATTATGCAGAGCAGCCTCTACCAGAATAAAGCCATAATTGAAATGGACGTTGATGTCACTGAACAATTTATCTTCCTTAAAAGGGTTTTGCTTTACAAAAGAAGCTAATTTAGTCTGGGAAATTAAATTGATGGCCATGTGGGAACATTTGTCTAATTCACTTAGAGTTGTATCATTAGCCATGATTGTTTGATCAATATTTACAAAACAGTGGAATTTACTCAGTTGACAGATGTCAGAGTTCTGCTCCTCATTACTGAAAGTAGATTCTTTGTGGGCAACCTGAAACAACATCCACCTCCTTAGAGACTCAAAATGCTAATATGGTATTAATAATGGATTTTTAAATACGTGATACAGCCCTCTACAGCCTTTCAGGAGGCAGCTAAAACCAGGGAAAAGTCTTCCTAAATCCATAATATTAATATGTACCAGAAGTTTTTTACAGAAGTTTTTTACAGCGTTGTGTAAAACCTGGAGGATGCCAAAACTGCTAAATCTAACAGCTAAAAAAAAATAATTACTTGTATTCTCAAGTTATATGTGGATACTGGCAAAGAGAGTTCTTCAGGGAAGGAGATTCTCAGCAATTACATGCATACTGTCAGGAATGTCTATTCTCCCTTGTTAATTGTTCCATATTATCAGTCTTTTATCAGGTTCACTCTGCCTGTGGAACTGAACCCCTGAGAAATGTATTTTAGATCAGTATGAAGAATTTCCTACACGTTCATATGTAAGTAATGCAGAAAATACTTTTCTCTGCATCTTCAGGACTTTCATTCGTTTCATTAAAGCTTTCCTTCATTCCTATAATTTATATTGTCATGTGTTCAGCTTATGTTCTGTGAATCATGACTATAAATCACTTCAAATGGTTTATCCCATCTCAGTTCAGCATTGTCCTATTTTGGGGAGATTTTTTTTTTATCAAGTGGCGAAAACTATGTCTCTTCCTCACTTCTCAAACTACATTAACTTCACTCTTTTTAGCACAGTTTTTGGAAGTTCTTCGTAAGATTTGTCACTGTCAACACTTTGGAATCTGGCTGCTGCAAAGAGGTGTGCACACTGTACATTGAGAGTGAATCAAAATCTCACATCTTGTGAAATTATGGAAAGGAATTTGAAATACTGGCTCCTAAAACTGTCTGTATTCATGGTGGAATCTGAGCTGCAAAAATCGGTACCTAGATCTGGATTTGGATGTGGGAATTCAGAGGAAGGAACTTTGTTCAGTTCTGTTCCAGACAGGAAAGCTGTCTCTGTCTCTCTTGGTAAAAATGGGTGTTGTTCCACTGAAGCCTTTAGAACAGAGTTGATTTTGGGGCAGGATATTTCTGTTTACCAAACAACATAATAGAAGAGAGAGCCCTGTTTAAACAACATGGGTTTATATTTCTGTGAATCCTGACTATTTTCATTGCTTCCATATTTTTTTAACTTTCATGCCTGTGGCTCAGATATCATTGAATTATCCTGGGGATAAAACTGGAGAAGTTTATGGAAAAGATTCATGATTTGCCCTGGCTACCCTATATTTTCAATCTTTATTGATTCTTAGAAATTTTGATGCCTCCTTTCTCTTCTCCCTCCCTGCCCCTTTCTCTTTTAATAATGGATTTTCTTCTAGTAAACTTTTCTGTGTCTTGGCCTGGTGTGAAAAAAAAAGTGCAGTTACATCTTAATGAGAGGCAACACAGGAGTAACTTCCTCCATTTTCTTTTTTCCCCTCGCTTGACTTGCCTTCTGCAGTTAAAATAATATATTTTCCACTCACATAATTTTATGTTCTTCTTAAACCAACATGCATAAATACATAAAATACAAGTAGCTTGGCTGGCCCTCATTGACATTTAAAACCAGAAGCATGACTACATTAGGTAAAATATGTCTTTCCTTTCACTGCATTTTTCGTTTTATTGCTTTTCTCATATTGTAAATATATTTTTTGACATATATACTAATTAATTAACCAAATATTTTGATGCTTTGAGATGCCCAACTGTCAAAAAGGTAGAGTGCATCCATGCCTCCTGTAAGGAGTCAGAGATTTAGGCAAGGTGCAGGTCTGGTCTGGGGGGACCAGATTGTAACCTATTTGAGTCTAAGGTAGAATATATCATGTCATGAGGGTGATTCTCTGATTCTCTTGGGTAAGAAGCCAGTCCCAGCTGAAAATCTAATATTTCATATGCTTTCTCTTAAGTCATGTCTTGGGTTGGTAGGTATGTAAGAATGGAAATGGCTTGTGCAGTCCTATGCTGCAACTCCATTTCTTTAGATTCTTCTCATGAAGAATCAGCTCTAGGATTTCCATTGCCACGTGCTTGAACCTGTGCCTTTGATTAAAACCATCAAATTGGTGCTTTTGAGAAGTGTGGTTTCTTTGATTTCCTTCTGTTCTCTTTGGTCCTGGCTTGGCAGCAGGAAAACAGAGTCAAACACGGTGACAGATTTGACAGCTGACCCATTGCTCTCCAAGAAAATGATACTGTGATGGACCTCCTCTAATAAGAATTCAGGAGGTATTAATGTCACTTTTAATCTAACAAATGTTTGACCTTTATTATGGTCTTACAGAAATGATAGCTGCTCACTCTTCAATTTTAAATGCATGCTGAAAAATGTCTAAATGTGGAAAGCTCACTGATTCAAGGCAAGTTCAAGAAATTGCTTCTGACTTCAGGTGTTTTAATTAATTTATGAATAACAGGATAAGCTGGCTCATGTTGAAGGTGCCAGTCTTAGGATCTAAAAAAAAAAAAACCATAAAGCTACATATAAGGCTTTCCCTTCTTTAGGAAGCTCTGTTTTGTGATTCTGCAGATTTTCATAGGTGTACTTTCATTCCAGATTCTGGGCAGAAAGCCAGAAGTTTAATCCCATTTTATAAGTGATTGGGGCCAAATTCTATTCCCAGAAAATTAAATGAGAGTTCTGTGATGGAGTTCAAAAGAATTGGGAATTGACCTCTATCTAATATCTTTCAGATTAATTTATTAAAACTATTTCACTTTTTCCGCTATTGCCCATGCAAATTGGTGCACTGGGTTTCAGACTCGGGCAAAGGGGAAAAGCAGCTAAATAATGATTGAAATTCCAGTTATGTTTTCTTTATGCTTTATTCATATTGCTCCTAAAAACAACTCAATGCACAATTTCGTGACATTATAGAAAAATGTTGCAGAAAGGACCACATGTGCTGAATAAAAAAAAACCAGCCTGAAAAACATGATGCCCCGATCTCAATAGATCAACACATAAGATTAGATCCAAACAAACCCCAGAGGCCCAGGAGGGAGTTTAAACTCACTTTTCTGTAGAACAGAAAACTACATTCTGCAGTGCAGGATGTTGTAGGAGGAATGTCTAAAGGACGGGGAGAGTTTAATATTAAATAGCAATTTTTATAATACATTGCACGGGTGATTAATCCTCCCCAGTGCAATTCCACCTTGCTTTCCTGGTTAAACTCTCCTCGAGCAAGTTCTTAAGCTTATTAGAACTCGCTGCTTTATTGAGCTTCTGTGATAAAGTGTTTCATGCATTTACCTTTTTGCCTGGAAGCCTCTCTATGGTAACATATAGCTGGTCTATCCCAGCAGCTTTGCCTGTGACACTCCCTTGAAAACCTCATTGATGCTGGTCGTTCATACTTAGCAGGTAGCAGGTATTTAACAAGTTCCAATTGGATGTAAAAGTATGGATTAAATTAATGCACAGTCAATATTGTTAATAATGAATGGTTCCTTTAATGAACAGGCAACGCTCGTTCTTTCCGACTGGGATTTTCAAAGTTGTTTTTGAGGGATTAACATATTAAATTTCAGCCAGTACTTTTAAGATAATGGGGTACCTTCCTTCCCTGTGTACACATCATAAATCCTGCCTGAATTTTGTCCCTTAGCTTTGCTTGCAAGGAAGAAGGATGGGTTTTTCCAAGCTTTTCTTCGTTGTTTTGGAGAATTGCCAACCTTAAGTCAATTAAATGGTATTAGCTGCTTTAGCTGTCTCAGCTTGTCAGTTAAAGAGAAGTAAGAGACCACATGGTTTAGGAAGAAAGCAGAATTTCAATCACAGCATTTTCTAAATAATTCTTTCAGAAAGCCTGTGTCAAGGAATAAAGATTTCAAGCTTCTTTGGGAAAAAGGATGGACTGTGGGACTTGATGGCACTTCCAGGCTTATTTTCCACCATATGTTATTATTATATTTTATAATATTGTATTTCAATTTCTACATAAAATACATTAATGTAAATGCAATCGCTTCCACAGTCAAAACCTGGGGAAAAAGCTGACACTGGAGAGTGAACTGATTTCTGAGACAGATGAAAATGCTGTGGGATGGCACTCTCCATCTCTGTTCTTTGACTACAGAGGAGGATTAGTTAGATGAGAAAAATCCACTTCTAGTGGCCTTGCATCCTTCAAGTACACCAATAACCATCCTCAGTCTTGATGGTAATACTTAAGATGGAAATGTGCCCAATTGTGGGGCTTATGGAAGAAATTCTGGTGTCTAATTCAATTATTTTTTGAAGTTTTTAGAGAGGGAGTTATGACTCAACAGCCACAGAGAAACTAAACAACGTAGATTAGCAGGGTTTTTAAATTGCAATTTATAGGGAAGTTAAGGAGAAAAAAAATTAATTTTTGAGAACTGACCCTTTTCATACCGAGTCTTTTTCCTGGTCTTGACAATATTAGTGTACTAATAGAATATAGTGATGTTATTGTTTTGGTTTCTGTCACTTGGGGCACCAGCTGTGTGTAAAACAGAGATGTTCTACTTCAGGATTATTCCAGGATTCATCTTAATGATTACATTCCTTAAATCAGAATGTGCAGATTTATGACAGTGCCACATATCATTTAATTGAGTTCATACCATCCTTATTTACCATCCTGTGTTAATTTACAGCTCAGCTCTCCACTCCTGCAGTGTTTCTGCAGCCTTCATTCTGAAAGGTTGATTGGGAGGTTTTTTTAGTTTCTCAGCTGTGGGAACATACATATGTTCTGCAAGTTTACATTCAAAGAGGGATTTCTGCTCAAGGATGGGGATTTCTGGTGAAAACCAGAGGCATCTGTGCAAAACTGGTAGAAAGTTGGAGGGTGATGTGGAGAGCCCCTGCTTGAGGAAGCCAGTCTGCATCCGAGACAGCATAACCTTAAACCCTGAGCTCTCATTTCTCAGACTGTCTCCCCTTTCATCTCCACAGTCACAAAAACCTTTGAAAGACCTTGGCTTTGCTGTAATGTGCAAAGCAGAGCTTTTTAAAAACCTTCTTTTCGTGCAAATGGAACCGCACGCCAATTAACTTCGCTCTTGCCAAATAATGAGGCTCTTGCTGAAGGCTGAGGGAGGGTCCTGGTCAGGGATGAGACATTATAATTGGGCCCATGGTGAGGAGCTGGATGCTCAACTTCCAGCATTTGCTCATGTCCCCACTGAAGTTGGTAGTACCACTAATATGACTCTTTAATCACCCTTAATTGCTTTGCTGAATCACATTTTTAGGCTCACAGAATAATTGAAGGTAATAAATTTGACCTATCCCAACCTTGGCAAAAGGTTTCGGGCACTACACTGGAAAATACATTGAGGAATAAAGGGGAGGTGGGGGGAATGAATTTTGAGGAAGTTTTCTGTCTGTTTTGACTAATCTGCCTGTAGCCACAAAAAGGTTCTATTTACACCCTCAAGTAATTCTGTGTGAGTTACAACTGTCACAAAACAGATGTTTCATTTTTGTCACCATTCTGAGGGAGTTTATTAAAGCCAGGCTAAAGAGAATCCTGATAGAGCTGGGTTTTGTGAGGAAAACTCGTCTATCAAGTTGAAATAAGCAGTAAAATGGCAGAGACATAATTTTTTCAAAACCATGTCTCAACAATATCTTCTTCTTTCGAAATGAAATACTTAGATTGCTGCAAAATAAGACCTATTTCAAACTGAACATACATCTGAATTTTTCAAAGCAAAATTCTAGTAACTCAGTAATAAGTATTGAGAGGAATTCTAATGGGTTTGAATTAAATATTTTTGTTATATCCATGTTCTCTAGAAATAGAACTTTATTGTAAATGTGCCCTTTTTTTTTTATTTTTGGAGGGGAGAGCAGTTTCCAGTCAAGGTGCTACTCAAATCTGTAGTGTTTTGCTGTCTCATGACTGTTGGTGGCCATGTATCCATTCATTCTTTGTATACTCTGTTTATAAATTTTGATTTCTGAATCTACTGTGCTGTAACAAAAAGCTCTAAGCTTCCCAGTACAGCTCAATATATATTAAGTCAGTATAAACAGTCTTCAAAATCATATCAGAAGTCAGAACTTATTTGTCTTTCATTCTTTAAATGAGCCTACTCAGACTACTGAATGCCCTCTGCCTTGATAAAGTTTTCTCAGATGAAAAATCTTTGTATTTCCTTAGGAACATTCAGAATGAAGCAGTTAATGTGGCTGATTACAAATTGGGGGTGACACTTCACAGAGGAATTCCTCTGTCCTCCCATTTTCAAGAGCACATCCACAAGAGTGTGTGTGTTCACCTATTTGTCTATATATTGAGATATAGAGAGGGAAAACTTTTTAAAAGGTGCTTACATCAGCAGAAAGCAAATCAGTAAGAACTGAGTTTTGATGCACAGAGTGTGAAACTCAGATTATGTGAAGTGCAGATGAGTTCTTCCAGAGTACTGGCAGCTTTCATCTTCCCACATGAACATGAATGCAGGAGTTCCATTTTCCTGAGCCACGTTGCAGTCTTGTGGAAGCTGATTGACATCTGTCAATCCTGCTCACTACTTGAACAGCAGGGAGGCTGCTTTTCTTCCAGCAGAACACGACAGCTGAGTGCTCTTATCTCACAGGGCCCCATGTCCCACAGAGTCTCAGGGGGGAAGAGATATCAAATGTTCTGGTTGCTTATGCATTCAGTTCTACGAGAGAGAAGGTCACCTAGACCCAGTCAGAGATGGAAAACTCAGTTTGCCTGTTCTCTGAGAGTTTCTTCCCATTAACCACTAGTCTGCAAGATCACAGTGGGGCAACAGTGTGTTCTATCCAGCCATGATGCAAAGAGTCCAAATTAACATCCAGCCACTGAATATGCAGAGCACACACATGAGTAACATCCCATTTTATCTCCTGAATGTCACTGGGAGTCCTGATTGATTGATGCTGTTTCATTGAGACTCCTCTCAGGGTTTTCACTCAAGGAAGCTGCTGTGCAAACATCAAGTGAAAGCAGTTGCAGCCACAGTCAGATGGAGGCCCAAGAGTCCTTCTGGGAATCTGGGTCTCCAAATTCTGCGGGCGTTCAGTTCCTGCAGATGTTCATACAGTGATCCCAACTGAACAATAAATGGATGATGACAGGGAGAGAAAAGGCAGGGGTAATTGTATATTTGTTGTGGAGGGAGATTTGAAACAGATCAGTTGGATCGTGAATGCAAAGCAACAAAAAGAGTCTCTGCTACATTTGCCAGCCACACAAAACACTCTGTGACTTTTGTGTGGATGCCAGTCATCCTTTTAGTCTCGAAATGAGACTGCTTTGTTTAGTCATTCATTGCTTTGCTCAGTGCCTCAGTGCTCAGCAGGAAAAAAAATCTGAATATTTACATGTCAAGCGAGAGGAAATGACCCTTTCAAGTTACATAACTTCAGCACAACTGTGAAGTTCATAAATAACAACGTGAATTGCTTTCTCTTTCGTGCATCTAAAAGACTTGTGTGATTTCAGCACTATTCTGAGATATGAAACTTCTCTGTGAAGTTTAGATTGGTAGCCAGAACTGCCTGTAGAAGAAAACTGGGTATATTAAAGCATGCCAGGGTAGGGCACAGTCAGATGGGTAAATGATATATCTGAACCATAGTGAGCTGCAAGAGCTTGTTCATTTAACCAGCAAAATTGCATTCACACTAGAAAGATTTCACAGCTTTAATTATGTTTTTGGATTAATTAAAGCAGTAAAGCTTTCTAATGTAGATGAGCCCTTGTTCATCTCATTTCTTTGCTTCCAGCACACACAGTCTATCAGATTTGCAGCGGATTTTAGACACCCTTATTTTGTCATTTTGCACACAGCTTAGTGGGCTCCTAATGGCTTCACGTGGTCTCCTGTTAACTTTTGCCTTGCCATTTTCACTCCATGGCTGCACACTCGTTATGGCTCAGCTCACACCACAGCAATTCTTGGAAGCACATTTTCTTAGGCTCTCTGGTTTTCAGGCATGGAGGGGTTTTATTAGCAAATTTGGTACAGTACAATCAGCATTACACTTGGAATGGTCTTATTTATCTTCTGGTTATGGCCCCTGGCTCTCTGGGATGCAAACAGGTGCTCACATACCTCTTCTCCTGGAACAGGATTTGCATTCTGTGCACACCAGCAATTTTACTGAGGTGATGAATATGATAGATGGTCCTGACACGCAGGGCCAGTGGCCCCAGCATGTTCATAATGGCTTTGTTTTTTTCAGTTTGGTTTTTTTCCCCCCTTCTTTTGGCCCAAATATGGGGGTTATGAAAAAGATAACAAGGATCAGATGGTAGATAAGAGATTAGAGTGCAAGATAGAAATGTATACTACACATATGAGGTGGTTCATGATGGCCAACATGTTGTGTATTTGCTCATCCTCAGTGGGTTGATGTTTTTCACACTTGCCATCACACTTAAAGGCCCTGTCCAGTTAGGAGCATGAAAAATAACACTTTTACTGCACCCTGTTGTAACAGTTGAGTAGCATAAAGCCATTTTTCAGGTCATGGTTTAGTACTGAAACAGTCTCTATGCTTGTCCAGTTTCCATAAAAGTTAGATATTGGAGAAGGAATAGCAACCCCAAGAGTTCTAAGTTTATGATTAAGGTCTACAAGTCATAAAACTGGATTAAAATCAGAAAACTTTTAAATGAATAATTTTAAAGATCGTGAAAACTTTTAACTTTCCTTCTTTAAAAATTAAAGTTAATATTGTCACAAAATTCTCTGGAAACTTAATAAATTACAACAGGCTTCATCTTAAATCACAAAAGCTTGAAAAAATATTGAGGCACTAAAAACAGTCTTAAAAAATTTAAAACAGTAGAATCTGTCCTATGAAATAACACCAAAATAAGTTTTTCTGCAATTTAATAGTAGCAAATGAGCTAGTTTGAAATGCAAAATTGTTGCAGAGTCAAACAGAACTCTGCCCTCTGGTATCCTGTGGACAACTTGGCAATGAATTATAAAGTTTATGCATGTCCTGGTTTATGGTACAGTTCCTGAGGCTATACTGGGTCACTGAAGTGTTTAATGTGTGCATATGTTTGTCTGATTTAATAACAATCTGCTGAGAAGTAAATAAGAAGTTGTGGCCCTGGATGGTTATGGACATTCCTGTTAATCACAGGATTAACAATTTGTTGTTTTCAGCTGAGCTGCAGTTGTGAATTGTGTGATTGTCACTCAGTGAAAATGCAAGAGAAAATATTTAAACCATGTATTGATTGTTAAAAACAAACAAACAACACCATGAGAAATAAAAAAAACACTCCCTGGTAAAAAGTATTTGGATTTAAAAAGACAGGGCATTAGTTAGTCATCCATCTATGCCTCACCAGACCCAGGAGAATCATAACAGATTTGCAGGATACAGCAACTTGGCCCTTCTGCCTCCTCAGGGAGCATCCCAGCATTCTCCCTGGGAGAGATGCAATCCCAGAAAGCACTCAGAGGCAAAGCTAATCCTGTGAGCAGGAGGGTGAACCCAAACCACACTCAGGTTTTCCTTATAAATGGTTTCTCTCATGTGGCTGGTGTTGCTGGGAGGAGTTAAAAGTACTAAAATATTGCAATTTCAGACAACAAAAGGGAAGAGTGGCTCCAGCCAGGTCACTTCTACAAGATCTGCAATAGCTGGGTTTTACTTTTTAATAGCAGAGTCCCAATACTGATGACACACAGGATTGAAAGATGGGAAATACCTCTGATTGCAAGAGGGTGGACAGTCTTGTATAAACATTAAATGGATTTTAGATGTAACGAGCACTGTTTTATGGCTTGAGTTCATAAATGCAATGTGACAAAGGGTCAGTCTGGCACATATGGCTCATTTACTGTTAAACTGTAAAAAGAACCTAGTAATAGCTGGGTTTTATAATAACTGAAACCCAATGGATGAGTGGGTACAGAGAATTGACTTCATAATCTGAATGTTGCTTTTGAATGTTATTGAAAACAATTATCATTATTTGACTCACTAGACTCTATTTACATGTTTTGAGTTTTCCCTTTGGGATAGTTCCCTGGTTTGCTATCACACACCACTGACTGGTGGATGTTAGGCTGCAGTTAATAGCTCTGCTTTACATGGCAATATTATTTCAAGTACCTGAATGTAGCAGCAGCAAAACACATCATGAGTTGTGGCTGTGGTCAGATCAATATATTCACACAAAATGAGGAGAAAATTAATGTTGTGCTGTGAATAGCTCTAAGCAGAAAAATGTCTCTTGTAATAAGGAACAGACTTAATAATCTGCAGCAAAAACACACGAGTAAAGAGCATCACGACCCTGTGAGGAACGTAAGGGAGCTTTGCTGTGTTATCAAAATCCCCTGTATCTCTCTAAGGAAAAGCAGGATTTACTCCATGATATGCTCTTCTTAAGGTAATAGAATAGCAGCTATAAACAGATAAACATCTAGGTGTAATAGATTTGTGTAGTCAAATAGAACCAGGTAAGCTACAGAGTCTGGGTTGGAGTCAGCCTTTTTCTCACCATCTCTCTGCCTCCTGGGTGGGAATTCGGGCTGGTGGGGAAAAGCAAGCAGGGAAATGAGTTGCCTGCAGTCGAGGCACTGATGTCTGACTGCAGGGAGCTGCCAAGGGCTGGCAAGGCTCTGAGCTTCTGTGGAAAGGAGAGCTCATGGCCAATACCTTTAAGCACAAGTGGTATTTGTGATTAACGTGCTTGTGTCTCGGGTGGAGGGAATGCAGAAGCTATGAGACAGAGGGACTGATGGGAACAGGAGAGGCTGTTTGTGCTGCAGACTAAGAGGTGACCTGAGTGAAAAGCCCAGGGTGATGGAAGGGACACCACTCAGCTCTCATGCAAAGTGAACTCTTCTTAACTTGCAGGAGGAGGCTCTTGGAATGTGAGACAGCAAAACAAACAACTGTATGGGAAGACTTCCTAGGCTTTGCTGCTTCCCTTAACGGATTCAATCCAAGAAATAGAAGTACCTGAAGTACTCAAGCCTGACAGTAACACTTAAATATCAAAACCAGCATGAACTGAGAGATGAAAAGCTGTGCAGCAGTGCTTGCTGTGAGGGAACAAACTGCTACCAGTGCATTCATTTGTACCTTGTCTT
This sequence comes from Manacus candei, assembly GCF_025592945.1. Lineage (NCBI taxonomy): Eukaryota > Metazoa > Chordata > Aves > Passeriformes > Pipridae > Manacus > Manacus candei. Next base: position 863,593 of record NW_026138151.1, on the reverse strand, counting down.
TCTTTTGCTGACATGTTTGACCATAATGTCTTTTGACATAAACTTACTGTTTGATACAGTTTTCATACAGTTTCATACAACTTTTTTGAGACTGGGAGGAGAATTTCTCTCTCTGCAAACAGATAGAAGGCAGTTTTGGGCTCAGGTGTGGTAACAGGCTGCTGTTTCTGACAGCATCTTTTTGTAAGTGCTTTAGCAAGGACTTAGCAGGGCAGATCTTGGAAGATGTAGTAAGAAACATCATTTGTTTCTTCAATACTGTGATCCCTATAAACCAAGAAAACAATTCTTTTTCTTACTACAACTGTTAGAGCACTCCAAGGTAGGACTCTGCTGCTTTAATTTAGATATCCATAGTACAGACATCTGTAGCTGAGCTGGGCATACAGAGTGCTTTTATAGCCCATGGAGAGAAATAGGGAATGATTTGTCTTATTCTACAGTAAATGTTCAAAGTGCCATATAAGTCATGCTTTAGAAGTGCTTATGTGTCTCTAAGGACTACTAAGGTGTGGTAGATAACCAGCTGAAGCCTTCTGAATTTAGCCATTTACAGGCAGGTGAGGTGAGCCCCTTCCCCTGGTCCTCAGGGAACAGCAGGAGTGTTGCTGGCAGTGTCTGGCCCTGCAGACCCCACCAGAGCCACGTGTGCCAGCTGCTGCCCTCTCAGCACTGCCCTTTCCCACAAGGTTCTCTCCTGCATTTTCTCTTCGAGCTTCCCTGGAGCTGCTGCCCCTCACACACCACGTGGTGCAGCTTTTGGTCTTTCTGACAGAGCCTGTATTGTTTGCTGTCCCTTCAGGGCCCTTGCTTACCTGCTTTAACCCCATGATTTGTGCCCCATAGCCACAGATTATGGGGTTTGGTTGTGCTTGGTGTACTTTCATCTGCCAGGTTTTTAATACATCCAGATGACTGCACGGTATTTACCTCAAGTCCAAACCTAGCAGAAAAGGACATCTTCCTTCTCATGACCCAGCCCTAGGCTGCTCTGCTTTCATCTCAGTCCCAAGGGGTTTCTCAAGTTTATTTATAGAGGAGACAAGTGCTGAGCTTGGTTTTCTGTTTCCTTGCACCACACGGTCATTTACCCTAATGAGAACAGGAGTCCAACTGCTCCACAGCCAAAATGAGGACTTGAGACAGATATTATGGGCCAGATTAAGTTCTAATTGCATTTCATTCTGGATGAAGTACCCCTTCTTCTCTTTTCACTCATACTAGCTCTGTTGCAGTGTGGCTTCAGGGTTTCCTCTGTCCTGTTTTTGTGTTGTGGATTTGTTCCTTGATTGCAATGTGATTTCAATAATATCCGTAATTGCTCAAGTTTCAGTAGCTAACTATGTTAATTGAGGAGCTGGACAGATGGCTCAAGCATCTGATATTAAGCTTATTGTGCTGAAATGATGTAGCCATCAGGATCTGAAGTGTTACCATGGGAATGCTCTTCCAAAGGCTACTGAGTGCTAGAAGCATTACGTGGTGACACTCTGCCAGGGCTGGAGTGACATTAGCTTTTAAGAGATAAAAAGAGGCAATAAAGGGTCAGCTTAAAAAATCCTTGGAGAAATGGTATGATATGTTGGCCTCCTCCAATCAGCTGCTGTGTAGTTAACCAAAGATTCTTTGCACATGCACTCGACTGGGAGCATCAAATAATGTGATAAACCTTTGTTTCTGGAATAAAATAGAACTATCATTTTATAACTTTCATTGTAGACTTCAAATTGAAATAAAAAGACCTTCGGGTCTTTTGAATCCTGTGCTCATCTCACTGGAAAGACTTTTCAGTGACCTTCAGAAAGGGAGGATGGTTTGGCAGTTAAGAGCTGGGAGGTCATTTCAGTAAGATCCACAATTGTTCAGGTTTCTGTAGGTAACTGTGAACTGAGAACTTTGACAGAGGAAGCTTACAGTGTTGAAATTATGTAGACATTGTCCTCAGAGCAGCATTAAACTCCTCCTACTTTGTATGACTTTGGATGAGTCCTTTCACTTCTTCGTAGCAGAAAAATTGAAATTTAAGCCAATACATTTTACCTTATGGTTTGGGTAGGCTGAGGACATGTTACCTACTATGCTGATGGGAGGAATTCCTTACATGCTTACCTTCAACAGCATATCCAGACAAGAGAGTAAATGCAGTCCCCAAGACCCTTCAAGCCCACAACCCCCATACACCTTCCCTCTTCCTCAGGGAGAACAAGGGATTCTTGCACACTGTTGAGTGCCCTGTTCCAGAAAAGGACATCACTAAAGTTTGTTCCCTGCATGCCCTGCCAGCCTTTTCCTTCTGCTTCTCATTTGAAGGACAGTTTCTGGTTACAAAGAGCTGGGTCCCCTTTAATTCCATGCTGTGCAAGCAAAGGGAAGAGGGCAGAGGCACTTTAGGAAAGGCACTTCAAGGCACTGGGATGCCCACTATGGAGAGCTGCAATTATCTGGTCATCCTGATATATCAGAGGAGTTCCACCCACTCTCACAGTTCTCTGCCTTTGAGTTTTTCCCTGTGGGGATTTTCTGTGCTTTCGTGGGCTCTGTTGAAAGCTCTTCAAGACTAAGGGATGTTTTTCTCTTGGTTACAGTGAGCTTTTGAGCCAGTCTGTAACTAATGTCTAAACCACCTCCTTCTCTTCCCCTGGTGTTATTGTGTGCACATGTTGCCATTTAATCTCTCATACAACCCCTTCTGCAGAGGAAAAAAGTGATAAACGTGGACCTAACACTGTAGATCAACTGCAAAACCCACCAATGGCTTCAGTAGAAGAAATTCAGTGGTTTTTTTCCTCTATTTTTATGAGACTTACATGAAATGAAGAGTAGGGCATGTGTTTGCTTTGTTATGTAGAGTAACTCCCCAGTGTGAATATATTTGCCATTTATCATCTGTTCATATACATAATGCAGATGTGTAGCTGAGTTTTCTAGTGCCTAAAAAGTTTTTCCTTTTTTTTCTTTTTAACCTTTCAGCTGAAAAGATGTATAAATATAAATCCCATCTGCAGATGCAACATTCTAAGTGCTGCATATTCCCAAACCCCTCCAGCAGCTGGGCTTTATATTCCAGGTCATGTAAAATTATTTTTCTTTTCTTGAATTCCTCTGAATTTCTAGGTATGATGCCCTATGGGAAATTTCAGCCAGCCCATGAGAAATGGACATGACACAACATCATTTCCAAATATTTGGGGGGGGGGGGGGTTTGCCAGAAATTTCAAAGCTGCTGTCTTTCTGAAAAAATTACCCTCTGTTGAAAGGCTGGATTGAATGGAATGAGGTGCACTCTTGATGCCTTCATTTCTGGCAGAGCTTTTAAAAACAAAAAACAGGGCTGTTCATGAAGGTCACTCACAAATAGACCCCTGTCTGTTTAACAGCCACACATTGTCAGTAAAAACACAAGTTACAGGAAGGGAAAAAGAGAAAAACCCCCCAGTTTGACTATTCCATTTTCTCCTAAAGTGTGATTTTATTGTAATGCTTTATCTCATATTTGGTACTTTTCCATCACTGGGCACTTTTTTAGAATCTGTACAGTTGTTTTTGGAATTTAGAGTGTATCTGAGATCTCTAGAAAATCTCTCTCTAGAGTATAACCTTCACAGTAATTGCCTGGTCATAGGAAAAGCCATGAAGAGGAAAAGGTCTGTCTGTCTGCCTGGGGCCTTACCACGCATCTCTCACCGAGCCAGCACAATCTGTGTTTTTGTGCTTCCAAAGAAACGTGGGACTGAGTGTCTGTAGGCAAGAGATGGCCAGCTGGGCTTGCCATTTTTATTCTTTCTAAAGTAGCAGTGCCTTCGTGGGACTTGTAGCTGGAAGGAAATTTTAAAACTGTAAAATGAATCACACTTAGGCGGAAAAGGAATATACGACAGCGCTGCTCGAGACAGGGGCTGGAACAGATGAACTTCATTTTCACAGTGAAAAAAGTCCTTTGGTGGCTAAATGCATCTGTGAGTCAGGGTTATAGACAAATCCTAGCCCTGCTGAAACAAGATGGGAGTGATTTCTGACTGGGAAACATGAGCTGAGGGCAGGACGTGGTGTTGTTTTCAGAGCGATTTTGTTCTGCTTATAAAGCGCTGCCCCCAGTTTTGAACCATGAAAATCAGCAGCAAAACTACTCCTGCTGAAATGAACCCAGAGCTGATCGCTGGTTCTAGGCCGTTCAGAGCAACATTTTCTTTTGTTCCTTTGCTTTGAGAGCGTTGTGTGTTGCTGATGTGAATTCCTGACTTTCCAAAAGCCTCCTTGGCTGCCGTACACACGGACGAGAGGGCCAGAAGTGCCCAAAGCTTCAGATCTTATGCCTTGTCTGAAGAGCAGTTTCAATCAAAAAGTAATTATACACAAATGGCAAGCATTTATTCCACAGAACAGATCCTTGGTGAACTTTGAAGTGCATCTCCTTATTTTGCCTAACAGGCAGAATGTGTGGGGTTTTTTTCCCCTCTGCTGTTATCAGAAAAGAACTAATATAAGAAATGTGCCTTCTGTGCTGCCCATCTTTATCAGAACTATTGGTGATGTTTCCAATATATAGAATATTCTTAGGTAAAAAGTAGACAGCTGGTTTTTGGATATTCCAGGGCACTCTTGCAAAAAGGGTTGTCTTTCTTCACAATGTTGTGGGTTAAATATTGTTTCCCTCAGTATCTCTTCCAACCTTCTAAATAGAAGAAATTTAAGAAATATTCTAAGTTTCTTAAAATCTCTTTTCTAGCCAATAGATGTTGCATACATGGATGGGGATGGAGGTATGGAAATGGGTCAGGTGCTGACTTCACCACCTCAGTGAGACCCCTCACTCATCAGGCAGAATGTTAAAACCAGCAGCACAGGTCAGTCCTGCCAGCAAAGACAGAAGTGGACAGACAATAGGAAAACTGGGAGCTGCCTCACTGAATCCCAGGGCTTGGAAAACTGTTCCTGGCATAACACAAGTTTTGTGTCATGTTTTGCTCAAGGCTGTAGGTAAGGGTAAAGTGCTGTCCCAAATTTCATGATAAAATCACACAGTGGTCTTTGCTGAAGCATAGAAAGACTGTTCAACTGTCTCTGCAAGTTGCCCAGTGAAAATGCTGTGCCAGAGTGCAGAAAGCCAAGTTTTTTGGTTTTCTCAATATTACAGTGTTGGAACTGATAATGCAGCTGGATCATTAACTTCAACAATGTCAGCATGTTCTCACCATTGCATTTGCATTAATTAGTCTACATATTATTTAACAGCACACTTCTCTTAGATGAATTCACTAATGTACTTTTTGGCTCCCACTATACAGAATGCCTCTGCTTCAAAAGTAAGCTATTAAATGCTAGAAAAGGTAGGAAGAGTTGTGGAAAAACACACCAGTGTGTTCACATTTGAAGAGAATCACACAAAGACACTGAATGATAACTTTCCTGAAGGAATCTCTTGCTGCTTGCTGTGCAAAAGTCTTTGTTTCTACCTCATGTGCAGGCAGGAAAGAAAACAAAAACTAGAATATCAAATCCAGAGGAGGAGTGAACGTTCATGGACCTGAAAAGTGAGATGAATTAATGGTTGCAGGCAGATTGTTTTAGCATAAATTAGGACACAGTCCAGGAAAGGAACAAGAAAATATGCTGAGTATAGATCCTTACAGCTGCTCCCTGTGTAGTAAGGACTCAGCTTGAACTGCATCCTGTTGGGATAAAAATGCAGTATCTGTGGGGATTTTATTCTAAATCTTTTTTCATAGATGTCAGAGTTGAGAGGAGCCTCTAAACTTTGTCAGGAGTTACAAATGTGAAATAGGATACTTTAGTTTTTGCCTCATTTCCATGCTGTCTTCTGCTGCTGAACTCAGCCTGGCATGTTAATCAACCAATTGACATGTAATCAATCAGAAAACCAAATAATCCGGGGACTTTCCAAGGAGAATGTTGGCTTTGAGTTTTGGGGTTCCCTTTTCTTCTTCTCTTCCCCCTGGCTTTTTTTGGAAGGGAACATAGAACTCCTGTGTTGTACGTTGTGTGGTATAAATTGAACTGTAGAAAGGCAGAATAGACTAAAAATGTAGGCAAGTCCAAGGCAAAGAAATCTGAGAGCCTCCACATCAGACTTGTTAAATTGCTTCTTAATGAAGTAATTGTTTGTTGGTGGAGGAATGTTTCTGTTTGTCAGATCTCTGTGTAGATAAGGGGCATTAACATGGGGGGGAACTAACCTGTGCTGGTGGCTGATGTACAGTTTGACCAAATACAGGATGGAATAAAAAGGTTACATCTTTACATCATCAGAGCTCTCTTTTAAATATAAATCTAAAAGCTTACTCTTTTAATACCCTTCTGAACTTGTAGCTGCCTATACTGGATGAGACAGTGAAAGCCACACTTAAATATAAGAGCCCAGATTTAATGTGTGTTACTGACAATGAGGTCAGGCAGATTTGACTGAATTCCATTTAGAGCTGAACATGAAACCCCCTGAAGTCATTTTTATGATGTCATTCAACAAGTTGGAATTGTGCTTTAGATAAAAGGACTGCCAGGACATCTTCTCTGTATGTGTTTAGAAATCAGAGCTGCAAATAAATTTTGCTTTTGAATACAAGAGGCATGTACAAATTGATCCTATTCTTTGCCAGGGGCCAGAAGTTCACTCATGAGTGGATATCCATCAAATATGGTCACATTAGGTAATAAAAGAGTGAAGGAAGCAAGAACTTAAGGCTTCCCCTACCCATGGAATAGAATGATTATTCAATAAGAATCAAATTAAAACTGTTGTATTGATTCAGTTGGTCTTGTAGAATGGAATCTTTTGATATTGATATTTTTTAACTGTAGTTATATCAACAAATGCAGGCTGAGGGCTCGGTGGGTTGCACAGTGAAAATGTTCACTGCACACCCATGGTGTCAACCACCAACCATTACTGAACATCAGTAAGTGCTTCAGACATTGCACATGTGCCATAAGTCTTGATAATGCTTTGGGAAAAAAAAATATTCCTGTCTTGTAGCACTGATGAGAAACTCCTTTGTCTTTGATTTCATTTAAGGCTTGAGAGATGCAGGGATGATGATGATTTCCTAACCCAAATTACTCTCTTCTTGGTCTTGGGTCATAATACACTTCCCTAAGACAAAAAGTGCAGAATCTTGTCTACTACTCATGGTACCAGGTGCAAAATTAATTGTCTCATTAACCTTGATCAGCTTGTTGTAGCTGTGAAGTTCTCGTGCTCTGAAGATTACAGCCCCTTTAGCCTGCAGTCATAAATAAGCACCTACCACCCACTGCTGCAGGGCAAACTTTCCTTTACTAGCACAGAAAATGCATTTAGAGGAAGGTTTTGTAGACTATTTGAAGAACAGAATGCCTGCAACCTTCTGGACATGCAGGTGCTTTTGAAGAGGTAATTCCCCTGTTTCCCAATATCTGCACACTATAAACTAGAATTTGCTTTAATTAACCTGGTGCTGTTATTGTCAGAGTGTGATACTTCTTCTTAGCGTTATCTCACTAGAGTATATGCAGAAAACTGCTTTCTATAATTATTATTATTATGTTACCAACATATTTGAGAAATGTTTTGAATCATTCATGCCACTCTCAGCATGAGAATATTCTCACTTTATAAATATTCTCTGAGTTCAGCTTTCAGCTCCCATTAGTAACATGTTCTGTAATACACCTTTTTCTTCGTTGACATGTCTGCAATTTTGTTCTCCTTGGCAAGGAAAATGCAAATATTGACATCAAAATATTCTGCAGTATGTGAAATGAGAACAGATGAGATTTTCGTGCAACCTTGGCTTATGATATTTTTTGTAAGTGATAGTTAAAGAGATGATACAGAGATACATTTGTATGTTAGCTAAAGAATAGAATTATACTTATGTAGACATATCTTTGCCACCTCTACCCCACCTAGTCTGGGGACTGATAAAAACTCTGCAAGCCACCCTGTCCAAAATTCCCCCAAAATTCTCAGACTTGTAGCCTGCAACGAGATCTTGTGCTTGGTGCTGTGTGGGCTCACAATAATTCATTTTGTTAGCTTTGGCTCACCTACACAAACAACTGCAGGCTGATGGCTGTGTGAGATGTGGATATTTATCCAATTGGGATTGGTTGCCTGTTTGGTTTCTGTTGTGATGCCCAGAAATGCAGTGGTGAGGGGTTGGGTGCATTGCTTGATGGCTGCCATTTATCTCAGGGATCTTTATATTACATTTATACCAAACAGAGCTGGGATTGTAGGGATGAACAGGCCCTACAGGAACTCCCCCAAAATGAGGTACACCACTCCAGCACCTTCTCAGTGTTTGGTGGGTGTAGCAGAGGGATGAGAGGAAACTGGGAGAAGGAAAGATTTGAGTCACAGAGCAACTCCCAGGGAGCTGGGTGAAGCAACTCTAGGACAGAAAGCTTCTCAGGCTGAGTCAATATTTGAGAGGTGCAATAAATACTCTCAAAGATTTTTTTTTTCTTTTTTTTTTTTGTTCCCCTTCTCTTCCTTAGGCTGTGTCTTTCATGCTTCAGCTCTTGAGCTGCACAGCACAGAATGTGGTGTGTGGGAGGCAGAGACTCCATGATTGAGCTGCAGTTTTAAGTTATGTATTGCCCATAAATGGTTATTTTCTGGGGCTTACCATCTTCATTAAGAATCACTTTGAGCTGAACATTCCTATTAATCAGCTTGAAGCTGACTGTTTATGCCTCTAAAAAAAAAAAATCCATTTTACTCTTTCTGAGTTTTTAAGTTTGTATTGAACCCTTTCAAAAGGAAACCCCTTTCAAATCTTTAAAAGAAGAAACCACAAACAGCATGTTTGACTTCGACAGAATTCTTCTTTCTTTGAACTATTCAGGATCAAATCATGAGTGGTACTGTGGGAATCAATAACTTCATAAAACTACCCAAATCCAGAGTTAGCTGAGATTGCCATAAAACCACTCATTATGTAACACTGGCCATAAAATGGCAATTATACTATTTCATTCTGAGTTTTAATTATGTAATTGCAATGAGTGTGTTGACTGAATTCTTAGAATGTGTAATGGTTTTAAAGAAAATATTATGATATTTTAGCTCATGTTCTTCAGTAGTACTTTTGAATGACACCAGAATTCACATGCTTCCCCTCTCCTGCCCTGTATGTTTTATTTTTCATCAATGGGGGAGGTTTTTCAAGTGAAAACACAGTGCACATTGGATCCAGCTTTCACATGTGGATCCTCCTGCAAGTGCTTATTTCCACCTTTCTGTTTTAAAAGGAGTCTGGTGCTCTGGAACACAGGCAGATCATGCAGAATAAGTACATTAAAACTTAACATATAAAAGAGACAAATTCCTGATAAAGGGGAAATTTTAAGGCACTGAACAGAGTGTTGATATGGCCTCCTTTGACATATCATTGCAATTCTATTCATGCTCAAGAAAGATGAGCTAAAGTCAGAAAAGGAGCAAAAGAAGATTACTAATATAATTAGGAGAATGGAAAATTGATCACACAGGAGGAAAGTAGGGGCTGTCTCATTCTTGTAGAACAAAATCTGAGTAGGAGCATCATTGCTATACAGAAATAAAAATGGAGGGAGAGAGGAGGATAATGGTGATCCAAGAATAGATGGATATAGAGGAGGTTTTGTACTTTCAGCCTGGCAGTGCAGAGCCAGGTTCCCATCCCCAGAGCACTGAGGTGTGGGAGCAGCTGCTCCTTCACAAGAAGAGAGGCCAGATTTTCTTCAGGTGAACCTCAGCACCCTGATGGAGAGGACTCATGGCTGTGGTGCTTGAGACAAGAGAATTTGGCCTTTTGAAGCTGTGACAGGGTAAGGGGGCATTTCTGTCATCACACGCACTGCTCATTTACACCCTTTTTAAACCATTTTAATTCTTTAGTTAAGATTCTGTATCATCTAATTCAGTCCAATTTCTTTCAGTCAGATTTCACTGGACTATGCAAGACCCCTTTAAGGACCCTGTGAATACTGGGTCTTTTCTGGGTGGTCCTACTAGGGAATAAGGTTTTCAGCTCAAATAAGTTTGCTAAAATAAACTTTACTCTGTTTTCTTTTTGTTGGAAAATAAGATAGGTGATCTGGAATTACTTTGAGTGCTGTACCACAAATAGTTTGCATTCATCAGAGTATGTGTAACTAAAGACTAGCACAGAATTCCATTCCTTTGAGATCAATGCTGAGGTCTTGGCTGCATCAGGGGCAAATTTCGTGCTTAATATAACTAATGCATCTTCTGAATCAGATGATATTAATAAGCTGAATATCTTTGGGACAGGAGCTGTCACTTGGTATATTATTGAACAATGCCTGTCATGCTGGGGTTGTAACTTGATTGAAATTGAGATCTGAATGTAAAATTTTAATCAGAAAAGCTTGGTGGTTTTTCTTCCCTCACAATTTATACCGTTGTTCAATACATTTTTCTCTAGCATTTTAGCCTTTTTCATTTGGCAAATATTGATGGCTTTTCCAGAGCTTTAATGGAAGTAAAATTGTCATGAAAAAACCCAATAATTGCATGCATTTCTGTAACAGTTACAAACCAGAATACTTTGTTCCAGCCTTTTTAAAATCTTCTACGCTGAGTCAATCATGGCTTCTCTGAATTGTAGTAACATGCAAAAGTACTTGACTATTACCTGTCCTATTAAGAAGATTTAGCTGGAACTGTTAATTGTATAAGCAAACATTGCACATAGGCATCACTAGGAAAACTTACAGGACTGATATTAACAGTTCTGAGCTGTGCTAAAAATTATAATATCTAACTCCGAAGTATCCTTGATGCAGTAATTCTTATTCAGACAGAACTCAGAAGAATGAGCAGAAGACTTTTTTTCTTTTCTTTTTTTTTGTCCTCATGTTCTGTGATCAAGTCCAAAATTTGTAATGGTATTATCATACAAGTCCAGTGTAAGCAATACCAGCCCTGTATAGAAATGTATCAAATTAATTTTGATCCAGCACCAATTTTATTTTTTTTTGTAGTGAGAAAGCATAAACAAGATGAAGGGGAGGTAAAAATAAAAGGAAAGGCCAAGGTAGCCAAGCTCATACTCAATGTCCCAGCCCATCTATCTGTCTCTGAGTTCATTACACACACATAGAATCAGCTGGGTTGGAAGGGACCTCCGAGATCAAGTCCAACCCTTGATCCAACCCCGCTGTGGTTCCCAGCCCATGGCACTGATGCCACATCCAGTCTCTTCTTAAAAACCTCCAGGGATGGAGAATCCACCCCCTCCCTGGGCAGCCCATTCCAATGGCTGAGCACCCTCTCTGGAAAGAAATTCTTCCTAATATCCAACCTAACCCTCCCCTGGCACAGCTCAAGACCCAGCCCTCTTGTCTTGCTGATCTTTGCCTGGGAAAAGAGACCACCCCCCCCCCCCGGCTCCCCCTTCCTGTCAGGGAGTTGCAGAGAGTGAGGAGGTCTCCCCTGAGCCTCCTCTTCTCCAGGCTGAACAGCCCCAGCTCCCTCAGCCTCTCCTCACAGCACTTGTGCTCCAGTCCCTTCCCCAGCCGTGTTGCTATTCTCTGGACCTGCTCCAGCCCCTCAATGTCCTTCCTGAGCTGAGGGCCCAGAACTGGACACAGCACTCCAGGGGTGGCCTCACCAGTGCTGAGTCCAGGGGAAGAATCACTTCCTTGGACCTGTTGGCCACACTGTTCCTGATCCAGGCCAGGATCCATTGGCCTTCTTGTCCCCCTGGGCACACTCTGGCTCATGTTCAGCTTCCTGTCAGTCCAAACTCCCAGCTCCCTCCCTGCCTGGCTGCTCTCCAGCACACAGGTATCTCTCACTGCAGGAAGAGTCAACTAAAGCAGTTTTTAAAGCAGCTGCAAACGGAGGAAGGCAGCAGTGCCCAGCACCACCTCTGGCAGCTTCGGGCTCCCCTGACCTCGTGCCGAGCCAAGCCGGGAGTTCCCAAGCAAGAGCTGCCGAGTCTCTGCTTCACTTCAGGCACTCACAGTTTCCCTTGGAGGAACAACTTCCCTGAGCAAAGCAGGGAGAGAGAGGAGGGCACTCCCAGGGAATGACTGATCATGCTGTCACACGCCCGGCAGTGCCGGGGGAATGCACAGAACTCGTTAGCCTGTCTGGAGTTGTGCTGCTCCTCTGGAGCTGAGCTGCTCCTGCCTGGCGCTGCCTCTGCTCTCCTGCATCGTGATGGGTTTTGGAGGCTTTTGTCTCACCCTTTTGACAGCACATATGCAGAGGCATTACATTATTCATTCTCTGTGCGTGATATACCTCTTGTGGTTTGAATATTTGTAATTAGAGCAGCTCCCGGGCCCAGGAAGAGGCAGTTTGTACGTGGGGGTTTTCAGTGGTTCGTTGTATTGTAGCCACGTACCATCTTCATGGAAGAAGAGAGTGCTTTTATGCATGAGAACGTTCCAAGTCCATAAAATATTAACTTTACTATGAAAGATAGTGCTATTATCTTATATCTATATGTGAATATGTAAATCTGTACCAGATATACATATTCACAAAACTGAAATTTTCCTAAAAGATGTCCAATGGAAGAAGCTGCTCAGACAGACAGTCCAACTGGTTCCTGTAATCCTGACCATAAAGACCTGTCTGGTTTCACTGGAAGCTTGCTCTCACAGGATCACTGCTCATCCTAAGTTTCTACAACTGTGGGGTAATCAATGACACCTACCAATGCCAGGGAAAACCCTCAAGGAATTAGTGTAATACAGCAGTGATTATAACAGAGGTGACAAACCTGTTACAAAGTAAACCATGACATCTTATTTTTCCAGGTCTGATGACTAATAAGGAATCTATCTCTTCATATTCCAGATTTTCTCTTACCTCTTGTCTGTATATGATTTTCTTTTCTGCTGATTGATTTGTGTACTTTTGGCCATGTTGGAATGACGAGACAGTGACATCTGGTGTCCAGTTCTGTGTATGCATTTTATATTTTGCTACCTCACCATGAAAGTTACCCCAAATTCTGGTAATAACTGTAAGAAAACCATTATATAAACAGATCGATTATTTTCAGTGAGAAAGACCTCAGCAGGTGCCATGAAGTGCATATGTGAACATCACAATTTTAACCTAATCTACTGGAGAACTAAGTATTAAGTGGCTGCTTCTCCACATTGTCTGCCCATTGCCACCAAGCTGTCCCCAGCCAGGTCCCGCAGTGCCCCCATGGGTAGGGACTTGTGTCCCATCTGCTGGGGGCTTGGCCTGAGCTGTTGACTGGCCAGACATGTAGAGGGCTGTCTGTTATTTTTAGCTGTGGAGGAAGCAATCTTTGAAACAGATTGCTGACTTCTCTCTGTACCCCTTCACAAAAACAAAGCAACCCCCCCCCAACTCCTCAACCTAATCTGCCGTCACAGCTTTGGTGTTTTTTTCCTAAGTGGGCTGCCAGCAGGGCTCCTGCTAATAGTGTGATGCCTCAGCAGGCTGCACTTTCTGGACCTCTTAATTTCATAAACAGAAACATCAGTGCCTCTCCTCCCTTCAGGCTGGGAAGGGGATGTTTATACTGTCTCTATCAGCACAGTGCTGTGGCTGCTAAAGCTTTTTCTCTGCTCCATCACACCACTGCTTCAGCTCTCCAATGTTCCTGGGGTTGTTCTGATGATATTGGAGAATAGATTGAATTTACCCAGAGATTCATGAATAAGAAAGAAATCAAGAGCAATAAAGTACAGAGCTGCCTCTTTAATCAAATGGGTTTCCTGCATTGTCCTGTAAGGAGCTGAGGATAAATGGCACTGTGTTGGTTCATTATCCTCCTTGGCACTGCCACCAGTGCTGCGAGTCAGGATAAACAAGGTTGTTGTTCTGGGAAGCAATTTGACCAAATGCTTCATTATCCCCCCCACACCATTTTCCTGGCTCCTCTGCATGGCTGGATATCTCAGTGAGACCTGTGGCACCCACTGTGGGGAGAAGCTGTGATGCTCCATCCCCTCCTGCTCCCGTTTGAGGCCTTTTCTCTCAGGTGACAGAAGTGGCTCCGTGGCCTCAGTCACCAAGCTTGGCTCAGTGTGTGCACATTTGGGGTTAAACCCTACAAGTCCTGCTCTAAAAGGGATTTTGGGCAGAGCCCTCACACAGCCACAGCCCTCAGGCTCCTGCTTGAGCCTCCAGAGGTTTCTGCTCAGGGCAGCACTGTGGCCCTGGGGACCCACTGGAATGCTGGCAGGATGGATCCCAGACTCCTCCAGTCCAGGGCTACCTGTTTAGCACACACACAACTAAACCATCTTCTTCTTGGTCTGCTCTCAGAGCCCAGCCAGGCTGGTAGCAAAGGTCACAATCTTTTCCTTCCTTCCTTCCTTCCTTCCTTCCCTCCTCTGTCATTCCATCATCTCATCTAGAAATAAATTTAAATTATCATAAATTACTTCTCAGTGCCATTAGTATCTCCACTGGGGTGGATAAAGTGCTACAAAATTTACAAGACTAATTTCTTTACATATTGGTTCTTTCTGTGTTCCCAGCTCCTGCAGGGTTTTGTAGATATGAAAATTATGGTTGATCGGTTTTGGAAGTAAGTTTTAATTATTAATATTGTAATAAAACTATTATGGTGATTTTTGGAGTTGTTAAAGATATTTTCAGTTGTTGTCATTTTCCTAACTGTACCACTGGGTAGAAATAAGAATGGTGATTGCAGTCCCCTGACCTAGTGAGAGTAACCTGACAAATAGTAATGTTCCAAAGCTTTTTTTCAATCTTTCTTTTTTTCCCCCCCATCATCTGAGCAAAGATGGATTTTTCTATAATATAATTATAAAAGATTCATAAACAATAACGTTTTCCTTATTGTAAGTGGTACATTTTAAATTACATTTAAAGCATCTGAAAGTAATTTATCCCAGAACTGCATGGTGTCACTTGAGAAAAGAAAATCAAAATTGCTTTTGAATTTGCTGTGACTTCAGTAGTACTTGTAATGGCAGCTCAAGCTGCTGCTCAGAAAAACAGAGTCCCTGAGCATCTTGAGGTATGAGGTGTATATATGTAATTTCCTCAGCTTTAAAGCTTCACTGCCTCATTCAGGTGTCTCTGGTTCCCCTGACCTTGTGAATATTTTAATGTTGTGCTTTCCAGAAATGACTATTGCAGCTGCAATTGAACATTTTAATTTGAGTGCTGTTTTGCAGTGGGTAATGCTATAAAGCCAAATTAGACAAATTACAATGTATGTTCATAGAAATTAATTGTTCCTAATGATTTCCTGCCCAAATATATATTCCTTTCTATGAATGAAATGAAAAGACGGTCCTTTACTCTGGCAAAATGTCCATATGTTTGTGCAGATCTTAATTTGCAGTCTCATTATAGTTCTGAATTATACTAAAATGTATAACTATTATACTTTTGTGGACTTTTTTTTCTTCTTGACTCTTTTGCTCTCCCTGCTGCCCACGGGTGGTTTGAAATTACAGCTGGTTTACTGTTCTGTTCAAGTTTGCTTTGATACTGTAGAAAATGATCTGTTTTTTTGATTATGGCCGTGAGAAATCTGTTGGCTGTCTTCAGTAGAATAAATAGTTTTTATCCTTAAATCTCCACTTTGCATAACATTTGTATCCACAACTCCAGGCAGATGTTACATTTCAGCTCATGAAGTGCTGCAGGTTCTGGGCAGCTAGGGAACTCAAGTAGAAAATATTTCTTCTGCATCAGGACACAATAAAATATTATGAGTATGGATCTGTTAAAATATAGATCCTGTTGTTTATGTGGTGATATTTCTCTGGCAATATAAGGCATTCACTCCACATTCTGATAATCACTGAAATCACCAGCCTGCATCACTTCTTCAGGGTTCATTTGTTAAAATAAATATATTTTTTTGTGCTTTGTTGTTTTTTTGTTTGGTTGGTTTGGTTTATGTTGGGTTTTATTTTTTTAATCTAATGAATATTCTTTATGCTACATGTATGACATTAAAAAGCCCAGTCTTGTTCAGATAGTCCTTTATTAGATCTTGTGCTATATTAATGTGAGACCAAATCACTAAGTATGGAATATCCCAGAAAATAAAGACCTGAAAAGGCAAAGCAGTAACAGCAATAAACTTTTTGTCTTTCAGGAGTACAGAGACCTTGAGAGCAGAGCGTGAGCTTCCCCACCAGGAGGGAACACAACCCCTTGGATGGCTCAGCCTCACACACAGCCCTGGGGAAATGTGAAGGGGAGGACTCAGCAAAAGCAAAGGGTTCACTAATGTGAAATCCCAGCAAGAGGAAACACATGCCCTTGAAAAAGAGGTGGAGGAGGTGCTGCAGTGGTAACTGGTGCAGAGAAACAACAGGATCCACTCTGATTTCACACTGGGAAAGATGCTGATCTCATGCACTTTGGGGAGTGCTGGTAAGTCCTGAAAAATTTGCTGTGATGGCAGAATGATGACTCTGCAAAGTGTTTGATTGTCACAGGTAACATCAACCCTAATGACAGAGCAACCTGGTTTAACCCAGTTTAACCCTTCCATCATCTGACAACCTCCTTCCACCCTCGTCATCTGGCACGGAGAGCTGGAGGTGTGTTACCAAGGGGTATAACAGTTACAACTGATCTGTTTTTCAGAAGTTAACAGAAATGTGATGGCATAAAAAAATGAAGCTTTTAAGTGTTTCCCAGTCTACCCTATTTCTATCTCTCTCAGTTCTCACCTGTACCAGGGGATATGGCAAGTCCTGCAATCAGTAGGCACTGTAAAGATAAAATGGCCAAGTGAAGATGGCAACGAAGGACAGGTGGTGAAACCCAGCAAGAAACATCTACATAGTTGTAAACAAAGGCAGTACATTTTAATGGTGTTATGGGAATGATCACCAATCATTTTGAGAAGAGTTAAGTGTGATTAGCAAAGGAAAAAAAAAAAGACAGCTTTTGTTTATGCCTTAGCTCAGCAAAACTTTTGCAGGGTAACTTAAGTGTGGCAGGGTAGGTTTGCATTCAAATCTTAAAGAAAATCTCACCTCTTGAGATTGTCTTGAATGGTACTTCAAACCTGGATTAATGGAGAGAGAGGCTACCACAAGTCTCATTTCCACTGGAATTCCACAGCAGCCTGTCCAGTCTCTCAGGAGGAGGCAAAATTAATCACTCAGGTCCAGACAGTGACTTGTGACTTCCCCATTAGGAGGAGAAAACTACTCTTCCTAAAGCTGACTGGGGAAAAAATATTGCCTGAGGCACGTTGCTCTTTTTCATGAGGCATAACAGTATGTAAGTTGGAAGAATAAAGAATAAATGGAGGAAGCAGAGAGGAAATGTTGACTTAGGTGTCATTGCAAGTCACCAACACATGACTTTCCAGGGCGAGACCTTCGTGCTGGCCATGGCAACACTTCATAATCCCGTGTTTGCACAAGGACTCTGCTTGTCATAAGATCATTTATCTGTTCATAGCACAGCCTCAAACTGCTGTACAAAGAGGTAGACAAAAAATATTTGATATTGTTTGAAATCACCTGCCTCACCTCCTGCCTCACAAGAGTGGGATGGCTCTTGGAGACAGAACATGTTGACAGTGTCAGCCCAAGGCATAAATTTTCTCAGAGGAGAAAATCCTATCTTGAGCCCCAAGCTACCTCTTTTTCTGTAAACCTATAAGATACATAAGTTTATATGATTTCAGTGTAAAGTTTTCCATTTTTTGAATCACAGAAGCCAGACTGAGCTCTGAATGCTTTTAAACATGTTGGTGACTCTTTCCTTTCTCCTCGGCTGTGTCCACCCAGACTTATTCCTAATTAATGTGCCTTTTTTTTTTGGGAGGGGGGCATTTGGTGTTTGCCCCAAAGGGCTGAAAACAAGTATTGCAAATGGAAAGAGCTGGTAATTTTTGTGACTGGTGCTGATTTGAGAGGCTGTCAGAGGAGGCAGAGCCTGACTGTGCAGAACCTGCTGCCTGGGGATTACCAATGCTGCAGCATTTCCTGCTCTGTCCCTCACTGCTCCCTGGGGAGGGGCTGCTTTCCTTTCTGTTGTTCAAAAATTCGTGTTATTGCTAGCCAAATGGATGGTCTGGAAATGTTAAATGGGCAGTAATTTAAAACCAGCAGAATGCAATAAGTTTGGGGCTAAAAGAATTTTAAAAATAAGTGGCATCAGCTAAATTTGGAAAGCAGAGAAAAACTAATTAATAGAAGTGTATTTGAAGGAACATACAAAATGAGGCATGAAAACTTATATAACAAGTTCTCTTTTGGCAAGAAATAAAGCACAAAATATGGAAAGAGTGATGGAAGTGGATAATAATGGTTTGAATGTTTTAAACAGGTTAGGGTTTGGAATATTTTCCACTTGAAGTGAATGCAGACTTCATGTGTTGTTATTCAAAGGCTTGGAAGTCTTTTTTCTTTAACCAGGAAAGGCAGTAATAGATGTAGGTCAACCTGCTGGATAGTTGACAAAATATAATACAGAGGGACAGGAAAATATCTTTTCTTTTTTTCTCTCTCTTTCTGCAGTGCTACACAGGTGCTGTTTGGAGGTGTTGACAGTTTTTTCCCTTCCAATTTTAATTCCACCCAGAAAACACCATTCCTCTAGTTCCATTACCAGTGGACTAGTCCAAGAAGATATACAGATTTATGGAATTATAACAGACCTCATTTTTCTTGCTCAAACTAACACTTATCAGCAATTTTGATGATGTGTTGGAATCTGCCTAGATACTAAAGGCTCTTCCCAGTTAAATAAGTGTTGAAACTAAGTTGAGGCATTTGCTATTGCAAAAATCACTTTATTAAACTCTTTCATAACTATTCCATTCCAGCACAAATTCACTTGACTTTACTATAGAAAACTGTCTTCCTTAACAATTGTAAGTCATTGATGGCATATAATTTACCCTCCCAAAATCAATCCAGAAAGACAATGCTTAGGCTTCTATTATTCTCCTAGAGGGATGTTCATAAGCACAGGAGGACAGTGCAACCTGATAGTGAGGATTGCAGGTTTCCACCTCCTGGTTCTGTCAAAACTATCATAATGATGTAAAATGTTGACCAGGAGAGATCTAATGGGTGATTAGATTTTGGCATCCAGGTGCTCTATCAAACTCTGTGTGGTCAGCAGGTCGAGGCAGGTAATTCTCCCCCTCTTCTCTGCCCTTGTGAGACCTCACCTGCAGCTCTGCATCCAGGTTTGGGATCCCCAGCATGACACAGATGTGGAGATTTTAGGACAAGTCCAGGGGAGGCCACAAACATGATCCAAGGGCTGGAGCATCTCTGCTGTGAAGACAGGCTGAGGGAGTTGGGTCATTCAGCCTGGAGAGGAGAAGGCTCCAGGGAGAACTCATTGAGGCCTTCCACTAATTAAAGAGGGCTTATAAAAAAGATTTTACATGGGCAGATAGTGATAGGACAAGGGGGAAGAGTTTTAAACTAAAAGAATGGAGATTTAGATTAGATGTTGGGGAGAAATTCTTTACTGTGAGGGAGGTGAGGCACTGGCACAGGTTGCCCAGTGGATGCCCTGTCCCTGGAAGTGTCCAAGGCCAGGTTGGATGGAGTTCTGAGCAACCTGGACTAGAGGGAGTTGTCCCTCCCTACAGCAGATGGCCTTTGGGGTCCTTCCAACCCAAGCCTTTCTATGACTGAGTTGGTAGGAGAAAAGGAAAATTCACATACTGTGTGTAATATCTAAAGCTAAAGAAAATATGCCATAAGATACGAGATTTCAGGTGAAATTAAGCAGTTTTTTCCCCAAACTATCTGTGGCATTTCACATAATTGCTGTTCTGCTGTTGCTATGGTAATGACAGCATTTCTCTGTCTCTATATTGTCCTCTTTTCTGTCACTCAGATCTACTTACTACATGGGCCCACTTCTGCTCAACAGATGAATTGCCCATCTAGATGATCTTTCTTTCTTTTTTTTTTCATCTTGCTTTACAGCCTCATACCAGAGACTTACTTTAAGTCTACAGAGAACTTAAAAATAGTTATATACTTAAAGGCTTAGCTGGACTGGTACCGGTGCATTATTTCTCACCACTGCTGCAAAAGTGATGGGAGCTCTCCCAGAGTATTTAAAGAATCTCTTAAATCAAGGCCAACATTTTCTCTTGAACTTCTTTAGCAAATTGGCATAAGAAAGACTGAAATTATGTCTATGCTATTTTAGCAACTGTAAACTTTCCTCATCTTGTGTGATCTCATATTTAGAGCTTGGCTGAGGGGAAAGGATTGGGGACTGACTGCTGAGCATTATTCATGGTTTATAGTGCACACCAGGATGCAGTGTGTGATTAGGACATGGGAGTTTTTCTTCATTTGGAAGGCTGTTTATAGAGCTTCACAATCCAAATGACAAGGTTCACTGCTAGTGGGCAGACAATTATCACAGTAACAGAACATCACAGAGTAGAAATATTGTCATTTCTCAGGCATAATGGACACTTCACTTTCATCTTTTAGAAAATCAGAACTATTGACTTTGTGGGGGGGAAAAAAAAAAGAGGAGAATGAAGTGCAAACTTTTAAGATGGGAAATTTTTATTACAAAAATGGTTTGTGACTGATTAAGCCAGATTAACCCTTCTCAGAATGGGTTTGTCCATGGCAGTGTCGTGCACTAACATGAGAAGAGTTATCTGAGGGTGTGATTTGTAGCAAAAAAAAATGGTGCATATGCTACTTGAGGGAGAAAATAAATCCAGTATTTCCTGCACAACAGAACCCATTCTGGTTGAATTTATCTCCACCTAAATTGTGGTCTTTGGAACTAGTTTGTTTTGGCTCTCATTCACTCTTCAGTACAGCGTGAATGACATCTTAGTTAAATTATCTTTGTGGTGCCTGCTCTGAATATGTTCTCCAGGATACTGCTATCACTTAGCAGAGCATCTGCTATTTTTTCCATAGACAAAGATAACTTTGAACTAAACTCTGAACCTCTCAGGATCAAAATATCCACGCTCCAAAACTGACCTCTGCTCCTGCATGATGTGTAGGAAAAAAACCACAATGGACAGATGGTGAGACGCTTTTCTTTCCAATATTATCTTGTTTCAGCCTCTTGCCCCAACTTCTGCAGCAGACTTTTTATTTTCTTGGAGGAAACCAAGTGCATGAAAACATGAGAAAATGCAAATAGGGTAGACTGAGCTAACAAAACAAATAATGTTGTTTTCTTCCCAATTTTCAGAAAAACATTAATCTTGTCTTATCTTTTTCATCTGAAAAATACAGTTTTCCTATTTCCAGTTGTTCAGTGACAAACTCCAACTTGACCAGAGTCCAACTTGTAGCAGACTGGCAGCTGTAGACAGCATCTGTAATTTTTCTCCTGCCAGTTTTGCTGTGGTTTGTTGTTTTTTTTTTTTTCCAACTGCTTTCCCATGGGACTCACTCCCATTTTGAAGCCTGAGTTGTATCCAGCACCAAACCCCTGCAGAAACCACTGGCCATGGCAGTGGCACCTGGAGCCTCAGTGTTCAAAGGCATGTGCTGGCCAAGTTGGCACTGATGGGAGGATCTTGTCTCCTCTCTGTGGCCCAGTTTCCTCAAAAAGAGCAAAAAATTGTACACTTTGCGTTTACACTACGTGAAAAAATGGATTTTAAAGGTAGTACACCACTGTAACTCATCCACAGATTTATGTGAAGGCAGAAACAAGGCACACCACATATTTTAGAGTTTTATAAATGAAAAAAGAACCACAGTAGGTTCAATTAACTGCTAAAGCTGCATAGAGAGCTGCAGAGAAATGCTAAGGCAATTTTGGCTCTTTTTTACTTCTGTATTATACATTGTAATGGCATTTATGGATATCCTGCCTCCTCAGTTCCACTCAGTATGGGAAGGATTGAACCTCAAATCAAAGCAGATTCAGATTTTTACACTGACAAAGACCAGAAACCGGTTGGAGAATCGAGTTATTAAGAAAGTCGTTGAGGGGATTCAGGAGTTGAGAAGGTGATCTTTGGGAAGATGAAAAGATGAAAGTTTTTAATGGTTTGCCTGGGATGTCACTCTCTGAATTGACTGTATTTTTATCATTTTTTAAATCCATTTTACGAGGGTGATTATCAAGTCAGATGGTTCTTTTCAGCTCATAGTGACACATAGTGAAATTTTAAAAACCCAGATCTCAAACTATATTTGAAAGGAGGATAGACTTTTATCCACATTTATAGACCACAAATGAGCAATGAAAACTGACATGAAGAAATTCTTGTGGTTCATCCACCTCTGCAGTCCATAGCAGAATGTTTTAACTCAGACTGCTCTGGTCCATAGTGCAACAGTAACAGGAAAATATTAATTATCTTAAACAACCAACAGAATGTCTTAAGATCCTGCTGAAACCTTCTTTCTTTGAAGAGTCAGAGAACACTGACATATTAACTGGCATTGTCTTTCACATAATAAAGGTGTGAATTTATTAGAATTTCTTCTTTCCATTGTAAAGAAAAGTAATTAACAGTACTCAACACTGGTTAAAAAGATACAAATTTCAGTAAGTGTAATGTATTACAGATATAAAGTGGATTTTTTTCCTAAATATGCCATATTTTAAATCCTTTGTAAGATCTGCTAAAGCAGCATCATTCTCCCTGAATAATGCTGTCTAATTCAACTTGTTTGTACTCAATGCTGAGGTATATTTATTTTTCCAGCAAAAGATGAGCTAACATTGACTAATCTATTTTCAAATTCCAGATGTGAAACTCAATTTATGAAGAATTTAGTGCTTAAGAACTCATAAAGTCAATGTCAAAGTTCGAGCCAGAGCCACAGGCTCTTATTATGTATAAGAATTAAATGAAATGATTTGGTAAATGCAGAGAGGACAAGAAAAAGAAGTGTCATTTAAAACAAGAACAACACTTGGAAGCCTCTTTAATGAAGAGGTGTGTTTTTGTCAGATGCTCTTTTGGGTTTGACTTTATGTGATTGACTGGAATAATGTGTAGATCCAAACTTCCCAGAGACTTCTGCTTGTGCTGGATCCCATGGGATTACTGCTGGGATTAAATACAGGGCTGTCTGTGTGTTTGAGTGGAGCAGTGACAGTGGGACTGCACTGAAGTTCCTTGGGAGACCAACAGAACTATTTGTCTTCTGGTGAAAGGACAAATCTGCAAAGAAATTAATTTGGAGAATTCACTTGAGACTGCGAGTTACCTTCTGGAAGAGACCCTATCACACTGCAGACTAGATGACATTTTCAATAATATGATTTTTCTCAACAGAATGAGAAGGATTCTGATTCATAATTATATAGAACCACATGATCAGCTGATCAAAATCCCTGGATTTCAAGTAATGTGCATTCATTATACTGACTCCAGAAGTTACATACTCCAAAATTACCAATATTTTTTTTCTTTTGACTCATTCCTTCAGCCTTCACCTTTGAGAGCTGTTTCCTTTGCTCTATTTTCAGAGTAGGGTACTACTGATATAATGTTGATATAATAATAAAACCTTATATGATGTTCATAATACTATATTTAAATGCAAATAAATCTTGAATTTGGGGTGTTACTAGTACAATGTTAACAAGCATCCCTGTAAGTCAGGATTGGAACAGGAAGCTGGGGTAATCTTTTGATGTCAGAGGAGAGCATTTTGCCTGTGGAAGAATCCCCCATTAATGATCTTCATGCTCTCAGCTGATACAAACAAAGTGATGCCAACCAGATGCTTCCCAGGAATTGAGCTGAATTGCACACAGATTGAAAAACCAACTTTTAACAACCAGCATTAATACAGGCACAGTGTTTCTGTGTTCTGAGGATCAGCTCTTACATTTAGTCTTGATGGCTCAGAGAATGTCATAGAGATTTCTGGAGACTCAGCTCCTGTATGTTTTCATTTGTCTCGTGGTAAAAAGGCTTATCAGCTGCAGCAGCTATAACACTATTTTCTCCTCATGCTTTCCAGAGGGAATTTCATCATTGTAGAACCTGTATCAAAACTTGTTTCTGGTGAGGTGTTCTTGGTCTCTCCAAGTGTCTGCAGGTTTGTTGCTTGATGATGTTACTTATTAGGTTGTGATGGCCACGATTTTTCTTCAAAGACAGTTCTCCTAGGAATTGTTTATGCCTATCACCACCCCAAAAGCACTTACAGTTCCTGTGTAAAGAGCAAAAAATTAACTGAGAAAAAAAAGTCTTGTTCCCCTTGCTGTGCCACAGTGCAGTGGGCTACAGAAGAGTTTAATTCCTTGCACAGATTGATGTGTGGGAGAGTGGAAAGTGATCTCAGATCCCCTGTGGTGCTGAGATATAGGCCTATCCTTCTTGTTCAATTTAATTTAGAATAAGTATTCATTTCTAACAGTGCTTCTGTATAAATCATTTAGTAATAATCCATCCTCTTGGAAGCAAACCTATAACAATCAGCTGGATGTGAGTAATTGGTACTAAAAGATAGGTGAAAGTGTCTC
This sequence comes from Manacus candei, assembly GCF_025592945.1. Taxonomy (NCBI): domain Eukaryota; kingdom Metazoa; phylum Chordata; class Aves; order Passeriformes; family Pipridae; genus Manacus; species Manacus candei. The sequence continues at coordinate 839,184 of NW_026138151.1, read as the reverse complement.
TTTCCCTATAAAAATGTCCCCCTTTCAGAATCAGCTCAGCATTTTCTCTCTCCTCCAGAGGCAGGAGTGTTTGGGCTGCAAAAGGATAGAAAAAGAGTTTTGTTTTCATTAAAAATTCCTTTTGCAAAGATCAGTAAGAGAAGCCCCAGACCTTCATTGAAAGAAATGGGTTCCTGCAGCAATTCACCAAACATCTGGAGCAAGTTGTCACTTGGCCTGGGGCCATTGGAGTTCCAGGCAGCTTTGGATTCATTAATATTACCAGCTTGAATATTTCCAATAATTAGCCAGGCCCCTCTGGTGAAGAGTAGATAGTCTTTATAACTCTGAAGTCATGTCTCAATTACAGGAAAGAAAGTGAGTGGCTCCTCACATATGGTACAATAGGTAGTTTGGACATCTGTTTTCTCTGGGTGATTAACCAACCTGATGTCTCAGAGAGCTTTGTACTTTCTTTTCTCGTCTTTTTGCACAAAAAGTTGATTTTAGTTATCACAGGTTTAATTTAGTGACCCATGGAATCAAATGTGTTGCTGGAAGACATGGAAAGATTTAATGATTACTTCTTTTTAATGGTTGTTAGTGGTTTTTCCTTGATTGGTTTTTTTTTTTTCCTCACTCCCCCCCAAGATCTCTTGCTCTCCAGGAAGCAATGCCTTTATTTCTTCTCCTATATCATTTTATGAAGGAACATTTTTGCAAACCATTAAAAATGCTTTGTGGAGAAATTAAATGCCACGAGAAGTGGAGATCAGGAGGCACATTTTAAAACTATTTACCAATAAAATCCGAGGATCCTTGGAGAAAGTCATAATACTGCATATGCTGGGAAAACAGGGCTCTGTAGGTGTGTGCTGGACCTTCCTTCTTTAGAAGATAGTGATAGACCACAGAGGCCTCACATTCATGAGGAATTTAATCATCCTGAAATCAAGGAGAATTTTTCTGGGAGCTTCAGCTGGGGCTGAAATTTCACCTTTGCTTTCTGGATAAGGTGTTGGCTGCTTCACAGTTTAATGTGATTTATTTGTTGCTTTCTTTTAAGTTCATCCTCTGATTAGCTGAGTCTTGTGTGGGGTCTTGCTTAAAAGAAGGAACAAAGTGTGGATTAGAGAAAGCCAGGCACAAAAGGGTGTTTATTCATGCTCTCTTTTATCAAAGTTTATTCTTTCACTCCTACAAAAGGTTAAAATGTACAAATACCTGACAAGGAGAATAATCACAAGGATAAATAGGTATGAGACGGATTATTGTGCTTAAAAAAAAAATTAGGAAGAAATATTTTAATATTTTAATGTTTCTTTCTAAAGAGAAATACTAAAATCATATACCATGGAAGTGGAGCTGAAAAGACACATTAACAATATCTGTGCTGCTCATTACTCCAGCCATGCAAGCTGATACAGAATTTGGCAACTAAAGAGCAGGAGATTTTTTCTGGAACCAAGTAGCTGGTATAAATTGCAGACTCATGGTCCATACATTAATTTTCAAGCAGATGCATAAAGCCATTGAGTTCGAGTATCTTGCACAATTTCCTCTATTAATGCCCCGTGCTCTGAGATCCAGGCTCATTATCTGTGTCCTGACATTGGCTTTTTGTCCTTGTGTACAGGGCCAGTATCAAAACTTGAAACAAAGAAATGCTCAGTTTAAGCGAATTTCTGCAAGAAAATCATCCATGTGCATGACAGCATTGCTAATTTTCTGTCATCTTGGCAGATAGAATAATTCACTGATGATACATTTGATGGTAAGGGGCTTGAATCTTGGCTTCTCCTTATTAGCCACTGGCAGTAACCCAGTCACAGAAACCTTCACTGGGCTCATTTTTACATATATTTTACAATATAAGCCGGGAAAAAAACTGTGAAATTGGTAGCAATTTGTTTTTTTTTTTTTTATATTTGTGTTTAAATGTGTAATTAGAATCTGGCTTCACTGACTGATTACATGATCTGTGTGCCTACAGTTGCCTGCTGCCCTAAAAATTAGAGAGGAGCAATCAGGCTTTGGTGTCACAGACACTTCAGGCCTGAAACCAAATCAGAAAGACTTGTTTCTTTTCTCTCTCCAGTAAGTACTGGCACTGCCCCATCCAACCACCCCCCAACGAGTTCTCTTGACATTTACTTCTGGCTGGAGAACAATCATATCACTTTTTTTTCCCCCTCTAAATATAGTAGCTGAGAAACACACCTATTGGGCTTTGCTGTAGGTATCACTGGCTTTTAGCAAGTACATCAAAAAGTCTTTTTTCAAAAAGTTTTGCCCTGTTCTTTTTCAGATAATGAGAATTACCTATGGTTTTTTTTTTCTTCTTCTCCCAATTGCTTAGCAGCCTTCAAGAGCTGGTTGATATATCAGTTCATATATATACATAGATCATGGGGCAATCCCTAGAGCTGGAATTTCACATTTTTTTCACACAAATCTCTACAGAGCTTCAAATGTAATTTGACACACTTGCTCTCATGGAATTTCTTCTCCTGTTGTCAACAAGCTGTGTACTGTTATTTGGAAATCCACTTCTGATAGCCATTAATTATGCCTAGTTAGTGTCAAAATAGTTAATTCCTTTTCCTCATTTTTTTTAGACTTAATAGCATGCTATCATCTGGCAACTTTATCTCTGTTTTAATGAACAGCACCAACACATTAAAATGATGTGAAAATTATTGCATTAACTTCACAGAAAAAAAAACAAAACACATTAGTACGAAAAGCACATTGAATTCCTCAAGGGTACCTCAAGTGCATGGATTTTGATCTTGATTAGAAGCCCTTCTGCAGAAATTGTTATTTTAGGATGTTAGCTACCCTTTTTCCCAATTTACAATAAATTACCACTCTATGTCATAGATAGAGATATATATATTCTGTACAGCTACAAAAGAATCTTAATGCATATAAGGACATCTTAGAGGATATAGTTAATTAGTTACAATACAAATAATCACAGTTTTTAATGATTTTGGATGGAGGTCTAGGAGTGAGCTAGCATGACATATCTGTGTTTAAACAGATTTATCTGGAATATTAGCAGTATATAGACAAATGGACAGATTCTCTTTTTTGTTGCACTGTCACTGTTACCAGTTTTCCCACTGAGACTTCACCCACCTGTTGCAAAAACTTATGTGCTGTTCTAGATGTTGAAACCTTTCAGGGCCCTTAACTACCATAAGTTTTATCAAATCAACCAGAATTTATCTGCATTGTAGGAACTATTTCAGGCTGCTCCTGCTGCACAAAGCAGCTGTATATCTGGCACATCTCAAAATAACATGAAACATCCAGATTTGGGGGTAGAATTCAAACTTTGCCAAGTGCCAAAGTGTGTTAGCAGATATCTCACTCCTCATTGACATTCTGTCTACCTGACTTGCTCAGGAGCTTCTGCAAACCCAGACAGACAGGTATGTTCACCTGTAGGTACCCAGAGATTTGCCAGTTTGGCCCTAAGCCTGTGAAGTGATCTACCTTATGACAGCAAAAATGGTCGTTCAAAAACTGCCCTGCAAAAATTGGAGACTGATAAAAAAACCCAGAAATCTTTCACTCAGTCTCTCATTTGTAAATCAGTAGTTCTTGACTCTCCCTCAAAAAAATGACCTTTCTGACCCATCAAATATTAGAAGCCCATGGCATGTTGATCTTTCTCTGTTGTCTCTTCCCGTAATTTCCAACCTCTCTCCCCATTTTACCAGTTTCCTCTGTCAGATTGTTAAGTGATTGTTCCCAGCTTCAGTTCTCATGGCCAAAACTCTCAATATGAGTCTTTCTCTGCCATTACTACGTTTTGCTGAATTTATTATTCCCTCACAGATTTCTAGGCCTGAAGGGAGCCTGACATCACATAGCCTCAGCTACTCTTAAATCAGCTGTAGGGTTTCACTCTTTTATTGAGCCCAGTATTAGATTTAGATCTTTCCTGAAGTTATCTCTCTGATCCAGAAGACTTCAGGACATGGAGGCCTCCTGCCTTTCTTGGTCACCCGTCCCTCATTCCCTCCTGTCTCTCTCCTGGCATGACAGCTGGCTGAAGCCACCAGTCCTTCTCATGGCATCCTGCAAAGACCTCCTGCAGTGTCCCAGAGTTGGCTGCACTGCCCCACCTCGGGTTGTGGCAGAAAGGGCTTTGCCCAGACTGAGCAAATACTTGGGTGTTCCCACTCCCCAGGAGCCCCAGAGAGGACCAAGATTTCCTCCTGTGTGTGCACTGGGTGTGTGCTGTCACACCTCACATCCACCAGTGCACTGAGATGGATCTGTAGCAGATAATACATCAGCAAATCTCTCACTTCGTGCCCCACCCTGCTTTCTGCTCTAATTAGAATTGTGCTTTTAGGAAAGCCATTGTTTGACATATTGTTCATCCTCCCTTTTTTTTTTTTTTTCCCCTGCAGGCAGAGCAATTTTCCTTGATATTTCACCATCTGGGAATCCTTCTCTTCTCTGAATTTAAATGTTCTGCAGTCTCAGAAAGGCAGCTCTGTTCTCTCAGTTATTAATTATTCTCATTGTCTTGATTAATTTTCCTATGATTGGGTATCAATATAAGAGTTGTCCTGAATCTAGAGCTGTGAGGTAGAAGCCTGGAGGTCTGGGTCTGGATTTGGTTTTGGGATTAACTGATACACCCTAACTCCCTGGTGGAATAAGTCAGGATCTTCTGGCTACACCCCCTGCAATTTGCAGGATTTATGGCTCACACTTCTCCATTAGCCATTAGCATTGCTTTCCCTCCCCTGGCACAGTCCTGGGGGCTGTAGAATGGACACATTCATATTCTCCAACAGTCTCTTCTCTTTACCTTTACATTTTTTCCCCCCCTATTTAAGTTGTGATTTCTTTAGCCTGCATTTCTCAGACGTCCTTTCTAGTTTTTGAAGATGATTTCATCTCTTGTCTCTGGAGGAATCTGACCTACAATGTAATTCAATATATTGCTTCAAAGCACCCAGAATGCCATGACCCTGCATCCCACGCCTTAATCTTAATTTCTGAAACTGTGTGAAATGAAGCCTGTACAGAGATATGTTTTTCAGGGAGACTTGAATTCTATTTTGTGTTTTCACCTTTCTGCCAGTCAATGTTTTCACACACTGAGTTATTCTTGTTTATTTTCAGACCTTCTTTATCTGGGGAAAAAAGGGAAAAAAAAATAAGCTCCATTTTGAATCCTCTGTCTGACATTTAGCATGAATTTTTATACCAATGATACCAACAGATTGCCAGATGTACTTTTAACTTCTCTACTTTAGAGATAAGAATGATATTAATCCTATCTTTTTCAGTAGTCTCCCAAAGTATTTACCTGCCTGGAATCATCATATTTATTTATTTTTGGATTCTAAATTCTTTTTTTTTTAATATCCCTCCAATATGCTTTTCATTTCAAGTTGCTTAGATGACTCATTACTAGTCTCAGGTAGAGGATGCATTTTCTGTGCCAGCCACTGAATAACAACTTTAGATGGATTCTTTTCCGTGGATGATTTTTATGATTATTATTTTTAATCTTAGCTATGCCTCCTTTCATGATGTGCTGCTGGGTACTAGCAATAGATCTGACTGCAGTTTGCACTGCAACTCTTTTTCTGACCATTTAAAGGAGCATTAAGGTGGGAGTAAATTATTTGTTGCTTTTTCCTGATCCTCTTAAACTGCCAACATAGTGAGAAGAGGATTTTGTGCACAAGACAGCTGTATTCTAAACGTTTCTAAAGAAGCAATAAGGAGTTTAGTCCCAAATGGATAAAGGTGAGAAATTTGGCTGTATATTTTTAAAATAAAGTTTTGTGTGCTAGAGGACTTCATTTAGAAAGCAATGATTTGAGTAGTTCTCCTGTTCTCACCAAGAATAATGTAGGAGAGGCCAGTTCCTACCCATTGGAGAAGGATGATCCTTACCCCAGGCATTTTTCTGGTTTTGTCATATAAATCATAATAGGTATTATAATTTTCTGTATTTTCTTCAGAGGATGGTCTTATGGTACTGCAGTTACAAGGATGCACCTTCAGACTCTCAGAGTGTCGTGGGGATATAAATAGAAATAATACAAAACTCAGAGCAGATTTTGCATCAGGGCAATCCCTTCTCTAACTATTCCTACACCTCAGGGCTTGTCTGCCTTTAGCATTTTTCACTGAGGGACAATTATTCCTGAATAATTTTAGCTCCAGGCTCCCTGGTTGGCTTCACATCACCTGATTGCAAAGGTGTGGCAGTGCAGGGGTTCACACCTGAACTGCTCATCTGAGTTGTCAGTGCCAGCAGGAGTTTTTTCCCTTGTGGGAGTCCCTGGCAAATCTTTGGAGGATAAGATAATAAACATTAATTTCTTTCCCTCGACTTCATATCCTGATTTCTACATGGCAGGTGTTTTAACTCAGGTGTGTTCTTCCATGTCCTGGTTCAGAGGGGGGCTCAGCTCAAGCAGAATGTGGAGACCATCCCCCCAAAGAGGAGTATTGTCGTGGACTTTTGCAGCTGAAGCACCTACTCCACTATAACTCAAATATGCTATTAGAGAATTTATTGGAAAAAATTCCATGAAAACACAATACTCTGTGGCTTAATACTCTGTTTTCTCAGCTAAGTATACTCTGCTTGCCAAATACTGAGCTGCAGTAAGAAAGGTGTCTTGAATGTACAAGGACAGAATATATTCATCAATCTACCTTAATTGTGTTTGGACTAGGCTTTTCCCCCTCCTTTTTCCTGTGCTGAAGATGTTGTATAGGATGGCCTTGTGACAGTCATAACTGCAGCTACAAACTGCAACTATTTACTCTGTATGAAATTTTCATGATAATGGAACAAGGTGTGCCAACAGGAGCCTGAAGTGTCAAGGGAACCAGGTTTACAGTGGATTAAACTGGACTTCAAAAGTTTAATATGTGGACAAAAGGCTGCAAAGGGTGGCAGGTAGTTATTACACTGATTAAACAACAGTAAAAAATAAATTAAGTGCTCATAAAGCTGAATCAAAATCTGAAAGTAGGCAAAATGGAGCTTAAGGGAACTTAAGGAAACTTTCCATCCATTTCTTTTTGCTGGAACATACAAAATGTGGTTTCCTGGCTATTTCTGATGTAACTACACTTTAGCAATAAAACTGAGAGCCCACCAGATTAATGTGGGCTGCAAATAATTTTGAAACCAAAATGAAGCATTCTTCAAAATAAGGGAAAATTACATGTAAGTCTTAGAATGTTCTTTCCCCGAGGCCAGAGCTAGAAGATAGCTGAAATTATATTTTAAATGGGTTGTGTTTTTCTTCTCCTTTCAAAAGCATACCAATTACTCCTACAGTGAGCAGCTCTGGTTTCCCCTGCCTGAGAAGACATTTCTTAGATTATAGATAAGAGCACAATTCGATGTCCAGATGTGCATTAGCAAAGAAACAACTCCTTGCACCTTCAGGCCCTGCCTGCCATCTGTATGGTTCAGTGTGCCAGATTTGGACATCTGCCTTGGAGATGTCCATGGGCGAAAAAAAAAACATCCTCAGGTTTCCTCTGGGTGTCCCCCCTTGGTTTTCACGAGCAAAACTTCTCACCCAGGCACTCAGAAATTATTTACCACCTGCTACGTTCAGAGACTGGGATTTCCAGTGTTACCATCCCAGAGATTAAAAGCCCATTTTTTTTTACTGCTAGTGAAGTCAGGAGCGTTGCAATGGGTTTGAATGGGAACAACTGGGGGAAAGGATAGGAAGACTGGTTACAGAGGTGGTGCAGAGAATGAATCTCCACAATTTAACTAAAAAACCAGCAGACAAGGCTGCTGTAAAACTGCAGATGACACCCAGCCTTTATCACTCATTCTGAATCCACCCTCAAACCAGCTGCTAGACTTTGAAGCACTTGTTGATGAAGGGAGTTGGGAGTTTTGACTCTGAAAACATCAACTTCCTTTTGTCCTTAAGTTAGTACATAGCAGGAACAAAAAGCAGTATGGAGATAAGTAGCAGTTTGCTTTCTGGTTTTAATTAAGTTTGGCTAAATAAGGTCAGAAGAAGAGTATTTGAAGTTGCCTTGGGGATTTTTCAGACTTTTGCAGTCAAACTGCTGCTAAAAATATAAAGAAAAATATGAGATACAGTTGGAGCATCATTGTCATAATTGCTTTGGAATCAGTCTCATATCCTCTAAAAGAAATGTGAAAGATTTCTGTTGACATGTTTGGAAAATGGATTGACCCAGTGTTTACTCAGTAAAATAATTTGATGTAATCGTGATCCACAGCTGGTTTCTGGCATTTGCTGAAGCAAAGAGTTGAAGAGGGGAAAAAAAAAAAGAGCAAGTAAATGTTGGAAACTGGCAAGGAAGTGTTAAGAACATTAAATATTTGCATCAAATAATTGTTTTTGTGTTTTACTCTCCAAATGAGCTTAGACATTGTGTATTGGTTACGTGTTTTATTTCTTCTTCTAAATTGCCTGAGCCTAAAAGCTTTCTACACTGTTTGACACAGGCATGTCAGAGGCCATGCATTAAGCTGCTCATCTTGCCAGGTTCCTGCAAAAAACAGGCTCAGAGATGTGGGAATTTCTATAGGAAGTTCACAAGGAAAAAATCCTGTGAAACCTCAGCTGAGAAATACGGAGCGTGAGCCAGTTTTGTGCATCATCCAGAGCCAGTTTTGTGCATCATCCAGTTTCCATTCTTTCCCCACATCCTCTTTATCCTGTTCACCATCTTAGCAGCAGTCAGATGATCTCAAGCACTGAAGGATTTTGGTCTAATACAGCAGAGCATCAGCCTCAGTGTAAATTAACCATGTGCAATATGCCTGTGCCCAATTCAGGTGAGCTGAAATGCCCCAAAAGCTGAGCATTAGTTCAAGTGCTTCAGAAAATCAGAATCACCATCAGTGATTATGAAACCCTTCGGAGGCCAAGAAGTTGAAAAGCACTTTTAAAAGATAAATGAAAATAATTAATGACTGTTATACTGCTGTTAAAACAATGACATATGCAACTCGTTAGTACTCAGTCCTTATGTATTTTATTAAGATTAATGTTGTCAAGTTTATTTCCAGCAAGACATGACTTTTCCACCCTTAGAAACTTAGGATATGTAAGAAGGTGAGCAGCTGCATCTTATCTGGTTAGCCTGGCTTGTTGCCAAGTGACACGATGGCAGAGAGTTTAAAATCCCTGCTTTTAAACCTTAGCAAAGAAGTTTTTTCTCCTCTCTTTCAAACCTGCACTGCTGTAATTATGAAAAGCCACTCATTTTTCCCATCACCTACAGGCAGAAGCTGTAGGCTGCCATTTCTTTTCCTGTACAGCTGTCTGGTTCAGTAAATACATCTTCGGGGACTCATTTGCATTAGTTACCAAGAGATGATTTGCAGCAGTGAATGGTGGTTTGTGCTTTGTAATGGGCTTTCTCAGCCCTCACTTTCTAACATGATTATGAGCTCTTCTGCTCTTAAGGGAAGAGCACAGATCCAATGCTGTGCAGGAGACCTGAAGGTTAAGCCTGAGTAGGCAGGAGGGGCATCATCTGGCATTCCCCATAGTACCTTGTAGCACATTGATGCCAGACTTTCAGCCAAGGTCCAGCAAGGTTTCCATTTTTGAGGCCTGACAACTGGTTTTTTGCAGTTTCATTAGAGTTTCGTTTCATACTTTAGGAGCTCAGGAGAGAGAGTAAAGTCAACCTTAGTGATATCTGTAGTCATTAAAAAAGTAGAACAAGACAGCCAAAGGGGTCTGCATTTGGATTATTTCGAAGTGTTTAATGTGTGGATGCGTTATTTGAAAAACCACATCAATGAGAACCCGGCAGATGAGGCATTTTGGTTTTAGTGGAAAAAGAAAGAGGAGATGCTGAACCCTTCGTTGGGCAGGAGAACTTTTTCCCTGAGTAAAATGTTCTGACAGACACCTGCAGGTGGGTAGAAGCGGGGAAGGGAGGGGACTCTTCTCAGCCAGTCTTAACTCTTGTCTCAAAATTAAAGAATTCAGAGGAACCTTTTGGAACACACTAGAAATTCTGGAGGGGACAGCCCCCACTGCTTTCAAAACCACACTGTGCTTGTTTCTTTAGGTAAAGCTGCACAGTTGTGATTTCAGGTTTCTTGGGTTTTCAGCAACACACACTCAGGCACTTTATCACGAAGTGTTTCTCCTGGCTGGGCTGCAGAAGAACCCATGATGGCAAGAATTAAGAGTAACAAGCTCATTATCTTCCAGTGGGGGCTCTCTTACTGGGCACTGTGAGTATTTCTGTACTCACACAGAAACTGCTGTGCAGTAACTGCATTGCCTGTCGTGAACTGAGTTTCCAAGTGAAAAAAGGTATTTTCACCAAATAATGTATTATTCAGATTGATGTGCATATTGTTGTGATGTAAGTTTTTCAGGGTGTCTTCTGGTGAAAAACAGATTGAGTCTGAACTAAGGTGTTTTGTCTTGCAAATTTTTAAATTAATGGTAATAATATTAGAGGGATAAAATTTTATTATGTAGCCATGAATATAAATTATTTATCTCATTGGATAACACATTTGAGATATCTTCTATTGTAATCTGGAGTGAGAAAAGAGAAGAAAAGGGAAAATATTCTGAATTGCAAATATCATTTAAAAATATGATTTGAAGTGGCCTTAATCATCACAGATACCTGTGTTCCACGTTGAAGAACAGGCTTTGAAAAACATCTGCAGAATATGCACGATTTTTTTTGTTCAACTTTCAGTGCTGTTCTCTCTAAAATTGTTCATAACCATGTTGAAAACCAAAAGCCATTCAGTTCTTTGGGATCAGCTGCCTATAGATGTGTTAGCCCACCATTACAGCAGTCCTTCAGCTTTACCAGGCAGATAAATAGATAATCTGTATCTGATAGATACAGATACTGTTCACTCTGTTCTTACCTCGTTACACACCTTTGTTTCATAGATAATGATTATATCCATCAAAACCCATTTTAATTAGCAGGTTCAGCCCTTTTATCCTTAACATTTCAACCTTTTTTTTTATTTCCTCAGACCATTTATCAGATCTATCTGCCAATAGTACTTCTTGCCTACAACAAATACTATTTTGAAGTCATACTCCAAACGTGAGAAGGACAATCCGTTTGCCCCCAGTTAGGACTGTTCTGTGGTTGATCAAAAATGAGGGTGGTGTTGTGAAATAATAGTATTGGGATAGATGATTGATGTCTCTAATTGGAGCCTGTGCTTTCAGGCTGGGTAGACAGACCAAAGCCTAACTGGACATGAAAGCTGAATTCACATCTCACCCTTACAAATGAGCTCTCTCAGCTGGGCTTGGAGGATGTTGTTTAATCAGTGAGGAGCAGCCTCTGCTGAGATTCCTGATGTTGTTCCTATTTGTCATTAAATGGAGGGCATCAGTCTCCCAGACTCTCCCTTCAACCTTTGTATTAAATTTCTTGTAAATAAAACAAAAGCACTGATTGGTGATGTCTGACAGGGCTGCGGGTGCCTTTCTAGACCAGAGACCAAGTATAAAAATGAATCTTCGTAAAATCAAAAGCTTCCCTTTGTCTTGGAAGGTGAGGGGAGGATTATGGATAACTGAAGGTGGGAAAAGAAAATTGCCAGATCTGAAACATAATCACATTGTCATTCCCTCCATCAAAAAATCGATTTTGGTTGCTCTCTTTCCCCGGCTGATTTGTCTTGGAAGAAGTTCATATTTTAGAGATAACAAACGTCCTTTTACCTTGTCAGGCAACTTGTAAAAATGTAATTTTGCTTCTTAAATTACTATACAATGCTGAGTGTTTAGCATCCTGCCTCTCCTCACTGTATGAGCTTGCAGAGAATTGGGTTTGTTGCCAAATATACATCCACAGTTCTACTGAAGCCTTTCCTTCCTTCATGCAACATCCAGCCCTGCATCTTCTCCCTCCCATGCATTTCTTTGGGTCCTTTGCCTCTCCTCCATCCCTGTCCTTTTCTTCTCTGTTTAAAAACTCTTTGCTGTCTTTCCTGACATACCTGGAAATGTGATGACTTCCTGATCATTTAAGCTAAAATGTGCATTTGGTTGCATAGGTACCTCCACATGCAAATAGATTAGTTCTGGTTTTAGACTGAGAAATACAGAGATTTAACTTACAATAGAATCAGAGATACAAAATGAATGGGTTTGATGCTTTGCATTTGGGAATAACACAGCTGGGAATAGCATTCCTTCCTACTTGCCAGTACATAGAAAAGTGTGTTTGTTGATATTGATCAAATAAAATACATTTTATTACACTATAGTTGCAGATGGAGAGACAGAGGGGAACCCTTGTAGCAGTGAGAACTGTATTTGGAAGAAAAATAGCTTTAGGACTGAAAACTAAACAATATTGCTTAGATAACATGATAATGTTCTCTGTAGAAAGCTCTGAACAGATCAGACTGGAACTTACTGAATGACTCAGGAACTCATTATAGACAGCCCTTGGCTATTTGTCTGAAAACACACCTTGAATTGTGCATGGATTTATTTGCTAATCATAGTAGTTCATGCAATTTACCTAATCCAGCACATCTACCTTCAGATATTATGTCTTGCTTGGATCTTTCTACCTTATGTGACTTGAATAAAAATTTCCATAAAACCTCTGGATTTCTCTTCCAGAATGCCTGTTCACCTGTGGGCAGGAGCACAAGCAGGAGAGAACAGTTCACTGAAGCAGCAGCAGCAACAGCACAGAATTCTATGCAATCTGCTCTGAACAGAGACTGTAGCAGACTCTGTTCCTCAGTTAAAACCAATTCAAAACTTCACCAGGTTCAAGTGGGAATTAACTTGACCATAAGTGTTGTTCTGGCCTTCTGCAAAGGTCTGAAATCTTGCCAGAATTTATACCTGGAATGGATTTGTTATAATAATTTAAATTAGGACATGATAACATTTGTACTCGCAGGTGGCACAGAGGAACAAAAGGGGCTGATCTTGCAGCAAAGAAATAAAAATAAAAGGTCAGTTAAATTAGTTAAGTGCATAGCCAGAGCCAATGTGAGATGCTTCAGTGCATCTTAAGACCTTGAGTTAGAAGGTAAAAGCAAACCCAGTGATCACAGCAGCTCTTTGCTCTCAGCAGCAGGTAGGATATGGCATCATTTGCAATTGATCTTCCTGTTTTCTGCTATGCATGTTCCCCAGCATTTATAATAATTTTGATGAGATCTACAACCAGAAATGCTCATTACAATAGCAGGTAATTATATACATTTTCCTCTTACTCAGGAAGCTTTCCTGTTTCTTTGAGCCAGTGAAACCATTAAGTGAATGCAAGTGTAAGCATCAAAATTAACATTTAAGCAGGACATTTCCAGAGGGCCATGACCCTTGTGGATGGCCAGGAATCATGCTAGTAGTTAACTGAGGTAACCTCTCTTGGAAGTGTTGTTCTTCACAGCAGGAGTCAGGCAATAATAAATCCAGGTGTTCAATTCCTTCTTTACTCCTCTTTAGCACCAAACATTTCTCAATCTTTGGTTGTGTTTGCAAGCCTTTCTGTGTGATTCTGTATTATTTCTCACATAATTCTCAATGTGGAACCATTTGGGAGCTTTATCTTCTATGAAAATGGACCTTGCTGCCTTGAACACAAGCAAGATACTTTTTTATCTCATTTTTAACCCCTTTGGAGTTCCCAGTTTGTAATGAATTGCGAATTCAAGTCAGTTTTGACTGAGGTGTACTCCAGCACCTGAGGCTTGTATGCTGCCTCAATGACAACAGTTTTGCATGTAACATTTATCTTTTCTTCAGTTTTTCTGAAGATCTGATCTCTGAAGAACTGATCTCTCATCAGTTCCTGAGGGAATTGGTTTTATCATGTTTCCAACCCTTCGCTTTCACACATCTAAAGCATCATTTTTCTGTTCTGAAAACCCAGCATCTGGTTGTGCTCACACTGAGTAAAATGAAATAATAGAGGCAAGGGCATCCCAATAAGAGCACTAAAGAAATCACAGTCGGTTGCCATTTCCAGGAACATGCAGCACTTCTGCAAGACAATACTATGATTACCTTGCACTTGGAAGGGCTGCAAACTCTTTCCACAACTTTCATGGGTGTTTGCCTCATAACTGAATGACTCCAGTTTAATTTAAATGTAAATGAAAAGTACATAGTGTTTAAATGTTTAACAACCACACGGAGGATTTTGCACAGAGCAGAATTGTTCACCTCCTGTGTTCTGTTGTGGTTATTATTCATTCATTGCTGCATCTAAAATCTTTAATCAGATCCAGATGATATTCTCCCTCCCTCCCCTTTCCATGTAGATGGCCCTTAGGAAGACTTCCCCAGGACTGTGCCAGCTTGGCTTCTGCAAGATACTGCGGGTTTCCTAAATCCTGGCTGGAAAACAACTTTTATGATTGCAGAGCATAACTAATGCCTTCTAATACTTTCTTTGCAATGAGTAGCAAAATCCAAGCAAATGCAGGAGTTAGTTCCTGCAGCAATTCCAGATCCTGGCAGACTCTCCTCAGGACCTCCTGGCTTCTTTTCACTGCAGTAAACTGCATCTTTGAAAAGAAGGACAACAGGTAGTCCTTTTAACTTGAAGCTTCTGGAGGGTTTAGAGGGATTGTTCCACAGTCTCAGAGCTCAGAATAAGAAGGCTTGTCCATATCTTTAAAGCCTCTATTATGTTATACTTTGTACAGCCATTTATTCTTAGGAGCTCACTATTCTTGTAAAGTCTTTCTTACTGGTAATTTAGATATTATTCTGGACATTCCATTGGTGTCATTATGGGTCTTGATCTACTTTATGTCTATGCAGTCTCCAGGCTCTTCTTTTGTAATTAGAAAATGTTACTTTTTTTAACAAAATTGCAAAAATAGGATCAGGTCAATCTTGTGTTACACAGACCTGTGGTAGAGTGATGCTCCTCTCCCTGCCCTGTCCCTGAGGACATCCAGGTGGATCAGCAGTAACAGTACACCTGTTTAGAACTCCTCCAGCAATGGCAGTTCTAATATGATTTTCCTTTTCATTAAATAGCTACAGTATTGTGATTGCAAAAAAAAAGGTCATCTTGGCTGTCAGAATTATTGCATATTCTAGTTACAGGTTCTTGCTACAGTCTATTTAATTCCTCTGCCAAAAAAAATTCTATTTTTTATCACCTCCAGCCTTTGCCAGTCCAGAGTTTTCCATATTTCCTATATGTGTTCAAATTAATAAGTGTAGGATTTGCTTTAAATGCCATAACATTAAAAATAGATATATTGAACCTTGCTGAATTTCACATTATTTTTAATTCTCTGACTTGCACGGAGATCTCTGGCTTGGGAACCTGTGAATAGTATGGACAATTCATTCTTCACACTGTCCAAGAGCTATGGATTTAATCCTACACATGGCAAATTTGTCAAATTAAGAGATTCTTCAGTTTTGTTCTGGTTGCTGCTGGTGGGAAGCAAATAGAGATGGAAAACCCATCCATCTGACTAGGAGCTGGCTCCAACCTCCAAGATGTAGGTAACAACCACAAAAGTAGGTGATGGTGACTGCTGCAGGGAAAGCTGTAAATCAGGTTTTGTTGTACACGAGTTTCTTGGTGGGACAGTGCATGAGCTCAGCAGCTCTGCTGCAAATGCAAAATGAACCCAATGTACAAAATTAATGCAATGCACTGAATACCCACAGCTGTATATACACATCTGTTCTGCCCAATTCATGCAAAGAGCAACTGAGCTCATATCAACAGGGTATACATATATTTATATATATGGGTTCATATTAACAGGTTGGTCGCTGACACTTTCACTCCAAATATTGGGCTGAACACAGAATACAATAAACCCTAGTGCACTCTGAGACAGCAGGAGTTCCCCAAGCAAGTGTACCCTCATACACCACATTACAGCAAAAGTAATTATTGAATTTACTCTGCAGAGCAACTGTGATAAATAATTTTAGTCCTTTAGTTACTCGCTTTAAAGAAGCCACATAAATAATTACTGATTTACTGACAGCGATTTAGTAGGTCTAACAACCCAAGATTAATAACACCCTCTTGGGCTTGTTTTCTGGAATAATAGCTTAGGTGCCATTTCTAAACATTATATATCTTTATCTTGGACTCTGATAACTGCCAGCCCATCCTGATCCAGGGAGCTATGAACATGCAGCTAAAATGGAGATTTCTTTTACCTCAGTAAATCTCTTCCCTTTAGTGCCTGTTTTTGCAATAGTCAGGATTCTAGTGAGGCAATCTTAATTTATTAGTTTAATCTGGGAAATTAGTTGCTGTAGGGTTTGGTTATACAGATCAATGGACAATAAAAAACATTTTGACTTG
The DNA here is from genome assembly GCF_025592945.1 of Manacus candei. NCBI lineage: Eukaryota > Metazoa > Chordata > Aves > Passeriformes > Pipridae > Manacus > Manacus candei. Next base: position 822,870 of record NW_026138151.1, on the reverse strand, counting down.
AGTGAGATTTCTTTTCCTTTCGCAAGGATGCGAAGAGAATACTGAAAACATTTTGAGTATTATTGTTTTAGAGACTGAAATTCAAATACAAGGTCATTCAAAAGAAATATTGCACTGAAATCTCTGATAAAGGGAAGTTTGCTTCTACTCAGCTATAGCTGCCTGCAACTGCATAGAGACACAACACATTAGAAGTTTAAACAAGTAACAACTCTTATGTTAGAGCATCCCCTCCAAATATTATCATAAATTGTGTTTCAAAGCAAAAAAAAAGGAAACATTTTTCAAGGCTTCGAGCTGATTTAGGAATTTAAGTTTCATCATCAGGGACATGGGGCCAAAACCACATAACTGTATCTTCAAAAGCATTTTCTGAAAGTAATTGGACTATAGTTGCTCTTTGAACGTTTTGCTAGGTCTCCATTTGCATCTGAGGAGTTAAGCATGTTTTAATGCCTGTGCCTATGTGATTTAGACTTTAAGAACTGCTCAGTGCCTTTTACTACTTGGGCTTCCAGCTGCCCAGTCACTTATGAAAGCAGGATTTAGCTGTTCAAATCCTTTAGACCTTGTGGTGCTTAGTGCAATGGCACGAAAAAAATTGAACCTGGGTGCTTAAGTGCTTAAGTGCTCAGCAGCACGTTATAAAATGCCTACATAGGCTAGGCTTGAATTCAGTTTAAGACAAAATCACATAAGTGCCCATGGTGTTTATTGAATAGGGTGCAATTAGTGTATAAAAAAAATGATCAAACACCTTTTATATTTGTGCTTTTACTCTAAAGGGTTTTGTAGAATTTAGAGGGCTTTTATAGCTTTAGCTTCCACCTCAGTATATTTGAGTGTAACATAGTCTTTAATTCTTTTCCCCCTTTTGTTTAGTATAGAGATGAAAAGCAGGGACCTGTTGAATGAGTTGAAGAATCTCCACTACTACTCTGACACTGGACTGCTGTGTAACTTGTGTGTTTTGGTTGCTTTAAGTTAAGGTATTTTCCCTGAAACATCATTTTCTTCATGATGAAACACAGTATGAGGAGGAAGTTGCACTTCAGAGCAACCTGGCAACAAAACATTGGTTTTTTCACCTCAGGTTTTCTCCTAATGTCCCTAATGCATTCATTAGAGAGACAATGGGTCAGTGTGGCACAGAACCAGAACAATATTCACACCAGGAGGTGTGAAAACACAATATTGAGACAGAGAATGGAATTCTTTTCGTGCATGGAATAGAAATAACCTGAAGATACATTATCTGGGTTTGATTTCCCCGAGTATTTTTCCCCCTCTTCTTACATTTCCTTTCAGAAATTGCATTTCTGTAGACAGACCAGGCTGCCCTACTGGGTTGTGGGGGTTAAGATTGTTCTTTTTGGTTGTTGATCTTCCTAAAGCTGATTTCTTTGAAAAAGTCACAAATGTCCAAGTCCTTCTGTTGACATCCTGACATTTGACAGCAGGACTGGTCTGGATTTTCAGTTTGTAGCTAGTTTGAAGATAAAAAAAGTCTGATATTTGAGCCCAAATAGCTCAGATTTTCAAATCTACAAGTTTAAAGGTACATATTGATACATATCTGTGTGCATACAGAGATCTCTAAAGAGTAGCAGACTTGCTTCTGACTTACAATTTGACTTATAGCTGGGAGACAGGAGTTCAGTTGAAATAGACAACTAAGGTTATATTAACTCAATAAAAAATGTAAGTTCTAACTCAAAAAATCCAGCATCTTTCAACAGAAGTCGAGTGATTTTCTCATTTTTCTGGACAACTTCTCTCAAGAGTTCATTACTCTTCCTCGATTAAATCTTTTCTAATGATTTCTGCCTGAATGAGAAGCAGAGAAATGGTAGTCACAAATCAGTCCTTAGACAGATTCTGACAGCAATGTGTATAACTCATTTACGTTCAGCTGGATATGTCTTTGATTCTTCTTCTAAGGGAAAGGGCTCCAACAGCAACAAATATCCTAAGGGTGTAAATTCTAAGAAGGAAACTTCTATCTTGTTAGAGCTGGCAGTAATTAGAAAATTGGAAAAAAATGTTGCAAGTTTATCAGGAATAAATGTCATAGTAAAAAAAGGGAACCGGTGTAATAATGCTAAACATTTAAGTTATTACAGTCCATTTATCTCGTAGAATTTATTTAGCTGGAGGAGAACAAAAGGCAACTTTTGCCTCTTTGTTGTATTTTTATAATTGGAGTGTATAAACAGTTTGGTCTGTGACTTGGCCCACTTGGAATTGAGTGACAGGCACCTTCTGGCTTGAGTAGAGTGACTTAGGAAGATTATCCTAGTCCAGACCAAGTGCTACAGAAGCTTTTTGATGCAATCAAAGCTTCCAGTGAAAGTTACAGGCAAATTTTCAGTTTATCCAAAGGATACTATCACATTCCAGCCTCAAGCAGGGTGCTCATGCCTGTACCTAACCTTGCCCTTTGCTTGGCTTTGCAGGCACACATGTTACCAGGCAGGGGGGTGAGAACCTCATTGCAGTGGGAACAGAACATTTCTTGTTCTGGAATGGACAGATCTTCATTTTGTGGTGTGTTGGCATCTTAACTTTATTTAGACTGAAACAAAAATTAGAAAACAGAGGTGGCTGTTACTCCAGCTGGGATGGTGGAGTTGAGTGGTATCTTTTCAGCATCATGGTACTCAAAGGATGCTCTTTTTGCTGGGAGGAAGAGAAGGGCTCAGCCTCCTCAGCTCCCTGAGCAAACCTTACAGAAAATTAAACATGTGCTAGGTGCACACCAGCACCTTCCCTCAGTTTGGCCTTCCAGACAGAAGGGAGAGAAAAATATTCCTTTTCCCCTCAGCCACCTTTCATTTGTTGTTTTTCCCTTTTATCTACTTTTCCTCATAAGGCTGATTGTAAATACTGCCTTTTCTGACAGAGAACTGGGCTGCTCTGAGCAAGATAACAAACGTGCTCTTTCTCCCACTTTCCTTATATAAAATAACATTTCTTATTCTATTTGCTTTGCTGCCAGCTCTTATCTGTAATTTGGATCATAAACCAGGACTGTCTTTTTCCAGGAACACTGAATAATATAATGACTGGCAAACTGTGAGGATATTTTTCTTTATTAGTTTTTTTTTTCCTGTTGTTCTGAATTTATTGATGTTTCAAAATAGATTTGGTAACTATTCATACCCTATAGAAAAAGCAGAAACAAGAACCTTTTATCCTCTTCATTTCTGGATGCTATGTCATCTTGTTTTCCAGTGTTGTCTTTCCCTTCTTTATTGAAAATTAGAGATGGATTTTTTTCAGTAATATTAATGTGAGTCAAGATCTGATCCAAAACTTACTGATATTAGCACCAAAAATTTTGGTCATCTTCCGCTGGTGCTGAGTACAACTGGGAATGTTACTGTATGGTGAGGGAATCAGGTCCTTGGGAAGGATTCCTGACCTAGGCTCTGCTTAAGAATGACTTCCAAAAGAAGATATTCAAATGTTCCTTCAAGACTGATATTAGCAGTTCTGAAAGGGACCACACAGAGAGCTGGCTCTGTGCAACAGGTGCCAAGGAAAAGGGTGATTAATAAAAATAGATTATAGAGCCACCTCCAGAAACTGCTCTTACTAGTCATGGTGCCAGCACAAGGACCAGCAAGTAAAGTCAGGGAGAGATGTAGCACAAAAGAAAGGTTTTACTGCTCACTGTTCACCAAGTTTATGTACTGCCTTTTCACATCCATCCTACTGACCAGCCAGGGGACCAGCTATTACTCTGTTTATGCAACCTTGTTTCCTGCTGGCCCCTAAACACTGCTGCCATCGAGAGTATTATTTGTATATATAATAACAACAGTGAATAGCAAATAAGCACAGTAAATACTGTACAAGAAACTGCTCAAGAGAATACTTTTCACAGATTAGGGCACAGTTTACTGTTCTGTCACTAAATCTCCTGATATGACTCCAACTGCTAAAGGGAAGTGAATGAATTTTTGACCGAGGTGTGTTGGGGTTTGCTTTTGTCATCCAGTAGATCCATCAAGGCCTTCCTGTCATGCTTATTATTGTGGTGCTTGCCTCCTAGAACAGTCAAATTTAATTCCTTATTGACTGAGGCCTAAGGAGGACTAACAGGAGACCAGGAAAGTCAGGATCACTGCTACCAGCTGCAGGCAATGAGTCCAACCAGTGGTAGGAGGTACTGACCTGGGGCAAGTTGCTGATTAAAAGCTGCTTTTCTGAGAGAGCCCTGACATAACGCTCAGTAAGGGCCTCTATTTCTCTTGAATGCCAATGGAATTATTAACAAGAAAATCAATTTTAAGTGCTGCTTCCAGTTTGGGTTTCCATGGAGACTGCTGACCTACTGTTGGAACAAGGCAAGCTTGGGGGGCAACACCTGTCTGGGCATAGGCTGTGACTTGGATGAAAATGCAGCAAATTACAGCTGTGTGTATCTGAGGCAGGGTTTATCCAGATGTGGTGAATCTCAGGGTCAATGGTTTTCTTCTTCAGATAAATCCTTTTTCCCTGCACCCTTGCAGGCTATGAGATAGCAGAGAAATTAAGCTGGAGATCAGTGACAAGAAACGTTCAAGCAGATCCTGCCTTGAGTCAAGGACGTAAAACAGGGCCTGGGCAAAGCCACATTCCCACAGTCCACTGCTGGGTTTTGAGTGGCAAAGGGTGAAATAACCTTCATTATGGGAATCTATTCATTGCCTGCTGCCAATTCACCCTTTGCATGGTGCTGTGATAGCACAGAACTGGGCCCAGTGACTGTGCTCCTGCCTGAGCAGGGCTTCAGAAACTTGTGGGGCAAACAGTAATTTTTACACTATTGCTTAGAGAAGCAGTTCTATTAAATTCAAACCAGCTACTTCTACGTTCATGCCCTTGATCTGTCTGTGTGGGGAAAACACCTTCCACAGAAACTGGTGTCTTCAGAGCCCCAACGTCCCTCACCTGCCAAGTTAAACTATAAAAGTAAATCAGGCAGCGAGAGGTGGTGCTGGGCAGCAGCTGCCAGTCCGAACACCACACCAGCCCAGAAGAAAGCAGGAGGCCCAGAACACGAGCCAAAAAAGCAGAGGGGAGGTAAGGACCCGAATCAGAGCCCTCAGCAGGGCTGCAGTTGGGTTTTAGCTGCCTCAGAGTCAGCCAGAGACGGGTCCTCAGGTGGCACCAGCTCCGTAACTTAATTGGTGCCAATTCACAGCACTTCAGGATCTCCTTCACAGAGCGTCTGGGCTCATGGAGAGCATGTTTTCAGAAAGCTCTTGGCCAGAGATGGATTTCTGTAAGTGAGTGTTTACAAATAAACCACTTACCACCTGGGCTCTACAGATAGCCACAGATTTCTGTTTATCACAGAACCTCATCCTCCCCAGCCAGGCAGAGCAACGCCAGGTGCCGATGTTAGAGGGAAAATGGAAAATGTAGGCAGTGCAGAAAGGGACATTTACAGTATCTGATGAAAGTGCTGGCAAGACCAAGGCTGAAGAGTTAAATGAGCTAAAGAGGTATTTATGGGAAGGGAAGTAAGCAGCTTGAAAGAATGAAGAAGGAAACAAGAGCTGTGAACTTATTTGATTACCACAAACAGAGACCAGCTGCCTCACACATCCCAGACAAATACAGTTTGACTTGCAATTAATTTCATTCTATAAAACCCACCATCTGTAGGGAAGAAAAAGCAGAAGGTAAAAGTAACATAACATCTTCCCTATGCCAGTCCCAAAAATTAATACTGAAAAAGCAGCAGTACCTATAGATCACATAGGAGGCAATTGCCTGTATTTTGGGACATCTGCTCTAGTTTCACTTGAATAGATAATGCCAGATAAGTAAAACAGAAGAGATTGGGGAATGACTACACAAGTGACAAAACATTGTTCTTAAAGGCTTGTGGGAGGCACCTAGTGGTAGTGATGCACTTTAAGAATGTTAATTGCCAGATAAACAAGATAACTGGAATTCGTGAGTTTTAAATGTGTTTATTTTTAAGTGTCATGAACTAAAAGTACTATTCAAACTGAAAATGCAAAAAGTATTAAAAAATGTTTTGCAACTAAGAGTCAGATTATAACTTTAGGTTTCAAATTGCTAAAAGAAGAGGTGCTATCCATGTATGCAGTTAAAACAAGGGGTCATCCCTGGTGCTCTGCAGAGAAAAACAGTTACAGAGCTGGCATAGTCCTGGTGCTTGTGTCTGATTTAGTCAGAAGCAGAGACATACTGGTTTTACAGATGATGTGTTGTGAGGTCCTGGTTTTACAGATGATGTGTTGTTATGCTTTAGTATCACTGTTATCATGTATGAGAATTTTGTTGTTCTCTGGCAGGAATATCTTGAAGGAGTGTGAGGGATTTTGGCCATGACAGTAAGTGATCAACTGTGGTTTTTGGGGAATTTCTTGTTTAGCAGAAAAGCAAATATTGCTCCTCTTGGCACTCCCCATCACCCCTGTCCCTCCCAGGCAGGTATCTCTGTTCCTCTGAAAATGGGGGTTATTGTGCACTCTGACCATCAGCAGGTCCTGTGTGTGCTGTCCTTTTTGCACAGATGTTTCTTGACTGAAATCAGATATTTTTGGCCAGGATCCCGCTGTGCTGGCAGCTGGAGGGAGTTTGAAGATGTGTATATGCAGTGTGTACACCACTTTCATAGACAAAGTGGGTTGCTGCCTGTGACTCTTGGCTCAAGTAAATAAGGCTGCAGCCTGTCTTTGGACTGCTCATTTTTGCATGGCAGTTTCTGGAGCTGATTTTTGTTTGTTTATTTGTTTGGTTTTTTTTGGGGGGGGGTTGTCTCATTTTGGGGAGGTTTTCCCCCTTAAATTGCATTTATAAGTTCTTATTTTCTCATTGGGAAAGTGCAATGTTTCACAAATTGTAGTGCACAGAAAGAAAGTAGAGCTTAGCTGTTTTGAGCTTCCTGATGTGCCTTTCTCTTAGTGCCATTACTGAGGCTGTTATCTGAAAAAAAAAATAGCTCTATTAAATGAAAAGCTTTGATATGGAGGAAGAAGATTATCTGATATTTCTTTTCTTGTTAAATTATTGTACTGATGCACAGCCAGAAGGGACTGCATTTTTCTCTCACAAAGAACAGTTAGATGTTCATAGGACCAAACATTTCCTTAATGGGAAGATATTATTAAAAGTTGCTCTACAAAATGTTTGTCATTATGAGTTGTGGCGAATGTAAGAGTTACAGGGCTGGTATTTCAGGGAGTCTGCAGGCACACACGAGCTCTGCAGGAGGATTTAGGTGGTTGAAGGAAGAGAGCAGCAGAGTGGGATGTGGGAGAGGGAGGAATGATGCCAGGGCTGGGGAGCCCACTCAAGGTGGGGAGCGTTGCTTCAGCCTGAATGCAGAGCTGCTGTGGCTGCAGGAAACAGGGCTCAAGGGCTTTTCCTTGCCTCAGGCTTTCTCACAGTTGCCTTTTGGCAAGTCTTGGTGTGCCAGCACGTGTGGGGACTTCTGTGAGACCTCTAAGTGCTGCTGTCAGCCAAGCCCCAGAGCAGAGGTGGGATTGCACAAGGCAGCAAGTGCTGGGCTTCAGACTCCTCAGTGTGGGTTTGTGGTGCCTCCTCCTTTCATGGGTCTATTCTGTTGATAGACTGGAAAATAAGTTTGATTTCAGAAGTTTGATTTCGATGGCCACGGATTCAAAGAGGAATTATTCACAGAAGTGACTGTTTTGAAGTCCTAGCACAACTATTACCCTTCCCTGTCCACTGAAATCCTCCTAAACGGCTCCTCTGATCCAAATAATCTCTGCTCTTAAGATGGCAGAGCACAGCATGAGTTATTTTATTTTGTGTCCTGTGTTGGGTGTCTGAGGCACACTACTCAGCAAGTATAAAATAATAACTGATTTTGACAGAAATGCCTTACACACTGGAGGATCTTCAGGCAACCAGAATGTGGCTTTCACACATTTTTTTCCAACTACACTGTAGAACAGAATGTGAAAATCCAGATTTCTGACATTCTGGGTGATTCCTGCTCCCCTGCTGAACAAAAAAGAAAAGCCCACACTGCTGCACTGGGGTGGTTTTTGTCTGTGACAAATGCACTGACATGACTTCTTCTGTGATTATTCTTTTTCCTTAATGGGTTTGAGGGGAGAGGAAGTTCCTTGGCAGTATTATGGAGAGAAGCAGCAACTACACTGTGTAGAGAGGAGACATAAGTCATGTAATACATCTGCAGCCGAGCTGTAGAACAAAATGCTGTGCTCTCCCTCTCCCCTGCAAGGTGTAAGGGATGCAAATTCCACCTCCCAGGAGGCTGTCTCTGGTTTTAGCTGGGAGAAGGGCACTCCTGAAGGCAATATGAGCTGTGAAAGAAAAAAAGGGCAATAAAGGAAACATAATTTGTGCCGTAAGCGAATAAAAGTGAATAGAAACGTAAATGAATAAAAACACAGTTGTGGATGAGGAGTGCCAGTGCAGTAAAGAAATGGTGAAGCATTTACTGCAGACTTTGCTGCAAAGACCCACTGAAGCTGCTGAGTGTATCTGTTCAAACTTGTATTCTGTTCAGGAGAGGTTTGTGTGTGTTTGTAGCACCACCATATTCAAGAGATGAATATTCCAAGGTCTGGCTGTCAGTATTTCCAGGGCACAGATCAACTCCCTCAGGATGTGAGATCTTCTCACACCAGCAGGGTTCAGTCAATTATTAGCTGCTGGTGTTATCAACATTTTACTCAGACTATTTTCTCCTCCACACGGTGTGCGTGGGCTGCATGGTGATGCTCTCTGTGTGCCATTTGTCCTACACAGAAGTTTTGACATCTTTTAATTAAGTTTTCTTTCTCAGACTCTGATTGAACGCTGTTCCTAACACCTGATGAGCAGTAAAGGCTCCAGCAGGCTGCTTAGAGAGTTCCCAACGTTGAACTAATTTCTTTTGGCAGGTGATAATCAGCCCCTTGTTTTGATAACCCCTTAGTTTGAAATTCTGATAAATTATTTATAACCTCACTAACTAATGGAAAGTCTGGTTTTAAGAACTAATTCTGGGATACCTTTTGCATGCTATGTGTTGGTTTGCTGCTATTAGCAGGCAATATTTAGCAGCCTTTCAGGGATATGAAAGCATAGGACTGAAAAATATCCTTCCATCATGGCGTTGATATGTAAACTTGCACTATTGATTACACATCAGAGATTTTAATGCATAATATACAATTTAAATGCCCAATATTCAGCTTACCACTTGTAAAACTCAGGACACAGATACTTTTTTTTATAATTATGCTCTTTGCTGCTGCTGCAAAAAGCCATCCATGCAAATATTCACAGTTGCTAAGCTTCAGAACCTGAAGCCTCCCACATAGTCATCAGCAGAGAGCAGGAAAGGCCACAGGTCAGTAAGAGGACTGAGCTTTGCCCTTTTTCCTCTATGAACACATGCCCACATATTCCTCCCTCTTTTTTCTTTTTCTTTTTTTTTTTATTTTGGAGATGGAAAATTACGACAAATTAGTGATACACGACTGGCTAAATGAGAAGGTGCCACATCAAAAAAGAGTCACATTTAGTTGACCTGTGCAGAATCTGAAACAAAAATGCCAGGAGAAAACATTCTACAAGCACCATAATTTTAGGTTGTCCAAATCCTACTGTGTAAGACACAGGTTTTCCAAGAAGCATTTGATCTTTGCCTGACTTGAGACGCTTTTGGAACGTAAAAACTTGGTTTTGTTTTATTGTGCATTTTCTCTCAGAATATTAGGGGCATGAACTAAAACTTTAGGCTTTTGCAGCGGCAGAGCTGCTAATTCAGATGCAATTTTTTTTTCTTGACCTTTTTAATGCTTTATTCTCTGTTTCTAAGTAGATGCAAGCAAATGCTTAGCACCAAGAATGCTTAAAGGAACACGTGCAATGCCCAATCAAGCCTGCTTTTGGACAAGAACCACAGAAAATAACAGAGGGAGAGAAAATTCCAGTTGCCTTTGGTGTAGGTAAATTGGACAGCCTAAAACTGCTCTCCTGGGAACTACTTTGAGCAAATCAGCCATTGATCAAGGAAGGTGTTTGGTAAAGATGCACTCAACAGTGCTTAGAAGTCCCTTATGACTCCATTTTTCTGTCGTGTGTCAGCACCTGGTGAAGATGCTGATGTCAGTGGGACTGTAATCATCCTTGACAAGATGAAATATGGCCTCCAAATTCCAAGAACATATGGGATTATTGAGAAGGAAAATTGTGTGAACAAGGGCAATTATAGCAATAACTATCCATGACATATTACATGGAGCCATCCAAGCATAACATAGACATAATGAAAGTATTTTTAAAGGCAAACATGATGTAAACCAGTGCCAAAATTATCTAATTTATTATTCTGTCATGGATGATAAATGTTAATAACCTCTGTGTTTCACAGCATAGCAAGAAAGCTTTCTTTTATGCATGCCTTGCTATATGATTTGAAGGCATACAAAGGGAAAAAGGTTTATTTGAATATGGAAAGAGGACGAAAAACCTTCCTCATCCAAATTCCAATCTTTAATTTTTCAGGATATAATTGCTCTGGTTATTTTTCATCACACACCCCACCACATCTACACACCTATGCAACCCAGAGGAGGCAGCTGGCAGCCTATTAATCACCACAGAACCAGCTTTAACCTTGAAAACCTGAGCTGCAGGATTGCATCCCTCTGATGGAGCTGCTTGTTCATTGAGATGTAACATCTCTGGATTTACACTGCCCTTTTCAGGTAAAAGTGCAATAGTGGTAAAGTTTTAAACAAGATGCATCAGTTAAGAAATCCCCACTTTTAAAATTCATTTCATTGTGACCCTTTGACCTGCTACAGAGTGAAACCAGTCCTAGAGCCAAAGCTTCAGAATAATCTTAACAAATACAAAACTCTTTTAGGAAATTAAGATTTCTTATTTATTTGAGGGGAAAAAAACAACAAAACTAAATTATTTTACTGCTTACTGGCAAAGTCAGTCTTGCTACATTACCTGTTTTTAAAACTCACATCTCATTCAATTAAGCTTTGATACTGTTGACAAAATGATGCTGTCCTGAAAAAAAAATATTGCAATAGCTGCTATATACAAGCCCATAAATAAAACTGCAAGATTTTCAAGCTTCAAAAGATTGAGGACAGGAAGAGACTGTTTAGAGATTCATTTGAACACTTCGTATTCAGTACATTTGCTGCATTCAGTACCAACAAAAACACATTGAATCAAACAAGAAGAGTGGACTTAGATGGCAACGTGGGTTTTTTTACTGGTTTATCAAAAACAGAAGAAACCCCATCCCCAGTGCAGTATTATAAATACAGTGCTCCTGCTCCTGGGGCACGACCAACAAGATAAACTCTTTCACGAGCCACGTTCAACAGTTAAATCAGGGATGCAGGTTATCCCCAGTGGATCTCAGGAGATACAGGATAACAAATGCTCCCTCAACACACAATACATCTATGTCACATTCAAAAGGATAAAGCCAAATACATTTCTATGCTTGTCTTATTTTTGGAGAACAATTTTAAAATAGGGCAATACCTGGATGGAAAACTGGTTCAGCCCTTTATGCCACTGTCATTTTGTGCTGTCATTGGTATATCATGGGTTTTTTTCAAATGGACCTTGGGCAGTGACAGAGGTGACCAAGAAACATCAGCACAGGAGGGAATGCAGGCAATGAAAATTGTCTAGAGGGGAATACTCTTAAAATTAAGATTTTTTTTTAAAAAATCTTTTATATCTTGTCTGGTTCACTCACGGAACTGTTTGTGCTATGATACAATGATCAGAAGAGAAATGATCAAGGAAGGTTTCAATCTATATCTCTGGTCACAGTGTAAAGAAATCAAAACCAAACCAAAAAATCAGACCCACAGTAAAAAAGCTCATATGCTCCAGTATAAAAACTATGCTTAAATATGTTGTCTGCACACAATACAAACTCTGAACTCTGTTGTCACAGTACTGTTCTGTTACAATCTCCTCCATACATTCCAAGGGCTCCATCCACTGTGTCTTTTGGGGCAAAAAAAATATTTTCAGGCCACAAAAAGCCCATATATTTGCACAGTAATGCAGAAAAGGCAGGAAAAAGCCATACACAAAAGCCAAAATAAACACACAGCCATTTACATATTTAGCTTTTACTGACCCTCCATTTGGAGTTAGTTCTCAACAATTGGAGTTATTTAGCATTAGGAAACACGAGATTAAAGCCTATATATTTCATGCATGTATATGTGTGATATGCACTATGCCACATTCTGCTCTGTTCCAGCTGCAGAAATCCAGCATAGATCTGGTGCAAATAAGATAATTTCTTTAGAATGTTTTAATTTGTAGTCCCAAACTAACTTGGGTGGGGTCTGGAGTTTCAGTTTGGGGACCACACCAAAAATTCTTGGCCAGGAAGGGGAAAGGGGAGAAAAGGTTGGTCCAAACTAAAAGAGATAATTTTTCTTAGTGTAGGAAGGAAACATGAACAAAACTTAATTTGGGATCAAACAGAAATGAAATGCATTAAGTTTCTCTAAACTTTCAATTCCACGCCTTTTGGATTAAACACTTCACTACATTCAGTCCCAGCAGATGGATGTTTCCTGTTCCCTAAAGATCATTTTAATTTTATTTTATTTTTGATAAATTTACTATCTAGCAGAAAATTTCCACTCTGCACATTAGGACTTAAATACCTGTTCTCTTGGAAATCAGTAACAGATATCTGGCTGGATTCACTGGGACCAGAAACGGTCTGAGCTGCTGAAGATACAAACATTTAATTAAGGTAAAAAAAAAATAATCACAAAACCTCTTAGCAAAACGTGAGGCTGAAGATTTGCATATTTTCTGCTTGTTGTAGTACTTTGATAGCTCAGTGTATTAGGAAAGCTAATTACCTTGGTGATTCCTGCAAACCAGTATACCCAGTCTGTTATGGGGAGAGCAAACAGGGAAGAGCTGGGGATAAGGAGACAAGGGGAGGGGATCTCATCTTTGGAAATTGTTCTGGAGACCCTGGCTGCTAAGTCCTAGAGCAAGGCACATACTCAGGGACTCTGACCAGCCCCAGGACTTAAACTCTGCTTTCCTCCAGCTGGGAAGGTGCCTGGTTGGCACAGCGAGATCGAACTCTCTTGTGCTCCAAACACCACTCTGAGAACCTACAAAACACTGCTCTAAACAAACAGTATTTTTTCTCCTTAGAGGTGCTTCACAGCAGTACTAAAACAGCAGCTATTAAGTGCTGAGCAGAGTTTAAAACCACAGAAGGGACTGCAGAGACTTATTTAAAAGCTGTCTGTAGGTAACAATACATAGACTTATTTGTAGGCTGGCTGTCTTCACAGTGTATCATTGTGTTTCATCTTCGTGGTAGGAATTCAGTGTCTTGAAAGGACCAGTAAAAGCAGAAAGATAAGTCACAGTGCCAGGTTTTGATTTCTAAAAGCTGCAGAGAGTTTAAGAAATGCACTTGATGGACAGCTGTTGATTGCATCCCAAGGCTCCAGGCAAAGCAGTGGAATAATTTGTATTGAGACATGTCAGCAGACACAAATCAGCAATACAGAGGTTCTGGGCTGCTAGAGGACAACCTTAGCCATTTCTGCCTCTGATAGAACAGGTGCCAACAGGAAGATCTAAAATACTAATGGACCACATACAGGAGATTTACATGTTACGTGTGCTCTTTATGTGCATACAGCTAATATGTGTGTATTAGCCCTGCTAATCCATGCCCACACTGGGAGTGGAGTAGCTGGAACCTGCTTCTCCCTCGAGTCCTGGCTTCCCTGTAGCATTTAAATTAATCACCATACTATTTTGAATAAACTGCACTTCAATAACCAGATTCTGTAAGGTCATAAATGTAAACAGAGAGAGCACAGCGAGCCCGGAATAGCCCCATTACAACACCCCAATGGGAAGCATTTCATTTGAGGGCATAAAAATCCATCTTTCCAGAGGTTGCCTTTCCTCAGTCCTGGGAGCTGGAATGATTCAGAGAGCAATAAGCCCTTTTTGCATACCTAGTGTTTTCATCATTGCTGACAAAACCATCCAGTGTATATTTGTGCTGGTTATTTTTGCAGGTATTGCTCAGAGCCAAGTGGTAGAATGTGCTACAGTTCTGAAGGCAAGCAGATGAGGGCTATTTACTCGACAAAACAACATGGCAATTCCCAATTTATTAGGCAGTGATTATAAAAAAAAAAAAAGGCAGTTTTCTACTGTTACAAACAGTGAGAAAAAGCTGGTGGACACGGTGTCAGAGGTCCTGAATGTATGGCTTGATTTTCTCCGAGGAGCTGCTGTCACTGTCACACTGCTGATAAATCAACACGGTTGGCTGAGTTGGTGCTTTTATCCCAGGTGTTCAGCTTGGTGGGGGTTGTGCCTGGCCTGTTCCCAGTCATCTGGAAAGCAAAATAGTACAGAAAATAGATTTATTTCTCCAGACCACTCTTGCCCAGATGAAATAACAGCTTTGAAAGCATCTCTTTGCATTACAGTGTTGTCACAGGGGCTTGGGAGCATATGCCATATAGGATTCTTAAGCAGTTATTGCCAGGATCTAAGGTGATTGGCAACGATAACTTAATAATATCTATCACTTCAGGTGTCTGGCTCTTCATAAAAACAAATGTCTTTTGCCTCTAGGCAATTTAAGGAAAGGGATAAAAGCATATTTACCTGTTGCCTTAAGAGTTCATCCCTCAGGTTTAAATGTAAGGATGCCCTATCAAAAAGCCATCATCATCATCATCAGAGCAATACACTGCTGGAATGCAAAAGTCCATTACAATTGGTGGGAATGATCTGATTGAACTCCAGAGTTCACAAATTATACTCCAGGGTTCATAAACCCCTGTTTCCTTTTATTTGATAGTTTACCAGAAAGCAGAATTTTGTCCTTTGCTTTCAAAACGGGTATTGCAGCTGCAACTTAATGCTTGCTGATTCCACCTGTCTACAGGATGCACTAGGTTAGGACTAAAAATACCCATTTGCCTTCTCACGTCCTGTTCTTTCCAAGAGAATTTAATGGGGAACACTTTTAAATTAAAAGGGGGGGGGGAGGAAAGGAGGAATACTCACAATGTCTGAATTGAAGGGTTTCACATTGATGTTGCGAGTGGAACTACTGGTGAGGGACCAGACCTTGGTTTTGTGCTTAAAGGCAGCTCTGACCTGTGGGGGGAAAAGTGAAACCAGGTAGAAGATTTCCTTTGAAAAAGTTATGTTCATTTTCACAGGGGGAGCCTACAATCATTTCCCTGTTATCCTTCCTCCACATCAGCGTCACTGTGCTAATTAACAAGACACAATATAAATTATATAAATAAAATATATAAATTATATATATATAAAAATATATAAATATACAAGTATATATTTATATATAAATAATATATAAAAATAATATATATAAATAATTATATAAATTATGTATATAATTTATATAATTATTTATATAGTACAATTATTATTTATTATTATACACTTTTATTTATATTTATGGTCTTATTTTAAAATTTAACTTTACTTTTCTGAGATGTGACTGCTACCATTCATCTCATTAAAAAAAAATAACGAAAAATAATAAAAGTAAAAAAAAACCCCAAACTGCAGTGCATATAAAGATACATTCCCAGCATTTGCAGTCCTGGTTTGAATGATTTCATGAAATGCCCCTATACTGTTTTCAGCGGCTCTTATCCTTTTTATTTGTTTCAAACCTTTCTTAAATGCTAATTAAAACAAATGTCAAGCACGGGCCAAAATGCCGGGAGTTACAAAGCCACTAACAGTCATGTATTAATTAAAAGGCAATCAGTGACAGAGTAGACAACAATAATGGGGAGTCTGTTCTAGTTCTGCACTTACATTCTTTCAAGTTATTAACACCAAATTCGTTAACACTAAATTTGTTGACACCATTTGGTTACATACCTCTGAGTTCAGAAGACAGTGAAACAGGAACATGAAAAATCCCTGGAAACAGATAAAAGGGAGAAGGGTGAGGTCTGGCTGTGAAGAATCAAATCCACCAATGTCATACACAGCAGCTATTGGGTAGCTGGAGATCTATAAATATCACAGAGTGCACTAAACTGTGCCCCGAGTGACACCTCAGAGACCTGCAGCATTAGGTAACTATGAGGCTTGTCTGGAACTCTTCCTGTAAGAAAGCACCTCCTAAAAACTTGCAGTACTAAAGGAAAAATCTGGCTGAAAATAGGCAGGAATTCCGTTTTCATGAAACGAGAACTTTTTTTCGTGCTTGTGAAGACCAAGGCAGAGGGAAACACCAGCTCAGTATTTTCCACACTAAAAAAGCACTAGGAAAATTTTCAAAGCAGAAGTTTGCTTTTTGTCCAATGTAAAGTGAAAAAGTCCCATCCTCTTTTCCTCCCAGAATAATTCTATATTTTTGGGGGGGAGTATTCAGCCAAACTTTTTTTTTTTTGTTATTTTGGATGAAAATCGGAACTTTTCTTATCAGCTCATGAGCAGAACCCCGTTTCACTCTTTTTGTGTCCATGAGACAAAAAGGGGATTTACAGGAGTTTATTTTTGATTCCTCTTTGTAATTATTATTTGGGAAAGAACTGTAACACACCTATAGGTTTAGACCTCTACTGAAATGTCTGCTTAAAGCTAAGCAGATGTTTATATTCCTTCTTGGACAGAGCTATTTTTCTGGTTTGGTGCACCAGGAAGATGAGGGTCTAGTTGTCTGCATACAAGAGCCACGTGCAGCACATGGAATAGCTCCACTTTTGATCTTCCCCACAAACTTCTGTTCACTTTCATTCAGTCTCAGTAACGAGGCCTTAAATTGACAGTGAAAAAATGGCCTGGTATCTCTGCTGAAGAATCCTGCCCGTGGTACATGGCCCAGGAAGAATGGATTTCATTTCTCAAGCTCGCTGTCTCATTTATTTAATTATTGCTACTGGAAACACTGAGGAGTGGGATGGATACAAGTTCTGTTCAGAGACAAGCTATTGCCAGCACTGTGTGGTCAACACAGGCTTAAAAGACAGAGGAAGGAAAACACAGGAAAAAAAAAATGCAATAAGCACAAGCATTTGAAAATGTTACTAATGATCTATTTAGCTGGATCTCGGCACCAGTTCTGTAGCCAGAAACCTTCCCACCAGGTACTTACTTGTAGTGAATTGAAAACAGCAAATATATACTGAAATACTAATGTGTGGGCATTGACAGCCAAAATCCCAAAGATCCACGAGCTTCCCAAGATTGGTAAGAGAACAGCGACGGCTTTAGCTGTCAGTCTGAAAGAGAGAACGAGAACAGCCAAGGTGGGGAGACAGTTAAACAGATTTCAGCCCCCACAATGTGTGTAACTCTCTTTGCCATGGAATTCTTTTCATGGGCAAGCCTTTCAATTATTTTTCATCTATGGAAATGGAGATAACAGAATCTTGGTATCACATGGGATGGATATAGATGGGGAGTCAATGACTGAGGGTGCAGGGGAAGAGATGCAGAGATGGTCCTAAAACTATTGAAATATCTTCAGTTTACAGTGAAATATCATTTTATCAGTGAGGAGTCAATTGTAAGAGTCAAAAGTAGAGGCCAGAAACTGGAAAAACGAAACCCACTGTATAGTACATCCAAACTATATATGCTTAGTATACAGTTGAGTCAAGAAAACATGGTATTTCCCTTACAGAAAGTGGTTTGGGATTTTTAATCACCACAAATGGGAATAAACATGTAACTCTGCCAAATGCAAATCCTCTAACACCTCAGCATTATTCTGCTACCACCCTGCCTTGTTCAGAGTTGATTCAGAGAAAAGTACATCAAATATTTAAATAGCTTGTGTTTCTTGGAGATCCCTACTGATATATGTTCACCCTGCTTAGTCTGGAGGAACTTGGCAGAATTTCAATGGAAGGTAGTATGACAGCTGAAAAGTTAATAGCACTGAGAATATAAGAGGGATTTTTGGTTTTGCCTTAATGAGTTATGTACAGGGTGTTTATTATGTACAGGGTGTTTGTTACGGTGGAAGATGAATTGAGTTGTAGTATATCAGAGAATTAAACAATCACAGAAAGTTTTCTGCAGCAGCCGAATTCGGTGGAGCAGATTTTATATAAAGACTAAACAAAGGGAACCACAGAGAAAATAAAGGCTTTGGGCTCAGAATTGTGAGGTCACAGTGAGGTCTCCCCAGTGTATTTGTAGCTGTCTCCATTAAACACCAAAGAATCACTTTCCACTTCCTTCATCTGCAAGAGGAATTAGGGGCAACCAAACCTCCCCTAGAGATCAGGACCCTGCAGCAGAGGTGTGGGAAACACCTGCATCCATTTTCTGCTCTAATCCAGCAGGGATTGGTGTGCCCAACACAGCTACACTTGTAAAACTGTCTGCATTGCAAACCACCCTGATTTCTTCTTCTTCTTTCTTTTATTCTCACACTCGCCACTTTTATGTATTTTTCAGTTTGGAATATAATTTTCCCCAGCTGGTTTGTTGCCAAAAGTGTTTCCAAATACTTGTTTTTGAGTCAGAGCATAAAAAGCTTCATCTCTAATTTGTAGTTGGGGGCAGAATAGAGTCAGGCCCTCAATTCCAATATTTTCAAACCCATTCTTACAGAGTGGATTTTTAGAGGCCTTTAACATCACAAATGTCTCATATACTTTTAAAAATCATGTATTAATAAAGACTGCTCACTACTAAGCCCAGAGTTCAGCACATGTGCAGTAGAAATTCACAGCTAAAAATGAAAATAGAATACAGACATGGGATTTTCCTCGCAGAAGTATTAATGTTTCATGCACACTCATTTAGAGGAGCAGCCATGTGAGGATGAAATTCATTTAAGACTGTCTAAGGGTCAGCTCTGCATATGATTCACTTAAATCTCATTAGTTTTTTTCCTAATTATTGCATAACTTTCTATGCTTACATGCTCTGAATTTCATCCTACATATGACTTTATTCATTCAAGGCATTTATGAGCTTTAGTCACCAATCAAAGGACTCAGCTCTGTTGTTTATGGTGCTCTTTTATTTTCTTCCACTTACCCCTCCCCTTCCCACCCTTCTTTCTTTTTATCTTTGAACTTTAAAAAAGAAAAATACTGACTGTAAAATGCTGTGTCAGAACACCATTAAGGCAGCAAGGTTAAAAAATCTTAGAAATACTAAAGTTAATATTCCACTAAGTACATTAATTCTGACACTCTGCACATACTTTATTTTTTTTCTTATTCCCATTTTTCTTTTCCACATGAATATTTTAGCAGATTAGTTCTAGTACACTAAGATATAGAGCACAATCAAATAGATGTTGTTTTTGGAGAAGGAATACTTCTCCATGCATGACTTAAGCTGTGCAACTTAAAAAAAAGTCACTAGCATCACTTGAGTCTATAAAATGGGTGACATGAAGAAGCAATAATTTGGGGCAGGGGCAGGTCTTACTTTGCAGATACTGAGGTTCAGCCCCACCAGGACTTCAAAAACCCTGCTAAAATCTTTCTTTGTCCTTGTGCCCAAATGTGTCAGAAGACAGAATGGCCACTGCTTTAGAAAGGACCCTCCAAATTTCTGCTGTGTGCTTGTTCTCATGCTCTGGCCTTTGAAATCAGAAGGAACTCAACAACCTGTTTCTCACATACACTTTTAAAAGCTCAGATATTGTCACTCTTCTGCAGTCCAACAACACCAAATTAGGTGAGTTTTTTGTCTCTCTGCACCTAAATACACTGAAGGATCAGTCCTATTAATTAATTTGTAACAAAGCAAAACCAGCACAAAAGATTTCTTTTCTCCTTTCTATTGTTTTATCTTGCCTATATACATATATATATTTAAGCATATGCCTGTTATTACTTGGACAACCTCTGGAAAACACAAAAATACTTTGAGTCTGAATAAATTTTTATATCTAGAGTATATGAAAAAGTCTTTGGGGTATTATTAGCTGTACATGACCTATCTATCAATTCAGTTTATGGTTCGGGGTTATTCTCACTCTGCCCCAACACCAACAATCTCTTTGGTTGGGTCACAGAGACTTCTGAAGTGCTGCTCACCAAGAACCACTTTGGCACAGCTTATTCAGATTTGTAAGCTTTTCCAAGCTGAACAGCAGCCATGAATTAGTGCTGCACAGCACCACATCCTCTGCCATCAGAGGTTACTCTTCAGATGTGGCAGGTCCTTGTAAATCCATACATAATCCCAGCACTCACAGTGGAATCCCACTTCCAGAGGGCCAGAGTGGAGTCTTTTAAATATCCTTAGATACATTATCCATTAATTTCTAAGCTATCCATTTAACATGCACTCACCCTTTCATTTTCCAGCTGAAAAAAAAAAAGTGTTTTTCTTTCCTTTCCCTCTTTCCTTTTCCTCTTCTTACAGCTTAATTCTAATTCCTGAGAGGTAAACCCTGCTCATCAGAGATCTTCCCCTCCAAATTTCTTCGACCGGTTTTTTTTCTCAGTTCCTTTTCTTTTAACATTTACTCCAGTGCAGGATTTTGATGTTTTCTGTATATCTTGCTCAGCCAGAGCCAGGCATTTCCCTCCAGCTGAAATCCTGGAGTGTGCACTAATCAATCAGCAGAGGAAGGGAAGTTTTCCGAGTTGGACAATTATCACGGCTCTGTCGAAGCCCCCGCGTGAGAGAAGTGCAGGTTCCAGCCCCTCCAAGACGTGTTTTCATTACCAACATCATATAAAATCGTTGCACTGTTACTAAAGTTACCAGGGATGTTTTTCCAAGAGCACAGCCGGGCCTTCCAGTTTTATTGTATTTGCAATTGGTGTGGAACAGCTCTGCTCAGTTGTGATTGCTCCCTTCCCCTTAGTTAATCTCTGCCCTTTTCTGCTGTTGCCCTGAGCACTCTGTCGATGCCTCACAGCGAGGCAGAACGACTCCACTGACAGCTTACAAGAAGGAAATTTCACTCCTCGCAGAAAGAAAACTTTATTACTTCTGTAAAGGGGGCCCCCTAATTCACAAATCAATTTTATTGGTTCTATGTGGAGCACTAATCCTTTTAAGATTTCTGACATCCACTTTTCAGCCCTGATGCCTGTTGAAGTAAGAACTAAATTCAGACCCATAAGCCAAGATTATGTAATCATTGGAGGAAATGCTGTCTAAAAAAAAAGGCAGAAATCCTTCACCACAATTCACCAAAATTGATAACTTGACAAATAAGTCTTTTAACTGAAGTTTCTCTCTTGTTTCTTGAACTCCTCACAAGTCACTTCCAGCAATATCCTTTGTGCTTCGTATAAAATAAATAAATCCCCAGACCAGTAAATAACATTTTGGACTAATGCCTGGGAAAAATGGAATTTAGCTTGGGTTTCCCATTCGTTACAAGCAGCACTCACCCATTTCTAAGCTGGAAGCTGGAGAGCTGCTGGGAAGCCACAGGCAGCAATTCTGCCTGGGAATGGAAATGTTTTTCATGCAAGTTCAGCACACACCTTGTCAGAGGAACAGCAGGTCTCTGACCATGAGAGCACCCTGTCCTGCTGCTCCCTTTGCTCTCTTGAGCTCCTTTCGTTGCTCCAAGGAGTAAAACCAACACCAAGAAGGTTTAGGTGGTGAGTTGTCACCAATGTCAAACAGACAGATGGAAGGATATTGGTAACACCTCATATTTTTTAGGGATTTAAATAGCAATAAAAACACAGGGCTGATCCACAGCCACTGATACCATCAGGAATTTAGAGGAATGAGGTCCCTTGTGCTCCTCAAGAGAAGAATGGAGTCTTGGCAGAGTAATGCACCGAGGGTGGTGTGAGCTGCTCAGCAGAGCAGCCAAAGCTCGGGCTCAGAGTCAAATCCCTCAGGCCCATTTTGAACTTAGCAACCAATTTACTCCCCACACTGCACCAAGTGACATCAGAGGAGGTGTGGGGGCGTTTCATTAAAAGAAATTAATCTCTGAACTCTGCCAGACATCTTGATCTAGCGGGTAGAGCTCTCATCTTAGGAAGGACAGGCATGGATATTACTTCTGCTCCTGACACCAAGCTCATGAACTCCTGCAAATATAGCTCTACCTCCTTCTCCTCCTACACTTTGTCTTGGCTGTATGGACAAAAAGGCTGATGGCACAAGGAATGGCTTTTAATTAGCACATACACGTTTCCTTGCCTAATCTTGGGTGATTTCTAGGCTCAGCTGTAAATTAAAAAAAAACAATAATAAAAAAAGAAGACAAAGCTACTGGTAATTGCAGAGGCCATTTCCCATTTTCCCAAATGTTATTTGCACTTTCAAAGTAATGCTGTGAAACTGAATAAGAACTATAAATTCACAGTCACTTCAGATCATTGCTTTCTCATGAGTGCCATTTATAACCCAGGAAGACCTTGATAATCAAAAGTATTGTAGCTACAAAAAAAGCAATTTAGGCTGCAACAGCAACTAAATCAGATTGATTTTTATCACATGAGTGGAAGGGGGGGTGGCATTACTCCTTTTCTGTACACTCTCAACCACAGACCCTCACAGTGAGGAAGATGTAGCCAAAGTAGTGTCACCTCTCACAGGCCTTCCCAAAAATTTAAAACTGCCTTTGGTAGGTGCAGCATTTGCCCAGAATATTGGAGTCTGGGCTCAAATCACTCACTCTTCTGTCCAAGGGAGTGCAGTGTCCTTCCTTCCAGAAAAGCATTTTGACTCCCTGCTTGGTGCTCATTCTCGCCTATTTAACCTGTTCCACTTATATTAAATAGTTAATATATAATATATCTGAACTCCACAGATTAGTCACCAGGCACTCCCTGAGAGAGGAGAGTCCTACCTAATCCTTGCTTTATTAATATTTCTGAATTTATATTAAATATTCAGTAGAGCAGGGACTGAAATTCAAGTCTCATTTCAAATCCCCATCAAGCCTGAAAAAATTAAGTCCATGACCAGAAATGGAGCTACTTTAAGAATTTTAATACTGAGAAGGCAATTCCAGTGACTGGCAGTGCTGACTTTTGACTTAAGCACCTAACCAGGGATTTAGGAATCCATGCCTTGCTAAGGCCTCCCAGAGGTCAAGTCCCATGTCACCTCCACTGCTTCTGGATTCTAAAACTGCAAAAGAAAAAAAGTATACTTCCCCCCCCCAAAAAAAAAACAATAAGTACTGAACCAAAACATGTTCTTCTCCTTGTCTTTAATGTAAGCTATTAAAAAAACATAAAGAATTAAAATATAATGTCCTTGCAAGCCGAATTTTCAGTGTTTATGATTTCCCTAGAGGAACTGGATTTGCAGTGGGGTTTTTCCATTATTTTTCTACGGTTCCTTTCTCCAACCATTTTTGTTGCTAATTCTCTCACTGCACTGCTGCTGAGACAGCATTCTCTGCTTCTCCATCCCCAAGCCCAAGGTAAGAGCTAATTTTCCACTGAACTTTGCCATTGAGTCATCAAAGAAAATAAGAGCCTATTATCACAGTGGAAAGATGTCCCATATGCAGCCAAGAAGTGTCAATAACTGAGTTTGGATGAGGAGACCTGCACTGAGCAGCTTTGTGCCACAGCACACCCAGCTCTACACAAACTCATTCCCAAGAGACACCCAAAAGCTTCTCTGTTCTTGGTGAAGTCACCATTTTTAAAAGGTGACTGGGACCAGCTGCTAATGAATAGTCTTGTTGCATATTTGTGCTTTAATCATCAAAACAATGCGTGTCTCTGCACTTCCTCTCAAGCTCTGCTTTTCCTGAAGCATCACTTGAACCTCAGGAAGAGCCCCAGTGTAAGAGAACATGTTTTCCCTTTTCCATAGCAACTGCTAAAGGAGCATGCAGCACAAATATCTGCAGTCAGACAGTCACTGCAGGTGTGCTGAGAACAATCCCAACCCTTCTGTGTACGACCATTTAGAATAAATTCACAGGCAGTGGTGCTCTGGACACTCTGCATGTGTGAGAACAAGTCTGATCCCTCAGAATTCCCCCTTCTTCTAACAGGGACATTGTACCCAGATCTGCACTGGACTGAGCCCAGGAGAAGGAATTTGTTGTAACAGTTTATTCCCAGAAAACTCGTTATGTTTTTCTTTCAAGGACGAGGCAATGGAAGTGTCTGAAAGGGCCTGTGGGTGCCAGGTGGAGAAGGCAAGATGTCACCTACCTTTTTCCTCCAACATTTACACCTAATTACTTCTTCCACTACAATCTCCATTGTTTCATTCATTTTCCAAGCTCCCAGTGCAGGACTTCTTCCATCTCATGACAGCTTTCTGTCCCTAGGTATGTTGTCAGTGTGAGCCATGAATCTGCATCAGCCCAGCTCTTACTATTTTTAAATGGCTAAATCTCTGCAAGTCTTCTTGAAACAATATAATGAAAATTAGTCTTATTGCTCTATTTACAGCCATCTCAATCTTTTTTATAGTTATTGTATCATGTGGGGAATATCTTTGTTTTCCTGGCAGTAAACTAAGATGACAGACCCAGTGCTAAAAAAGAGGGATTGTCAAATTACAGAAGTTATGAAAAGGACCTCAGAGTGTTCACTTTTCCTTACATAACAGGAGATTTGGAGGAAGCATTCACATGACTGGAATACTGATATGAAAGGGCACAGATTGTTCAGAAAGGACACACAGGGAAAAAGAAAGGGTCTGTTAAAAGCATAGACCTGCTCAAAGAGCCAGGAACTAGAGGCAGACAGACCTTTCAAAAATCTCTGTGCAAAACTAAAGTATGGCAAAAATAAAGAACAGTGTGGCAATGAACATCTATAGTGGCTCTCCAAACCAGAAGGCTAATGTGGATGGAGCCTTTTTTCCCCAAACATCTCAAGAGTTGTCCAAAGCACAGAATTAGGTGTCAATATGGAGCCATCTTTGTTTAATTATTTATAATTATAATGAAACACAGTTTATAGACCTGTTTTTTAAGATTTATAAAGCTGCAGTCAGTGATGGAAAGTCATTATGATTTTTTTTTCCTTACTCTGGGATGTCAAACCAGGAACATCATATGCTAAAAAGATGAAGTAGCCCCCACTTTGTGCTCTGTGCTGATGATGTTTGTGCTGGAGCATCATGTTGGGGTTTGGATTTTCAAAAGTTTGGTCCTTTGGAAAGACTGGAGGCAACCAATTAAAATTATTGATAATCTAGAAAACATGGCCTATCAAAAATGGGACAGGCTGCAATTTGTCCTTTCTTAAACTGTTCTTGTAGAAATGTCAAGGTTTTTAAGAGAAAAACCTTCTGAGCTTGTTACACCCTGCAGAGACTTAAATATCCATCACCAGAGCCTTTCCCAGTACAAGTGATTGTGTTCTATACACATTTCAAAATGGTCAGAGGCAATTACACAACCACTTGGAAATTTTTAGCAGACAAGTGGCAATGAAATCCACAGCTTGGTAGTTCTGTAGCCTGGGAACACCCAGAAAAAAAGCAGCCTCCTGCAGGAATCTGTAGGTTTGGCAAATATTTCTGGCTTTTAGCTTGAAGTCAGTGGGGCCCGTGGTTTAATTTAGGATGACAAAGTAACAATCACATCAAATCATGCACAAAATTTCTGTGGAGTAACGTTCTCCCCCCCCCCGAGGAGCTGAACTCTGAAAATGATCCCTTGACCTGAACAGCCTCAGTGACCCTTAATTATGCAACAATATCAACAGAACGATCGTTCTCCCATTTCCATGGCAACGGCCCCAGGAACGGCAAAGCTGTCAAGGTCGGGCCCATGAACTGAGAAAGAAAAGCAATTTTCTGTGTGATGGTTCACACGAGCTCTGAGTGCAGCAGTGGCAAAGAAACAGCCACGTCCTTGCTTGATCGTCCGTCTCAAATGTACAAATGGGGGGAGAAAAAAAGGATTGCCAGGATTGCTGGAGCACAGCTACAGTCACTGCCCTGGGTTCTGCCAGCAGCTGCTGCTTGGGAGGACAACTCAAACTGCACAAAAACATCCAGCTCTAGGCCATGGTGCAACGTGAGGAACTTGGTTTCTCATCAAACTGGTATTAAAGAAGGCAGGCAATATGTGGCTTTAGAGTGTTTATCAAAATTAATGCCACAGTTGATGCTTAAGGCACATTATGTGTAAGTATCCTCATTATTCCCAAGGAGAGGTCACTTTGCAGATCAGGATTGGTACAAGAAAGGAAATCAGTTTGGGAAGAACAGAAAAGTGAAAAGTGCATTGGCTGAGGCAAACTTTAGAGTCCTTCATTTTCTGCTTGGGTGTTGGAAGAGAAACCTTTTTCTTTAAGCTCTTGAGAAAAAAAGATGTGCAAAGTAAAACTCTAAGAATTTAATTCCACGGGGTGACTGCAAACACTATCCTGCTGCTTTCATTAATCAGTGGGAGATGTTCACTTTAATCACCCTGCCTCTGAACTGGTCCCTCTGCCTCCATGGCTTTTTGGAACCATCTCAAGCCCTTTGCTTTACTAAGATTTTGCTGCACTGGGGAAGGCTGGGTTCCATATACACCATGAACATGAAAAATAGACTCCGTGGTCACATATTGATTTATTTTCATTTCTGAGTTGAGAGTTTGCTGATTGTCTTATTCTGGACTGTGGGCTCAGACAAATAACTTCTGAAATGCTTCTTTATGCAGCTCCACACATATTTATCACATCTGTCTCATTGCTGCTCACATTTTGACCAAGTGATCTGAATCATTACTACATCTACTCACATGAGGGCACTCAGAGCTGCTTTGCTCTGCTACTGTATTCACATATTCCCTAGTTTTTAATATCATTATTAAATGGCATTATTAAAAGGCAGCTAACTTGGGAGGGCAACTGGAGAAGCTACAGGAGACTTATTTGGGATAAGAAACTATGCAGAGTTAAAGAACATGGCCCTTCCTGGGGTGGTTACAGCAATTCACTTCCAAAATCTCACTATTCCTCATGTTCTTGTGCTTTCAGTTATCATCTCACTTAACTTTTTCATTATTTCTAGTATTGCTCCAAAAGAAAAGTGCTTTTTATTCAGTTTCTTTCACTAAAATATGTTTCTGCCTCACATCTTTTTCAGCTGAAAAGAATTGAGCATAATGTCCCATTTCTATTTCCAAAACACCTGTAGCATATCTATCATTAGTGGCATTCTATTACTGACCTGGAGAGAGTACCTGAAAGTTTTAAAGTAATTTTGATTCTAAGATAGGACTTTTTCTTTATTGTAATTACCTGTATTTTTCATTTATTTAATTTTATTTTGAGAGGCCATTATAGGGAAAATATATAAACCACACTTAGCTAAGGGCTGTGCCAGCCTGGGCAGTGATTTACAGGTTGCCCAGGACTCTGCACAAGGTGCATGCTTAAATCAGCATTTACCTTCTGCAGTGCCATAACTATAATATCTGTTCTTATTATTCTGCATAAAGCTGACACAGAATTCCAGGGTTATAAATTGGACCGAGGATGTAAATGAAGCAGTTCTAGCAAGGTCTTGAAGTTATTGCTGTTCACAGGGAATTGTGCCATTTCGTGATGGAGGATCAGCATTTAATTGTTACTCTGGTACCAGGCATGAAGCTGTGACTCAGAGCACTATCCTCCTCCCACTCCAGGCATTTTCAAGGCTTCAAATCAGATATTAAAAAACTGGAAACTAAATACAACTGGGACATTTTTTTAGAAAAAACAAATTAATGTGAACTTCAAAGCTATAGATTTTTAAAACCTGAAAGTTTCTGCTGTTATAATTCTAAGATAAAGAAGACAAGCCATTCCTTAGACAGCTCTGGCAGCAGGGAAGAGGACACTGGGGTGACACCACACCTGCTCTGTTTTCAGATGTCTCAATCTCACACAGTTAACAACACCCTTGACCCAACTCCTCTCTAGCTGGCACTTTTTATGCAGCAAAATACTCATCAGGAGTGATCCAATCTTAGGTATGGGGCCAGCAGAGAGTTTTTTCCTCATTAAATGCTGTATAAATCCTGATTTGCCTTAAGAAGGCCCCAACTGAACACAGTGTTCCCTCAGCTCCTGTAGGGAACAGATTACACCTGCAGAGACTGCTCTTGGAATCCAGCAGGGACTGATAGGTTGGAATCAAGGAATTGATTCAACCACAGATCAATAATTACAACAGAGGTTTCTAGACATTCCCATCTAGACAAGATGATAAACAGCTGAAGGGTGGCTTGGGCTGGCCCCTTCTCTCACACCCTTCACTCCCATCACTGACTCTGTTGCTTTCACAGCAAAGTTCCATCACAGGGATTAATTAACCAAGTTTTAGTAAGCCTTAGTCCATCCTGACATTCAGATGTGAAAACAAACATGCCTAAGCATCTCTGATAAAAATTATTATATTTTTATACTCACCAAATCCAGCACCTCTTAACTATCAAGTTTTCCAAATATACTTTGTACCTACATGTACTTACTACCCTTCCTAACACAGAAATAGGCATGTGAGCATCAAAGCTGCTTGTTTGCTTTGGAGCCAAAATGAACAGGCCCTGGAGCAGCAAATCCTGCTTAAGGAGTAATGACAGACAGAAAACTATTCCCACAAAGGACGATTTTGGCTCAGAAGGAGACAACCAAGGTAAAAATAAGCTGTGGAAAGGCTCACAGTGTCATCTCGTCCAGCTCAGTCATCAGAAGGGGTCTGTTGTCGCTCCTGGCACCAGAATCAGCCCTGACAGGCAGCTGCACAACCACTTCTGAGAGCTCTTCAAAGGCAGCAGCTCAGCAGCTCTCCAGGTGATCAGCTCCATTACTTTGCAAGTCCCCTCCCACTACAGGAAGCTTAAAGATATTTGATTTTTCCATCAGTTTAAGCCTGTTACTATTTGTCCCTGTTTCTCTGGTTTTGCAGAGTAGCCTCCTCTCTACAGCTATGCTTTACATACTTTTAATCTTTTTATACTCCTCCCAAAATGTGCCTGAAATGCGCCTGAACAATCACAGCATGGCCTGGAGCCTTTCTCCAGTGCTGAGACTCTCAGCATCTGCAGTAAAGAAACCACTACCATTACTGTCATTATGATCCCTAAAAGATTAGCACTTCCTCATTAATGCCCTCATTGGCAACATTCAAACCCATGTTATTTCCAGTCTAAAACTCTGAGTCTAATAAGGAGATACCCAAATTGCATTTGTATTTGTCATATTCAATGAGCCAAAAATTTAATTAGGTTGAAAACATTATCATTGGCAGTAGCACTTCAGCTCACTAATTGTCACTGCTTAATACTTTCATTTTAATTATTTCCTTTATTATCAGTCAACTCCCCCCCTTCCAACAGTGTCTGTGAGGTACATCCCTCATGCTGTTTGAAGTGGTGTTCAATGAACACGATTCCTCACAGACAGGGAGGAATTGTCAAGAAAAGGAATATCTGGAAGCAGATTTGGCTTGTCACACTGCTCTGTCTAATGGATGGCTCTCCTTCAGCAAAGGGAAAAAGTTCTTTTCTTTTTCAGCAGAGCACACAAAAACAGGTGCTTCGTGCCTCACGGGGTTGCTCTGCAAGCATCTGCCACCCAGAAAGGCACAGAAAGGATTTTCTAGTGCTACAGATTTTGATTCCCTGCAGACTTTCAGAAGAGTTTGCAGATTGTAACTTGCTTCTCACCCCTTGTAGAAGGAGGAAAAAAAAAAAAAAAAAAGGAAAAATTGTCTAATGGCACCACAAAGGGGAGGAATTTAGTTGTGGAGGGAGATTACAGTATCTCCTTTGGCAGGAGAGCTCTCCTGAGCTTCAAGCAAGAGCTGTGATTGACAAGCACATTCTGTGAAAAAGAACAGCTGGGAATAATCCTTAGAACGAGGAGTCGTTGGACACCAAATGACACGAAACAGGGATGGTATCGCAGGAGCAAAACACAACAAATACACAATATCCTGCAGAAAAAATGGCCGATGTGGAAGCACCAAAGATATCAGCACCAACTGCCAGCGCCGGTATCCGAGGCAGGAGGTGACTGGTGTGTTTACAAACAAAGTAAAACATCGAGGCAGAGTCGTGGCACGGAAGGGATCAGTGATTAAACGGATGAACAATTTGCCACAGCAGAGTGGGTGTGCTGAGGGGAGGTAATAGATGGCTTTGCAAAGTGCTTTGGAACGGCCAATTACACGGTTAAACCGTGCAGGTGTCTGCAGCACCACGAGCTGGAGGGGGACAACCCTCTGGGATTCGCACCTGGCAAAGGGAAATACTTCCATAGAATCATAGAATCACAGAATCAGCTGGGTTGGAAGGGACCTCCGAGATCATCAAGTCCAACCCTTGATCCAACCCCGCTGTGGTTCCCAGCCCATGGCACTGATGCCACATCCAGTCTCTTCTTAAAAACCTCCAGGGATGGAGAATCCCCCACTTCCCTGGGCAGCCCATTCCAATGGCTGAGCAACCTCTCTGCAAAGAAATTCTTTCTAATATCCAACCTAACCCTCCCCTGGCACAGCTCAAGACCGTGCCCTCTTGTCTTGCTGATCGTTGCCTGGGAAAAGAGACCAACCCCCCCCTGGCCACAACCTCCTGTCAGGGAGTTGCAGAGAGTGATGAGGTCTCCCCTGAGCCTCCTCTTCTCCAGGCTGAACAGCCCCAGCTCCCTCAGCCTCTCCTCATGGGACTTGTGTTTTCTTTACAGCTTTTTTGTTTTGTTTTGTTTTCCCAAATAACCAAAGTAAGGAATGGATTTGCATCAAACCTACACGTTCCATTTCAGTTTCGTGCAGAGGGGCCTGTGATATGTGGAAACATGAAGAACACAGCAGCTTCCATGACTTCCTTGCCTGCTGAGCTTTCCTTGATGTCCTGTTTTCCTCCCATGCATTGAAGCTACTGCCATTTGTTCCAAATTTCAGTCCTTAATTTAACTAAACAGAAGAAGTATTTTTGCAATGGAGAACTGTTTTACTGAGTGGAGCTTTGAGGGACGGAGAAAATAAGCAAAATGAAAGAAAGAATGGGGTTAAAGGCTAAGAAATATCTCTAATTTTGCCGTAATTGCTTTCTCCATGGATGATTATGATAGCTATCACTTCTGGTTCACCGGGTGCTGAAGTGTACACTTCACAAAAAAGACAGAGATTTTTTCCAACTCGTTGGACCATTTCAGAGCAAGCAGTGAGAAAGTATTCAATAGGAGTTGGACTTGACAGTTTACTCAAGAAAAGTTAATTAAACTGTCTCTTCTGGACAACACAATGCAGAAGTGAACTGGCTGGGAAATCACAGGGGTATGGCTGAGTAGATTAAAACTATTTCCTGCAAAAGAGATGTGCTTTTTATTTCTTCCTCTATTATCATTAATATTAGTCTTAGTGCAAAACTAAAATATTTGAGAATTTTGTCATATTTTAACCCTTGTAACCCAGGAGCCAGGCAACTCAGGTAGTCAAATAATTACCTGTGATAGGCAAAACCAGGGAAGGGTTCTTCCCAAGGGGAACAAAATGTGCACATTTCTAGCACACTGTCACATTAGGGTTTTTTTCTCACTGTAACAGAGAAGTACCTTTGCAAACAAACACAGGAGTGAGAGTTTGAGGGGGTAGAGCAGCAA
Source organism: Manacus candei (assembly GCF_025592945.1). Classification (NCBI taxonomy): domain Eukaryota; kingdom Metazoa; phylum Chordata; class Aves; order Passeriformes; family Pipridae; genus Manacus; species Manacus candei. The sequence goes on along the minus strand of NW_026138151.1, from coordinate 791,341 downwards.
GAAAAAAAGCTATTTAGGTCTTAATAAGAGATAATGAATGCACTGTTAGAGTTAAGTCTTTGGATGCAGCAGAAATAAGTAAGAAAAAGAGTTCAAATGGTCCATAACTCAGAAATGTAATCATGTGCCTTTTCAAGCACATGAGCAATTCCATTAAACTAAGCTGCTTTAATTGCATTAAGCTTACAGAGGCTACTCATGTGCTTAAACTCAAACATATGATTAGTTATTTCCCTAAAAAAAGAAGGGATAATTCAAACAAATGCTGTATGTGTGCATTTAAATGTTTCAAGGTATTAGATTCAGCATCCTATGAACTAAAACATTCAAATTAGCTTTTTGGCAGAAAATCTGTTCCCTGGATGCAAAATGTTCTCACAAAGACACATTTGAATTACTGCTCGAAATTATTTTGCTGAGAGTCAATAGCTAATCTTCTAATAAAAGGTTCAAGGACAATCAATCACAACTAAGTGAAAAGTTCCTGTTCTATATATTTGTTCGACACGCTTCAAAAACAAAACAAAAAGCATGTTCTTAAGTAAATTCAACTAATAAATAGGAGCTGATAATTCTTTGCTCAGCTCTTACCAGCAAACTGCTCTTGCTGAATTAAAGAACTAAAAAGTGGCTATTTTTACACACATACAAAAATTACTACAACAACCAAGTACTTGCTGTTGAGACTTTCACAGTATTCTATTATGCATTAGTTAACGTCTCTGATCAGATACTGATTAATTATATTAATTTTGCCCTAAATTACTGGGTATTTTGCAGTTTATGTATCACAAAAACTTGCTCTTTTATGCTGCTCCTTCAGTTTATCCTATACTTTGTTTTGGAGGCACTATTATTATTTACATGAAACAAACAAATGACCACACGAGTAGGTCTGGAACTAAAACAAAATGTTCAACGAGATGCTTTTGATGCCTCCACTGTGACAAGTAACATCTGAACTTGAAGAGGTCAACCAGCCAATAATGTACTGCACTTCGTTCTGTGAGAAATGTGAATGGGGAACATGAATAATAAATTAGTTCTATGGCAAAAAAAAAGAAAATGGAATTTTGTTCACAACTTCCTTTTCTGTTTTGGCTTTTAAACACGAAGTTTGACAGGTGCTGCCTTCAGAGTGGAGCACTGGCTCACCCTGATGCCTATTCTGCAGTCATGTTTGAGTCAGCACTTGAGAGGACCTGTTGCCATATGGAAAATCAGGAACAATTACTCTAAATAATTACATCAGTTTATTGCTGTCTGTTGCCAAGAGAAACAAGCCGTGTTGGTAATATCCACTTGCGTTGCCAAGTAACTTAATCTTTCAGGAAACTAAATGTGCTCCAGGCCCAGCACTTCTCTAGCAATAAATACCCATTCTAACTGATATCATGATGACTCAAAGTGAGTCTTTGCTCTGACTATTTCCTGAGGTAATCTCTGCTCAGTTAGGGGCTGATGATGGCCTTGGAGGTGTGAGTTATCACTCCTGGCTTGAGACCTGCAGAGGTGCTTTGGGAGTACAAACCAGTCAGTCTGGGCTTCCCTCAGCCCTTGGGGAGAAATCAGAACTTTTAAGGCCAGTGAGATGAACACTAAACAGACAAGTTGAACTGCTTGGTGTCAGCAGCCATTTCTCCACAGCTCAGGAGTCCCAGTGGAGGTGGTGTCAGCTGTACTGAGCTCTGGAGTTTAGGGGAGATGAAGCCAGGTGAGGTCCTGTCCCACCCAGGCTGCCAGCAGCAGTGGAAGCCAATCTTTGTCAGCATGATTAAACCTCTCCTTTGGCAGTAGAGCCTGGCAAGAGGTGAGCCTGTTCTGTAAAACCTCTAGGCTGAGACTTTCAGGCTACAGTAGCTGCTCAGGTTTGAGGGCAGCAACATCTCAAGTGTGAGGCCTCTCAGTCAGGTGCTTCTGGGCAGATGTGTTGGCCTGAGTCACCAAGGAAAGGAAAGGTGGCACTGGCACCTCCCTGATGCTCCTGCCACAGGCACTTTGGGCATTCCTCAGCCAGTTTGCCAGGCCTTCCATTCATTATCACTCCTAAATGTCTAACCCTGCTGTTTAACTGCTGTCATTCAAACTGTTGCAGACAAAAACTGACTGTTTCTCTCTGCGCTTTCCACTTAAATTTCGTTCCAGCCTGAAAAGGCAGCACTGAAATCCCCCCTTTTTCCTCTCACGAGTTTATTGGATTGAGCAGTTTTCCCTTCCACAGCTCCTGGCACTGCATTTCTCATTTTCTGTCTCTGAGACCACAAACACAGCCCTGAAGGAACCACTTCTGCCTCGTGTCCCACTCGAACGCCGCGAACAACTGCGACGTGGTGACAAAGTGCTTTCCTGTCTCACCAGAGTCACGTCGTGCCATTTGGATTCAGCTCTGTGTTTGTGAGAAGGGGTTGATAAACTCCTCCTAACACACTGCAGCTCTGCCTGTGGCTCATCTCAATGAACTGCAGCACTCACAGGGATGCCCCGCAGGCCCTTTATTTAAGGTTCACATTACACAAAGTGCTTTGCAGCCTTCGGTGATCCCTCCCTAAGCCAACTGAACTTGTTGATTCAAAAACCACCTCGCAGTCCTCGCTGGCAGGGACCTGACAGAAACTACAAAGCTTATTATGTTTGTCTGATTTCTCTGTGTTCTGTCACTGTTTCGTTTTGCTGTGCTTATCCACTCTCAGGCGTTAACAACCTGCAATCAGCACCCTGCATCCTTTAGTGCTCCGAGCCACTGGGCTTTTTTCACTATGAAAAACCCTTCCCTTGTCATTCTGCTGTCAGAGCAGAACCTTCTTTTGTTTTGTTCCCTTCTTTTTTTGGGGGGAAATGATAACACGGGCAGAATGATTTCACATTACACACATAAACCTCTTCACCTGTATAAAGAATACTGATGACAAGAGAAAGAAACTCAGTGTTACAAAGGCCTTATAATTATCTTTTTTTCCAACAGAGCAGTTACTTTCTCCGTGACACACCCTGTACATGAAACTCTAATTCATCATGCCTCACTGCTGTGTCAATCAGAGTATAAATACTCTCCAGGATCTGATTTGAACAGATATTTATGCCCTCCTCATTTAAAACTACTTTTGAAGACTCATTTCTGTAATGATATCTACAGAAGAAGAGCTATTCTGTATGTTCTGTTTACCTTCTATTATACTTTATTGACTTAATTGAGTTCTGTGAGGAAAGATGTTCTATCAGAGCAGATTTCCCCTAAATAATTTAACAATTTAATGTTTCCAGCTGTATTGTTCCATTGGTTATCATTTTTCTCCCCCGCCATCACTTTTGTCAGGTCAAATCCTAAAAGTGTAATGTAAAAACTTCTTGACACAGAGAGAATCTCTGAGCCAGAGTGTCTGGAGAAGTCACATTTTCAGTACAGAGCTACACCATTCCAAATCTACTGCTGATAATATTGGACATATACTCCTCATTGAAGGGATTACATCTTATTCCTAGACCAATCATTCATCCATGGATTTATTTATGTGCACACACATAGTTTTCTTTGAAAAAATTAATATATATTAGTCTGCAGGGTACAGTGTGTATTGAAGATATTCCTTGCAATCCAAGTAAAATATCTAAGTACATAGAGCAATCTGTGTAGCTTCTCCTCTACTTATAGAGTTGTTTCTTTGTCTTCATACCACTAATAATGCAGAGAAATTGGCATTGACAATATAGAGTTATTTGTTTCCTAAGGTTCTATGTTTCCTTTGTACTTCTGAAGGTCACAGGGACTCAGCCAAACCTGAAACAGTCATTTTGATTCCCAATTTTTTCTTTTCACTCCAGTGTAATTATCTTATAGATTTTCATGTAGATTATTTACTGTTTTTCTCTTCCTGTTGGATAAGTGTACAATAACTAAACTAACTTCGATTAGGTAACTGTCACCAATATTTAAAACTTAATGACACTTTCAAAATTACATAAGTAATCCAAGCATAAAAATTATTCTTTATGATACCATTTCAGAACAGTGGCACCAAATCCCTATTGTACAATAGCCTGTGTCTCAGAAACATTAAACAGAAACCATCATCACATTTTTCTTCTATGTAAGTTCTCTATTCCTTTAGTTATATAGTGTCCTTTCTATATTTGGACCAAAGCATCTTTAGGAGATAGAAAATGGAATATTCAGCATCTTAATTTAACCTCAGTATATTAAATTATCTTCTTAGTTAGCCATATGTAATCTTATATATTTTAGAAATCAGAATTTGTCCTTGTGTATTCAGCAGTAGCTTTGTGCCTGCCTTACATTATTTCCCCTCCAGACTTGCTGGTGCTATTTTAAAGATGATTCACTCTCAGAGGCCACCATCCCCAGAGGCTCAAGGCACTGTGATATAAAGACCTGCTTGGATTTAAGCACACATTTAAATCCAGCATAAGTCTCTGTGCTTTGCAGTATCAAGAGAGTCTTAAAGATAAGCATATGCCTAAATATTATGCTGAACTGGGCTTAGAAACAAGGTCCATCCTCTGAAGGAGCAGAATAGTTCCAATAGCCCAGCACAGATTAATGATGCTGTGTGGGATTTAGCTTTGAATACAGCAGGAAGAGGAAAGTCTCCATTAATAAAAGGGAAAATCACGAATCAGCAAATGCTGGAGACTGTAATAAGCAAGAAAACACTTTAGCTCCTGCTGAGCCACAGGTTTCATCCTGTGCAGCATTCAGCTTTAATAAAATATAGGTTAACTGGCTGCATTCAAGAGAATGATAAGCCACCTTTCACATTATTTGTTTTTTACTGAAGAGGAATGATGTCAATGTTCTGGGAGCAGGTCCACGATTTAACATTGCTTGAGTGACGTTGTTACAATATAATTTGAATGAGAAAAACTTACTTGAAGGCATTAGCATCTCCATGGACCTTATAGTTGTCTGCACTGATTCTGGAGATGACTCTTGTGACAGCAATGAGAATGCCAATATTGACCTGGAGAAGATGAAGGAACAAGACTTGGTAAGGAAAGCAAGTTCTGACCGTGTCAGAGGTGCAGGCTGCCCGAGGAGGGGGTTGTACAAATACAGCAGAAAACAGAAATTTGGTATTTATTTGGCAAAAAATGTTTTCAGTGTTGGACTGTTATAGTTTGCCCCTTGTCAGTGATTTCTTTCCCCCCACAGTGGGTAGTTCTTGCTTGTGTTCTCTTTCCTCCAGCAGTCCTTGGGAAAAGTTGGGATTGATACATTGCTTCACAGCCAAAGAAATGCTCGGGATCCCTGCTGTACAAATCAATACCTTAACAGCCTTCTGCCAGCTGACAAACCAGACAAGAACTTCGCCAGCCAGGGCACGTGTCTGCATTCCCTTTGGTTTTGTGCCTGCCTGTGCACAGACTCCAGGGTGTACAACTCCCTTTTCTCACCAAAGTCTGCTCGCAGTTGAAGCCCAAGACTATTTTAAAACAGCGATGAGAAAAATATGTTAAGCCTGAACTCTGGTCTTCAAAGGCCCTGCTGCCTTTGATGTCGGGTCCAGCAGAAACATCAATAAAATGAAAAGAATTCCCAACAGAAAAGTAGGAAATCTTGAAAAGACTAACACTGAAAATGTCCAACAAAAGAAAGTTTGTGCTGGAGTCGCAGGTGAAGGAAGAAGGAAATCACTTAAAGGAAATGTGGCAAAGACTGTCTTCTGTGCAAAGACCTTGGGTTTAAAGAATAAAGAAGAGTCAAGAATGTGAAGGTGAAAGACGTATTTCCCCCTTCCTGCCCAAATTTATACACCAGCTACAAAGCATCAAGTTAAGAGCAAAACTATCCTCAACTACAGAACAAAAAGAAAGAGAAGACTTCAAAAAAGTGCTGTTCCTTCACTAAAACTCAATAATCATTCTCTATTTGACACAAATATTCTAATTCTGAGGATGAGAGCGTGAATTATAAATGTTTAAGTTTGATGCTAATGACTTCCTTGGTATTTTTCAAATCTTCTGACCACTCTTTCAATTTTAGATTTCTAAGGGCAGATCATCACCTGCTGTAAAGTCAGAGCATAGTTGTGATAATTCCTTTCTACCACATCTTTTGAGTCTGTCCGAAGAATACCCTGTGGAACCGACAGCTCTTCAATAACAAGAGTACTTGTTGTTCAATCAGCTTTACAGAGAGAAATAAGAGGTGAAATTCAATGATCTTGGGATCATTTCCCCTATTCCCACCAAATCATATTTTGTAAATAACTTTTATAAGTCCTTTGAGGTGGTAATGAGTATTTTTGAGAAACCCATTTATCTGCTCTACTTGGAATCTTTCACACTCTCACTCAAACTGGACCTGAACCTTTAGATCTGGTTATGAAAACAGCACAAGACAAATTAGACAAATTAGATGGTTTTCTAACACACAAGTTCTTCAGTATTTATAACTGATTTTTAATTTTTTCATATAAAAGAAATTAAATATAAAATTCATTTCCTAGGTAATTTGGATGGTGTAAAGTGGATTTAAAAGGCCTTGAGCTTCTCCTCTGGTGCAGTCAGTGTGACTATACCTTTTCCAGGGTGCAATGTTTAAAAGATGAGAAGGGAATATTGTGATCTCACTGCTGATGTAGAAAAAGGTACTCAAGTCCTGAAATTCTATATTTAAATTTCCTGAACCACTTAAAAATTTTTGCTTAGGTATTTTGAGAAATTAAAGTAATCTCATCCAGCCTAAATAAACAGATTAGCTACAAATGCCTGCCTTTATTAATGCTTCAGTAAGTAAAGCATGGAGTTATTTCCACTGCCCTTACAATGGGAAACCAAAATACAGCCACTGAGTTGTTCTTCCAGTGATTTTTTTTTTTTTGGCATCTGACATAAATACTTTGCCAATGATTTGAACAGGAGAATGTTTAGTTGATGAAACACTCGTTATTCTTTAACCTATATTAGAATGTTCAAACTATGAGAATAAATATTTAGATGAGGCCACTGTATACAGTTCCTACCTCTTCTTTCCTGAAAGGCCAGATAACCTGACAATGGCAGTTATTTTTCCTTAAAATTAGACTGGAACTTAGAATGGTTTTCCTTCCAGGTACTGGCCACACTCTACTTTAAAAAAAATATAACTACTAACATTAGTGCTTGTTCACTAATTCACAGGACTCCTTTCAAGGCATCTTGTCCAACCCCAGGCACTCACAACTCTCTGCAGAGTCAGCAGGAGCTGCCAGTTCCCATTACTGGAGCCTTGATCCAAAGCCCACCGGAGCCCACGGAAAGGTCCCGATGACATCAGGGAGCTCTGGCTCGCTCTAGTGGCAACTTCATCTGACCAAAAACTGTCAGATCAGGGAGAGGCTTAAATGAACAAAAAGAACCTCTTTCAAAAGCTTTTCTCGTCAAAGTTTTGCCAGACCAGATGCAGTGAGACAAATTCTTTTCCCTCTCTTCAGTTGCTTTGTAGGATTTCACCTAGATTTCCTCCAAGTCACATGAGGTTTTTGTTTCTTCTTAAATACAGGGCAGAAATCCCATGTGTAAAACCCTCTGATGTGGTGTGTTCCATGCTAGCCAAGAAAAGGCTTGGCAATACAGAGGAACTAAAAAAAAAAGCAACTTAACATATTGCCTTAATTAAATCCATTGACCAGCTTTCCTCTAAAACCACAAACTATTTTGGGCTCCACTTCAGTTTCGGGCAATAGCACAGGGAGTTTAAGTGACTTCCAATTGAGGTTTAACTTCCTCTGTCATGGTGTGAGTGAATTTGATCCTTAACATGACATCACTGGTCACACACCAACACTGCAGCCCATTGCTGGGGCACATCAGAAACCATTCCTGGGCAATCAGCATTTCCAAACAGAGCCAGTCGATTGAGTTACATGGATGTTAAAATTTGGGAGATATGTAGTAGCCTGATGCTACTTTTAGCTATCCCAGAGCAACTGCAGATGGAATAGAGTACACTGAATTATTTTGCAAATTAATTTGGGTTAGTGCATGTAGTATCACACCAGTTAGAGCTGAATATCAGAGCAAAAGCTTTGAGGTTGGAAAGGAAATACAGAAGAAAACAGATAAAGGAGCCCAACTTCTGCACTTTCCTAATATTAATCCTTAATATTGAATCTGTGCCCTTGTTCAAAAAAATCTTGCATGCTTTCCTGTTGGTTAAGTAAGAAGAACTTTAATTTTAACATAATGAAGGAATTTAATCTTAAAAGAATAAAAGTGTTCATAGCTGAGTGCTAATAAGAAAAAATGAGAAGTTTAGCAGGTGTGGTCTAATCCACCACAGCATTTAAGTAGGTACTTGATTTCAACGAGACTGAGGAATCCTACTGTCTCAGGGCCTTTAAACACTATATGTTCAACTCTGCCACCTTTTCCCATGATAAGTGATGCTTAATAAGAGACACAAGTTGTCACTTTTCAATCAGTGTGAGTTGGACTCACAGTCTGACTGCAGAGTGAGACACTATCCATCACAACTGGTAAATAAAGGTGGGAATAAATACCATAAGGAACTTACTAAATCTTTTATGATCAACAGGTATGGAGGAGATAATACTATTTTATAGATTGAGTATTCATGGGCAAGTAGCAGCTGAAGACAATGATGGCAATCTCAGCCCAGGATCCAAGTTCCACAGGGTCCCATCTGAAGACAGTGGTCACAAAGCTGATGTCCCCACAGCACAGAACCCTTAGCAATATGCCAATGATATTCATTTAGCTCCATAAAAATGCTGTTTTTACGAAAGACTTGTAAAAAAACCTGCAGAAAAATGACTACTTACAGGGAAAACAACAGAAAGGACTTGTCACTATAGCCCAGTATCTCCCCCTGCAGTGGATTGTTCAGTCTGCAGCTCATCCACTGCTCCAGGAACACAGATGCTTTCCACAGAATTTCCTTAATTCTGCCATGTCTATGGAAACACACCAAGGCAGCAGATGGCTGATAACAAGCAAAGCCTTCTGCCAGAAGTTCTAATGTCTTGTATCAAAAATTCAGGTGCTTTGTCAAGTGGGGTTTTTTTTCCACATGTCCTAGGCCAATTTTGGCTGAGCTTAGTTTGGTTTGCAAACTAATTGCAAGAATTTGTTTGTGAAGCTGCCTGAAGAGGATGATATAGAGGCTCATGTGTTGTGGTTTGGAGGGTGGGGGAGAGTGATCTTTAAGATGTAGGTAGAAGCCAAAAAACCTACATATAGAAGGAACTATTTCCTTCATCACATCCCTTGACTAAAACCCACAGAAAGAGCACGTTGGGTATGGGAATCCATATAGGGTTGGGAGGTTCTGTGAATTACTGCCTAGAAAAGTACGTGTGAGTGTTTTTTCCCAGTCACACTCCCTACACATCACTCTGTTTTAAGGCTCCATGATGTCTATGTTGCCTGTGAGGCTGTGGCAGGACAAAAGTGAACTGTGTCTGCCTTGTCTCTAGGGAGTGGGAGTTAAAAAGAGCAGTCCCCCTGTTTTCCTCACAGCATAATCCTTTTTCTTGGCAGAGAGAAACTGTGGATGGAACCAGTCAAAACCTGCTTTTTGAGGAGTGTTTTCGAAGTTAAACATCAGTTCATGCAACTGGTGGCTCATTTGTTATTTAAAGAGCACAGGCACACACGCACACAAAATACTGTTTAGCCTTGTTATTTCCCTATAGGCACTAACACATTTTTCAGCTGGAATATTCAATGCCCAGAGAGGGTAATTTGTCAGCCAGCTTGCTGCTATTTTGGGCAGACCTGGGTTTAGACTTATTTAACAAATTGCTCTACGTGAATCAACCTTGTGAGCTCACTCTTTCTCTTTCTGAAAATATTTGTACCCCTACAAGAATATAATTAGAGCTGCACAAATGTTATATATCATAAGTTAGAGCCAGACAGCTAAACTCTTACTTTCACTGGCAAGCACCTCTGCATGCAAATTGCTGAAGGCTGTGCTTGTTCAGGTGAGCTGGTGTGTTTTGGTTAACACCATCTTTGGACAGCAGCTTGGAAAGATTTGGTGTTATTGCCTGCACCTCATTTCCTCCTCTGATGCTAAACAATGACCAAAAAGCTAGTGCTAACGTGGGCAGGAGACACATGAATATTAGATTATTTTAATTGCTCTCCAATCATCAATGTCTACATATCTCTGAAAATAAACTCACATACAGAAGGTTCAAGGGACAGTCAACAAGGAATTAAAGTTTGTTGGAACAAAATCCATAGCTGTTTAGCCAGCTCTAACCTAGTGATCAACATTTCTTATTTACAGGTATATGCTCTCACTGAGGTAAAAGAAATTCTGCCCTTACTGTTTAGGGACTTTCGAGTGTTGCCATTAATAATTTGATTAAAATGCTAACATGAGACAGTTTCTGTCACATCAATATGGCAACCATTTGCATTGTTTTTTTAATATATGTTTATATAACCTAGTTTTTCAGAGGCTGTATGGTGGGTGGAAGGTGCTGGGCTGGGCTGCCTGGAAGAGATGCTGATTCCACTGTCTCCCAGGCAAATGTTAGGATGGCCACTCATCCACAGCACAAAATCCCCTGTGATGGTAAAGGTCAGCCAAGGAGCCATCTTCTGTTTGCCAAATAGTTCCAGAGATATGCAATGGTAAACACTAGTTATATTTATTATTTATTTATTTATTTATTTGTCCCTCCTTCCTTTGGCTTGTGAGCAGGATTTCTGGGGGGGGGTTATGCGAGATGAAATCTGGGATGTTTCTTTATTTTTTTTAAAAGGTCCATGCCTATTAAACCTAAACAGAGCTTTAAAGCCAACCTGATTTCACTAATCAGTGAGTCTATTTCATCTCCATACTTTCGCTCTGACATTATAACTTCTATCAAAAATTGCAGATGACCTGATCAATAAAAGTATTAGAAACTGTGGTGAAGAGGTGCTAATCTCCCACTTAGTCCCTGCAAACACCCCTGTCTCCTTAAGTAGTCACAGTGGTTAAGCTACAGCTCACTGTAGTTGGCTGTGTGAGCAAAATTAAACTGCTGCAGAGTTTTCCTGGTGCAGCATCCGAGCCCTGAACCTGCCCCCTCCCCTGGAAGGACACTGCTCATTAGAGGTGTTTGTGGCAGCCACCTGAACCCTCAAACCTCACCTTAACAGCCCTGCCTCGATCAGCCACACACTCTGCCCTACCTGACACCAAAGATCAGAGGAACAGAACAAATTCCTTAGTGCTGGAAGGAGACAGATGTGGAGGCAGCTTTTTGCCATCCCCAGAGCCCACCCAAGGGGTGACAGCTCTTGTTGTTCTACCCCACTCTTGCAAACTCTGCTGGTGACCATCTTCACTGGGGACACTCACAAAAGCTTCAGACACCAGTGGGATGGAATCAGGCTTTCAGCTTTTACTGGTGCATATGGAACACAAATCACAGAGTCTGTTCTTTTGGGGGTTCTTTCTGAGAATTGTTGAAACTCCCAAGATTACTTGGTCCTACACAATTATTAATGACACCAGCAGGGCTGCTCCAGTATTTTAGGTCCTATCTTTGCAAGAGTGAAATTACCAGTGTGAGAATTAATATGCATAAACCAATACAATGCAAAAAAGCTGGAGGAGGAACCAAGTAGTTCTGGAACATTCACGACTGCTCTTTCACTGGGCTGGCACAAGGATTGACCCCAAGCCTTCAACCAGTTCTGCTGACACAGAAATGCAACAAGAAAACAGCAGCTGCTGTGGTTTTACCTACCAGAATGACAAACATTGCAGGCACCACAAAAGCCCAGATTGCTCCATTCTCCAGTGAAAGCCAGCAGCTGCAGGGAGAAATCAGAACGATTTCAGATGAAGCACACAGTCATTTAATTAGTAATGTTCTTAATTTAAAAGAGGCAATTCAAAAAGAGTGCAAAAAGACCGGTGAATTTTAAAACCAAGAGATGTGATAGAACACCAGGAAGAAGCTCCTTTCCCCCCTCACACTCAGGGAACCCAAGGCAGGATCTCATTTGCATTTATGTCTTGCAAAGAGTCAGTGACAGCTCTGCCCCAGCCCACTTTCAAACAGCATCAGGTGTGGAAAGATGGGAAGAAAGGAAATGTTTTGTTTGCTCTTTGTTGTTCTTGTATCCTCAGCCACAGGCAGTGATTTCAGTGCTGGAGCACTGTCACTGCAGCCAGGGACAAATTGAAGCCTTCCCTGCCTTGCCTGGCTGGTGTTGGGGAAGGGGCTGCTCAACACACTCTCAGCTTCGTGGGCCCTTCTTCCAGCCCAGATGAGATAAGCCAGGGTACCACACACAAAATAACAATCTTTGCTCCAAAGCTTCTGCTTACATTATGGTAGGATTAAATCCTATCTTGGTCTTTTGGTTAAATTCTCTCTTCTTTTTCTAAATTAGAAAGGAACTTAATTTTCCAAATGTTGGACGTGATCCATTCTAGATCTTGAGATGCGAAGGAAAAATCAGATTATTTCAGCCACTTTCCCCCAAGTAAGTGTGTTTCTGTTCCAGAACTGCAGTTTTCTTCAGAAGATTGAATATCTTTAATCAGAGATTACCCTGAGCAGGGGGTGAGCAGGGAGCTCACTGAGGAGGCCTTGTGCCTCTGCAGTGAAAGATAAGAGGCAAAACATCTCAGGAGCTTTTTGTGCATCAGCTCAGCAGTGAAAAGCAAACCTGAGGCTTCTATGTCTAAAAAAATCCCAGAATATGTCTAAGAATAAGAAAGAGTCATGCTTTTGCAAGTTATCTCCCCTGCTCCTCAGGAGGATCTTGCAGCTCCACAGCCCTGTTAACACATCTATGAGTTTCCTCCACGTCAGATTTTCCATCCTATTTGCACCTGGAGTGGGGACATTTTTGTACTCACTTGCCACTTTCTCCATAGCTGTCTAGGGATGCTGTTGCAGAAATGACACAAATGACCAGTGGGCAGCCTGCAGAAAGGCAAAGGCAGTGGCAATATTAGGAACAAAAGCACCATCTTCCAGTAAACCCAGCAAGTTCTGCCAGATTTTGTATGAACAGAACAGCTCAGAGTCATTTTCAAATTAAGTCTAACTTGACATCCTCCTGCAGCTGTGTAATCCAGCTTGCTTTAATCAATTGATGTCAGAAAAACAAAATGGCTTTTCAATAAAGCACTAGTTTAACAGTTAAACTGAATTAGTGCAAATTTCCTTGACAATTGTAGTCCTCTTTCAGCCTGGTTTTTGTTGGTGTAATTTCTGCCTCTTGCTACTGAAGTAGTGCTACCATGTGATTGTTGGGTAATTCTTGTATGATTTAATAAAATGTGAAGGGTTGAGCTTTTATCATCTTACAGAACTTAATAACCAGGTCCCAGACAGAGTATTAGACATGATAGCCTCAAGTTTCAATTTTTCTGTTTAATTCTTCAGGTTCTCTGCATGAGGGTTTTACAAAATTCTCTGACAAGCAGTTTCTGTTTAATTTTACTACTATCATCCTCACAAATTCTATAAAATTTTCCTGTAATGACAGACCTATAATTTTTGGAAGAAGTATTTTCAGTCTTTAATGATTGCAGCTAGAAGCACATTTATAAATATTTATATATTTATATCCATATGTATTTATACAATGAAATACTCAGTAGTTAAGAAGCATCATCTACAGGCATTGTTTAGGTCTTAGACTTTGAAATCCATCCTGTAGGATAGAGTTTAATGTCTCATGAGCTTCATTCTGCTTTCTCGTGCTTGTCCAAATCAGGAATAATATCTTAAATGTACGACCCAATCAAAGGTAAGATTTTAGTTTACTGCCTCACTTGCCTATTTAAGAAAGGAAATTCCTACACACAGTTGAACAAAATCAGAAATAATTATATTCACCAGAGCAATTAAGCACAGATAATCAATATGCCATGGATATGTGAGTTGCCTGCACTAAAGGTCCCACAGGTATGTGTTTACATTCCCAAGCACATCTTTGGTTGCAGAGTAGATACTGAATATAGATATTGTTGCTGATGCAAGTTGTCTTCCCACAGAAGGGACTTTGTCACTGAAGCAAAAATCCCTGTACCTGACTAATTCTTCTTTATATTTCTAGTCCATCTTTTTTTTTTTTCACCCAGTCAAATGCTGGATATTCAAAGGATTTAGCACGACTCTTTATCAATTTTAAATGGCAGTGAAGAAGAAAATTAAATAGAGTTCCTTTGGAAGATAATAAAACTTATGCAGATGAAACATAGAGCAGTCACCAGCATTAGAAGAGCTCTTAAGTCAGTGAGAATAAAATGATCTGCAGCCTGTAGTGCTCTGTTTACCTTTTCATTGCATTAACAAGACACTAAATGGATAATGGCAATGGAGGAAGAAGCAAGGTTTTGTTACAGTAAAACAAGAGTATTTTTCCTTTAAGGAACAGCTATTCAATTAACTCCATAAAGGTTGAAAAAAAAATATATTTTTGTCCTAAGGGGATCATAAGATTTTATCTGGATTGAGGAATTCATGTGGATTATACATTATGCACAAAAATTAGTGTGTTGCTTAATTTTTTTCAGCAATAATTACATAGGAGTTGTGAAGCTTAGTCTACACCCATAACACATCTCTTCCAACCCAAACCATTCTTTCTTTCTGAGGCACTACTGACAAATAAAATGGAAAATGCCTGTAAACTTGGATGCTGTATTTTGAAAGTTTCTCTGTCTTCTATATCAGGAAAAAAAAAAAAAACTAAAATCAAACTAGCAGGCTATAGAAAATCTGTGGCAGACAATTTAAAGCAATTTTAGGACATTAGTTCTAAAAGGCTAAATATGTCATCTACTGAGAAAGATGAAGCATTAGACACAAGTGAAAGTATATTTCCTTCCAATGATGAAAAGATCTATTTTGCTTGATGGGAAAAAGTATATTCTCCCATTTATATTGTAGAAGTTCATTTTCTATGATTTTCTTCTGCTGTGTTATGTCATATCTAGGCAGAAGTCTGGGACTGTATCAACTAACAGCAAACAAAGAAATTTATGTCTTTTGGCAGCTCAGAACAAAGTCTTCAATCTGTGACAGTCTCTCAAGGAAAGGAAATGGGCTGAAATAGGAAAACATGCTAAGGCCAAAGTGCCACAGCAGAACCTCCACTATCACAAACTCTGTCATCAGTGTCCCAAAAACGATGGGAGGGAAAAGCTTTGCTACAATAATCTCTGTGTGTTGTCCTGAATCATCAAGGCAAAAAAAGAAGGTGTTTTTTTTTTAACCCAATCGATTTCAAGGTAGTTTTAATGGTAGGATACCATCACCTTCCTCAAATTGCCTTTTTTTTTTCTTTTTTAAATTCCTGACAACTGCAGGAGTTTAAATTCCTGACAACTTTGAGTTAATTCCAGCACCCTTGGGACTAAAGGCAACACGTGGGAACTTCCATCAGCTCTGCACATTTGGTGTCCTGTGTCTCCCATTACCACTGAACTCATTTTACAGCAATAGCACCTCTCAGATCCCTCAATAGATGTTGGGAGGTTGGTGGAGAATTCCTTGTCCTTCTCTCCTCACTGTGGCCTCAAGTTTTGATTTGTCATCAGCAGGGATTTTGCAAACATTTAAACACAGACTCAGCCCAGTGTTTCTGCTTAGATAAGAATGATGGGCCTGGGTTTTTAAATTCAGGAGGAGGGTTGTCTTTATTCCAGGAACTATGAGTTTGCAAAAGCCAAACATCTACACACTTCAGTTGAAAGCACAGAACCAATAAATGAACTGTCTGTTTTGACTAACATGAGATGAGACATCCTTGTCTTCAAATTCCTACAATCATCTTAGGTCAGTATAACAATTAGGTAAGCTAAACCATAAAAAAATGGTGCAGTGGGACCTCCCTCCCACAGTCCTGCTCTTAATTTGGTAATTCAGGGGCTGATTTGGCCTTGAGATGTCATGGAATTCGCTGCAGTGGAATTCGGTTTAAGGACTATACATTTTAAAGTCTGATTACAGTCAGAAAAATTATGCATTTTCTTATCCAACAGACCTATTCTCAGAAGGCAAACTGTGATCTTAAGATGACAATTTCAAATATGCTTCTGAATATAATCTGGTCCTAGAGTGAGGAGACTTAAAGTAAGCAGCTACTAAATGCTTACCCCATCCAACTCCATAATAGTATAAGTGCTTGCTTTCTTCTGACCCAAATACTTTGATCACCATACTGTAGAGATGAAATCCTTCCACCAGCATCCAGGCAAAAGCACTCAGGAAGAAAAAATGAAGGAGAATGGCCAGGATCTTGCAAGGCACCTAAATTAAGAATAAAAATTAATGCATTACTTCTTTTTGATACAGTCACATTGGTTTTCCAATTTTTATTTAACTTCTATATACATTTACGTGCTAAATCACTGAAGTAAAAGTCTTTTAAAAAAAGCACTAGGCAATTTCATTTTTCTACAGCATTTTCAGACAGTTTCAAATCCTCTTACCTTTAAAAAAACAGAAAAAAAACCCAAACAACATTGCCAAACACAATGTGGAAATCCAAATGAGTTATTTATTTCTAACAGCAGGAGCAATACTCCTACCAAAGTCTACAAAATATTTAAGAATTCAAAACTGAAGTGTCTGCATCCAGCTCCTGAGCCTGTAGCAAGTACAGGAGTCAAAGAAGTGGAGTAACTTCTATGCTTGTGCTGGCATTTTATTCTTTTTGTTGATGATTTGGGACTTTGTACACTAATGAAAATTAAAATGTTGGGACTCGATAGTACAATGAAAATTGATGCTTTCCTGAACGTTCTCACTTGTACTCAGCTGGTTCTGTGCTAGTGCAAAGACATTCTAATGCAAATCCAATGTGACTACATGTATTCAAAAGCAATAAATTTGGGGTTAATTCGTGTAAGTGAGGTCTGTATGTGGTTTAGTACTTCGCAAAGTTCAGGGACATATTATTAAACCAGATTAGCTTATTGACAAAAATGGTAAAAGCCTTTCCAGTTAGTTTTATCATAAGGCTATAAAGTGCATTTTAATGCCTTTTGATTTCCACCAGAAGATTAAGCCACAAAAATATAAATGCAACATAAACCTGACTTACAAGCTAGTTCTGTCAAATGGATGCTTTCCAAGGTTTGAGTAGCCAAACAACATGAATCACAAAACAGCAGAAAAATAAAACACAGTGAAGTAGCAGGAGGCTGGTCTGCGTGTAATTCTGTATAACACTTAGTTGCAGATTTGTACCTAAAATCCATAGCAAAGTTGCTACTAGTTCTGGTTTTGTGCTTTAATGATGGCTTAGAAGTTACTCTTAAATGACAAAATTACCTTCTTGAAAAAGCATTGAAAAGCTGAGCTTTTCTGTGCTGAACCCAAGCATGTCTCCCCTGCTGTATCATAGGATGTACTCTGCTTTTAGCACAATACTTGTAAAAAGGCAGATCTCATTACTGTTACTCTTAGAGTTGACTACTTGTGAGTCTGTGGAAATAGAAAAATCAGCCCAACCAGCAGCAAGGCCCATCATATTATAGTTGTTGAGAAAGTAAAGCAAATTCTCAGAAAGGCCTCTCAGAAATATATTAGTCATGACTCAGAGGACAGTCTTAAAACAGACAGATAATTTTATACATATATCATAAAGGAAAGCAGCTCATTTCATCTCTCCATTTGGAAGTGTTTTCAGCAATGCCATGCAGGAGTACTGAGGGAGAAACAGCTCCATACACCGACCCAGAACTGCAAGTAGCAGACACATTAAATTTTCTGGTTTTGCTGGGAAACCACAATGCTGCTTAACACCTTATATTTCAATTTGCATTTCCCTATGTTTAAACAACTCTTCAGTTTTTCCCACAAACACTCTCAGGCCTTTGGAAGGCTTTAGGAGCCTAAAGAAATGTTGATGGTGAACTACTTGCAAACATACGCTGTGGTTTGAGAATCTGTTGAAAGAATGGTGCTCTCCAGTCTATAGTAGAGAGTCAGTAACTAAGACTGCAAAGCTCTCTGAAGAAACAAATTTGTCTGTTGCTGAAAGTCTAAGGGAAGTCATCAGATTGGCATGTGGATAGTAAAGATATCTCAGAAACTTGGCAGTATAGGAAGAAAATGTTTCGTGCAAAAAATATTTACTTTTTCTAGAAGAAAGACAACCTGGTTTGGGGAATGATTGCCTTCCTGGAATATGCCATGATCATTTGAGACTCCTGTTTTAGCACTACTGATGTTAGGTATCAATGACCAGCTTTTTTATAAATCAGTCAACCAATTGAGTGTATTACAAAGATCAAAGTCCTGTGTGTGAAAACAGAGGTTCGTGGTTAGAAATCAGTCTTACTCGACAAAAGGAAAATTGTTGTAGTATAAACTGTAAATTATTAAATTACACATCTGGAATTACCAGGGGAATGCTCTATGCCATATCTGGAATCAAAAACTGAATGTCCCTAGAGATGGAGGCAGGAAAAGGATGGAGAGGCTCAACGCAGTCATGCAAGGAAGTGATGCCAGCTCAGGGTCTGTTTTTCCCTGTTGCACTGCATTGGCTCAAGCAAGGGGGTACCACAAAGGGGTCCCACTGGTTCTCTCAAACAAGGGCACTGCCAAACTGCCTGGCACTGATACTCCATCTCTGGCAGAAGCAGAAGATTACAAATTCACACCTTCTAGTGTAAATACTGCCTCCCTCTTTCTGTAAACGACCACTTAGCAATTCAATTAAAGCTGCAATTAAAGGTATTAAAACTGCTGTCAGAGCCAGTGAGAACAGAGCATGGAGTAAGGACGTGAGGCCAATAAAAGGATGAATCACAACCCCCCTGATCCTGAGAGGCTAAAACGATAAAAATAAAAGCACAGCAGACAGTGTTTACATCACATTCTTCAACTTTAAGATCTTTACAGTGTTATGTTCTTCAATTACTGCTGTTATAGAGCAGGTAGGGCTGAAATATCCATGGATTCTGTGAAGCATTTCACTTCACAAAGCCTGTGGTGTAAAGCAGGTCTTGCTTTCTGTGTGCTACTGTTCCAATTTAACTTACTTAACTGAAGTAAGTTTTGAATAGGTTTAAGAGAAAATATGCACTTATTAAACTGCAACTTCAGCCTATGTGAGTGCTTCACAAGCTTGACTAAACAAGCAAGACACCTGTGTGTGAACAAGGCATGGTATAAATGCAGGTGGACACCGGGACAGGCCTCTGGAGAACACGAGCTCCACCCACATCCAAGTAAAACCAGGAAACACAACCAATGTTTCACAGGATTTTAAAGACTGGAGGTGATGCTGGCCTGGATAAGGTGTAAAGAGGCTTTCACACACTAACTGAAGTGACTCAGCTGGATTGTCTGAAAGCCTGGAATGGATGAAAAATGAAAAACTGTGAGAAAAGACACACTGATACCCTGAGTGAACCCATTATTGCTCTCAAGCCCACGTCCTTTCAGCAGGGTTTTAGCTCTCTACTTAGAGAGGATTATTTTCATGCCTGGTTTCCACTTTCTTCAGTTTCAAGTTATATCTTTTGCTGTCTCCATTTCATTTTCCTTCTAAACCATTCCCTGCCATTTTCTCCCTTGCATGTTGCCTCATTCCTTCAGGACCCACCTGAATGTTAAGCAGCAAAAGAGTATGAACTTTATTTTACAAAGTGCTTTTAGATCCTCAGGTGGTAATAGCCTATGCAAAACCAGGCATAATTGTTATTTATAAACTTAACAGAATTTCAAAGGATCCCATTTGAGCTGAATATAAATTTAGGTAGCTGTTGTATTGGCAAAATGAAGAATGTGCAAGCCTCATCTTGACTTGCACTGAGAATAAACAGAAGGAAAAAAAGATTAATAGAAGCCACTCACTGCTTCTGAAAAGTAATAGGGAGCAACAGCTGGGCACCAAACTAGCCAAGTTTTGATCATTACAAAAACAGAGCACACTGGAAGTTTATTGTAAAATCAGGTTTTGTTTCTGCTTTTCAGGTGGGACTTTCCATCAACAGACCTTATGTTACTTTAAATTGCATTTTTTAAACACAACAGTGGAAAGAAATTGGTTTTACTGGTATGTAATACTGTTAACTTGGCCTATTTGTCTCAATCTAACCCAGCTGTTTTAGATGCCAGTTTTAATGGTTTAGATCCTGGTACTCTGCATGAGGAATTCCCACCTGCAGCAGCAGATCCATAAAATCAATCTGTAATTTCAAGTTCCAATCTATGTGATCAGGCAGAAAAAAACCCTATACATGCATAGAGCTTAAGTACCATGTGAGCAACATGAAGGTGTTGTTGCTTAAGTGGCTGCCTTAGATGGCCAGAGAAATATATACATGTTTTACAATATCTTGGATTAAACTTGGATCAAACTCTTACACAGTGATACTTAGTGCTTTCTGTCACCTCTGGCTAATTAAGCAATAGTTGCTTTACCTTTGGCATTGATAATTACACAAATCCTACTTTAAAATCATCTAAATCTACAGAGTAGAGATCATCATCAATCAATCTGCTATTCAGAAAAACAGTATGTTCTGCCCCACAAACAAAACTTTTTGAGCAAAAAAACAAAGACCTTCTGTTTTGCCCTCCAAGGCAGTAGAAGATATTGCCAAAGCTCAATCGGAAAGCTCATTGCCTTCCATCGAGAATCAGAAAACTTTTTAATGTGGGGTAAAGAAAAAAAGAGTCAAAAATGTACCAGAGCAGAGAGCAGACAATTAAAAGAAACCAACCCCCACCCGAAAAAAAAAAACCACAAAACCACAAAATCCAACCAAACCAACCCAAAACCTTAACCCAAATACAAATACCTTACCTAAACACACAAGATATGCAATATTCTCCAATAGAGAATTCTTAAAATTTTAAAGGGATGAGAGAAAGCACAAGCCATGTCAAGTAGAATCAGCCATGACATCTGAAAACACACTGAGGTGTGCTCCATTTCTACAGTGATTTTTCCACTGGATGGGTACACATTGCTTTTGGTTTGGCAAACAACCAGACACACAGATAACACTGTTTGGGTGCACAAAATGCTTTATCCAGGAGGGCATTTTTTGGCTAAGGCATGTCAAAAATAGGAGATCTCACGTGGAAGACGCTTTTCTTGCACATGGCACTCATTCCAAACCAAATTATTTTTCTTCTTAGGACTTACAGTGCCAGGGGTGAACTGGAAGCTGGTGAGGAGCAGGATCTGGGCCACCAGGACAGCAAAGGACAGGTTGGCGTGGATGTGGTAGCGCTGGTTGCGGATGGTGCTGACAGACCTGGCAGGAGGCAGAAACACTTGTGAATAAAACAGCATTGCCAGAAGCAGTCCGAGAATATATTTATGATTTATCAGCAAGCATTTAGATTGACTTCTGCATATTGGTTTTGGTGGGGTTATCACAATGTCTTCTGAGCTCTCCTTCCACCAGGATGGAGTGGTACCTGAGTGGTTGCTTTGATATTCTGCTGCTGTCCTGAAGGCAGTAGAAAGATTGATTTGCACATGAAAAAGCTCTGTTCGTGACTAGTGGCAGAATGTCTCGAATGGTGCTGTGATACAGAGGAGGTCAGACCTGCACCTCACAGAAAGCACACTGCACCTTGCACCAGTCAGCCCACACTGTGCCACAGAACTCCTGGATTTATTTTGCTGGTATTTGCCTGTGTGAGAAATAAGGGAATGTGAAAAGACCTTTATTATAATTTTGACTTGTACTATTATCAGCTTCTGGGCACAGGAACTATAGCTCCATATGCAGATGGGCAGTGCCTATCTTGACAGAGACCTGACAGTGATTACAACATCATTTGAACACATCTCTCTTGGCTTTGCACAAAACAGCTGGAACTCGGACAAGAACATGCTTTCCTGGAAGTCTTCTGACCTCGTGTTTCTGTTCTCATCCAGAAAAAGGAAACAGAAAACAAAAACACTGATCTGAACATCTCGGGCCTTTCCCACAACTTCATTCTTCACTCTAAAAAGCAGTTCTGGTGATAACAGGTTCCCCATTTCCATCCATGCTGCCTGCCAGCCCCCACCAGCAGTTTTAATCATCTCGGGACACCCAGGCCATTGGTGATGGGAAATGTTGTGTGTCTCCTCCACTCAACTCCACCCACTCCCATCCTTTTGTTGTGTCACACTGGATGGGGGTGACTCCTGCAGCCACTGTGTGTGTGTCCCTGCAGCAGAGTGACATGGACTGGACGATGCAGACCATGGTTGTGTCAGCCCTGCCCTTCCAGCACTGCCATAGCCAGCGCTCCGCTGGAAGAGAACGAAGAGGGAAACGACGAGAAGTATCTGTGTCCTAAAAGGAATCCAAAGAGCCAGGATGTGTTGCCTGGTGCCAATGGCTTTCCAATAAAGAGCTTCTGGTGGTGGCAGGCTGGGGCAGTGTTCCCCAGGAGGCGAGCAGGACTGCCTGCCCTCCCGGGAACCGCCCGGCGCTGCCGGGACGCGGAGCAGCGAAGAACGTGCCAGATTCTTCTCCGCTTACGTTATGGTCATCTAACACCACATTGCAAAATTTCGCTTCAGCTGTTTAACGAGACCCTGCTCTCCAGTGAAAACCTAATCAAATTATTTCTGATTGGCAGTTTGAAGGATCCTGTGTGTAGGTGGGGTGCTTTAACCCCGGGACAGTCAGCAGGCCCCAAGCTCTCTTCCAAAAGTCTTCTCTTTGCCTCCAGTTTCTTGAGGAGTTTTCAGCCCTGCTGCAGCCACACCACCTCCCTTTACTCCTTTTTCCTTTCTAAACACTGTAACATCCAATTCTGCACTCAGACAAAAGTGGAGCAGATCATTCCCCTCAGCCTAAACATGCCCACAGCGCAGTGCCACATAGGCAGACGTTGGAGTTATTTAGAGTGGATTCTGCCACACGTTACACATTTAATCCAAGTATGACCAACACAGATCTCAAGACTTGGAAATAATACGGGGTTTGGAACAAAGGAACACTGCAATCAGTTTACTGTTTTTACAGCAAGTCCTTTTCCCTAGAAACTGGCCTCTTAATGGGATGTCCAAAATACATTCTTAGGCACAGAAATCAAAAGTTGAACTCCTGAGTAGGAAGAATATGGTTTAGTGTGTGAAAGGAGACAAAGAATCCCATTCCTTGCTGCTCAACCACTCTGCTGCACAACCTCAGTCAAGTTGCTTCACCCTTTGTCATGTTTTCTGGTTTTTGTTTAGAAACAAACCTCTATGAAATCTTCTTTCTTGGAAATGTTTGTATCAAGGCCAGCTGGGCCTCAAACTCAGTTATCACTGTTGGAAAACAAACAGGCATAAAGACCCTGAGTGCCCTGTAGCAGAAACATTCCAGTGCAAAGAGCCCTCCAAGGGGCTGCCCTGTTCCAGGCAGGAGGCTGCAGGGATCCAGAGGTTTTAAACACGAGCTGTGGAGTGAATATCACACTGCTTACAGTGTCCTTCATCCTCCTAAAACAACACATTAGATAACCAGCCTAATGGAGAACAGCAACTCGAAAATAAACGTGGCTTGTATGATGTAATTGTGTACATGTTGCACGAAACAAAAGGCAGGCAGCTCTAATGTTGACTGAGACTTCCTTTCTGGGCATTCCTTTATAAACACACTGCCTTCTAGCCCAAGAGCAGACAGAAGGACTGACTGTACACTCCAAACAACCCAAAGATGAGGGTAAGGGGGGCAGAGGGGGTGATCCTGCAGTCCTTGCTCATATTGTACTTGCTTTGAGCTCCCAACCAACTCTCCAGGTTTTTCTACA
Organism: Manacus candei; assembly: GCF_025592945.1. NCBI lineage: Eukaryota > Metazoa > Chordata > Aves > Passeriformes > Pipridae > Manacus > Manacus candei. The sequence continues at coordinate 767,639 of NW_026138151.1, read as the reverse complement.
GTTCAGGAGTCTTGCAAGGAGGCTCCTTGCAAGACTCCTGAACTGTAGAAAAACATGGAAAGTTTAAAAAAAAAAATAAATCTAAAAATCCCTCACGGGATGGAAATAGCTCGCTGTATAAAGACCACCCCATTTCAGGAAATGAAAGTAATTTAGAAATAACCAACCAACTGTTACAAATACATGTGCAGAATCCAATTAAGGGAGGTTGTAGAATTAATAGCCTTTGTTTTATCCTGAGCACCTGAAGGGATCCTACTCGGTGGCCTGAAATGCACTGCTTCCCTTCCTGCAGTGATAGCTGCTCAGCGGGTTATTAATTTAAAATTACTCACGACAATATAGCAAATGTGACCAGCGTGATCGTCAGGCAGAAGATGGACAGAGCACAGCCAATGTAAGTGATGGAGGAGAGGGCCACCTGGTGTTCTCTTGCTAGCTGCACACAAAGGAAAGAAAAAAAAAAAAACAAAACAAAACAAAAACGAAATAACAACTATTAATTGATTTATCACACTGCAGAACCACGGGTCAGCGTTTCCTCCTCCAGCCATTCGTGAGGAAGCTGTTCACAGTCATTCCCTGCTGTTACTAGAGGGGGAAATGAGGAGCCAGCTCCAAACTCAGTCACACAGCCAGGGGATCCACATGCCCGTGGCATTTAGCTCCCTCTTTTATTTCCTCAACCAGGCTTTGCTCAGCACAAGCTGGAGTTTCTCTGCTGCTGCAGCATCATCCAGCCTGGGAACAGAGCAGTTTATTGGGCTCACAGGCAGAGTCAGTGGTGGGATCTGTCACAGGTAATGCTCTCACACAGCAATAATTTACATCACTATGCAAATACCAGAAGTGCTTCACAGCAGTGAGAACTGACAAACCCAGATAAGCCATAAATCACAGGCCATTTATAGCCCGCTCGTTTTGTTTAATTGTGTCACGTTTTCAGTGGCTGTTGAAGAGCTGGACTGACATCTACAGAATGGAAAACCCCAGAAAAGACCCAGTATGAGCAGTAGGAGTGCAAACCTCTCCTCTCAGCCTCTGTTTTTATCTACAGGCACCTTTTGTAGAAGTAATCCACTTTTCATGAACATTTAAACTGTAACTCCACAGTGCTCTCCACTAGGATCTGTGTTAAACCTGGATAGAGTCAATGCTGGAGGGACACCATGGTTTGGCCATTCATCTTAAACTAATCAGAGAGTGTGTTTTAATTTTCCATGCAAGTTCTCATAAAAGAATGACAAAAAAAGCCCCACCCAACAAAGGGAGCCAGGAAGTATTAATATATAATAAGTAGAACGAACTGAGGCAGGAAAAGGTTTTCTCATCTCAGAAGAATTTTCAAACATTTTTCCTGACTTGAATTTGGATAGAGTTGACATTTTCATAAACTGAACATAAACTGGGGGGGGAGGAATATATAGTCAATCAAAAAGTTTTAATTTTGATGCTTGAAATACTATGTTTTAATTTGAATCTCTGTTCACCATAAATTAAATTCCTAGCTGAAAACTCATTCAAAATATTTACTTATTAGAAAAAATACTGAAAGGAACAATATCTTTTCCAACTTTTTTACAGAAACTTTTATCTAATGAAAACTAATCCTTCCTCACATGTTTGGGACTTTCTATTGTTTTCCACATGCACAATAAAAATTTCCCTCCCAAACAAAGTATTTCATTAGAGATTATCAAACCCAAGCAGCCCCACCAATAAACTTCCCATTAAAATTCCTCTTTAAAGGAGAGAAATAACATGCCATGTGGTTATGAGGAAACAGAAACACAGACAAAAAGATGTGTTACATATGTACATTTTTCCTGCAATTATCTGCCAACAGAACCACCCCATGTACAGTAAGTTTTACAGCAGAATAACTTGTGGCTCACTCAGCAATCTGAGAACTATTAAAGGATGCAGCAGCAGCATTGGAAGACAACTGTTGCTATGGTGTTACAGTTCCTAGGAAATATGATGCAGCTCTTGAGTGGTTTTTCCTCTTCCAGCCAAAGGCACATTTCTTTTCCCTGACTCGGACAGCATCAGTTAAAGAAACAAAAGAGTTCTGTGTGCTGGACCAGCTTAAAAGCTCCATATAATTCCTACAGAAGAGATCCTATCGTCCCTCATTCCTCAGAGAAGCCATGTATAGCCTTTCTTCAGAGAATATTCCTGAAATAGGAGTAATCTCTGTGGTAAATTGAGCAGTTTAGAAGTGATTTCCTCATCAGGGATATTCATGTCCAGAATGGAGGGACCTTATTTCCTGATATCTCTGATACACATCCTTTTCTCTGGCTACAGGTGGTTTGCAATTCTACAGAAGGAGGAGAGGAGCAGAGGAAGCTTTCACAGCTTCAAATCACTCTGAAATCAGTGCTTCTCAGCAGTTCAAAGCTTTCCTTCACTCCTTTCACTCCCAAACTCCTGCAGCCAGAAAATGTTCCCTGGGGAGGTCAGAGCTGCTCAGTTCTCATTCAGGTTTGCAGGGATCTCTCACAGTGTTTGCACTGGCAGAGGATCTGCAAAGGGAAAATCATATACAAATACAGAAGATACAGAGGAGCAAACTAGTGGAAACTGGCAAAAATCATGGAATTCCAGAATGGTCTGGTTGGAAGGGACCTTAAAGCTCATCCAGTCCCACCCCCTGCCACGGGCAGGGACACCTTCCACTAGCCCAGGTTGCTCCAAGCCCTGTCCAGCCTGGCCTTGAACACTTCCAGGGATGGGGCAGCCACAGCTTCTCTGGGCAACCTGTGCCAGGGCCTCCCCACCCTCACAGGGAAGAATTTCTTCCTAATATCTGATCCAGATCTACTCTCAGTGGGAAGCCATTCCCCCTTGTCCTGTCACTCCAGGCCCTTGTAAATGGTCTTTCTCCACCTTTCTTGTAGCCCCTTCAGGTACTGGAAGGTCTCAATTAGGTCACCCTGGAGCCTTCTCTAGGCTGAACAATCCCAGTTCTCTTAGCCTTTCCTCAGAGGAGAGGGGCTTAATCCCTCTAAAAATCCACAGTTTTGTTTTTTTCCACAGTAATCCAAGAGAAGATGGTGATCACACAAACATCTTTTCCTCACTAATTTCTATCAAAACTAACATGCCTCTAAGACAGTCTTTCTCTGGGTTTTAGTTCAGTCTTCCTCCAGAAACCCCTGCAGGGCAAGACATAATGAGAATCAAGTTCTCCCAAATGGAGCCTGTATTACTTAGAAACAAAAAAAAAAGTGGAAAAAAAATCTCTTAACAATAAAATGTAGAAGATTCTCTGAACCATAAAATAACCTACACAGGGCCCTGCATCTGCAACTGGAGATTGCTCTTGCTCTGGTAAACACAACCAGAATCTGATGATGCTTTAAGGATGATGCTCTTAATACCAACATCAGTCTGGTGGGAGCTACTTCAAAAGCAACAGTGCTGCAGTTCACCCCCTCATCTTGCCCAGTGTGAAGGACAGAAAGCCTGTAGTTAGCTTGCAACCTTTTTTTTATCATTATTAAGGAACCAGTGATAGGTGTTCTCAAACTGAGCTGTCGGGCTGGAGGGGTCCAAGAGGGGGTCCCTGTTCAGAGCAGCTGGTGAAACCAGCTCCTTTCTGTGGATCATGTGAACTCCAGGGGGAAGGATACAGTAGGAAAAGAAGGCCTGGGATTATTTCCAGGGTGTGCAGCCTTGTTTCAGGGATTTGTACAAGAGAGAAGAGAACCCGTGTTTAAGATATCAGATCTCTAACTCCCCACAGCCCAGCTGTCACAGCACACGTGTGGAGTGCTCCCACTGCAAGGGATAACAAGCAGCAGTTTGTTACAAGTACCTGGGTAGTCAAAGTGTTGTGAATCATCAATTGAGAAACAATTTCCTACAAATTCCAATGCTCTGATATGGGCTGATTTCATCTTACCTCAGCTTGTCTTTTTTAAAAGTTTTCAGCCTTCCTGTGTGATTGTGGAATAGAAAACAGTAATTTGGGATGATCTTGCAGTCAGCACAAAAATGCTAATTGGGCTGTAATGTTATTATTAAAGAAAATAGTGTGAAAAAGTTCCAAATAAAACATTCAGCAATCTGTGAAGTAGTCCCATGAGCCTGATTCTCACACTTGTCCCAATCCACATTAAATTATTCTTTTCTTCTAACAGGTTTTGCTTCTTTTGGGTTTATACGGTCATTCTCTTACTCTGCAGCGAGCTGAAAAGCCAGGAAACGAGCTCATACAGCCCCGAGTGTTAGTAATCACAAACACTAAAAGACAGATGTTTCTTAGTTCCAGCTTTGACAAAGTCAAATCAAAAATTCCTGCCTCACATAACACTCCCACCCTTTTGGTTGAGGCTGTAACACCCTTTACCTTGCAAGTGTTGCTAACAGCGTGGGCAAAGAGCTGGTGCTTTCAGCAGACCCACCCATCTGTGGTATTAGTCTATTGTCTCAGCCTTGTTCTCCCTTGTAAAAGTCAGTGCATTGCTCAACACTTTTATTTGGGAAACTCTCAGGCAACTGGATGGTCTGAGAAACAATCCTGGAAAGACACCAGCTCAGACTCCAAATGTATATTTTTCATTTCTGATGCTGTTCGTGGTGACATGTAACGCCTCTGTTCAAACAGAGCTGCACAGGGAGATGAAAATATATTATTGTAATGGGATGGTACTTTTCATCTCTGGGAAAGGTCAGTTCAGGCTGAAAGGTTATTCAATAGGCTCTATATCTAGATCAGAAAATCTAATTGTTTATCTCAGGTTACTGAGTGTCTGTATATACAACCCAGCACACCAACCCACCACAAAGGTAGATGGGCTACAGGAACACAACTCAGCTCAGAGCATCTGCCTGGGCCACACAGGGCCCTCTGCTCAGTGTGCCCTTGCTTGGTGTGACATTTGCACCCCTGTCCCTTTTGCTCATTCTTCACCTCTCAGTCACTTGACCACAAGTTTTCTGCTTTGCAAAGGGTGTACTTTGGGCTCTCTCCAAAGAAAGGGATGTTTTGGGGAAGTGCTAACCTAAAATTTTCTTTTTCACATACTGCAAAACATCCCTCTGTGTCCACCTTTAAAAGCAACACGTCAGACAAAGGGCTGAGTTCAAACACTTAAACCAAGGTTTGTCACAGCTGATCCTGAAAGGGTTTTTCCCTATACCAAATTACAGCTTGGCCATTTAGGCACTAAAAGTAGTAATTTCACTGTCTAAACTACTTTAGAAATCTCATTTTTGAAAAGCAATTCATCTTCTTCTAGAAAAAGATAAGTTCTTTAACCAAAAAATGTTTTACAGACTTCAAAAAAAAAAAAAAGTCCTGCAAGCTAAGGATTATATCATCCCTCCCATTTGTATCTTAGTGTTACTTACTTTGAGAACCCAGAACATATCTTTGCATATGATCATATAGTGCATACATTTTATAAAACCAAAGTTATTTGTTCACTGGTAGAAACATAAGACATGACATTTGCATTTTGCCCTGAGTGCAAACGTAGGAGTGAGTTATATTTTAATGTCCCTTTTGGTCAGTGTTCCATCCCACAGGATCATTCCCACTGTGACATTACGAGGAGGGGTGGGTTTCTCCCTGTTTATCCAACTGACAAATCTGCCATGAGCTGTCCACCCTCTGGCCTGGGCTGAAATCCACCCTCAGCCCCTTCTTGTGCAAAGGCTGAACAACCTCTTCTGACACATTTCCTGGGGGGAGGAAAGGGGTGAAAAATCAAGGTTCAGCCAGTGCTATTGAAGCTGCACCTTTAAAATGCAATCTGAATCCAATTAAGAAAAGGATGAATAATTAACTTTGGCAGCCTGAGTGTCTCAGAGACATTAAAATGCTGGCCTTGGCTGATGAAGCTAATGGTTTTAATTGCCTCCAGAAAGGCTGCTGAAATTCAGTTTCAGTCCAGAGAGGCCTTTATTTATATGTTAAATAATAATAAAAATACAAATCTCTGTTTTCCTTCAGCTTGTCAAGCACTTTGCTAGGTACATAACATTATGGCTTCTCCAAATTAACATCTGTGTTGAGTTCAGGAGGCTCAATCTACTCCCTGACACCACAGAAATTATTTTGGTGGGGCCATGTTTAATGGCACTGCACAACCACTACTCACAGAAAGGGAAGTCTACCTTGATGCAGAAACTTCTTTTCTCAAGTCACAATGTATCAGACACTGCGAGCTCGAAGAAAAAAAGGCCTCTGAGAGTCACACTTTGCGGTGCAATCACCTTTATCAGCCATTTCCAGCAGAATTGCTTTCGAATTCCCATTCTCTATTAACTCCACAACTCCTAGGGATCTGCAGTAAAGTGCTACAGAGGGGTTTTTTCAGGATTACAGGTACATTTTCCTCCAGCCAGCCCAGCCTGGTGCTGCTTATTTAAAACTTTTCACTGTTGCGCGAAAAATACAGAATTTTCCAAACGTCTCTGCCAAGATATTAATTAGTATTTTTAAAAGCCCCCATCATTTTTCGAAGCGGTTCTGAGCAAGATGCCATCAAACAGTAGGTAATCTGCTCATTACAGATCTCACACAGCAAGTTCTTGGTTCAAATGAAGCTTGAAGGAAGAGTGGCAGGGAGGAAGGACTCAAGTGGCGAAGCCCTGTCAGATTATAACAAAGTTTGGGGATCAGAAAAGCAGGCATTTTCAAGTTCTTCATATCTGTTAGTGCAAAAAAAAAGCAGTGTGGGTTTTCTGCCTTCGTTACAGGCCTAATGCTGGCAGTGTTTCTCAGGGAATGTTAAATGCTGCAGTTACAGCAGATTATCCCCTGTGACACCCAAGGAGCTGCTTTTGCCTGTACACCTGAGACTTGGACATCTGTTCTCTGCCTTCTGTTCCAGCCAGAGCAGGCTCATCCTGTTCTCCAATTAACAACCAAAACAAAGTCCACCACAGAGAGCTACGAGAAGGATCAAACCCAGCAGGGCTCCTGCAGGCTCTTGCAGGCAGAGGAATGATGGTCTCCTGCCAGACTGAGTGTGAGACTGTTCAGAGCAGTTGAGGTTAATTAAATACCCAGCTCCCAGTAAGATTCTACAAAAATAGGTATGTCTCCTTTTGACTCAGAAGGGTCTATTTGGATTCAGGGCTGTGGATAACTGAGTTTTGCACTGCAGCCCAGCAGCAACAGGTACCCAGCCCTGAACCACCCCTACACCACACTTTGGGGAGAAAGGGCATGAAAAGGCCAACACAGGAGACAGGCTGAACTCAAGAGTACAGAATTACTAAATTTAAAAATATTCAACAGAGAACAGTGATGGATAAAGGTGCAGTATCATAACTTTTTTATACTGCGTGGGGAAATCCTTTAGTCAGCAAGAAGAACTGGCTGCCAAGTGGTTCAATGCTTTCATTTCCACCATGGAAAGGAAGTCTCTGTTATTTTACTAAGTATTCTGATTCAAATAGAATATTCTATCGTGCTTCTTGAACAAAGGAGTTCTTTTGACCATTATAACACTCTTAAATATTTGTGCTTTCCAAAAATAAAAAGTCATTTTTTATTCTCCTCTGCTGAGTGAAATTCAGTAACTGCCAAACAATTCTCTAAGGAATTTGAAGGGTTTAGTATCCTGCAGCACCAGTCCAACTTTTTACATGTAATTCTGTGGGATTAAGGACAAGGAAGGTGTCTCCTATTTCCTCCCATCAAAATCAACGAAGCTGTACTGGCACAGGAGTGGAACAGCAAAAGAATGAACAATTGCTCTGAGTTAAAAATCAAGACTATTGCTCAATTTTCAGAAAAGATGAGCATGGATATAGTAAGGACAAAAGAAATATGATGCACAATCACACTGTGAACACATCAGAGAGAAATGCTCCTCCATGGGGACAACTTCCACTGCAATAAAATGGAGGGGGAAGTGGAGAGAGTGAGAAAGAGCAAAGAAAGTTTACAAAGCAATACTAGAATAAACACTCAGGCTGATTTGTCTTTGTTCATCTGATGGGTAAGGGCTGTTTGAACTGTCTGCAGAGATCTCTTCAGCTAAACAAACTGTCAATGGTAATAAACAAGGACCAAAGAAATCAAAATGCCTATCCAATTTTTAAATATGCAACACAAAAGAAAAATCACTGGGCTAAGGCATTATTCTTTTTATGTTTCCAGCAATGAAAAGCGTGCTGAGAAAAGTAATTACATTAAAATTACAAAACAGCAGAAATCAGGGAGTGCCACATTATTTCCATTTCATTGTCCTATTAGAGAATGTAGCTGGCTGAAAATTTTAAGAAAAAGGGTTATCACTTCAGACTGCTATTTTATTGCACCCAGAGTGCAATGTTTGATTAATAACTGCAATATTAGATTTAGGAAACAATGCTCCAAAGTTATAAATTACACACCTATCCCCCATATTTTTAAAGCATTCACAATATTAAGACATTTTCAAAGCCTCCTTTATAAACAGCAATTGATGCACTTTGTTCTCAGTCAGTCATACGTTATCAAAACTTACTGTCAAACTCAGCTATAACAGTGAAAAATAAAATAAAAGCACACATATTGCCCCAAAGAAGAAACTCGGGATGCCTTTCTTTTTGTAAATAGAACCTCACAGCTAAATCCCCAAGCCTTTTCAAAATCCTGGGCTCCCTGAAGATGGGTTGTCTCTATAGCTCCAGCTGCAAGATCAGATGTTCTTAAACATTTTTCCCTTTATAAACACCACTCTGCTTTCAAGCCTGTTGGTGAGGGGCTTGTGCTGTATTGATTGATCCTCTCTTCTGAATTATGAGCAGGACAAAACCCAAAGTCATTTCTAGTTTTAGAAATGCAGAAAATGTGGTCAAAACCCCAAACAATTTCTACCACAGATTGTATGACACTATTGCTTCACTGGAAATGTCCATCCACATGTGAACTTTATAGTAGTAATTTTTATACTCTCGCAGTTGGAAAAGACAGGAAGAGGGAAAAAAACAAGGGAAAAGGACAATTTAAGAGAATGGTCTGGGAGTAATAAATATTTCAGTTGTGTCTTGCATTGGTCCCTTGGGGGAAGTGGACCCAAGCTTCGAGCTCTATTATCTCTGGGAGACAATGATTCCCCTTTGGAAGGATTTTTGAACTCTGGGTCCCCAGGTGTCCACCATCCTTTTGCTGAACTGACATTTATGTGGCAGATGGTACAAATAGCCTGGCATGCCTTGGAGATGTTGGATCACTATAAAAATAAAAACTGCCAGATGGCTGGCATGTTCCTTGGCAGGAGCACAGGGCCCCACTGAGTGATGAGGGGAAGTAAAGCTGCCCAAAATGAAATAGTAGCATCCGAATTTTCTTTGAAGTGCTTTTGAGATGAGCCTTACTCCGAGTTGGGTTTGATTCCTGCTGTCCAGGAAGCACCCTGAGCCATCCCTCTGTCTGTCTGGGCCAAGAGGAGTGTTGCTCGTGCCTCTCCTCCCCGTGTCACCTGTCCCTCCTGCCCCAGGAATGGGACCTCTCCACCAGCCTTTTCCCCTCCAGCCAGAAGTTCCAAGGGGTGCTGGGTGCAGGAGGAGGTGTTGCAGGTTGAGATCTCCCCAGGCTCTCTGCCACTTGAGGGGACCTCATCTCCCAGCCTCTGCTGCTCTTCTCCAGGTTCGGGCACAGCAGAAGATTCTTGTACCACAGTGCCACAAGAAAACCACCACAGGGAGCACATCACCCTGGGTGCCTTCTGCTTGGGCTTCCTCCAGAAGAAGCAAACATAAACCAGCGTAAACACACATCCAGCTAAAGGGATTATTTCTTTTTCCTGCCACAGCTGTACTAGTGCATCAGTGTCTCCCTAAGCACAGCACTGCAGGGTGCTGGCAGCCAAGGTCTGTTCTGGCTGCACCAGCTGAAGGAAAAACTGGAACACTGGTCTGTGGGTCAAGGAAAGAGAAGGACAGATGTGAAGTCCCAAGAGTGCAGCCTAAGCAATGGTTTGCTGTGAGGGACTTGACCCTCCCTCAGGTTCCCTTGTCAGAAAGGGAAGCTTAATCAGAGCAATGAGTTTCCCAGAGGAGGGTGCACAGATCAGCCAATATCACACCTACTCTGAACATCCCACTTACATTTATTGTTGGGAAGATGCAGTTGAATAATTCTCCATCTTACTGACTTGATCACAGTAGTGAAAAGAGTTCTCAACCAAGCTTCCAAGTACTGATTGTGTGCTGACCTTAATTACATCCATGCGACTCCACGAAAGCAATCAAGGGCTGAACATGTCCCTTCAGGAACATTCCACTCATCTTTGGTCACATTTTACCTTCAATCAACTTATTTATTTGGTTAAACCAGCTCATGACCATTAATCTCCAAAATTCAAAATAAATGCTATAATTCCTCAAGTGAAAACCAACAAGACAAATGAATCTCAGCGAGCAAGAATTCGGGCCAGGCGTGATACAGACATAACAGCAGAGTGATAAAACACAAATAATTCCAGCATTCCTTGGGGGCCAATTCATCAGCAGGCTAACAGGTCAGTGCCAGGCTGACATCTGAGCACCACATGGTTGTAAGTTTTTCCAAGATGGTTATTTCATTCCCAAAATAAACTTGTTACAACTGCTAATCCCCTGCATCCCTGAAAGCATCTAAACCTCACACATGTACCCCGAGCTCATCAGCAGCATTGTTCATGCCCTTCTTTCACAGTCACCACGACTCCAGTGCTTTCAAGCTCTTGCTGAAATGAATATAAAATCTGGAGTGGTGTTCAACTACATTTGTGATCCGAGCTCAGTTTTAACTAATTCACGGCATTTAAAGTCCTTCTTCTTCACATCCTGGTGTACAGCCCACAGATATGAGAGTGAAGGTTCATTTTGTCCCATTTAAGTTAAAATTCCAGAATTTAAATTTTTTTCTTTGTGACCGCTCTCTTTCAATTTCTTTCTCTGAATATTGGAATAAAAACACCTTTTCATCTCAGCAGATTTCAGCCTCTGGAGATTACTTCCAGCTGGCATACAGTAGAACAGTGACTGAATTAATCTCACCTCTTTTGGGCCAAGATCAAGAAGAAAACTCAAGAACTCACAGCTTGTTGCTAAGAACCTTCTTGCATTTCTATGCTCCCTGGAAATTAGACCCACCTGACAGTCTGTGCCATAAACATCTAACAATCCAGCATCCCTCAGCTCACAGCTCAAGCACTCAAGAGAAAGCACCATCAGATGCAGGATATCCTACAGTTTTCTTCCTATGAGTGTCTCACTGAAACAAAATGAAATCCATGTGAGACAATTTAATTCCTCCCCAAGCCAGGTGCATATATTACTATCACAGTTCTGTATCTTACAATAAACTTGCAATGATAAAAAACATTGGGAATATAGCAAGGGATTTATGTGCACAAGAGATGCACAAAATGTGTAAATATGTAGAGTGATCTGCTGGATATTGGTACAGGTGGGAAAAGGAGCAGGAAGGGAGGCACTGGGGGAGGGTGAGCAGGTCAGAATCATGCTGTGGTTCTGTAAGTGGGAAAAGGTAGCTTTGACCATGTGAAGGAATAAAGAGAAGGAGTTAGGCAAGGAGATTCTTGCTGGAGTTTAACACAGCTGGGAAGAAAGAGTCACCATCCTCGACAAACAGTTCTTGTACCAGCTCAGCTCTGTGGTCATCAGAAATGCTCACCACACCCATTCCTGGGGCAGAGCAGGCACTTCTGAGGAAGGTCACTTATTGTTGGTGATTGTTGCTTAGAGACACCTTGGCTTTGCCTGCACTCCCTGAGGATGCTGTGCTCTCCGGGTGGGAACAGCAAACTCTAAATAACTGCAATGCCTCATTAATGGAATGATTATGCCTTTTTTTTTTCTTTTTTTTTTTTTCCTGAGCAGAAAGAAAATCAATATGAAAAGGAGCTGAGAGAGAACACTTATCACACTGAGCTGGTCTCAAGAGTTCATGGATTTCCACACCAACAGTGCTCCCCCAGCTCTGTGTGCTGGTCTGTATCACAACCCTCTACAACTGTCAATATTCCCCTTTTTAATTTTGTTAATTGTTTTCTGTGCAGCTGCTTGCCTTTCTGCAAGGAGTGGTAGAACTATTTATACCTGGTTTTACTGCTGCATTAAAGGCCATTCTGGTGCCCTTGGAGAGGATGTCTGACTCTTGCTGCTCCCCTGAGAGCTGCATTTATCAGCATGATGGAGAGAAAGGGAAATTATACTTTCCATAGGAGAATGGAAATGTAAAACACTCAAAGAATTCCCATGAAAAATGAATTAACTTTTTTTGGTACCAAAATATAGCATTTGATGAAAAACGCTGCAGTTTTCAGGCAATGCATTTCCAACAACTTATTTACATTTTTTATGAAAAACAGGCCCTTTTCTGCAAGAAGAAAATGAAACATTCTGTCAAAAATAGTGTTCATATGGAAAAATTTCATTCATTTCTATTTTTATGGCCACAGATATATAATAGCTGTATAAACAGAACTGTTCAAATGTGGGCATTTGCATACTCCTACTCTCTCTTTTACTTGTCTCATATTATCTGTGCACTTCATTTACGATAAGAAAAATAAAATACACACAAGTTCAAGATCAAATATAACATCATTGCAACAATTTCTTAGAGCATTGACAATCTAATATTCCAATGGGTGATTCAAATGGGCCCTTTGGACCTTGGCTTATGAATTTCAGAACATGGTGAATGACATGAATAGGTGCTTAAAACCCACAGCACTGTAACATTTACTTAAGAGGGTTCCAAGGACACCTGAAAGGAGTTTCCAATTGTGTAGTTGATTCAGTGGGCTCTAATGCTCAGACATTTGAGGCAAATACTTAGGGAATGTTTCAGGAATTTGTAATTGAGCACAGTCTTCTTGTACAGCTCAAAAGCCAGGAAGCCTGTCTTTGTGTGACTCTCAGCTTCATGCCAATTACACAATGAAGGTAACACTTTTTTTCACTACTTAAAATATTAATACCACAAGATAAACATAGATGGTCAATTTAAAGGGTATGTCCTGGACAAAGATTTGGGATGAGATTTTCCTTTTATTGTAAAAGGAGGGGAAAACAATGCAAAAATATTCCACACAAATTCAGGTGGATGGAAATGCATTAGACCAAAAATTTAAGGAGAGAGGAAATATTGAAAATGGAAGCATTAAAGGACTGTGAGAGAGATACCTGAAGGTTCATCCACATCCAACCTTTCCTGCTTATGCATTTCAGACCTCTTCAGGAAAATTCGATTCCAAAGGCTTTGATGTGAAATCTCTTTTTTCTCCAATTACTAATATTGCACAATACTAAAACTTATTGCAGAGTCCCACTAATCACCACAATTTTAAATCTGTTTCTTTGAAAGCTGGACCTTCAGAACTATTCCCCAGTTAAAAGTCAACTACTCTTGCAGTGGCCTTTTATTGGTGGCTGTTCCTGTTCAATCCTGGCTAATTCCCTGTATGCTGCTGTTTAAAAAGGTTAATAACAGTGCATTTGTCTCAGGATACTTTTGTCTCACAAGGTTGGAGGTCTTCAGTGAAAGCTGCATTTTATTATCAGTATGAAGATCTCCTAGAAAAATTATACTTGGAAAGCAGCTGGAGTCGTTAGGTGCTTTGCAAGTAATAAAGATAATAACAGTTAGATAAAACCCAGATGACCCGAAGAAGCCAACTCCCGGCTTCTAATCTGGGATGAGCCAGTCCTTGGAAGGACTTTGGTGCTGCTCAGAGGTGTAACCCTGCTCAGAGTTCCCTTGCACTGCAAGCTGACCCCTGCATCTGCAGGAACCTGTGCTGCCCTCACCAGCCCACACTGCCCATCCTGCAGCAGGTGTTTTTTTGGCAAAGCTGCTGCCTAAAAGGAGAGCAAACCCATCAGTTAAGCAGAGCCTGAGACAAGGCCATATAATCAATGGGCCCATGGTAACAGAACTGACAAAACCCCTCCAGCTGCACCACAGAGGACACCACCCTTGTTAGCAGCACACAGGGATAGCTGTGGCAGGAGGAGTCCTCCTGAAGCTCTTCAGCCTGTTAATTTATATTATTGGGATGGTGTCTGCAGAAAACTGAGAATGTGCCAGAGAGTATAAATTTGACAGACAATTTGTATATGCTCCTTTAAATGTGCCGTTGGTAAATTATTTATATTACACGTTCATCATTTATTAACTGAGGGTTGCTCGGAGCAGAGCTTCATCCCTATCTCCACTGGATCCTCCCGGGCAGAAGTACACCTAAAAAAAGTGGTGAGAACATTTCTCATGCTCATGGCAGTGCTGGCTGTCTGATTGCTAAGATCCAGGATGGGGCTGACCTTGCCTGCTGCTGAGTTTTGGAGAGGGAGTCCTTCAGCAGGAGCAACACTTCACCTGTCAGGAGCAGGCACTCTGCTCCATCTCTGTACCATGAAGAGAAGACCATGTCTGGTGTGCAAAACAATGTTTTTGCCATCAAAGTTTCATCTGAAACCAGTGACTAGTGTGAATAGCAAGCAAAGGTCCTGGGTAAAGAGAGAAAGAGTCACGTTCCACATGAAGAGATGCTTCCTTGCCAACTCTTTGGACAACGGAACTGAACATAGAGAAAACTATACATAAGGGGTTCACCCTCAGCTCTAAAGCACTGGTTTGCTTCTCATGCTCCTTCCACACAAGCCCCTGCTTGGCAACAAGGAGAAGAAGCAGCAGTGGGGAGACACCTGGAAAGCTGGCAGAGATGAGAGCAGGGGCCAGCTGGCAGCAGAGCTCACTTCACATGGAGTTTGAGCTCAGATGTTCATATTCCACAAATCTAGTTACCAAAACCCTAAACAGCCACATCTCAGCTGTCTCTGTCTTGAAAACGAATCATAAAAGCCAAGGTCACCTGTACAATGTCCTCTAGTGCTTTTCCTGCCTAGAACTTTAAGAAATCACGCCCAAACACTGAGAATAAGGTAAAGAGAATTCTGACCTACCACAGGTATGCTTCATTTCAGTTCCCAAAAGTTTTAAAACATAAATATAGTCAAGAAGTATTAAAACATCCCACCAGATAGCAAGATGTAGAATAAATCTGAGTTGGGCATAAATAAGCCCAGTCCTAATCACTTAACTGATGAGGCATGAGGAGGAAACTGATGTCTTTATGCTTCATTTTTACCAGATAGATTTATTCCTTTGCTTAATCTCACCTTCAGAGGCACCACTTGCATCAGAATGGCGAAGTTAGTGAGGTGGTTACAGAGACACACCGAGTAGTTGAGGTCCCCACTCTCACGCACACAGCCTTCATTAGACCAAACACCAGTTCCATCGCTGCAAAGCACACAAAAAATGGAACACAGTCTCTTAGCAAAATGCATCTTATGCAGGTTAATTTGACATGCATTGTACTATATAGGAGATAAAAATTTGGGATGCCATCTCAGGCTGGAGCATCCACAAACACTGCTAGTATCTTCTCAATTCCATCATGGAAATAGTTAAGGAAAATATTTACCTGGACCTGGACAAGGTGCAGTTGAGTCCTCTACATGAATGTTTCTAGAGATTTCTTCCCAGTTTTATAGTCAATTGGGTTTTGTCACATCACCCTCAGGGGCAGCAACAGCAGCTCCTGCTCCCCTGAGGGTGTGGCTGGGCAGGCTGTGGGACCTGAGCCCAGGTCTGGGAGATGCTCATGAGTCTAACTTTTCTTGGAGCCAGGGAAAAACAGAATTCCCTGTGCTATCACAGTCCTGAAGTGGGGTGGGGACAGAAAAGCCACAGGCACAGGTCTGTGGGTGTTCTGTGGGCTCAGGCACCAGAGGTCACCCACCCAAACTGCCCGACCTTCCCTATTTATTACTTTTGATATTATTCTGGGTCCTGCAGCTCCACTGAGTGATCTGCATTGTCTCAGTACTTATTTTGAAGATTAGTGTTACCTCACACTTCTGTCCTTCGAGACCTCCTTGAATTCTCAAAGAGAGTCTGTTGTAGGTCACAGACTAATTCCTTATTCTTTAACTACCACGCACTAGGGAATAAGATCACCTTGACACAAATGAAACTCACTTGGAAGGACAGATTTCATATTTAAGTTTCTACCCCGAGGCAAAGCCTCAAGGGCCCAAGCCCCAGTGGGGAGCAGCACAGGAACAATGCCACAACCATATTAATTTGCTGCAGTAAAATCTGTTTCTAATTTATTGTAATTTGTGAGTAACCATAACAACGGGTAACTGCCAACAGCTGGGACAGTTCAACACATTTGAAACAAAACTTCAATAAAACAATTACAGTGACCTTCCCAAGTGCAAGCTGGTAGGAGGGATCACAGCATGGGCTGTTGCTACATAAATTAGGCTTATACCGTTATGGCTCAAAAACTGTTAATCTCCATCAAATTCAAAATTCAGTATTTGTATTAATTCTCAATTAATTCAGTAAGAGCAGCACGTTTCCAAATCAAAACCAGATGAAATGTATTCAGAGCAAAAAAAAAAAAAATAGAAAAAGAAAAAGCTAGTTCTTTTCCATAGCTCTTATTTTCCAACTGAAATTTGAGGCGTTATTTGTTTCCCTTTAATTTCAATTTGCATTCAGGGATGTAATATTTATCCATTCCGTGCACTGGCCAAAATTCACAGCTCTGAAATACTGATCTCACATGCTGTTGTGACACAGGCACAGGTCCAGTGAAAACAATGGCTGTGCTGGAGGTTTGCCACCGTAAAACATCCAAGCATCTGCCCAAGTGGACATACCCATAAACCAAGATAAGCATGATTTGTATCACTCTGCAGTTTTGATCACAAAATCTTTTGAGTCTCCCAGTTACCCACCTGATCCAGGGTCTGTGAGTAACAAGTCTCCTATTTATGGTAAGAAGCCACTATCAGACTGCATTTTGTCTAAACCAGTGGTTCCATTTCTTTAACTGTTTCCATGAACGATGGGAAACAAGAAGGAAGTAGGTAACACACAGCATCACAAACCACGTGTAATTTAATTAGAGCAAGTTAAAGGATTTGAAATTATGTAACATACCTATAGTCCAGAAATGCACAGTAAAGATGAACTCTGTTACTCTTATTTAGTGCTTGGCTGTATTGTCTGGGTGTCTGCAAGAAAAAAACCACAAACCCTGAGGGAATGTTTAAAAAGGATTAAATTCCGCTATTCAATTCCTTTAAATTCTCAATGCTATAATAATTTCAAGAGGCTTATTCTAGATTAACACACCACAACTGACAGCAAAATTGTTCAGTCCTCGTAGCTTTAACACAGGCTCCAAACACGCAAAGGCTGGTATTCAGTCTTAATTTTACACACTGGGATTAATCTCACGCCACTTTGAGTGAGAAATCTCTGTCCCATTTAAGTAAATAGCAAACCAGGATTATTTATTGTGTATAAACACAAATACATGTGTTAATTTTTGGAGGATTGGGGCATTATTCTTTGGCATGTATTTGGCTTCTTTGGGTTTTGTTCACAGTTTGTTCTCACCGGGTAATAAAAATGTCACATTTTAGGATTAATAACATTGAAATATTTTCATTACAATGACCAACTCACAGACGTTTTCTTTCCACAATAGCAATTATTTTAAAACATACAATCAAACTGAAAGGGGAGTGCCATAATTCAAGATTTTATTTTAACACACCTCAGCATTATAATGACATAATTTCTATCTTCTGTAAACAGATTTAGCAAATAACTCAATCTCCTATATTCAAGAAGCTTTGAGAGCCCATTCTCCCCTCTGTTACACCAGCTTGATGACAAAATAATTCAAATTATATTGGACCAAAGTAATAGTTTTGTTCCAGACAAAATATGCAAACTAGAAGATTTCCGGGATTTGCTCAACCCTTTCTAATACATAAATCCCCAAAGTCCACATTGTGTGGACCCTACCTTATGGCAATTTTTTTAATTACAAGAGCCTTCAACAGAAACAAATCACTGGTGAATTAACAGCTCTGGGATTATTGCAACACAATCCTGCTGTCAAGCTGAAAGATGACCAAGTATGGCTTTGGAGACAGATAACCAAGTTATGTTTCAGAGAAAGAAGGGAGAAAACCCCACCACCTCGTCGTGCTGAAACTCAACCTAGTACAAGGAGTTCCTTGTGCAATTTTCCTTCTCCTCTCCCCCAAGTCCCACAAGGAGTGTCAGGCACAAGGCAGCACAGTTCCCTCCTCACCAGTGATGATAAAGCATTTCTGCACAGCCCAGGGCACCCACACGTGCACACTGGATTTCCACACACCTCAAGTAGCTGTGCTGTAGATAAGGACATTTACTTCTTCTTAACTCATGTCTCTGGAGAACATAAATGGAATTTTCCTATCTGCTTGAGCACATCCCTGGACAAAACTTCCAGTTCCTTGCCTCACCCTGTTTTCTCCAAGCCCTTGTCAGGGAAACAGCTGAGGTTGCAGGTCAGGTGCTTTGTGGAGGGGAAGGGCTGTCACTCACCTGCTGAGGGTCTCTACCTTCCCCTTAGGTTCTGGTGGCACCCTGCAGCCCTTTTCCACCAGGCAAACACTGAAACCCCATACTCTCACATGTATGGGAAGGGATAATGGGGCACCTCACTGATATAACCCCCAATCTGCTCACTCCACTTTCTTTCCAGCTGTGGTGAGGGAGGTGTGGCAAAGCCAAGTGTGTGATGTTAATTAATGGTAATAACAGAGGAGTCCTCCCTCATCTGTGAAAGGGTGATCAGGGACTGGAATAGATTGCCCAGGGAGGTGGTGGAGTCACCAGGCCTGGAGGTGCTTAAGAGGCATCTGGATCTGGCACTGAGTGATGTGGTTTGGTGGTTACAGGGGTGGTGCTGGGTTCATGGTTGGACTGGATGATCTTAAAGGTCTCTTCCAACCTTGATGATTCCATGATTCCAGGAAAGACCTTCCCCAACACTGGCTGCCCAGAGAAGGCCTTGTACAAGGCTCCAGGGTTGAACTGGTATGTTCCCTGCTAGATCCATCAATCCTAACCTTCTGGTTCTTTTCAGAAAGTGCCCTGCCACAGCCTCACCTTTAACAATGGCATGTCCTGCACACCTTCCATGTCACAAACTACCCATAAAATAGAATGTCTGACAGAAATTGCTTCCTTCATTAATCCCACCTCTCGCTGCTCAGAGCAATCTTGAAGAGCACTAGTTCAGAAAATGCAGAAGGCTAATGATCCATAACCCATGGCTGGAAAACTGCCTTCTGCAACTTCAGTTAATTTGGAGTTTTGTTGGCAGAGTTCCCTTTATTTCACCAGCAGCAAGAGCACTGTTTGCCTGTTGTGCTCTATAATGTCATGTCCATCATGGCAATAGCCTTCCTGAAGTAAGCAATTGGAAGAATCTACAGTCAGCCTGTATTACAAATTATTTCACTTCTATGACAAACAGTGGCTAAAAAAAAAAAAAAAAAAAGAGAGAGAGAAAAGAGGGCAAGATCTGCTGTAATAACAGCTAAGATGGAACAATAACTGTCATTTCTGATTTGTAAGATATCTCTAGATAAATCTGGATTCTTAATGCACTAAATGGAAAGTGCATTGGGGTCAGGTTGGAAGAAGATGTAGTATTGCAGTTGTGTATCTTTTTACACAGATAAATCCCAGATGTATGTTATACTCTCAATTATGTATCTCTGGCAAGGGACAAATTATTGTTTTTCTCCATCTCAACTCTAAACACAGATGTCACTCATTATCCAATGAACTGCACCAAGTGAAGCCATACAGCCTCTGACCTGTCCATAATTGTGTGTGTACCTGGATGGAAAAAATAGATAAATAATAATTACAAATAAATAGATGAATAGATTAAAAAATGGACAAGAAGGGTCCATACTAAACTACCTTTTCATTTCTCTTAAAGAATATGTGCCATGTTTTATCACCCATGACACAACCTTCACAAGGCTTTCCAGTGCCATTTATGATAACTGCATAAAATGCTCATCCTCTCAAACTTCACTGAAGTTCTGCAACAAAACTGCCATTAGATTAGAAAGACCCCAACATATAAGAAAGTGGCTACAGAGGAATAAACTCCTTCTGATCCTCAGCAGCTGTACTACAAAGTACTCTCTAATCTATGAAAAATGAACTAACTGTACCTAAATACTGGACTTCTCAAGTTAAACTGTGTGTGACAGCTTATATGTGACTTGAGTTCTGTAGAACTGAGGATATCGATTTAATGACATTGATAACAGAAAGCTTAAAATACAAGTAGGCTTTTACACTAAAAGATTAAGTCACTAGAGTGTTTACAAAAGCCTGTGAAAGGACAGTTTATGAAGCATTCAGGAGTGTGGAGAGGGAAAGTACCAGCACTAAATGACCCAGGATCTGTGCAGGAGCTCTCCCTCATCTACATTCTTCTTATCAGTCCTTCTGCATGGAGAGGGCCACATGCAGCTTCTCAAAGAAAAGATTACATTAAAAGAGAAAAGCAACCTCTTGGCACCAAGAAACAGGGCAAAGTCTGTGTCTGTGTCATGGAGCAGGGACCTTGAGGAAGGACTGGTTGGACTCGATGACCTTGGAGGTCTTTCCCAGCCTTAACAATTCCACGACTGTGCCTATTTACATCACGGCTGTTCAGCATCCCTTACAGTCACCACTTACCCTCAGTGAATCTGTCACACTCACAAGCAAATCCCAGAAATCCAGTGTGTGCCTGGAAAGCTTACAGCCAATGTGCATGGATGTGTGATGGGGATGAGGCACTTGCTGGGAACTAGGAACAAGCCATGGTTAGTGGGTGAGGAGGCCAAAAAAAGGGGGATGTGAGCTGAAAGGACTGCTGGAAACCTTCAGGAAAACCTACTTGCAGGAAATGTCATGAACACAATTGCAGAAGAAAAACAGGCAGCCAGCTGCTGCTGGGAAGGCTTGCCAAGGAAGAGAAGCCAAGCAGAGGGTGGGGTGAACCTTTATGAGATTAGCTCTTGTTTCTCCTCTCCTCCCTTGAACGTAAAAAGCAAATCTTGAGCTACATGATGGTGGCCACCAAGAGAGGAGGATGTGCACCTTCATTCTCCAATGTGGAGAAGGACAAACCTTTGGGTCAGATCTGTCACTGATCTAAATTCAGCAGCTCCAAGCCCAACGTGGTGGGTGTTGGACTTCCCGTCGTCCAAAGCACTTCATAATTTGCCCTATTAAGTTCAATTTGGAGTTCACTTGTCTCTGTTTACAAAACACAGAATTTTGTCTAATTCAGAGATTTTGAAGCCTTGTTTTCTCAACCTCCAAAAATACCATGGATTATTTTGAAGGTGGCAAGAAAAGGCACAAGAAAAGACAAACATGCCTCTTGTCCCTATGCTGGTGTCTTTTGTGAAGTTCACAGCCCCATTGAAATATTCTCATGTGTGTATTGTTCTAAAACACTTTTGACTCTGGTTTATGGATTAAATTAGAGCCTAAAATGATGCTTCTAATTTAAGGATTTCCTGTCCTCACAGTGACATCCTGACTGTTGGCGTGACCTATTCAGGGATACACGCTTTATTGACTTCCCTTTCCACCTACTTCTGCTAATTACCTAGAAGATTAAAACTTTAGGCTACATTCATCTACTCAGTTACCTGGAAAAAGACAGACAGAAAGAATAATCACCTGTTTCTATAGTGGCTATATTGGCTGTTTTCTTCCAAGCTGTGAGAAAACTGCATTGCAACAGACTCTGGGCTTAGATCAGCCAACTGTTTTAATTTAGAGCCCATTTGACTGATTCACCCTGAGATGTAACCAGCATGTGTAATGAAAAAAATTAACAAATTGTGCAAAAGGAATTTAGCTTTTGAATAGGGAATTATAGTGTGTTATGGGTGAAAGCCAGACCTTTAGTTGTTCCATTGTTGTGAAAAGAGTTGTGCCAACACACTGAAGCCATGAACAAAACACTGCAGGCTCCCAGGGCCAACAGGAAAGTTTGTTGAATGTATTTCTTAATGGGACAATTATACAGTTAAAAAAAATTGCATGATATCACAAAGGGTGGAAGATTGTGACATACAACAATATAAATTTAAAACTCAGTGAAATATCAGAGGTTATAAAGGCATCTGAAACCAGAGAAGGTTACCATATGGATTGGGTTTGGCTGTTCCTTTGCCTGAGGCTAAAAATAGTTGACATATCAATTTCCTGCAAAAATAGTGTTAATCAAATTCTACACCCATAGCCTTCCCCAGTTCTCAGAGTTCTCCATTTAACAGCTGCTGTATTGGGCAGGCAGTGTGAGAACAAAAAAAGTCATGAAAAGACCCATGAGCAACAGACTGAAAAATATCTTGGCTGCTCTACTAGATATCATTTTTACAAAGAGAGACAAAAGGAGGAGGGAATGGATGAGGAAATGGTCCTGATACTTTCTTTTTTAATTTTTGCACGTAGCAAAAAAAAAAATAAATTATTACTTCTGAATGTGTTCAGCATCAGAAGGTCTTGCTATGTTTTGACCAGCAAGTCCACAACCATTTAAATAAAAATGCCATCCTGCTAGACATTTAAAAAGGATCCAACCTTTTTAACAACAGTGTACAAGGGGTTTCATGCAACAGCTGCCAAGTCAACATCTGACCACTTGCAGGTCTCAGTGTGGGCTGTCAAGCTCTGTGCATCTGCCACACACTTGTGACCTACAGAAACTGGAATTATTACTTGGTGCTCATCTTCCTTCAGCTTGTCTCTTTGATCCCATTCCAGTTACTGCTTACAGCACAGGTGAGCTTCGTGGCACCCAGAAAAGCTGAATGTACTCTAGGTGCAATGTCAGGACTGTGTTCTAAGAGTAACAGCTCTTCTCTCTAGTTTTGGGTGCTAAACAGCATAAAAGCCATTTTTTTCCAAACTGCTTAAGGAAATTTGGGCAAAGGAAACCCTGCAACCCTTGAGCTAAAGTTACAAGCTCAATAATTAAAACACACATGCACAACTCCCAAGTGGCTTATCTTTAATTTTACAGCTACAAAACTCCCCCTCCAACTCAGAAGTTACACTCATGAAGATCCCTCAGGTACTTAACACAGCATCATTGCTCAGTGCTGAGGCCTGGACTCCTCGAGAGTTTCTCAGCCCAAAGTACCTTACCCACTGTGGTGGTTTGACCCCCACAAAAAATCCAATTTCCAAGCTTCCCCCCATCTCCCCAGAATTTTCCTCAACACCGAAGAGAAACTTTCAGGCACAGCTCTGTAGTGGGGGGGGGGAGAAGGGAAAATATATACATTTACATTTCTCCCCCCTTTCCTTCTCTTTGACCTTGTGCATGTGGGCATGAGGGGTGTTCTGTGTGCCTTGGCAAACCCTGGGCAGTGCCAGGGAGTTGTGTGCCAAACCCTTTCAGATTGAAAGCCAGAACTGCTTAAGATGCAGCTCTGCAGTGTAAAGCCCTGCCAAACTCCCATTGACTGCAATCTGGATTAATAACACTCACAATACTGTTGTAAATCATGGTAATAAAGGGGAGCATGGAAAGGTTGAAAAATAGCCACAGAAAGAAGTATGTTCATTCTCATTAGAGATGCATGGAGCTGGCTTCAGCGGAAGGCATGCACAAATAAAAACAAAAGGAAAAGGACCTTTGAAATTCAATTTGGGCAGCAACCAAGTTACTTCAATAAATATTTGATGTTTAAAAAATTTAAATGCCAGTCAGTGAGAAGTGGGGCTCAGCACAGCAGCCTTTCTGATGTGAGCACCAACAGATATAGGATTGAACTGATGGTCTGCCTGAAAAGCTGCCTTAATGCTCAAGTGAAAATATTTCTCATGTCCCTTAAAGCACAGTTCTGCTCTAAAGAATGACAAATTGAAAATATTAATATTGTCTCTCTAGAAATTTGAGTAATTAGCAATATAGCAGTTGGAGGGTTTTGCTATGTCCTTACAGTTAAACAGTAATATCCATATTTAAGCAAAAAAAATTATATGTACACAGCCATCTAAACCTACATGTGACTCAGACATGGAAGGATGGATGGAGTGCAAAGTTAGGGCAATGACACTGATGCACTTGGGACATGTTTTAATTCAAATGAGAGAGCAAGTGAGAGCCAGTTTCTTTCCTGTGTGTTATTGGGAGAGTTTTTTGCTCAGAACTAGAATCATCAAACTCCTTGGGCCACCCCACATTACCTCTGACCAACCCAGGGCACAACCTCCAAGCAGACATTACCTCTCCAAAATTAATGAACACAGCCTGGCTCCAAAGACATCTGATTTAAATCAAGGGATTAAAAATGCAAGTTGTTTCGCTCAAGGTGCCCATGTTGAGGCAGTCACTTATTGCTTAAAAGACCTGGTTTTGGTTCAGTGTAATGCAAAGCCCTGCAGAGCAGCTGTTCTGTCTTTGCCAACTCCCCTCCCATCCACACTCACTCAGCTCCAGAACCTCTCCCTGGACAGAAGAAACCCAGCATGATTGTCAGGGCTCAAAAAGAGTTTTTCAGACTGGCAAATAAATAAAAAAAAAAAGGGAAATCTATCATTATTTTTATTGGTAGACCCACCTAAAGTGGGGATCCCAAAGGGACCACAAACACAGACTCCCATGGGCCCTTCTCCCCTAACCAAGATCTCATTTTTGTCTCCTATGCTCTGATCTGAGTTGGATGGGTCAGGCTGAAAGTAACCTTGGAGCATAGATAAAACAAAGCTAAAAATCCCAAACCACCCCAAAGGTTGGCATTTGACCCATTTTTCCACAAGGTAATTTTGCAAGATACTCCTTGCCAAGGCTGGCTATTTATGCAACTGCTTGTGGTGTTCATTCCTCTGGTCCAAGACCAGGTTGCTTTATGCTGCCCCTGCACTCCAAGGCTCCTTGAAAACACTATTTTTAATGCAGGTAAAGCCAACCACTCATAAAACTCTCTGTGCAAACCATCCTCCAGCCTTGAGAAATTCTGCTCACATGCACTGCTGGAAGCTTACAGGACTTTTTGGAGAGATGAATGAAATATCACTTCAGCTTTTCTCCACCCTCCTTACAAGCAGCCTGATACAATAGATTTTGTGGTCATGCTGATACAAGCTAATGATAACTTTCCAAAACTGCTTAGTGAAATAGAGGACTGTGTCTTTTCTTAAGGTTTTTTTGTTTCCTTTTTCTGCTACTTTGCATTATTATATTAAAAATTTGTTGCTTTTCTAAAACAAGAAGCAGATGTGCCTTCTATACACCCTTTCTTAATCTGCTCTGTTTCTCTAAACTCGTGCAAAAGTATTACCAAAGGAAAACAACTGCTCTGACTGATGTAGAAAAGGCTATTTAAAAATGGGCACGTTTTCTAATCCAACAGAACCACAATGAAAGAGGCAAATAAATCTTTTTTCCCCCCATTCACCTGTAGTATTTTGACATAGGCAGAAATATTTCCCTTTGCCATACAACTATCCAGGCCCAACACAGAGCTCTTTAACAGGAAACATTGTCTGGGTAATGACAAGAGCTGTGACAGGGACCAGAAGGCAGGCATAAAGCATAATCCCTTAAAGGGATGCACAGAGTAGGATCAGTTTTAGGAATACTTTTCCTGTGAGGTAATATTCCCACAATTCCTGGTTTCCAAAACAGTGCTTGGACTTTTCCTCCTGATGGCCTTTTTTTTTTTTTTTTTTTTTTTAAGAAGAGAAACATTTGCATCAGACAAGAGCCATTCAAGATGCTCAGATTTAGCACTTGAACTGCACTTGTAATTCACAACCTCCATGTTATGGGGGCAGAGAAAGTTTAAATCAGAAACAAGAAATTGGGACAGCACCAGCTGGGCAGGAGTTGGGCCCTGTGCCCCCCTGGCACCTCAGAGGGCAGCAGGATGGGCAGGCAGGGCCTGGCAGCATTTGTTCCAGTTTCCACAGCCCAGACACCCATCCCCCAAATAAGACATGCCTGGATTTTTGATAACTAGATTTCACAAAGCTCAGGTGGAACCAAAACCCCTAAAACAGAGGTTCAGTACCTACAAATAACAAGCTTCAGCAACAGCAAGAAGTTGCACTGAATTCAAAAGCAACACGAAGCTGGAAAACCCAACAGCAGTGGCAAGTCTCACTGGCCCGTTTTGGTTTCGGTTTTACATCCTTCTTTGCCAAATCAGAAACGAAATCTGAGTTAGCAAACATCTCTGAGTCCTGCAAGAGTGAAAGTCATCGTTATAAGAAGAATCAATCAATGTTCACTCATATTTATTATGGGAAAGCCTTTAGAGACTATTTAGGCAATTTTTCACACACAGTAGTTATCCCAAGATAGGTTTCCAAGTGAAGAATCAATATGTATTACCTTTTCTAAGTAGATAAAAAAGACTACAATCACAAAGATGTCTTAATTTTCCCACACAAAGACCAAACAAAACCTGTGCTCTTCATCTTGAAGAGCTCAAGCTTTGACAGCCTGGAGTAGTGAAACATTAAATTTCATTTACTCTGCATGATAATAACAGGAATGATGGACTATTTATGGAATAATTGGGAATAGAACGTTTCTCTTTTTTATACAGACTGCAATCCCCTGCAGGGAATTTGTAAGATATTCAGTTGGTTCATCCTCACACATTTGTAGAGGCATCTTTGCTCACATTTCTTTCCAAACAAAGGACCACGCTTTAAAGGGAGTTTTGAAGACATGATTTAATGAAAGCTTTAGGAGGCGTTTTAATAGTTCACGTCAGAAACAGAGTACCAGGCTTAATGGTAAAAATATTTACCACTCAGTGCGTTCGCTGCTAATATTTTTTTCTAGGACTGGATTTATATGGTAGCCTTTTCCATTCTCATTAAAACCGTGGCTATGCGAATGTTGCCTCTGAAAGGCAGTGCCTCGCGTTCTTCGTGAATTATATGTGGCAGCCTTTGTTTTCTATTGACCCTTTCAGCTCTTACAGCCCCTGACTAGCTGCTAATCGTCGTTTATCCTTTCCCCGGCTCAGCTAATCTCCGGGGAGCGGGTGGGACAGGCAGTCAATGGAAGCGACGGAGTACAAATAATGACAGAGTACAATAAACATTCCGGTTGTGATGCCCCAGCTCATGACGAAGACACAGCGCACAGTCCTTCTACGATAAAATGCTGTAACCAGACTGGAAAATATGACAAAAAACTTATGCCTGCTTAAGGCCAAGATATTCAGGCCCACTAGGCGAGATAAGGGAATGTTTATTCTGTGTGATCAGAAAATCACTCGGATTCAGGACGTTTGGTTTTATTCCCTAGTTCTCTTTTCCCAGCTTTTCACAGGTTCTTTCCCGTCTCTGTGTTTAGTTTCACATTCATTATCCCACCTGCTTACTCCGTCATGTCTCACACTAAAACATGACACCTGTATCCTGTATTTTGCACAGTGGGAACCCAGCTAAAGGCTGCAGAGACCAGTGTAGACCAGAAAGCTGTGGCATTTCCCGGTAAGAGCCGTGGATCAGCTGAATACGGCTTTTTTCCCCTTTTTTTCTTTTCACTGTGGGGAAAAAAAACCAACAACAACATCCTCTCTTGAGAACATTCATATTTTTTTCCCTCCGATTTGAATCTTTTCTCCCATTCCTGCACATTTGCCAAATATGAGTTGTCTTTTAGTCTGTTGTATGAATAGGGATAAAATTCAGACAACTATTTAGTGTCATTTTTTCATTCATAGGAAATGTCAGGGTGCCAGAACTATTTGATTTGTGCATCAGCCACGTCCAACAAATTGAGAACCAGTCTGGAATGAGGCCTGGTCCATTAACTCCAGCTACAAAATTGAGCAATATGAGACTAAGCCACTGAGTTGGTTTTTCAGATGGGAAAATGGAAGTCAGTGGAGCTTTGTGTGTGTCTCCAGACACAGCACAGATAGAGATGTTGTTGCTGATACAGCAGAGACAGAAAAATAGCCAGCTGGAATTTAAGGCAGGGCCCTGGCTCTGGGAGGATGATGCTGCTGCACCAGGACTCCAGTTCCTCATGGAGCAGCCTGGGTGAGCACTGGGGCTGGAGAGATGCATGTGCCCATCTGCCAGCCAGCCAGGAGCCCTTGGAATGGCAGGAACCACACAAGGCTGGGTTTTCAGCAGCACAATAAATGCAGTGCTCCTGAGGTGCCGGAGCTTGGAATTTTCGTCGTGAGGAGTTTTTTTTCCAGGATAACCAGGATGGAGGTTTTAAAGCAGGGGCACATTCAACCTTTCAGTCTTTTGCCACTTTGCAGATAACACCAGCTTGTCCTCAGCTGAAAGCTGACAGGAATGTTCATCCAGAGGAGTCGTGTGCAGCTGGGCACGGCAAACCCAACCTGCCGCAGAAAACACGGGAATGGGAGCAAACCGCTGGATAAGGGATTGCTGCCGGCCAGTTCAGCCAGGCCTGTCCTGGAGTGCCACATAAAGGCATCTCCTGCCATAAATTCAAATGCCTCCACCGTTACTCAGCTCCCAGCTCACGCTATTTGTCTGGAGCTCAGTTTTTCCATGAGATTCCTGAAATCAGCAGCGGGTCCCTCTGGAAACTGAGCTAATGGTGTGAGGAATGCAGCTGTGGTCGTTAGAGCTTTGCAAAACCTCCAGCCTCGCTTGTCAATGAGTCAGTACAACGATTCAAAACGGGCAAAGAACGAGAAAGGATGTTCTCCCTTCCATGGCAAAGCTGCCGCTCTCTTCTCCTCTCTCCTCCTTGCACATCAGCAAAATGTCACTGTATGGTAACCTGGATTTTTAAGCATCTTGGCACAGAAGATTTTAAGCTCCTGTGACACAGGCACCCTGTAAATCAATTGGTGTCTTTTCTTGTCTGGTTGGTTTTTTTTCCTCAAGAAAAATATATTACATAAATAGGGGAAATGCTTTTAGATCTAATAAAACTATAACCAAATGTAAACAGAAATGTCTGAGTGCACAACTTAATTTACCAGGATAGTTCTGTAGAACATCAGAAAAGTTACAAACCAACAGTCAAAAGCCTTCAGCAAACTGCTATGTGCCAGTACCTTTATAGGGCTCAGATGCACCCATTCCATTCCCACTGAACTCAGGAGGGAAACTCCCAGTGACTTCAGTGGGTACAAGGCATAATATTCCTGTTCTGCTGTGGTCAAGGGTTATTAAAAAGAAAGACAGTCCATTTTTAGGAACACAGTGTCTCAGAACATTACAACAACGATTTCAGTGTCATCTGACTGCTACTTCAGGGTGTTTTGTGCCATGGAGTATGGAGATTTCTTTCTTTTGCTAAGCATGCTATTTTTGGAAACATTCTTGCTAGTGTTCACGGGAATGTTTCCAATGGGGCAACACTTCCAATTAAGACCTCCTTTTTATAGTTTATAAAGACTCTAATCAAGTGTCTGGTAGCTTAAAAAATAAGGGCATTTTTTCTAATAAAGAGATGATGGTTAGCCTGACACAGAGTAATACGCAGGCCAAATAAGTCAAGAGATTCCTTCCAACCATTACTTACAGCTCAAGAACATTCAGTATCCTCATAACCAAAAATGGCACATGCTGTGCATCTCTACCCCATACTCATATCAGCCACTGCATATTTAGAAAGATGGAAAAGGTGGTTCATTAAAAAAAAAATGCCAAGTCTTTTCTTATAGAGACGGGAGGCTCTTTCACAAACTTTTGTGGTGACTCAAAATTGAGTATTTCTGAACAGGGAGAATAGAAGAGAGAGGCAAAACAACCTTCCCCAGAGATGTATTTTGATTCTGTGCAGCACAGTAAGTTATCAGGGGCATCAGAGCAGTCACTGGGATTCTTGGGCTGCCCTGCACACCAAAGGCTTTGCTGCAGTTAATGGGAGCATCCCAAGCACTCTCATAAACCAGGACCACAGGGCTGCAATTTACCTTGTGGGGATTATGATCACTGTGGGGGACAGCCCAGGCTGTGCCCACTAATAAATCAGAAGTTTAAAGCACTACAGTGAAACAGCCTTGAGCATCAATACAAAGAAAAGGAATATAATTTAAAGGCAATCTTCTAGTTTGTGGCTGTTATGGTCTCCTCGTGCTGCACACAATCAAAAAGCAGAAGAGCCCGAGGGAGGAGACAGAAAAATGAGAAGAGAGAAGAGGGAAGAGAAAGCACATCCCTTTCTTCCTCTTGGACTCAGTCACACATACAGTAAGTCTGTAACCCAACCCAGAGTACCAGAGAGAGAATTTCAAGTTTCAGTGGAAGAAAGAACAACTTTCGAAAGTAGCAAAATCCCATCTGAAATATGATTTACTATCAGAATTATTCCTGATGCCTCTTCAAACTGTGTTGCACTACAGTCAGCTACCTCTGGTGCTACCCAGTCCATGCTGGGTGCATTTTAAGATGCACTCAGTGCACCCAGTGGAGGGCAAAGACCAGCTCAGGGAATCTTCTCAGCACCTGCAGTAGCACAGTCAGGCCTCTTATTTCTCTTTTACACACTAGTGATTCATTTCTACTTATTTCCCACCAGAAAAATGTTGCTCCAACCAGAGTTTTTTCTGGTGTTTCGTTCCTACTTCTCATTGTTTGCCTTGGCAAACTCTCTGGGTTCTCTCTACATTCAACCTCAGTAGAGTAGGAAGAGCAACAAAATCAAAGGACCACATCCAGTATGTGAGGTGAGCCAGGATGTTTCAGGGATTTCTAACCTTTAACGTCTGCTACCTGTAAAAGCAGTTTTTAACAATTTGGTCACTAAGGCAGCTAGAGGTGCTGAGACTGAGGTGTAACATAAGTGTCTGTATGTCCAGCTGAATCTGCCTACAAAGTGAGCTTCATGACAAAATCCATGGCTTGATCCCAAACCCATTTAAGCCAGCTACAGCCTTTCTTTGGATTTAAAGAAGTTTTGGACAACTGTCTCCATTACAGGGCCAGCAAAATTCCTCATTAACACCCTCAGAGACTCCATACTCCCTCAGAATCCATTACTAGAAACTGTTGCCAGCTCAAGAGCTTTTCAGCACCAGAATCCTTTACAGCACAAAGGTGTGGCCCCTTACATAGGTATATTTTCCTTTTTATGTGGTTTTTTCTTTTTTTTTTTTTTTTGTTTTTGTTTTTGTGTTGATTGACTCAGGTTGCCCTAGTGCTTACAAATGTGAACTTCTGCATTCAGAGGAGCAACTTGTGTAAGGGAATGTTCAGGACAGAAAAGCCCCTGCTGTTTGCAACAGCCCTTCCCTCTCCTTAATCTGTTCTGCAGGTTCCAGCTGTATCCTCTTCCCAAAAGTACAATCTACTTCTCTGTAAAGAGGAATTTACAGCCCTGCTGGAGGACATTTCAACCATCTGCTCTGAGCTGAGGAATTGCACATCACAGAAGAGAAACTGAGGGACTTCTGAGTTAAGACATGAGCGTCCTTCCCACTCCAGTCTCCCAAAGAAAGGACAGGGCTGCTCAGGCACCAAAATCGTGCAGGTCCTTTGGTCTGCACCACTGCAAGCAGCTTCTCATTTGCTGCTGGTAGAGGCATTGAGGGGATGCAACAGAACTATCATAAGAGCTCGCATGAGAAGACAAAAAGATAAAATGCAGGTGAAGACATCTGGTGAAATGCAAACACTGAGGAGCTGTTTGTCACCCTTCTGAGGGCTGTGGGGTGCAATCTGTGCTGCAGACATGTCTTATGCTTCAGGAATCAAGGTTATTAAAATACTGTTTCTCCCTAAATCCACATGCCACTTGTACTGCTTTTAGCTCCTCTTTCTCCCCTCTCCTCAAGGACTGAAATCATAACAATAATCACCTTATTTTTAAATTTAACAGACAAAACAGTGAAACGAATTCCAGCCTTGGGCAGCCCAGACAGCAGCAATCTACTCTCATCCTTAACTAATCGTATATAGATGAGACTGGAGCAAGATTGCACCTTTTTATCAACCACAGGCTGGGGAACTGGAACGTGGGGCTCCTCTCTGCTCTCTTCAGTGGGTGCCTCAGTGGGAACGCGGGAACAGACTGAAAAATCTAAAGGTAAATTAAAGAGGTAAATTAAAGCACACACAGCAGCACGGCCCACGGAGCAGAACTGCTGCAGATGGCCATGGATGCAAACTGCACACGTGGTACGTGGATATTATGGGTTACAGCCCCTGCCAGCCTTGGGGCCGACTCCAGCAGACAAAAAATGACATCTCAAATGCCTACTTTTGCCTATTTCTTCCTAGCAATTAGCAGAAGCAGCCTTTAATGTGTGTCACACCCAGGGACAGAGAGCTGGTCCCTCATCACACACACACACACAGCCCAGCAAACGTAGCAATCATGAGGCTCTGGCAGGGCAGGCTCCAGCTCCCAGCACCAATTACTAACACAACAGCTATATAAAGCAGTTTGCTGGCATGCTGAGGGCTGAGGCAAGGTTTAAAATATCCCCAGAAAACTAACGTGTGCAGCTATCCCACAATCAAAGGAAAATTTCTTTTCCTATTAATTTTGATTTTTACACTTGTGATTTTTTATTTTTTTTTTGCTTTAAAAAAAAGGCTTATTTTATCCCGTTGGTGGGTTGTGGCTTTTAAACATACTTTTCTTAGAGGGGCAGTTGATGAAAACAAAGGAAAATTATTGTTTCTCAGCACTCCTTGAGGTCACAAAACTTTCTTTGAGGGAATACCCTCATGTTAAGCTGAAACAGCATGGATGTTATTCAAACTAAACCATTGTTGTCTAATTCTAACTTCATGTATCTATAATGTTTCTTTTACTCTGTTTTGAAGCTGAAACATATTGTGTTTGGGCACAGCCCACAACTGCAAGCTAAAATACATTCTCTGGTCAGTGCCAGCAGGGTTTTGAGTGTGGTTGGAACTCACACAAACACGTGAATGAGCACAGGAGAGAGTCTCCAAAAATACATTCTGTTCACAGGATGAGCTCTCTCCAATTAGATGAAATTATACTCCAGTTCATCTGATAGTAAAAAGGATCACACCCAAAAAAAAAGAGCTGTGGCTATAAATGCTGAGGGCACAAACGGTCTGTGCTCAGCCCCAGCCAGGAGCCCAACAAAATATGAAATGACCCAGTGGGAGATTTGGATACTTTTCTCATAAAGGGAAAAGGAGAAAGAAATCACATGTATGCCTGTCCACGAAATTGCTTTGTGGTGTGAAATCACTGAGTTAAAGCATTGGACAGAAAACTCAGAAATTCATGAAGAATTGTTTCTTATTTTTCCTGAAATTTTACACGAAACAAACACTCCTCTCTACATTTTGTTTGTATGTAGGGGGAGGGTTTTTTCCATTTTTTTGTGTAATGTGGGACTGGAAAAATGAAATGTCACGAAATTCTAAAAATTAAAATATTGAAAGGTCTTAATTCTCCATTTCCCTCAAGAAATCACAAAGTGATAGAAAATTGTCCCCTAATTTTGAACGGAAAAATTGCGACATTTTGAAAATATTTTGATATTTCTCTTCTGGATCACATTCTCTTGTTTTTCAGCCTATATGCAATACAGAAAATGATTAAATTATTACATTCAATCATACTAAACTGCCCAGAAGACATCTCTTCATCTCTCAGAAGTATCCATTATCCCAGTCCAGAGTCTGACACCAGAACTTGTTTCTCTGTGGAACACAAACTAAAAGCCTGCAGGTTTATTTATCACCCACATTTCTAAGGACACACACGTGGCATTTTTCTTTTTGCACATTTTCCCTGACTATAAATAAAGTAGTTTCCCTCCTGCTTTACCCAAGCTTTTCCTCTTTCCCACTACAGGGAGTTCATTCACTGATTTTGGTGGCAAGAGAATCAGATCCACAGAACTCGTGTAAACTACAAGATCAGTCCCACCAGGGTGATGATTTCCAGAGATTTGCATTAAAACAAAAGGGAAACAAGAGAAACAAAGTTTTTTGGGTTTTATCACAAGAAAAAGCCTGAAGCCAACAATGTCACTTATTTGTCTGAGTCTTTGTGATGGAAAGGTTTCTAAAAAGCTTGTTTTCATTTTATGAGGAGAGAGGAGGGAAACAACTTTGCTTTGAGATGGTTTCTACTATTTCAACTTTTAACTTTGAGAATAACTTCAAGGCCAAACTGAGACACCTAAAATACAGGGTTTCTAAAGAAAATGCTGACAGCCTATAAACTATAAAAGTTATAGAGAACCCTGTAATAGTAATAATAATATCTTTCATTTCTATACAGTGCTTTTTCTCCCCAAACATGGCTTAAGCTATAAGTCAAACAATCTCATCTGTGGCAGTAAAAAGGACTAAAATAACAAGTATTGTGAAATTCTGGAGTGGAGAAAGGTTCCACCCCAGTTCAGCTGCTTCTCAGGACTTTCTTTCCAATAAAATTGAGTTAAACTAAACAGACTAATTTGGGCAGCTCACCTGCTCACTAACACAGGCAACGAGTCACCACTATAAAAATATACAGGCTCTGTGTCTGGATAAATAAACAGTGGAGAAAGAGAAAAAAGAAGACAAATGTCTCCAGCACAAACTAGTAGGAGTGCAGTGGCTTCTCCAGCTTCAATTAAATCTTTCTGTTAAGTTAGTGACTTCAACAGAGAATAAATTTTCTCCTCAAGTTACTCCAGGAGACGAAAGTAACAATAAATAATAATAAAAGCAAAACATATGTGAATCCTATATGAACGACAGAAGCTCAGCACACAGGCACTTGAAAATAGAGGCTGTTTCTTTGATGTCAGCTATTTCCCCTCACCTTACATGGTATACACTGAAAACATGAAATCATTACGAAAACAATTCTAGACAGAACTTTGTGATTTATTTGGGTTTCTTCTCCAAAGATCCCACCAGAAAGCTGAATAAAAAATGTCCAATTCAAATTTATGGTGAGAAATGGACACAAACCAAATAGTAAAATATTTGTGGCATATGGGAACCAGCAGCTCTGTGAGCTGCCCAAGTTGTTTGCAGTTAGATTCTCTTGCTTTTATTGCAAATATAATATCTATACATAAAGAGCCAACTCCTGGTCTTTGTGAAGTCAGTGGGAACTGGGCCATCGACTTTAGTGGGACCAGAATGTGGCTTGCTCAGATCTTATTTGGAATGGGAGGAGGGTGGGAAAACTGTTTGGGGTTTTAAAAGTATTTTTAAATATTAGAATGGGGTTTAAAAAATATTTTTAAATATTAATTAAATTTTTAAATATTGGAAAAGGAAGACCCATCAGAATCAATATCATAAATTATCTGCCAATTAATTTCAACCAGTGATGCAGCACAATATATCCTAAAATCTCTGTGCCAAGTCTGTATGTCAAGTAACATGCCAAGCACTGAGCACACACACACAGTTTCAGCTCTGAAGAGGCAAATATCTAAACAGGACAGAATGGTTAAGAACAACAACAACAAAAAAAAAGCTGACAGATCATTGTGTCCATTTGACAAACAGGAAAACTGAGGCCCTGAATTGCTCTGGACTATTTCCCTCCTTGAGATCAAGGAGGAAAATATTTCTTTTCTTTTCCTATTTCTTTTTATTTCCTCTGAGTGACACAACCATGTTCAAACAGTTTGCTCCAGGTTACAGAAGTCGATTATGCCAGTTCAGAAATGGGTTTTTAGATATGAAATGCTTTGCCAGTGTAAAACTATCTTTTCACTCTCCTTTTGCACTTGCAAACTCTCCCTTTGTACAACTGCAGTTCACAAAGGTAATGACTGAGGGAACCACAGCAGCCCTGACTGAGGGACCACGTGTAAGGCAGTAAAAGCAGGGGGGAAATATGTGAAAATAAGCTTCTTATGCAAATAGATTCATCTGAATATTCATCCTTACAGAAAGCAATTTATGGTCTAGTTCAGCAGCACTCTAGAAAACTGTGGCCAAAAGGAATAAGAACAAGAGAATTCCTAAGGAGCTTGACAGATCATCCATATTTTTGTTTCAGAGAGTTAGGACAAAGCAAAGAGCCTGGGAGAAGTTCTGTGCTTAGCTGGAAAAATATGAAGCATCTGAATTGCCCCCACAGCACCAGAACTCCCAGGTGTTGGGTTTTGTATCAACCCTGAGAGCTGCTGGGGATGAAGACAGATTTTCTGATGGCTCAGCTTGGCCCTGTTTAAAATTGGAGCAGGCATGTCAGAGGAAAGGGGGGAAAAAAATTGAAGAGTGGTGCATTGGCAGGAAGATGAACTCTACCAAAACCAGATAATTTTGTGTCTTTTTTTTTTTTTCTTATTTTAACTTTAGAAAGCTCAGAAAACTGGGACACTGCTCCAAAACTGCATGGTTTACTTAAAGCATATCTAAAACTTGGCACACAAACTGCATCTTTTTCAAGTTCATGGGAATGACAGTTGCATGAGATTGGCCGTAGAGCCTGGTTAGCCACAAACCAGAAATGCCACATAAAAAGCTATTTTAGTCCAGCTCAAACCCAAATCAAGAAGTGCATAGTCTTACACTGTATTTTTAAGTTAACTATCTTTTTTTCAATCTCATAAAAAATCTAGGTGCTGTTTGGTTCAGTCTGAGCAAAGGTTTACCTAATTTTCATTTTTATTAATTTTATTTAAATTTCTTACAGTCTTTTAATCAGTTCTTCAGAACTGAAGAAGTTGCCTTATTCCACAAAACCTTCAGGGTTTTCTGGAAGGGGTGGCTTTAAACTTTACCTTTATAATTTAAGTTGTTGGTCAGATCTGTTTGCTTTAGGTCAGCCTCAACTGCTACCAAACAGGGACAGAATTGCATCAGTGCTCACTGTACATCCTACACAAAGTGCAGGAAAATAAGGAAACAGAAAATAAAGACTGTGTTCTCAGCTCAGTGTGAGAAAGCCAAACTCCTCTGAATTCAGCATATTTTATAGCAGTTTACACTCACTGAGGACCCTGACCCCAGGGCAATCCACCTTGCAAAACACTGCAGACCCTTGTAGCTCGTGGATTTTCCCCAGGTGCTTCTATCAATTACCTGTCATCAGAGTAGGAATAAGAGGATTTGGATAAGGGAATTTATCACTACCAGAAAATTAAGAAGGCAGCCTGATGGGGACACTTTGAGCAATTCACTTGTGGCTGGGTCTCTGGATCCAGTAATTCCACACAGTTTGAAACAGTCAAAGACAAGAAATATCTCATTGTAAATAAGGCCACAGAGACTGTGATTAACTTGCACATATCCACTTCTAACACCCACCAGTACAAGCTTAAAGCTACATGCCAAATCCTGTTGTTTTTGTCAGAAGCTATTTCAGATTAGCAAAATGACATCCCACGATTAATTATTTTTTAAAACGTGGAATGTGAAGTGAACATCTATTATTTTCTGGGGGGAAAAAAGGAGCTCTTTTGTTTTAAATCAATCTAAATCACTCAATCTACTTGAAAGGGTAAATTACAGCTTGATTGTAGGCCAATTATTCTGGTGGAGATCACTTGAGTGACTATAATGTATTCTTTCACAGGCAGTATTTGATATTTGAACAGCGATGTTATTAAATTAAGGGATGAATAATGTCTCAGGTACTTAAGGTCAAAACCACATTGCAATGAGTGTTGTTCTACAGATATGCTGTTGTGCTTTCCTGGAATGGGTCTTTCAGTCTTTGAGCTCTGAGTCCCAGGCCTCAAAATAGTTTTGCTGATGTTCATGGACCTATATCCAAGGAAAAGCACAGAACCTAACACATGTTCCTGATGTCAGGATGCCAGTGCAGCACCTTGTAAGGGTGAACCCTCAGCCACACAGAAAGGTGACATCCTTTGGAAAAAGCAGTCAGGGGCTCTGCAGGTTGAAGCAATCCAGCAGAGCACCCAGCAATTCCTCCATGTGTTCACCCCACGGGTTGTATTTCACTCGTGCTAAATGGCTCTAAGAAAAGATGCAGTCAAAGTTTTTGAGTTGGCCCCCACTGCTTGATGCCTCAATCACTCTGCCATTAAAACCTGGATCACCATAAAAAAAAGTGTGTGCAGAGTTTACACTCTGAACAATAAATTATCTCTCTCTCTAGAAATGTTATATCCAAGGAAAAGTAGTGCAGAACTCATTACTGAGAGCTGATTATGAAGACTGTGAATGATGCTCTGGGTTATTATAATCTGATTAGTATATTAATCTATTTTATCCAGCTCTGTGACAGTTCAGTACAGATTATCTCGAATACTTCAGCTGGGTGTACTAAACCCACTGAGAAGTTCTTCCAATTGCACTGACTAGCATTAACTTAAAATGAAAATGTTGACTGTGTTAAAAATAACCCTTTCAGCATTTAGGGGAAAAAAATCATCCCTTTATTTATATTTATCTTCTCATTCTTCACATTTTGAGTCATGTCTCAAGATCAGCTTATCATGGTGCCAATGATATAAATCCTTGGAATTTATGCCAATGGTTTTGTTTGTCATATTTATTGGAACTGACATTTTTCTGGACTCTGTTCACACTATGACTTATGATCTTAATTGGGTTTCACTTGTTTTGCTGTTTAAAATAAATTAACACCAGGCTGTTGGGGGATTTATTGTCCCTCATGATCCTTATTTGCTAATACTGTGCAATGTGAATTCAGCATTCTAATGCCATCTTATTAGGCAAGACCCTACCTAGTGTCCTGATTTTGCTGGGATAGAGTTAATTTTCTTCCTAGTAGCTGGTGCAGTGCTGTGTTTTGGCTTTAGGATAAGAATAATGCTGATAACACACTGATGTTTTAGTTGTTGCTAAGAAGTGTTTGCACTAAGCCAAGGACTTGGCAGCTTCTTACACCACCACCCCAACTGGGGGCACAAGGAGTTGGGAGGGGGCACAGCCAGGAGAGCTGTGCCCAACTGACCAAAGGGATACTCCAGACCACATGGCATCATACCCATCATGGTGTGGCATCAGGGGGGAAAGCTGGACAGGGACCTGGCTGGGCATCAGTCTGTGGGTGCTGAGCAACTGCATTGTGCTTCACTTGTTTTTTATATTTTACTTCTTCTGTCACTATTATTATTTTCCCTTCCCTTTCTTTCTTATTAAACTGCCTTTATCTCAACCCCCAAAATTTAATTTTTTTCCCCAGTTCTCTCCCCCACCCCACACTGGTGTTTAGCTGCCTGATGTGTTAAACCATGACACCCAGCTACTTAAAAGATTCTCTTCATCTCAGAACTACTATTTTATTTAATCCTCATAACACTAATCAGGGATCTCATCTAGTTATATTCATGCTAGGGATGAGGAGCTGAAGCTGAAGGCTAAATCAGCAGCTGTGCCTGAGAGGAGATGGTTGCACAAGCTCAGTCTCCCAAATGCAGTCTTAGTGTCAGATATGTTTCTAAAATAAGCAGCAACAGGGCACCCACTGGGCAAGGTAAGGCTTAGAGGGTCTTGAAAGGTCTTAAAGAAAAAAACAGTAACAATATAGGATAGATCACAGAGTCATAGAATCATTAAGGTTGGAAAAGACCTTTAACATCATCAATCAGACTTGTCACAAACTATCACAGTTCAGGGAAAAGAGTTCTCTTCCTCTGATACTGCTGAACAGCAGAAGTCCTTGCCCTTCCTGGTGGTCCTCTGCAGGCACAAGCTGCCCAACAGAGGCCAAGGAAGGTGGCTGTGGAAGTGGATCCTGCAGCTGCCTTCCAGAGGGCAGGTACTGAGAAGCTGTCCGGGACCCCTCACCCGAGTGGAACCCACGCCACCACTTTGCAATCAAGGTTCATCTGTCTCTGCTGCACTCCAAATACCTCTAAAGCCAAATCCAGGCTACACCACAGGGTATCATATTATATGAAATAAAAAGAGAATAAGGTGATACAAAACCTTTATGCTGTTACAGTTAATTCCTGCTCCAATTCCACGTATTGACAAAATGCACAGTTCTGTCTGGGTGAAGCCCAGAAGACTTGTCCTACATAAGCTTTTATGCAAAACTCAAGGCTGTCCAATTGAGCTCTTGCATCAGGGAGAGCAATTGTCTCCAAGGAGGGAGCCACTGCACCAGAAATGAAGGCACACTCAGAGCTTGGGTATTTGAGATAGAGAGAAAAGAAAGACTCGCCTAATCTGAAATGCTGTAAGCAGAAAAGCCTTTTATTTATTCCTGATTCCCAAGGCTCTTCACTGATTCTTGGAGCACTGTTTGGGTTCTTCTTTAAGGTCAGAACATTTCAGAATCACGTTGTGAAGAGTTTTCAAAACACCCTAACAAAGGCCACTGCCTGGTTCTCATCGAATTTGCTCAGTGGAGTCAGGAGTCAGAATAACAGCAAAACACAGCATTCAATTCTCTTGTGGTGAAGTGAAGAGGCAAGAAGCTCTTGCAGGGTATGCAACACTTTCTCCCAAATAAAACCCTGCCTAACAACAAAAAAATTGCAAAGGGCCCTCAAAGCTTGAATATTGTAGGCTTATGTTAAATGCTTCTATTGTGTTTAAGTCTGAAATTGTTCTCCAATAGTCCAGATGTTTGGGATTTTAGGAGACAGGAGCCACTGAAAGAGCTGATGACCCTGGGAGAACTCAGGGGTTATAACAGAGAAAGGCAGAAAACTTGCTTGACAACCACAGGTACATTATAATTATACAACTGCCCATGAACAATTTGTTCTGAAGCCTTGGAAAAAGGGGAAAGGCATGAAAGAGAATGATAATTTAAAAAGTTAGTTCAGTTATCTCTTTTATGTGGATAAATAAGGCTGATGATCACTGAGACAATACCACCTCAATTAAATGGACAGCTATTAACAACAAAAAATTGTTTGGGGACAGGAGTGACTGGTGTCTGCTAACAATCCCCAGGTCAGACACTTACTCCTCCTAGACAGGAATTAACTTCTCAAAGAGGAATCTGAACCAAAGCCAAAAACTCTCAATGATTGCCTGGAAAACGACAGTTGACATGACTAATTTCTGAAGAAAGAAACATTGATGACAAAAAAGAAATGCTGTTTAAAACTAACACTGTGCTATTTTAAAACTTTCATGCTGATGCCCTAAAACACCTCAACCCTGCTTGTCAGTTGGGGGGAGGACATTAAATATCCTGTTTGCCTCTGAAGAAAGCCATACATGTTTCAGCTTTTTTAAGAAAGTACAGAAAGGTGAATACATTTGAAGCTGCTGACACCTGCAAACTCCAGACAGGAATATGGGCACTGATGAGTGAAAATATATTCACCTGCTAAACTCCACATATATTTCCCTTTATTTTGTAGCTTTTTGCAAAATTTTAGCCTTGTACAGTTACTTCACCTTAGTGTGTCTTATTTTCCATTCTGTTATTGCTTCAGTCCAATCCATCCTGTAATTTATACAGATGGCATTGAAGAGGTTGATTCATCTCACAGTGTATCAACCTCGTGCTTACTTAACAGCAAGGATTGATTTCAATGCCCCCTGTTTCTCCTAAATTATCTTGGTCCCTTGCTTATTCCCAAAGATTTCTCCCACATGGAATATCCCCCTGTGTAAGTCCTGCTGTGTCCAACAAGGACAAGAAATGCCCAGTTCATTTAGTTTGCATTCCTAGCGTGGAACCTCCTTGTTGGTACGAAATCAGGTGTCAAATGTGCCTGTCAGACAGAAGAGGATCAGGATTGTTCTGAGCACATATTCTGGTGAGATAAACAACTCAAACTGCAGGTTTGGTGTATATCCTATGTAGAGTTATGAACAGACTCCCAGCATTCATCTTCTCACTATTTACAGACACCGTTTCTATGTTCTGCTTTCTAATTCAAGAGTCAAGTTATGTTATACATTTGCCATTGTTGATACAGACAAGGGCCTGCTATGCAGACAGAAACTGGACTTTGACTTTGTATAGAGAGCACAAAGAAAGTGAACAGAAATCCCTTAATTCTGACTTTTCAAACGTGTACACCAAACTTTGTGGACACATTGACAAGAAGGACAGGAGGCGAATAAAAATGTTATGAAAAAACTTGCTAAACAGTTTGAGCACAGCTTTCAGTTAAATTCACTGTAATTCCCAGAAAATGGAAGAAAGAAACAGAGCCAAAAATATCAGAGACCCACAAAGAATACTCAAAAGTAATAATAAAAAAAAAATGCCTGCAAAACTTCATCTTTATAAAGTGAGATATCACAATGCAAAACACACCCTGAAAACTTTGCCCCTTCAAGAAGTTGGTCAGCATTTGGGCTCTAAAGGCAGCAAGCACTGTTTGGTTGCTGCTGATGGGTCAAGAAAGAGAAAACCAGAAGCTCCTGAAGACCAGAAGAAGGTGGCTCAGGCACTGAGCTGAGTGTAGCAAAGAGCTGAGGAGCCTGGTTATAGTGATCAAAACAGCAAAGAAGGTTGGAAGGTGCAGTGAGACATTCTAGACTGTCAAAAAAGCAATTTGCTCCTTTGATACAATGACTCTCTACATGTATGTAACAAAACCTTGAGTCTTGTTTCATCTTTGACACAGAAAACACTGAAAACGTTCAGATTCAATGTGTCATGTTAAAAGAAACATACTCCATGTTTAAATACTGAAATAAAATGTTTCCATTTTAAAAATACTACACAGGTTTATAAATGCTTTGCCAGAGCTATTCAATCCTTTCAGCACAACTGACACCTAATTCAGCCCATCCAAAATTACAAGTTTGAGCGAATAAAAGAGCAGTTCAGGAAAACATTTCCCAGTCGTAAATCTCAGTTCCTTCTCCATCTCCCTCTGGCTGTCTCAGGAACCTCTGGCTCTTTGTGAGGACATCTTTTCCTGTGTTCTGGAATTTATTGGAAATGGTCTGTGATTCAGCTAAGTTCACACTTTAGTCAGAGCTGGACTTTGACCAGGACCACTAACATTTTTTTGTATAATCTTCGAGGAAACATTAAATCACAATCCAATTTCTTAGAAAACAACCAGTCCACGTGAATAAAATGTGTGGTATTAATTCTGCTGAGCTGCCATACAGTTTGTACTATGAATTGTGGACTGGGAAGCAAGAGGGAACCCAGCTCTCCCCCCTAATAATCCTGCATGCTAAATCTACATTAACATTCCTGAGGGTAAGGTGGCACAGAGACAGAACTGGTCACCTGGACCATACCATTCCCCAGTGACCACTCTCAGATATTCCCTAACTTGCTTTTTCCAAAGGGAGGGATGAGAGGAGAAACTTCACATTTCCTGGAGCAGAGGCATGACCCGAATTCTCTACCTTGCCTCAAAAAAAAGAGAATTTCCTGGATTTGTCAGCACAGACTAAGAAGCACAGCACAGACTCTAAGAAGAGTCAGACCAATATAGAACATTTCCAAACATCTTACTTTACATGCCATTGTTCACATCTGCAAAACACAGATGGAGAAATCAAGGTACTGTGTTTTACATCCCTTCTTTGCAAACGTACATGACTCCTGCAGGCAGCAGCGAATTGGATTTGTGGATTTTTTTGTCCTTGTTTGTCACCATGTCCACATGTGACAGCATGAAAAATAGCTAAGTTGTTAGTACAGCGAGGTAAAAGTCATGAAAGCCAAAGTGTATCATCAATATCCTTCAATACTGTGATGTAAAGGTTTTTATGGAAACACTCTCAATAGCACAGATGTATTTCAGACATAGCAAACTATTTTAATAGGAGCAAATAACACATTTGCTTAAAAGGGTGTTCCTAAGAAACACCCTGAAATTATTTATAATTTGTAATGACAGAAACCAACACCCCCCCTAAAATATTTTTGTACCTGGAGAAATGCAAAGAAGCAAACACAGTTTGCCCATGGCAGGTTATTGCTTTTTTCA
Organism: Manacus candei; assembly: GCF_025592945.1. NCBI lineage: Eukaryota > Metazoa > Chordata > Aves > Passeriformes > Pipridae > Manacus > Manacus candei. The sequence continues at coordinate 723,995 of NW_026138151.1, read as the reverse complement.
GTGATTTCTTGTCTTTTTGTTTGAACTCTATTTGCTGTATGTGCTCTAAACAGCAGGTGCAGATGTAATTTGGCTGTGTCAAACTAGAAATATTTCCTGAGAAGCCTTAAAGAGCTAAATACTGTGCCCTACTTGGGAGAGCTGAATGCACCCACCTGCGAGAGGAAAGTCAAACACGGGCTGACTGCAAAACAAGAGCGCCCAGTTGGCCTCCCCCCCCCAGCCCTGAGGAAATCAAGTTATCCAGGGGCCAACAGAGCTCCACAGATGTGCTCTGCCTTATAAACAAATGAGTGGGGTGCCTTGGGAACAGGCACTGTAATGCAGGAAGCAGATTGCATTCTGCTCTGCCACGAGGGAAGGGACGGCCGAGCGAACAACCGACATCTTCATTTCCATATATTTCCAATTCTTTCTTGCACCAGGCCCCTGACACCTTCATTTCCATATATTTCCAATTCTTCCTTACACCAGGCCCCTGACACCTTCAGCACAAAGCTGGTTTCTCCAGCTCCTGGAGTTTGGTCCCACAGCCTCCATGATGGAACGTTTCAGGGGATGCAGACAGGCCCAAATGCATCTTCTTTCCCAAGTGGAAATGGGCTGGTATTTGGGGAATGTTTGCCACAGACAGATTTAAGGGGTTTGGCCAGAAATAAGAGGGAGAATGATGGATGTCCTGCTGTCTGCAGGTGAACCAGAGTGGTGTGGATATATCAGGATATTACACAAAACTACCAGTTCTTTGGCACCTGGAATTCAAAGAAACCCCAAGCAATAAAAAAAGAGGCTGGAGCAGGGCCAGTGAGAATTTTACAAAGAGGTGCAGAGCGTGCCTTTTTGTGACATCCCAGGGTTATACTTCTTAGGGCTTCCTTCTCATGGAAAGTGGGGAAATGTCTCTCTCACTGGAAGGACTGCAAAAGCTAAAAGTGGGCCAGAAAATTGCCCTGACTGTTTTCTCTTTCTGACCTGAAGGATGAACAACACAGATGATAAACCAAGAAGCAACAGATGTTTTAGTGCCCATCTTGAAAGTCAAGAGATTCATATACCCTCAGAGACTAAACAAGAACGGCAGTTCCTATGACTAATGTTGCCACATCATAATCCAGGTTTATTTTCCCAGCTTTGTATTTAAGTGCTCACCTCCCCTGTCCTTTTAAAACCAATAAAATAAAACTTACAGATTTTGTTGCCATCTCGCACTCAACCAAGAGCCTCCTGAGACCAAACATCCTGGAAACATCCTGCAATGTCTGAACCACTGGAAGTCTTAAAATCCTTTGTACCTTGAGATGATCCCTTGTTACAATTGAAATGGGGGGAGGGAGGGGGAACAATGAACAATAATGGAATGGGCTGTGATTTAAAAGTCAGTAATTATCAAGGGGCTTTTTTTCCCCCAGAAGTTTTAGTCCAATCTGACTGCATTTCCAATACCCCATGGAAGGATCTGACTCTCCAACCGCAGCGGGTGGTCTGAGAAACTTGTAAAAAAAGGCAGGATTATGTCACAGGGAAAAGTGCTTTGTTTTACAGATTCACCCCAAGCAACCTCTGTCTCTTTGCAGAACTAATTGGAAAGGTCTAATTCTCATGCAACCCCTGCACTGCCAGAGTTCATACAACCTCATGCCAACAGGAGGCAATAAAAAGGTTTCACCAACCTGCCTCAGGTTCCAATAAATTTAGGAAAATACATATTCACATTAAAAGTATAATATGTCCATGTGAGGCACAATCATTAATGGCTGGAAAACAACGTCTGAGCTGATCTTTTCTCTCAGCTGGGCAAATACTCCTGTTTTTAGAGCAAATACTGTGTTTTTATTAAGATTCTTAGGCCTATTCAAATTTAAACATTCTATATTGTGTGAAATGTTAATAAGTACTCGAAAGCTTTCTTTTTTTTCCTGCAAAAATCGAAGGAGAACTTGAAGACACTTTGACTTCCCAGAAGCATCCCAGAGCTGAAAACAATTTAAAGATAAGGATTCCTGTAAAGCTGAATGTGTACAAAAAGTTAAGTCTCACTTAACCTAACATTGTCAATGAAAACACAAGCTAAAACCCAAGCACAAGTACTTTAATTTTAAAGTACTACTTCTAATCTGGAATCTCTTATGCTCTTGATTATGGCCATTGTGGTTGTTACCTGTGTTGTCTTCCTTTTAAGCTCACAATCTACATGAAAACAGAGACAGAACATTCTTGGAAGGGAGTTTCTCCCTCCTTCCATTGCAACTGATATAACTTTAAAGATATTTTTCTGTTCTAGCATCTGCAGTTATTTTTTTTTTTTTAATTTTCTTTTTTGTCCTAAGACAGACTTTACAAGTGTCTTGTTTCTTCACAAGTAACAGCTGTCAGGTTTGGAGGGAAGAGGCTCTACATCTTTTGGAACACAGCTACAGAACAAAGACCTTTGTTTTGGCCAATGTTTTGGCCACACACGACCAGAGAAAATCTTCCTCTACCTCACACCAGAATTTAGAGGATTAAGGCCCATTGGGTTTCTTATGCAGTTTTGCTGTTAACATGGGACCTGGTTCACGCTGAAATGGTCTTTACATGGTTGTTCAAAGGTTGGGCCGAAAATACCCCTCAACAACATTGGAATTTTCAGCTCAGTTTCCAACTTTTCTATCCGCAAATATTAAACACAGCACTCCAAATGTCAGGAAATTTGACATGTTTAAGTCTATTCCTACCTTATTCCTTTTGGGGCAGTCATTGCTTTTAAAATAGCATCTTGTTTCTGCTCACCCTGTATTTAGGCAAGGCACTTATTTCTGAAGATCTGGTTTTAATTTACATTTGACTGCCACTGTACAGTGGCCATTCCTGATGAACACATTCAATGAACTTAACAGCCTTATGATGTGCTGCTTCCTGAGATTAATTCCATTCTATAGCATCTGTAGAAAAATACATTATTTTTTTTTTAATTTGCTTTTGCTCTCTAAAAGAAATTTAATGCCAGTGGTACTGCAATATAAAGACTTATTAATAAATCAAATTTTTGTCTGCTTTGTCAAGTTTTTCATTGCTAAGAGATTCTGACATAATGCCTGGTTTGGAATCTCATATCTATGAAGGAAAATAAAGACAGTCTAGAGCCACACTGCTCTAATTATTTCTGCCCTTAACTTGAACTAAGTAAGCATTCTAACTGGTGGTTGATAGTTGCTGTTCTGTAGATACTTTGCCTCAAAAAAATTCAGCAATCTACCAGCTTAGATCTCGTCCCTGTAAAGAATTATGAACATGTATCTTTAAACAGATGGTGCTAAAATGATGCTGTTTCTATTTCAAATTAAACATCGTGTATACCTTACTTATTCATGATTTTTAGAAGATAAAGGTTACTCAACATTTAATTAAAACCAAAGCACAGTATTTTACAAGATTTTTCACAAGGACACACTGCTGTTTCAAATATCATTAACAGAGAGGAGACATTACATTACTAAGGAGATCTGTGTAATCTGTAATTACATTAACTGTGAGGAACTGACACCTGTAGTAACAAAATAGGAACATCACCTGTATTATTTGACTATTGACCTACTCAGATGTCACTGCAATGACATCTTAATTCCATACTCTTTAATATATTAGAGAGAGAGAGAGCAATTCTCTTTCATGGATCAAGTTTCCATGAGTTTCAAAAACTGTATCCATAACAGCTTAAATCAAATCCTCTGAAGTCAATCACAGCCCACCCAGCATCTTTGATCAAACCTAGCAGAAGGATGGAAGTTATGGTTTGGATCTTGGAATCAAGATCATTACTCTTCAAGCTACTAGTTATGTAGGAGAAATTAAATATAGGTCTCTGTAGGCTTTCAGTCCAAAATTACTTATTTTGCAGTGTTTACTTGTAGGAATAAGCACATATGTTATGGCAATAATAATGCAACTGTTTATTTTTCAGGTTGAAAAGACAGGAGATCACTCAGCAGGTTGTTAGAAAAAAAGCTTAACACCACCTTAGAAATATCATAAAAATGAGAGCACAGATTTCTGAGTGACTGACTGAGGAATCTTGAAAGTGGGAAGACTCCTGTGTCTCTGTTACCTTCCTGCAAGGAACCTAAAGTTTTCACAGATAGCCTTTAATATGTTACACCAGCAAATAGAAAGGATTTCAAAAGAAACTTTCTTCTCACAAAGCAAACAGAAACCAAACTAGGTCTTAAAGGGTTGGTGCTGGGATATTTTCCTGCAGATTATTACCCGTTGACCCACCCAGACCTGGCACAGTTAAGCAGATGTGATATTTGAGCTGTTTAGTTTATTCAACACACATTCCCAGCGATAACATTTTTAGGAGAAAAATCGTCCCCATTGCCTGGTGCTGTCCATGGAGTGCATTCCTTCAGCAGCCTGGCCTGGCAGCACCAGGCACAGCCCTGCTGGAAGGCACTGCCTCAGCCCTCACATTTTTTTTGAAATCTAGAGTTTTTGTAGCTGGCACGAGCAGGACAGAATGAACCCTGGAAAATACTTCCCCAGATTATACCAAAGGAATGTAGGGCAAGGATCAGATTATAAACCAGAGTGACTTTAAATGAAATAACACAGCAGGTTGTGATGGTTGTTTGATGTGGTCTTTTAGGATCTGATTTTTCAGACACAACAGAGGAGTGGGATGTAAATGTAAGAAAGGGGAAGGGACTCCTGGCTTGACTGAAGGCTTGTAACAAAATCCCAGGTGGGGTCTGCACTCCTCCTCCTTCCATTCCTCCAAAATACTTCTCCTTGACTTGGAGCCTAGAAAACCTGGTCACCTTGATATACAGTTGGCAACCTCTCAGTGCAGAAGTCCACACTGACATCTGAAAGGGATCATTTTCCTGCCCACACTGGAGGAATGTTTCCCCACAGGAATAAGGAATTTTATGAGCGTTATAAAAAGTTACTGGCACCACAACCTATTATCACTGTGACATAAATTACTGATCTGCATGGCAGCTTGGGGCCAGCAAGGCCAGCAGCCAGAACCATCTCCCTGCTCCCAAAGAGGGCAACTGCCTCCCTTCCCAGCCTTCATCCTCAGCATCACCCCACGGGTTCCTCCTCAGGAGGCACAGATTCAAACCAGGAGGCAGAGAGGGGCAGAGTAGAAAGCTGTTGCACCACATGCTGATCATAGCACAGCTCTTCTGTTCACATTTGTCTTGCTACCAGTAAGATTTGCAATGTAACCCTGGTTTTCATCAATAGAGAACAAAGCTGCCGTTCTGCCACGCTCTCAAAGCTTGGAGCAGAATAAATGGAGTATACTTGAATATGCTCATATATTTAGTTCTCAAAACATAAGGTACTTAGATTCTCATCAGACCATATGTTTCAGCTGCACTTTTTTTTTTTTTACTACCACTCTGAAACTTACCTTTATTTTTAGCCTATATTTTCTTGAAGTTGTCAGACAGTGTGTCATGGGAGATAATTGTGTACAAAATGCAAAATACTGCTGTCTGTACTGTCCCTCCTACTCCTAAATTAAACTGGTTGAGCCACCCCCCAAGCCAGGCAATACACACAGGGAGGTGGCACTTGGCACAGGGCTCATCCTTCCCTCTCTGCAAGGACCAAATGCCATCTGCACCAAGCCAGGCTTGCCCAGGCTCAGCCTGGCTCCTACCTAGTCCTTCACGTTGGGGAAAAAGCAGCATCCAAGCCCTGATCCTTTCATTTGGAGTTATGTAACTGAAGAAGTGCTGGATGCTGTAACTTAGCACAAACCACAGCTGGATGACACATCTTTATCTGCTGCTCACAAACCCAGTGCTGTGGGACAATGTCCTATGAAGAACAGTGTCAGACAAATGAGAGAGGCTGCAGCTCAGACTGAAACAATTCATCTGGATGCAGGGCTTGTCATCATCTCTCATTAGTTTGGAAGCTCCAGCCCTGTCAGTGATCCATCAGTGGTTGCAAGACACATTTTTATTTTCAGGGCTCTGTAGCTCTGGGCTGAAATGTCACATTTATGGTGTCATCAAAACGTAAAATCTGGTTCAGTCATGCAAGAAGGAATATGAGGAAAAATAAAGGACTTTCATAGTCTCAGTATCTTTGCCTTTTAATTTTTTTTTTCTTCTATCTTTCCAAGTGCATTCCTTAGGGTGAAAAAACTGCACGTTCCAGAAAATCCAAAATGGGGTGAGTTTTTCTCAGCGAGTAATCAAGTGTGAACCATTACAAATATAAATCACCATATATCATCTGTGTAGTCTTTACACCAGGCACAAATAGCACCTCTAATTCCTTAATGTATCCTTATTGCACCCCTCACATTATTGCTCACAGCAGGGAACTTCCCTCTGGGTCCTGATCTGTGTAACTGTAAGACAGTAGGGTGGGGTTTTAGCTGAGCAAATCGAGATGTTTCTCGCTCCAGTTTCCCTTATCAGTCCAGATAAACAGGAGCAATTCAGCCAAAACATTTTAAACAAACACTTTGGCATGAGATGGATCATCTCCTGGAAGATTTAACACCTCTTCTTGACCGCACACACAGCCTGGGCTGTGGAGCAAACAGGGAGATGTCAGTCCTAGGGGATGTTAAAACACAAAAGTGTTGCTCAAACACACCCTGCCCCGGGTCTTTAAATGCAAACCAAACCGGGTGCAAGCTTCACTCAAAGAGAGGGGAACTGGATACTCAAATACTTTTAGATCTGCATTTTCTGATTTGCTACAGGAACCCACTGGAACAGCAGTGAGTGAAACTCCAGCTCCCAGTCACTGGACTGTTCCTGCCTCCTGACCCTTGGAAGCTCCAGTAAGGATTTTGTCTGCTCTTCATCGAGTGCAAAGGGCAGCAAGTTCACCTCCAACATTTTGGCTTGATATTCTCCAGCTCAGAAGCCAACAAGCTCTTTGCTAGCACTGATAAATGCTGCAAAACTTGGCAAGAAAAGCTGTGGCATGAAATGTAAAATTCCTCGATGATCCAAAAGAAAATAGATGAGAAATAAATAGAAGCTCAGATATCAAGTAATAAAATTCTGTTCTACAAGACCTGCACTCCAGCAAAGATAGGGATGAAATGTGTGCAGCAGGAAAGTGTGAGTGAGCAGCAGCTCCTGGAGAAGTAACACCAGTAAAGAGTCCTTGCATTGATTAATTGCCTTTATACAGTTGATCACTGTATTTAATCCAGTAAATCCCTGAGTGTTTTGACATGTCATTAGCAAAGACAGAGTCAGGCAAATATGTATAACACATCAAAAAAAATAGTAGATACCTAGGAAAAAATGTGACAGCTTGCTTTTTGGAGTCTGCCTTCCAGGAACAGTCTTCTGTAACCACTTAAAATTTGCTGCTCTGCTAAATATTCTTGCCAGTACATTTGTTTTCTGCTGGTTAGTTGATAGTTGCAGGAAGCAAACTTAAAATCTTTTTTTTTTCTGAAGTGGAAGAATATTTATGGTCTTTTTTTTTTTAATAATATTTACTGAGTTCTAACTTTCCTCAAGAGGAAGCCAAAGAATGAGCTAAAATATGTAAATCTAGTTCTGGGATATACAAAATATTCAAGCTGAGGAAAGTAAAAGCTAATCAACAGTCTGCAGACTATGAAGAATGAAAATATACAATAAAGAAATACACTATATACTGAAGTTGTGCTTTTGTTCCCTTGGGTACAGACTTTACCACAACAAAGCATTAAGTCTCTGCAATTCTTTTAATAAATTTTTAATTGGAATTCTTTCTGTCAGGTTTTATGTTCACAGGATATACTTGGGTTTGAAGTTTGTGTGGTTAACTGCGAAATACATGATTTAAAGTGAAATCACCTACTCAGATAAGTATAAGGATATTTGTTTCTTAAAATAAATAATCAGGCTTAATAACACATTTTAAAGGAGCTTGTTGCCTCCACGCTGCCTTCAGGGGATTGTGTGGGACTTTTAAACTGAATGATTTGCACCCAACATCCCATCTCATCCCTCCCAACTGGCCATTCCCGTGCTGCTCTTTCTCTCTTGTACATTTGAACAGCTAAAGAGAAATCCACAAAAGAAAGTAAGGCAGAAAATTCCCTGTTAGGCAGATAACATCTCACCAGCAGGGTTTAAGGGCAGGAATTCCACTGTCAGACACAGACTGGGCACAGCTGGCTGCAGGGACTCCGAGCTGGAATCCTGCACATTCCACATGGATTGGTGCAGTGAGGAGCATCCAGCCTGTCCAGGGACACACCTTCACCCCTCCTGCCAGCTGGGCCAGCAGTGCAGTCATAAATGGGCCTGACTGAACCTCACTCAGCAAAAGCTTTGTCCCAAAAGGTTAAAAGTTTGCCCCAAGCTTCCCCCCAGAGCTGACAGCACTGGGTCACTTTGCCAGAGCCCTCAGTCCCACAGGGGAGGCTGAATTCTGCTTGTTCACCTCCCACTGGCACCTGCTCCCACGAGCAAAGTGCTGAAACAGGAATGGTGTTGGTGCAATATTTTCTTCTGCTGCCTGAAATTACTCCCTGGATGATTTTCTCCCTTCGCCCACGCCTCCCTTACCCCACCAACACTTCGTCTGACTCTTGGCGGGTTTTCAAGGTAAATATTTCTGCTCCTCGAAGGAATTTGCATAAAGCCCAACTGCTTTGCCAAGGAGAAACACGTGGAGCTGTCACAGCTCCTTGGTGACAGTTTAGGAGGGCTCAACACTGCAGTCACAGGACCAAGAAAGGGAACATTTTGATCTCCTCTCTAAGCGTGCCCTGCCACTCATCACACAATTGGACTTTAACAGTTAAAGTTTCAAAGCTTGGACACGCCAGTCTGAAATAAATGGTCTGCAATAATAAATGTTAGATCTTGTGGAGCTTTTTGTACCAACCTATAATGCACATCACAGCAATCTCCCCAGTGCCTGGGGACAACATGTCCTGATGCTTTACACGACCCCTGCCCTTCCTCCTGTTTATCCAGAGGGAAAGTCCTGAGGGAACTTCACAGCAAAACCTCCAAACCTTTGGTAACATCACCAATTCTTACACTGAACAAAGACATTTAGCCATAGTATACAGGATTAATTCATTTCACAGCTCTTTGGTTGGCATGAATGCAAAATAATGAAGCTAATGACTTCCATTGGACTAAAAGCTCGTGACTAAACATTTTTCACCAGCATCTAGGGATTAATTCCACCCTAAATCATTACATGATCTGTCAAAGCACATTTCATCAGCCTAACCCTGTAAATTCTTCCTGCAGTGCACCATATGTAAAATAAATAAATGCCAGTGGTTTAATTCCAGGATGGATCCTTGTATCTTCCTTCCACCAAAGCATTCAGGCTCAGCTAAAGCCCCACATTATCTAGGACAGCACTCCAGCTCCTGCCTGTTTTACAGCAATACAGTGTTTAACATTAGTCATACATATAAATATATAAATAGCAGGCTATAAAATGACTAAATTAGGATACAGACATGACAAGCAAAAAAAAAATTTACCAGTTGACCAGATTAGACTTGCTCTAACTAAACCTGAGAATTTATTTTAACTATTATTTTAAGTATGCATTTATTTCTGATTTCTCTGAAATCAACCAGTAGATTTTTAATTAAAAGTACCTGTGCCCCTGAGACATTAGTTTCTATACTTATCTTTATGAGGATTTCCAAACTGATCTTTACATAAAGCATATTCTATGGCCCCTTGCATTAGAAATACTTATGAAACAATTCCACTTAACCCCAGAAGAACAAATAAAAGCAAAACGTTAAAATCCAGTGACCCGAGAAAAATAATTCTCAAAGGAAAAAAAGTGTTTAGAAAATTTAAAAAAAAAAAAAAAAAAAAAAAAACATGAAAAGAAAGAAATTAAAAGGGAAAATGTAAGGGGGTTTGTTCTGTTTGTTTTTTTAAGACCGAGTTAGTGTTCTGAATTAGAACTTTAAACTTACCCAACGTTTTTATGGCGAATTAATTAAATATCTTTCAATTTTATTTGTTAATGGGATTTTTCTATTTACGATTTCCACATCTTCTATCTCTCCTTGCTCAGCACTACCTAACACCCGACTTGGCACCGTGCCCGACTCAAACCACTCGAGTAATCCCCCCTAGAACCTGTTTGCTGCACTCTGTGCTGCCTCTCCCAGGCTGTGATGCTCCGGTTGTCAAACAATGTGTTATCGCAGGAGCTCTGCCTTCATCCCGAGCGCCCTTTCCCCTCCTCAGAGCACATGTTAGTCATTAAAGGATAGCTTGGACAGACCGAGATTACTGAAATTTATAGCGAGCCGCTGCAGAGGAGGAAGGTATGCAGGGCTGGCTGCAGGGTGAGTCACTGAAATGCAGTTCCTCTTGGCTGGCCCTGTCCCGATAGGAATCTCGCTGCTGAGCCAGCTTGTGTTGCCTCTTAAATTGGGAAGGACTGGGCTTTCTTTTTTTTTTTCTTTTTTTTTTAAAAAAAAGGGAAAATCCCTCCTTAGCAGCTGCACATTTCCTGCTAGAACAACAAGTCCAAGTTTTTATTACGAGCTGTTAATGTCATTATCTACAGAGGGAGTGGAGTTCATCTGCTTGGGGAACGGTGGGGAGGGGAACAGGCAAACCCACAAATTTACCATCCACTGCCTCCTACAAAGTACAACTCCTCTGCCCTTTCTGAGCTAAAATTAACGCTACTTGTGAGCCAAAGTTTTTATTTATCTTGTGTGAACGAAGTGCAAGCCGTGTTTTAGGTGGGCGATGTTCCTGTAACACAGCCCATACTTAGCCCGAGCGCTGCCCTGTCATTAGTTCAGTCGGAGCTGCCAAACACCCCCGGCTGCCTTCGGGTTTGCCTTGGAGAAATTCCACTGGGGAAAGGCAAAGGAGATCACCCTCACCACTGCTGAGCAGGTGCCTTGTTTTCCCATTGTTGGTTAAATGCAACAGCTCAGGAGTGTAATAAAAAGGGTCCAATTAATTCCAAAAATCTGTGTAGTTATTTCTGTGCTAACGCTGCTAATCACCAGCAGCAGAGCAATAATCTTTGCCTCTATTAGACTGTATAACTGTTATTTTTCCCTCAAACTACCCCACTTTACTATTATGGTTGTGATGATTCTACTCTTAATGCAGAACATATTCTAGTTTTCCCACTCAGTGGTCCAAGGCAATATTCACATTTGCCCGCAGAAATTGGGAATATTTAAAAGGGGAGGAGAGGATATAAATATATGTTAAGTGGACTTGTAGAGTTTTAAATCCTCAAACCCTAACTATAAATTCATTCCATTTGGAAACTGCCCACTATTTCTTTATCACCAGAACAGCAAAGTTGAAGACAACTTTTCAACCCTCATTATCATAAACTAAACTTTCTGAGTTCCACAAAACCATAGTGAACTCCCTTACATTCATCATTCATGTCTAATGTGTGTAACCTGCCAATAGGCAACTTTCAAAAGTTCCTGGTCCAATCCCTCTTAACTGCAAGCCAACATGGAGGAGTTCCATGTTCAAAAAGCTTAAATAATCTATGATATAGAAGCACATACAAAGGAATAAATTTCCTGTTACTATCCATATCCATCTATTTCTTGTACTCTTTTGGACACACACACCCCAAAACCAACCAACCAACCAAAGAAGTGTTTCAAGGGATTAAAAGAAATGCTTATGGCCTTTCCACATGTTCTAACCCAGAGTACAAGCAAGGGACCCTATTCTTCTCCAAACACGTTACACCTTCACAGCCTTTCATTACCTGCTCATTTCCAGCATATTTTTGCATATGTTTCCAGAACATAAACCAGAAAGACAAAAATAGATTTAGCACATTTACAATTTTCTGAGTGAAGTATCACTTATTTCTGTGCCTTTAAATATCGTCCATTCATGCCACATATATCATTCCTGTGAGCCTAAGAGGTTTCACAGAAACATGGGCAAACACTCCAGAAGCCATGGGGAACTTCAATAAAAACATGTGATAATGTCTTGGACTGATGAACAAGAAATGCAAACCCACAATCTAAAAGGCAAAAAGAGCAGCACCAAAGAGCTCAAACTCTGCAGAATTAATAAAAGCAGCCCAGCTCCCCCAACACTTACCACCAACCTTTTGAAGTCACCACTTGTGCAAAAAAAACTAGCAACTGTTACACCAGAGTGACTCAAGGAGAAGGTGCAGCAGGTTAGTCACACCCTATACTCCTGAAAGCACTAAATCCCAAATTAAATAGGGTTGCAGGTGGCACCTCAGCAGTGAGGTAATAAGCAGTAATAACTAGGTCAATAACTAGCAAGAAATTTTGTAGTGAACTCTCAACTTGTTATGCAAAGTGCTGACAGAGCTTTGCATTTTCAGGAATTATTTGTACAGAGAGCCTTTGCTCTGTTCCTCACAAATGCAGGCCCATTTATTTATCTGCCAGGACCTGACCTGTGCAACAAGTGGTATCTCTGAGAGGCAGAACCACCTGCCATGTTCAACACAGAAAACTGGTTTAAGAGCAGTTCTTGGTGCTCAGGTATGTGCTCTACTCTGATTTAATTGCTATATGTGAGAACACAGCAGAAAAAAACCAAGTAGCTTAGGAAAGTCTAGATGTTAGAAGGACACCAGACAAGAACATCTTCCTTAAATCTCCCTCCACCACAGTAAATTATTTGGCTGCTAACCACACTGACCAGGAAAACAAACCGAGCTGAACCCGCCTAGAGTTCAAGCAATGTGTCCAGAGGATCTGAAAAGTCCTTTCTGCTTTTGCTTTTATGTGGATTATTCAAGATGTAGCTCATGGAGAGCTAGCAATGTATTGGTATTGGATTTTTTTGCTCACTTAAAAAAACACTGGTTGCCAGTACAATCAGCAGACGAAGTATCTGAAACAAACCTTCTTTTTCAGTCTTTGGATTTGATTCTGTTTTCTCTTCAAATTGTTAAAAATAATGAGGAATGGACTGTACCAGTCTGAAAGCAACATTAGATCACCATCAGAGTGAGAACTGAAAGCTTGGCCCCATGGGAGTCAGCAGTTCTAGCACAGATCATAATTAAATCAGAATTTTACTCTTTATATTTAATAGGTCTTATTACAAAACAGCTGGGAAAACATACTGTCTCCAAGCATCTGACTCCAGTGACTTTGAAATTCTCAATCAGCACAACTCTTTCTGACCTTTAAAAACCCAAAACAAACCAAAAAGAAGATGATTTGGGCATTTTGAATCCAGAAATTTCAAATGCTACGGCCGCCTTGTGCCAGTTCAAACCAGCTTGGCCTCACCAGGAGAGATTTTACAGGATCCATGTTCACCGTGGGGATTAGGGACTGGTGGGGTGTTATTCTCACTTTTCTGTTTGTTGTTTTATACATCAAAGTCATTAACATCTGAATGTTGTCCACTTCACCTCTGCAGCAAGTTTTTTTCTTAGCATTTAAATATGTATCTGTCTGTATTAACAGTGTCCAAAGAAACACAAGGTCTTATAGCAGAAACCCTGACAGTTCATTAAATGTAGTGAAACTGGACAGAACTCCTGTAACAAGCCATCCCCACATGAAAGGATTCCTCGAGGATTTAGTCACTGATGGGGAACTTAAACAGGAGAACTAAACTGAATTTAAGAATTGTGCTCATGCCTGGGACAGAACTCTGCATTGCAGGTTTGATCATGTCAAATATAAACCCCATAATTTTGTTTTCCATTATGACAAATGTTCAGTCAAAGGCAGAGTGAGGCAGCACAAGATGCCACAGTTCTGTAAAACAGGATGACTGGGGAATGCAGTTTTGGGTGTGTAAGTCAGCAAGATTTTTGGAGTTTATTGCTTGGTATTGACTGAGCTCCAACTGCTGATACCCTGTCACTTGCAAGCAGAGATTTGAAAGAGAAAAAGCAGATGCTTTTTGCCATAGATTGATAACAGTTGGTTCCAGTCACCAGTGGTTATTTTCTTTAGGCAAGAGGTAATTTTATAGCTACTAAGTGGAAGCTTGCATATAAAATTACCCACATACCCAAAGAATAAAACTCAGCAAGTAAACTCCAAATTGAAAGCAAACTTTACTTGCATGCATCCAAAAACACTCAATCACCTCGTGAAACCCTCACTCTTGTTGCAATATCCACCTCAAAGGCAAAGGACTCATTTACAAAGAAATATGAGGACCTGTTTCACAGCAAATGAGTGATAACACAGGGAAAGTATTGTGCCTCCAAAGGTTTAAAAGGTTTTCCTGTTCTGACATGGAAATTAAACCTTCTATGAATTACAGCTTATTACAAAGCAGTCCTGATCCTTACAGCAGCCCATCTTCAATGTGCTTAACGAAAATCTATATTTTTTTGCAGCTGCACCTTTCTAGGTCTTTTTGGAATGGATTCCTATGAGAAAAAATAAGTCCTGGGATGTTTCTGTTCATAACATTAACAAAACTATTGCTGTATCATTAAGAGATGCTGTATTTCATCATAATGACTACTGGCGTTTTAAGGTTGCCAAGGAGCAAGAAAATTAGCTGCAATTATGTCCATTTCTCATGTGAACTCAATGGATTTCCTTTGCTCTTTATAGCAAGGACTTAACTGGTGTAACAAAGTGCCAAACTTTGCATTGATTTTTAAATTACAGGCTTTATTATTATTTTTTTCTTTTTGCTTAACTGTGGTACATCCTGCCAGAGTCACAGTTTTAATTGTATTTTAGTCAAGTTCTTTCTGTCAAAGCCCCTCCAGTGAAAAATTATACCTGCAGGTGTGGGCAAGAGTCACCCTTTCTCCTCAGTCAATATATAAATTAGTCAACACTTAACTTGCCATAAAAATAAATTGGCTCCACATTGATTTGTCTCTCTCGTGGTAGCACTAATATTTGTGTACAAATGGGAATTGCTTCTTCCCTTAGTTTATTTTCTTATCAGCAATGATGTTAAACAAAGTTCAGGATATTGCATGGCCAGGAAAAAGACAGAAAAAGGATGACGTTCAGGGTACATTTTAGGGGCAAAAGTCCCATTGCCTCATTAAAAACTCAAAGGAAAATGTTCCTTAACTTTGTGCCTAACTTCCTGAACTGCAAGAGGACTTTCTATAGGAGCACTTTCCTATAAATGGAGGAAAGTTGAAGAGAAGAGAAGAGAAGAGAAGAGAAGAGAAGAGAGAGAAGAGAAGAGAAGAGAAGAGAAGAGAAGAGAAGAGAAGAGAAGAGAAAGAGAAGAGAAGAGAAGAGAAGAGAAGAGAAGAGAAGAGAAGAGAAGAGAAAGAGAAGAGAAGAGAAGAGAAGAGAAGAGAAGAGAAGAGAAGAGAAGAGAAGAGAGAAGAGAAGAGAAGAGAAGAGAAGAGAAGAGAAGAGAAGAGAAGAGAAGAGAAGAGAAGAGAAGAGAAGAGAAGAGAAGAGAAGAAAGAGAAGAGAAGAGAAGAGAAGAGGAAGAGAAGAGAAGAGAAGAGAAGAGAAGAGAAGAGAAGAGAAGAGAAGAGAAGAGAAGAGAAGAGAAGAGAAGAGAAGAGAAGAGAAGAGAAGAGAAGAGAGAGAAAGAGAAGAGAAGAGAAGAGATCTATCTTTTCCTGGTACTTTACCACCTCCCAAGGAGAGCCCCAGGAGGGCTCTTCCCCGACATTCAGGCTGAACTACAATGAATGCTGATGCTCTCCTAGGACTCCTGATTCTGGAGGTTTGAGAAAGTCACATTACAGAAGATGAGATGGGATTAAAAGGAGAAGCTGCTAAAGCTCCACTGATGGAGTGCTCAGAAAGGAGCACAGAGGAAGCAGGTCACAGTGGGGTTCTGATGGGAAGCATTCATGGCAGAAAGGAACAAAGAGCACCAGCAACTCCTCAAAAAAGAGGAGGGAAGCAGCTGTTTGAATGATTCAGTGCAATAATATGGCAGGAGAGATTAACACTTCGTGGTCAGGCAGACAATTCCCCAAGCACTGTGTTTGTTAAAGTGAACCACACAGAGCAAAGGACTGAGAGGGAACAATGCTAAATTAGTCCTAACGTGGTAGTATCTTAGTAAAACATGCATTTTCTCCCGAATCAAACAAATATTTAAAGTGGCATTTCCCCAAATATATCTGGGGGGAAACCAGCTGCATTAAGAATTCCCAATTTGCATCTAATCTTCATGTGAGGCCCTCTCACACAGGGTGCATCAGCCAGGAGCTTACAGCCCTCCAAAACTGCAGCTGCACGTCCCCCTTCTGCAAAGAGGAAAGACAAAACAAACCCCTGGAGAAAACTACTTGGTTTGAAAGTAGAGTACAAAAAGTTTTCTTCTAGATGTAAAGCAATTTTCTCTCCAGTGCCAGTCAACAGCCAGGGATCACCAGAGCAGTGAGCTCTGCTGCTCCATGCAGGGTGTGACTGCTCCCCTTCTGTCTCATCACCTGAGGCAGTCCCTTGCCCTCTCTGCACCAAGCAGGCCTGGATTTATACCAAGCTGCTGTTTCTATAAGCTGAAAGACAGTCAGCTGCCTTGTCAGGAAACACAAGAATTTGTAGCTACTTTGCCCCCAGAGAATCAAAAAGTGACTTCAACATGGTCAAAAGCCAAGGTCTGTGCTACATAACCATATGGATTTTACAAAATATTGGTGCAGTTTGACACCATTTCTTCCTCTGTCGCCTCCTCTGACTTTTTCCAGAGCATGTTGTGTTGCATTTCAGCCTTGACATTCATCTCTTCTGAATTTCTACCCCGTGCTGTAATTTCTTGGATCGCACAAGCGAAATGTTAATTCTTCTCTGGTTGCTCCTGCTACGAAAAACATCTTGCTGGAAACAGAAATTTTTTTTTTTTTTCAGATAATCATTTTACAAAATGTACTGTTGCCTCATTACAAAACATCTGGACAGGTCAAGACTAAGCTGTCTCCAGCTACAAACTACCATCAGTCTTCACATCCTCCCACACACACTGAAGGTGTGAGTTGATTCCTGTTATTTTTTTTTGCTGGAGACAGTAGTTCATCCAAGCTGCTGAAGAGCAGGGCATAATCACTTTTTAAATCAGTTAAAAACATGTCTGTGTCACTGAAATGTTCCTGAATAACAACTAACTATTGTTACTTAGTGTATCAACTTCTGTCTCTTAGAGGACTTAATTCAGACAAAGTTTTGCTGATAAAGAGAAATGTATATATTCAGTGTTCACACTGAATGTCCTGCAATTACAGTCAATACTGCCAGTGAACTTGATTTTCTTGAATTACAGCCTTTGATAGTTTTTCACATAAGCTCTGGAAAGAAAACAATATGTACAAAGACAGAAAGCCCTCCCCTCTCTCTGCACAGGTGTGTGCTGACCTGCAAGGCTGTATTGGGACAAATATTGAATCAACAACATGAAATCTTCAATGAGATTTAGAATCCTACTTTTAATAAAACAGCTCAGCATGGTGACAACAGATCTGAGTCTATACAGTGTCACAAAGTACTGCTGGTTCCCTCTCCTCTTCCTCTTGCCCCCCTGAGCATTGGAAAGGAAGGGACAGTCATTAAAAAGACCCATTAAAGTAATTCTTCCATCTGTAAAAAGTCTCAAGCAAAAAGGCCCTTGATGATGCCCAAATATCACAGGAAAAGCTGTGTCATATCTACAGAGAAGGAAAGTGAGAATTGCTTTTCACCCCCAGCTATGTCACTGTGCCATAAAAGGAGACACTGTGGATAAATTTTCCTCAGACTGGTAGAAAGAATAAAACACTTAATCACTCTATATTCTCATGCAAAGAAGTTAATTCTAAATCCTTGATGATGAAGACTTCTTGCAAAACAATCTTTCTCAAGCTGTTAATAGTTTCATAAGATAAAAGAAAGAGTAACAGAAAAAGAGGTTTTGGGGACTTTGCAACAAAATAAAGTGTTGTCAGAATAGTGGTGATTAAAATATTATAAGTAATAAAACATACATATCTATCCTATCCACAGAGAGTCTTTTCTTCATAAGAAGGATTTAAACAAGTGATATTTTAATCTTGTGAAAAAAATAATGTGATGACTTATTCATCCTGAATCATGAAAAATTCCATTTTAAGTCAGAAAACCATTTTTCACTAATGGAAGCTCGACCAGAAAATTTTCTGCCTGCTCTGCTGATAGAGAGAAAGTCAACCAGCAATACTGGTCCCATGAGAATGGAGCTGTGAGCCTGAACATCGAGGCCTAATGGCTGTAATTACTGATGTCCTTTTCTGATGGAGGTGAGTCTGCAGTTTGGTCTCCCTGGTCCTTGAACACATAAATTAACTGTGTATTAACTAGGAGGTGACTTCTCAGTTCCTGTGCTCCAGTTTAGCCTCCAGCCTGTCCCCCTCAGTGCTCTCTGCCCCTTGGTGCTCTCTGGAAAAGGAAGCATTAACATGTATTTTATAAATATTCCCTGTATTCTTACCTAATTGATTAGACAGGAGCCTCACTTTGCATCGCCTCATGTTTCAAAACAAGAAACTTCATCATCTCACGAGCTCCCAAGAGCTATGTAAGAAATGCAGATAATTTCAGAGAAACCCAGAGAATCCTTGTTTAGGAGGAGATTTAACTAACCATGGGTTGAGCTGCAGAATGACAAATGCTCTGTGAAGTTTTGTTTCAAGAGGTGATATTCAGTTCACAGGCATTTTCTTTGTAACTACTTCCTAAAATAGACATGGTTTACTTTACTCCCATTTTTTTCCCCCTGTTGCTAAATGATTGGCGTTTTTCCTATACGCATTAGAAGAAAAAGAATTAAAAAGTCAGACTCAAACTTAAAAATTAATAAAGAAAAACTGTTTGTTTGGACTTGGCATTTCTTTATTTTTTCTTATTGTGCTTTCCTCTGTTAAACTGAGAACATTATGTGGAACAGACAAACATTCAAATGTTTCTCCCCTTACTGCAGTATTTTAATGGATAAAGCAGGTTTGTAAGCCAGATTTTATGCTCTCAGTTTAATCATACTATTCAATCATAAACTTAGATAAATAGCTTGACTGCTACTCTTTAAAGCACACACCTAACACAGTGATTTTGCAGCCAGAATTTCTTTTACATTTTAAATTCTACTTTTATTTCATGAGGGGATCATGCTCAGCCAAATGAAACCACTCCAGAGTGAAATCATATGTAGTGGGAAAGAAAGGATCTGTGCTGGGATCATATGAAAGCTTCCAGAGACATGGAGTCATTTCCCAATCTGCTTAAGTCAATTCCCTTGAATTGACTTCTGTAAATTTGCTTAAGTAATTTGCTTAAGTAAATTCATAAGTAAATTGTCTAAATTTATATCGTTCAAAGTTATTCCATGGAAGTCACTGGAGACACAGCAGCGTAAAAGAGAACAGATTTAACCCACTGCTGCCACACTCCCACATAACTGGAATAATCTGCTCATCCATTCCTTAATATTAAACCTCCCCATTAATTAAAAGCCAGAAGAGAAATTATATTCTCAAAGCCACAGGTGTCAGAGGCAAGCAAGCAGTTTTCCTATCAAATTCAGTGTGTATCCCATTTCAGCAGAGCTGCACACATTCTGCTCAACTCCTTACTACACCTCTTCCCCACAGACAAATATTCCATGTATTTCTACCTACACTATAACTTTGTTTCTAAAGATTACTCAGAGAATTTAGAATCCATACATAAGATACCCAGAGGCATATTCCTCACTGGTTAATGCCCTTTTTTAAAGCAAATTCACAAAAAAAGCAGAGTAGGTAACTAGATGTATTCCCACTGCCCTGATCTTATAGCTTTATTAATTCTCTTTACAAACTTGTATGCCAGGTTCTCTTTTTAAACAGCTATTCCAATGATAAATTACATTTCTTCACTGGGAAATCAATAGATATTAAATACAGCAAACCACCATTTAAATAAAATATTTTATAATGTCAAAAGAGATTTTCTGATTGAACACGTTTGGTGATTTCAGAACATTTTGGTGCTTGAAGGTTTTTAGCATTTGGAATTTTAAAAGGGAGTTTAGAAATCCAGTTAGGAGATCAACAAAGTGCTTCACCATCAGGTAACACTGAAATAAGGTTCTGAAACAAGCACATAAAATACCTCCCACCCTTACATTTAATTTTGCTTTCAAAAACACTGGGAAAATGATTATGTAGTCCAGCTTTTAATTAAAGTCCACAGATTGTTGAGGGGGAAAAAAGAAACAATGAGACTTTGACTTTTCTAACCCTACTCGTGGAGAAAGTATCTCTTGCATCTCTTGAGCTTCAGCCAAACTTACAGGTTTGTGCAGTTAATAAGATGTAAAACCCAGCAGCAGATTGTTGCTGCAGGCAGTGAATAAGAAGGTAAAGAGTTCCCCATCTTTCAGAGGGGTGAACCTGCTGTGCCTTCCCCATCTCCTTTCAGGGCTTTGTGCCCAAGAGCAACATCTAACACAGTCATTATCCCAGCACAGCTTATTGGGCAGAATTCAAGATCATGCTCTCTGCACATTTAGAAATGCTTCCTGCCTCGAAATTCTCAGAACTTTAAATATAAATGTATTTCCCTGACTGACTTTGAACAGTGCTGAGCTACTTTTTCAATGCTATTGGAATAGGATGTTTCCCCAACTTCTGCAAGAGTTTTAAAAAATAAATAATAACAAAAAAAAATAAATAATAACACCAAAAAAACCCTCACAACAACAACAACAAAAAACCCCACACATACACACACACAAAAAATGCCACAAACCAAACCCAAGTCACACCTGAACAGGCAACATTTCTATCTGTATACCATGGTACAAGCCATCTTAACAGTGAAAATTAAAAACCCATGGGTTTGTTTAACAACCTCCTAGTAAATCATGATAACTACAGCACGAGGAGGTGCCTGGATAAATAAAGCAAAGTGCAATTTGCAAAAAACTGTCAGCAAAACAACACACTTCACTCCTGTCCCTTGGGGATTTTTCATTTCCTTCCTGTAGCTTACTCCATCTTCATCAGAAGGCCAACAGCAAGAAGACAAACTGGCTCAAAAACAGTCAATGGAAGAAAAACATGATTCAGCACTTCGAAGAACATCTAAGAGGTGTTTTCTAGGAAACATTTAAGAATTGAAATCTTTCCTTTGCATTTCCATTCGATGCTGTAAGTGGGTCAGAGATGCTGCATTCCTCTTGCCAGTTTGAACTCCACTCTTCTCCATTCCACTGACAAGACAAAGAGACACCTCTCCCTCCAAGAGCAAACAAACCCAGCTATTATTCCAGTTTCCTGCTGGAATGTGCTGATTTGGGGAAACTGAAACACCTTACTGAAACTCAGCAGTTTTATTCAAATTTTTCTCCAAGTTTGCTCAGATTCTCATATTTCTTGGCTCTTAGTCTCAGATTCAGAAAGCTCTGCTCTCTAGAAAGGGCAGTTCAGACTCGAGCAGGGATTTGAACCTGCTCCACTCCTACCCAGGAGATGCTCTGCCCAACATACCTTCTCTGGTTGTATTCATTCAGAACCCCTCAGTTATCTCAGTGTGGATTAAGAGCAAAAGCAAAAACCACGAATGAATTGGTTTTGGCCACTCTAATGAGAAAAAAGCAATTTATCCCACTCTGTTGCAGGCAGCAAACACACCCTTAGAGCAGCACACACAGAAAGGCCTAAAGCTGCACTTGTCACTTCACCTTCTTCAACAACACGTGCACTAATCAGCCTTTTGCAGTGATGGAGACAGGACTCACAGTGGTTGGAAAAACATCATATTGTAGCCACAAACACCACCTCAATTGCTACAAAAAAAATGCCCACAGAAATTATGAGAAAAATACAAAAAAGTCACCACGGGCACCGAAGTTTTGAACAGTTTTGTGACCTAAACTGGTAGTTTGCATTTCACTTACCAATTTGTGGGTGAGGTGGATGGTGATGAGAGGAGATCCTGACAGATTGTGGGACAACTTGGGTAGAGGTTCCACTTTGATAGAGATGAGATAACTGGTCGCTGAGATCATATAACCTTTGTAGGCAGCAGCTTCAGCAATCCTTGGGAAGAAGCAAATATATTAAAGAAGAAGAAGAACTTTTTTTTAGTTCATCCACAACACCCACAACAAAGGAACATGGGATCTCCTTTTTCCATTCAAGCCAGTTAATTTCTATAGGAGAGTGAGATCCTACAGGTCCTACAGGACTAGAAGCCATAGTATAGGGAACAAACAACCTGGAGAGTTGGCATCATTAAATATCCCTTCACTCTGCTCCTCTCTTGCTTTTAGCCTTGCTCAAAGTGCTTTAGGTAATTAGGGAGAATCCTATGAAGGAATCTAAAAATGCTCTCAGGAAAGCAACCTAAGTGAGGAGGAAACTTGTGAGGGGTTTCAGGCTGACTAAAGACACACATCAGTGTGTAAGACACACACATATAATGCATATAAATATATACACAGGAATATGTTTAGAAGTAATTTACAGCTTTACTTTGGAAAATTGATTATGTCCAGTTAGGTTTGTTAGAGAATAAGTCAGGTCACAATACAAACAGCTGAACTTGACTAAATATCTGATTTGTCCAGGTAATACATTTATTTTTAGTCTGAAGTAATTTTGCATTACATAAGAACCCTCTTATTTCTGCTTTCAGCTAAAACTTATGACTTTGGCATTTTTGCACATTTAGGTGTGACTGAGATCCATTTGGCTGCAGGGTAAAATTTTTTACCCTACCAGTAACAAACTGTACAAGAGTAAAATGTTCTCTGTCATCCACCTTTGGAGCACGTGAAAGAATGGTATTGACTGTGAGAAATACGAGCCAAAGTAAATTAACCACCACCATAGGCTTGCAAACACAGCCCACCACTGGAAAGAGCTGGCTTGCAAAGTACTTTAAAAGCCACTTTATTTACATTTGCCACCTGTTTGTGATGCTTTCTTATTTTGCTTTCAGGAAACAAGAGAAAAAGTCATGTCAGACATTCAAATAACCACCCTGAGTTCCTTGGCAGGGTCAAATGGAACAGAACTCATTTAGCACAGCCCCAAGCACCAGTCCTTCCTTCTGACCTTAAAAAACCCATCAGTATCAGAGATTACTTCTGCTCCCAGCAACCAGCATCTGAGGGTAGAATTTGCCTCCTCTTGTATGAAAAGTTTAAGTTCAGAGAAGGACTAATAATGTTCAAACCTTTATCTGACATTTTGAGATTTCTCCTGCAAGGATTAAGTGTTTTTTCCACACCCTTTATCTGGTGTTTTAATTTCAGAGAGTTTGGTGAGTTTTGAAGTGTGAAATAAATCTTCATCAAAAGCAGAAAAGGCACAAGCCTTTCTTCACCATGGCCTTGGATGTGAGATGGCAGATTTACACAACCTGTACATGAGCAGAACTGGGCTCAAAGTATTGCTGTGTTTCAATTTTTTTTTTATAAAGAATCAAAAGTTACTCCCCTTAGAAAGTGCTATTTATGTAGTCTGAAAATAGAAGTCATCTGTGTGTACAGCACAAAAGCTCCAAGAGTTTTGGGTTTGGTTTTCCACCACAAAAGAAAAAAATGCCCCTTAGAAGAAAATGGACAGGGTTCAAATTACAGGTGTTCAAGTAGCCCAGTGCTAGAGGGAACATTTTAAAAAGTCTTTAAAACAAACTAATCTGTGAAAAAGTTGTTATTCTACTGAAAAGTAAGTAAAAAAAGTTATAATAGCAGAGTACAAAACAGAAAAGTCAGTAGAAGTGCATACTTATTTTTAGAGCATTTTTTCAATATCTAGGGTTTGATTCCAGAGAGGAAAAATCACTAAGCTAGAATTCCCTGTATTATTATCACCTTTTTAGATGCTGTTTTGGACAGACCTGCACCTACAATTTTATAGACGTGATTTTGCAGTGCATTACACACTGCAAGCAGCTCAAGTACTTTGAATTAATTATAGAAATCTAGAAAACATTTCTTCTCCCATGTCTTTGTGTTTCTATTTAACATTGTGACAGGGCCAGATCCCTCCTTCTCTAAAAGAGTGCTGAAACCACACACAACTCAGGAGACCAGGAATGTTGTCCTATTCCACAAACTTCAGAGAATGTCCACAAATATGACACAACTGTTTTATTTTGCTATGTCAGAGCCCCAGGATATATGACAATATACTACAATACAGTGCTTTGCCATGCAGCATCTTTAATCCTATTGTGTTTGCTAAACTTTGACCTATGTCAGGACCATACTCAGCCTCTTTCTCCCTTTGAAAAATTGAGATTATTATTATCTTATTAGCTGATTATCTTAATAAATTGCATTGATCCTCCTGTCTGAAAAACAAAAGCCCTCATAAATTATTGCCTCTATTTCTTCATGTCAGTATGAAATATTGCACATTAGTGACATGGTTCCCTGGCAGCCACCTGCTGAGTGTCCTTTTGTTTGAGAGAGCAGGGCAACCAACAGCACAGCTTGCTATGGATTTAGAAATGCTATTTAGTAGTAGTTGTGTGATTATCTCAGGGTGATCAACATGGATTGTGATCCAATCTGGATCAATCAAGCCAAGATTCTTTACCCTGAAGTTCACAAAAGAGTTCCTGTGACCATAAACTCCCTTGTCAGGAAAGGAAGGCAATCCCTGATATTGAGGAGAGCTGAAGTGCTGCATCTTTCCTGCTGTCAGAAACAACACAGAAAAAATCACAGATTGGAAAAGACTGAAAGTGTAAACTGCTCTCTGTACCCCAGGGAAAACCAAAGGGAAACACAAAGTCATCCACTTGCCTGAAAGGAAAGTGTAATGATTTACATGAATGGCCTTGCAAAATCCCCTGGGGAACTGTATTGCTGGGAGTTTATACAGCTCTGCATTTACTTTATCTTATCTGCTAATGATTTCCCTGATGGAGTACATAAAACAAAGGGTCTTTAAAGCATTGCCTGGTCTCCTGTTGTAAAATTACCTTGCGGGTTTCTAGGATTAGGATTCAGATTTTGTTTTCTTATTTGTTTCATTTAAGTGCAAGCTTTATCTTGATATGTGTCAGGAGAGAAGGCGCAATTTTCTTTTATGAGGCAGATTAAAATTATGATTTTTCTAGTACCAGATCAGATGAATGGAAGGAGAAGACAAAGAAAGACAAACACGTCGCCGCGGGAATCTATTTTATTGCGACGTAAAATAAAACATCTAATGTAAACTTTAATCTTTGTCTAGTTAATGACTACATGTCCTCAACATTGTAATTTATTTACAGCTGATAACGACACGGCTGTTATAAAGGTATATCACTAAGGTAATAAACAAGCTGTTAAAACATGAGAGCTCTGAGATACTTACTTGGTATCCATAGGGTTGATATTGTGAAAGAAATAATGCATGTCATGGTAAAGGAGGCCAACAATGGTAATCCAAGCTGTGGAAAGGGAACAGGAGTTATTCCTCAGAGCAACAGTTCTAAGCAAGGGGCACTTCTCTCCTAGGCTTGGAGCTCCGTGTTAATTAAGAGCCTTGATTTATGTTCACCTTCATATTGTTCTTTTAAGTAAGTGGAACATCCTGGACATATTGTGCAGCACGAGAGATGGATATCAAAAGTAAAATAGGAGGAAGCTTGCCCTGCACAACCAAACTTCCAAAATAAGCTGCTGAAGTAATCAATTGTCACTTGTAAATCCCACACCCAGCACCAGAAAGGGTCTCAGGACACACCAGAGTCGGTGTCTCTGTAACCTCAAGGCCACTTCACCACCACCTACACGAACTGGCAGCTTGTGAAACTCAAACACAGGCAACCAGTTCCCATGCTGGTTTTCTGTTTGCTGCCCACATTCCACTATTTTTGGGCTCTCCAGCATCTGAGTGAAGAGACAGATGTGTATTTTCTAAGAGTGAACCACGCAGATGTCTTTTACTACCCCTTTTGCTGGGTTCCAAGTATTTATAGTGTCAACTGTTTAAGGTGAAATAACAGATTTTTTTAGCTTAGCTCATCTGGGCAGTGTAGAAGTGTGGCCTGAGGGCTGAAATTTCTCAGAAGTGAGCTTTAGGTGGAAAAAGAATAAAACATTTAATGCACTGGATAATTTTGGGATACGAAGCATGACAACGTTCTGAAGAAAAAAAACTCTGCTTGGTGAGAAATTTTATAAGTGGGAAAGGAAAAAAGTCCTCTCAAATGCTGGTTTTGGCCTTACAAGTAGGTTTACAATTATAGTTGTTCAAGCCTCAGAGTACTTGCAGTGTCCAGCCAGAGCCCCTGCCAGTGCAAAGCAACAAAGCTGTCATCACAAATCAGGCAGACAGTTCAGTAATTATTAGAGAATTTCTCACTGTAGGTTATTTTCAGCTAACTTTGCACTTTGTGAAAAGGGACTGACCATCCTTTGACAGAGGTGACTGCAGAAAGGTCTGTGGGTGAGCAAATTCTGTGTGTTGGAATTTAGGGCACATAAGTCAGACTTTCAAAGATTTGAGGATGGGGGTAGATACTTTACTCAATCCCAGAGTAAAACAAAGATGATTAACTTCAAATAGTTATTTTAGAGTCTTGAATAAAGTTGCAGTTTTTTGCCATACCTTGCTTTTGAGATTATTAAAATGTTGGCTTAGGTATGGATTTCTGAGTGCTGCCTTTTTGCCATGACTGCAGCCTATATCTTCATTTCGTTTCTGCAGCTGCTATTGCTTAAACCTGTCATTTTATCATTTAATTTCACACAAAAGAGCAATTTTGCATGAAGGGATAAGCAATACCTAATCTGACAACCTGGAATTTCTTAAAAATAACCAGTTCAGATGATTAAAACAAATTTACAAGATTAAGGTTTCTCTAATATAAAAATGTGTCAAAATTAAATGGCTTCAGTCTCTGTGGCCCAGATCTATTACTCAACATTAATTCAAGTAATATGAAAACTCTGTCATTGGTATGACAGGACAACTGCTGCTTCCTCAGAGCCAGTACAACCAAGAGGGATCAAATCAGTTACTTGGAAAAATAAAGTGAACCAAAACTTGGTTACAAGCTAAACCATTTTTGGATACCCTGTGTACATGACTCCACTCCTCCCTTTAATCTTTTCCTTACCTTTTTCATGGAAAGCTTCACTGGGAATGGAAATATAACTCTGCCCCCGAGATGGAAATCGATAGTGGGACAAATTCAGAGTCTGAGGATGCATTTTGAGCACAGTGTAATCTGTGTGATAACCCAAACAAAAATATCATAAAATCAATAGCCTCTACAACCTACTTGACTGTTTAACTAGACTTCCCTAATAGCTGTTGCAGGTCTTGAATTTAAAACCCCATATATTAGTAAATATAGTAAATTCCCCAAGTATAAAATTGCCTTTTATTTCTGACTTCTTTATGACATAAAAGGTGCTATGTGCACTGTTAATATACCATGGATCACTTCACCCAGCCTCAGACACTGAGTTTACCAGCAAAACAGATTAATAGCTCTCTTCCACTGACATTTGAAGGCATTATTTCAGTCCTCCATTTGAGAATCCCAATGTCCAGGAGAGCCCATGCAGTGATTAATGGTGCTGGGGACTGCTCAGGTTATTTACCCCTGAAGGCACAGCAGAATGCCAGAAGAAATAAATTACCTTTGATACCTGTAGCATCCAAAGATGCAGATGAAGTGAGGGTGCTAGGACGTTAAAGAGCAGTAAAATAAAATTCTGCAAAAAGGTCAAGGCTATTCCTATTATTTTCAGCCTCTTGCAAAAATTAAGATTTTGTAGCACCCAGACATCTGTGACTTCAAAGTACTGCTTAAGAGCTCTAGGTCCTTTAACTCTGTTAGCATAGTATTACCAGATTCTCCACATATAATTCATATTCTGAGTTCCTCCCCACATAACCTCGAGGGAGTTCAAGCACAGTCAGAGCCGATTACCTCTGGACTAACTGCACACTCATCTTTCTACAACTGAAGCTCTGGTTTGCATTCAAAAGAGAAAATCACCCAATTTGATTCCCTCCTCCGTGTTGACAGAGGAGGGGCTGCAAGCATGGAAGCATTTGGGACACCCAGACAGCCCAGATGGAACATCCCTGCTAAATCCCACCAGAGGGAACATCCCATCTCAATCCCACCAGAGGGAACGTCCCTGCTCAATCCCACCAGAGGGAATGTCCCTGCTCAATCCCACCAGAGGGAATGTCCCTGCTAAATCACACCAGGGGGAATGTCCCTGCTCAATCCCACCAGGGGGAATGTCCCTGCTCAATCCCACCAGAGGGAATGTCCCTGCTCAATCCCACCACAGGGAATGTCCCTGCTCAATCCCACCACAGGGAATGTCCCTGCTCAATCCCACCAGAGGGAATGTCCCTGCTCAATCCCACCACAGGGAATGTCCCTGCTCAATCCCACCTGCCACAGGTGACGTGCCCTCGATAGTGGAGGGAGAGGAGTCCTCGTCCAGGTTGCGCGTCACGTGAGACATGACAGCATCCACAGTCTGGATCAAGCTGCCAAACACGTGAGCTATCTGAGGGGGGAAGGAAGAGAAGGTTCTGCCATTCACAGCACAAAACTATGCCAGGTTAAATCCCTGCCTGACTCATCATTCGACTGCCCCGAGCCAAACGTGGCCTTTTCCACGTCTAGTGGGTAAAATGTTACACAAACTGATGCCACCCAGAGCCCAACTATATAAAATACTGTGTTTTATGGAATGTCTCCAAATGATTGTTGCTCCCACCAGCATTTGACAGTCAATTATACTGAGGATTCAGCAGAATGAGGCCAAGAACTGTGAAGAATTTTTTGACAATACTTAAAGATCAGTTTCAGATCTGTGTTGGAACACAAGATGAGAAACTACAGTTTCATCTTATTAAAATGCTCCTTTAAAGTATAAAGCTACTTTAACCCTGCAGGTTGAAACCTGATCCATAAAATCTCAGAGTTAATGCATGTTTTAGTTTTATCTGAAATCCATTTACATCAGAGATGATCAAGGATTTCAGGCTAAGAACTTAAATCAATTAGACATCTTTTTGTCTTAAAAGCATTTTAGACTTCAATGAGACCTTGATTTGCTTTAGCCTCTCCTTCTCTCAGTTTAAAAGCTCTCTATTCTGCAATCTGTGCTTTCTTAGGACTCAGGCAAAAATCTCAGGAAACTCCTGGATTCACCCTGCGGGTATTCCTTGGCACAATAATAGGTAGACTAGAAAAGAAAGAACATTGATACAGGTCATTTCCCCCCTATCAGGTCTAATCTCTCCCAGAGCTTCAGATCACAAAACAGGTAAGCACCACCACATATTTCATGTGCATTGAAAAGCATCAATCTACCAAAAATATAAACCTTTAAATATCAGAGGTCAGTGCTAAAAAAGGAGTGGTTAAACACTTACTTTAGTGACAATGTTTATTATTTTATAAGTACAGTTTTGTTTCATTCATCCTGAAATATGTGGAAACAGCAGCAGAAAAAGTTCCTTTGTTTTAACCCTCAAGAACATATTATAAAAGAGAATTACACAATTTTTTCCCCGTGTATCTTTACTGCAAATATGGAAGTGACAGATAAGAAAATAAGTAAGTCACAGTGCCAAAAAAGCCCTAACAGGCATAATAATAGAGATAACCAGTTCCATTACCATCCATGTGCATTTATGCAACCAAAGCAATCTACAAATCTGAGCCCATTTGTCTTACCTGTGGTCCATCAATCAGGTTGGGCAACAACATAAAGTCTTCTATAGCTTTTAAAAATGCCTAAAAGATAAATAAAACTCCATTATTTGATTATTTATTAATCAGTTACATCTCCTGGCAAAGGATCCAAGGCAGGTCTCTGCTAGGATTTGTCTGAGGTTTATGCCAACATGACAAGCCCACTGCCATTCAAGTCACAGATCCATCTCTACCTGCCAGCACTCTCACCATGTTCTGCATGGTGACATTTTAAAGTAATAATTTATTTATTAAAAGCAACACCACTGTGTAACTCCCAGAGTGCAGTGATTATCCCACAGCTGAGTTGACACTCAGTGAACTTATTGGGAACTGAACACTGAAGTGAACTTATTCTCCCATTTTGTCTAAACTCATATGACATCAATAGAACCATGGAATGGTTTGGGTTGGAAGGGACATTAAAAATCATCTTGTTCCAGCCCCGCTTCCATGGGAAAGTTTCCACTATCCCAGGTTGCTCCAAGCCCTGTCCAACCTGGCCTTGGACACTTCTGGGGATGGAGCATCCACAGCTCCTCTGGGCAACCTGTGCCAGGGCCTCACCACCCTCCCAGGGAAGAATTTCTTCCTAATATCCAACCTAAACCTACTCTCCTTCAGTTTGAGGCCATTCCCCCTTGTCCTGACACTACAGTTCCTGATAAAAGGTCCCTCTCCATCTTTCTTGTAGGCCTCTTTTGGTCTTAAATGACTACATTTTTCCACAGCACTAGATAAATTTCCCCTCACTTAGTACAGTCTATTAGATGCTTAACTTTTGCACTTAAAGTTTGGTTTTGGGGTCAAGAGCTGTCACAGTGGGCACCAATCAAGTGCTCAGCACAATATAGTCACAGTCCTAAGGAGCCTTGCCAATATACACAAATAGAAGGAGAAAAGGAAGCACAGAAAATGGCACTGAAAATTAAAAGAGAAAACCCCACAACTCCTGCTTAAACTTATCTATTAAAATGTCTTTATAGAACAACTGAATACAGAAGAAGTTCCACTGTGAAGTATGGAAGACATGACACAGCAAAACACAAACCAGATCTGTCAGAAGCCATTCATTATAAATGCGTGTCAGGAATCAGAAAGTTTATTGTGTATCACTTAAATCAAATTTCCTTGTGCTGTGAGGCGTACAACAATCAGGACAGAGATAACTCCACAGAAAAATCACATGCATGCTCAGTGCCTGCCTTTCAGGGAATTAGCTGCAGACAATACAAAGCCCAGCCATCAATCAGACAAATGACAGAGTCGGGATGTATGATCAGGATTCTCTTGTGTTTATTTCCCAAAATAGCTTTGCTAAAGATAATCACGTCCCACATTTTTGTCTGCAAATCACTTTCATGGCAGACAAAGCAGCATCAGACAGCATGAATGAGCAACCAAAGAGCAACTGGAACGATGTGGGAAACAGGTATTGATGTCTGGCAGGGCCATGTTCCATTTGTGGTTTAAAGCCCACACAAATTTTTCAGTAAAACAAAGGAAACAATGTATTAGAGCTTTTTAGAAGGGGTTTTGCTACATATTAAACTGTGATCCGTGAAATCCGAGCTTTACAGTTTGCAAACGCCAAGCTTTTAACCCGACCTATCAATTGCTGTCCCGTGTCGTTTGCAGAGGCATTTATTTATTTTGTTTGTCTGAGTAAAGCATCCTCCTCACCCTGGTATTACCCGCGGGCTTAAAGGAACAATCACCAGCGGGGCCAGAGCTGATTACTGTAACAATAGCTTTCTGGCCTGCTGAAATCAGGGAATTAGATGCCCATCATTTTACAGCAGGCTAACTTTATGTTAGCAGAACATGACCCCATAGTCTCAGCTCAGACTGCAGAAAATGCCACCTTCTTTTTTCTCCCTGTGGATTAGCTTAAGTTACTTAGGTTGGGAAAGATCTTTAAGATCATTGAGTCCAACCAGTAACTCAGCACTGACAAGCCCACCACTAAACCATGTCCCCAAGTGCCACATCTACACACCTTTTAAACACCTCCGGGGATGGTGACACTCCCACTTCCCTGGACAGCCTGTTTCAGGGCTTGACAACCCTTTCAGTGAAGAAATGTTCCCTAATATCCAATCTGAACCTCTCTGGTGCGACTTGAGGCCGTTTCCTCTTGTCCTATTGCTTGTTATTTGGAGAAAACTCCCACCTGGCTACAACCTCCTGTCAGGGAGCTGTAGAGAGCAACAAGGTCTTCCCTGAACCTTCTTTTCTCCAGGCTGAGCCCCCTCAGCTCCCTCAGCTGCTCCTCACCAGATCTGTGCTCCAGACCCTTCCCCAGCTCTGTCATCCCCTGGACATCCTCCAGCACCAAAATGTCTCACGGTGAGAAATCCAAAGGCACTAAATAATACCTTCAAGAACCAATGAGATCTCTAAACCATCCTCTCTGGTTGAAGCTCACTTTCTGCTACCCCCCCTAAAGCAGCCACTGCTTTTTTCACACCTATTTTCTCCAACAACAAGCAAAAACTTTAAAAACCGTGTTTGATATTTCCAGGTTCTGGAGAAACTTCAGCACCACCTGGTGTGAGAGACACTTACCTCTGTGAGGCTCAGAGCAGTGTTTTGTGACAGGGACTCGTTGGGCAAGCTGAAGGACACGTTCTCCAGGTACCCCAGCGTGGCCTCGGGGGAGTGGAAATTCTCTCTCTCCTGGGTGAGGTTGGCGATGATGGGTCGATAGGCGTTGGTGGAGAGCTACAGCAGAGGCACAACTCAGCACAGGTTATCCCATATGGACAGCAGGATTTATGGGTTTAGCCCCAAAAGGGAGCTCAAGGCACAGCAGGCTGCTGTGGTCACACACAGGAGGCTACAGGAGCCAAGGGAAAAGGAAAGCACACAGATAGATAAGATGGATAGATGGATAGATAGATAGACAGATAGACAGATAGATAGATAGATAGATGATAGAATAACCAGAATATTCAAAGATTAATTTTTTCATTAGCCATTGCTATCTGCCAGGGTTTCCTGAAAGCATCAGTGAACAAGAACTAAGAGAACTCTGATATTGCAGAAAGCAAGAACATGACAATATACTGCAACAGCTAATTGCACATGGGCTGATTACAGCTAATTGATTACAGCTAATTGTAGCTATTCTCCATATGAAAAAATTGGTTTTATTTTCATCTTTTCCATTGCACCTTCACTAAACAAATGAAAACCAGTTTCGTTATCGTGGCGGGGTTTTTTTTCTAATTTTAAAAGAAACAAAAGGAACAATTATCAAAGTGATTTTTCATGTCCTACATCTTCAAAGTTAAATGTAATACTTCAGAAGTTGCTACTTTTTTCCCTTTTTAATATAAAAAATATTTTATTTAACAGTTAATTTCTTTCATCTGTCTTCCTTTAGGAGTTGTGTAGTACTTCCATCTTTCCATAGTGGCTAAAAATTCTCCCTGTGCATATCCAAAAGTATATATAATTGGGGTACTAAGTGCCATTAATGCAAATTATGAAGTGAGACATGTCTGTATGTAATATATGCACGTTCTGACATCACAGAAAAGAGTTAGGAGGACTGTCCTACCCCAGGTTTTGTAGTGGTTGTCATCAGAGACCATGGAATTGTGGAAGAAAGCAAAACTTGCACCCCTGGAAAAATACAAACACAAGTGAGAGCATTAACAAATCTGACATTTAAATATCATATACATATTTATATATATATATTTTCCCTCTGCAAGCTGAATCAGTTCTACCTGGAAGCAACAGATTTGCTGTTCTGTAGATTTTACTTATTTTCATTACTGCAGTTACACATGCTTGTTTAAGACATTTAATTTTCCGATTCTGTCATCAATTTTATTTCCTCACCTTTGTGTGGATGAGCACTGCAGCAGTCTAAACCTTAAATACTCACATCTTTGCAAACAGGAATTTCAAGTGCTATAATTTAATTTCAAAGAGGGCAAGTGTACAGTTGAAACATTGGAACCCATCTTTGTCCAACAGCTCTTCCCCCCAACACACTCGGAGGCCCCAACTCTCTCTGCAGGGTTTCAAAAGGGAGCTACAAACATCAGTGTCCACCAACCACGATGTTTTGAGCCCCAGTAAGACTTTTTCCAAACCAAAGTAGAGAGGGGAGGAGTAAAAACTTAAGCCCTGAGCAGGATTTGCTTTTGTGGAAAGGGCTTTCCACGGCGCCTTGGTTATTTATTGGAGTGAAGATGGGAAAATAGGAGAGCTGAGGGTGGTAGCTGCGAGTTCACAAGGATTCAAGGGGTTAAAGAAAAAGAGTTCCCTTTGTATTTACAGAAGCCATAGTTCTGTGACAGTGAGACAGGGCACACATATAGATGAACCAGGGCAATTTGAAAATCTGCCGCTCTTGAGTTCAGCACCGTAACATTCTTCTTGAGTTACATTAATCAAAGAGTCTGATTTATGGTAGCTTTGAGTTGGATGGTGTTATAGTAACCCTCAATTGTTGTGAAAGATACAGCAGCCAAATACAAAAGCATTTTTTCCAACATGACTAGAGCATTATAAATTTTTTTTTAAGTTTTTAAAGTTATTTCTTGTATCAAATGACTACCAAATGAATAGTCTCCCAATCAGAAGTTCTGAAGATTTTCAGAGGAATCACTTTTTAAAATAAAAAGGCTTTAATATAAAATACTTGAGTGAACTTCCTACTATTTGTGTGGCAAATCAAATAGATTGCTTCATTATATACCAGGTGGAAGGTTTTCTTTTTCAGTGACATCAATTCCGCATAAACTACTTTATACTTTATTTTTTATAAAACACGTTTTGTATATATTTGATTGGCATAATCAAACTTTGAAGTCACAAACAAGCACATTTTCATTTCCAGGCACGCATCAGAAGTTCTGTGTTATGAAAATGGTTCCCATGGGTTTAAAAGCACATGAGTTATGGGTGTAACTGCTTTAGCTCTCAGAAACCTGGTAAGAATAAACGAAGGCAGGGAAACTTCCAGCAAAGCCAAATGTTCCAGGTGCCCCATAGCTTTATTCCTAAAATGGATGCTTTCTAATTGCTGCTCACACTTAATAGCAACAGTCCTTCTTGTAGTGAAAGGTTTATTATAAGGATCCATAGAACCACTGACAGGATTTACTGGCCAGACTTTGTCTTTGTTCTAATCCTGATTCTTTGCCTTTTCTATTACATTTCAGTTGATCTCTTTTTCTATTACATTTCAGCTGATCTCTTTTCTTTTAGTTCCCAAGCAGTTAATAATTCTCTTTATCACTTCAGGTAAAGGAACCCAAGATGAAAAAGCTGCACATCCAAAGGCAGCCGAGTGTCCCGGTGACATTCAGAGCTGACATTTTGCGCCTCTAAAAGTTGTGCTGAGCAGCTGAGAGATGTAAAACAAATGCAAACCCTGCACACTGAGCATTTATAAGTCAGCAGCTTTAGAGATGATGAACTCTAGCCATGCAGACACTCACCAATAGCAGCTGTGAAGTACTGCTCCACCTCCCGGGGGGTCAGTGCCCTTTCCCAGATGATGAATTCATCGAAGGCCCCGTTCACGTAGCGCTTGCTCTGCTCCCCCTCTGTCCCCGTCAGGAGGTTGGCACTGGGGTCTCCATAATCATAGAACACTTTCCCATCTGGGTCAGTGGTGTTCAGAGTTCCATTGACATAGACTTTCAGCCCTTCTCTTGATTTCCAAGTAAAGAGAATGTGAGTCCAATAAGGACCTGCAGGACATTAAAAGTCACAGCAAAAGCCATGAATCAATCCCATTTGGAGCCTTTCCTGTTCAGGGTGGTTTTGCTGACTCTTGCAATGGTGTGGAGCTGCATAGGAAGTGCTAAGAGTGACTTATGGAATGCTGATGCTGTGTATATTAATCTTTATACCCATGGGGAAGCCCATGCTTTGGCAGAATGCCTGCTAGCTTTTGTCTGAACTTGGGCTCACTGCAGCTCCATAAATTATAGCTGTTGAGTATTATTGGCCAAGACTTGAGGTCTCTTCAATACTGTCTCAAAACTCAGCTCAGCAAGAACAGCATAAAGGCTGCAAGAACTGGAGAACAAGCAAACAGACTAATTAAAAGATGTCACAGTTTCTTTGTTATGCTTGAGAGTTAGAAAACATAATATAAATTTCCACTTGGATTGGATAAACCACAAAAGCGTGAATTATTCTTACCATTTTGCATCTTTTCTCTTAAAATAAGATTTCTAAACTGATCCATTAAACTTTGCAAAACTCTGCTACTATGAGGTTAGAAAGTCCTATTTTAACAATGCACAGGTAGTCAAATTAAGGCAAAAAAATATTATTGAATGTCAGTAGCACGATCAGAAGACCAGAATTTGTTCCAGTCATTAAGTATTACAATACACAGTTTAGATAGAAGCAGTAAGATATGTGATATACCAGAATGTTTATTAATACTATGGCATGGCATAGAAAACTTGACACTCAACAGATAACAAAATTATGAAAGCACTAAACACCCAGTTAGACAGTTACCAAATAAAGTCTTAATTTAGGAGGCAGCAGAGGCAGCCCACCAGTTTTGGAATATACTGAGAACTGTCAGGGATTAACCAGCATTCTTTGCTCATGTTTCCATCTAAACATGCATTAATCTATTGATGTCAATAGTTCAGAAACAACTGGAAGCTGGATCCAAGGCCTGTTACCAAATGGCAAATGTTCTACAATAAAATATCACTTTTTCAGTTTGTACTTTATCTCTCTCTCCCCTCATCAAGAGAATTCTCAAGCACAGAGATCTGTAGCTATTTTTATATATCTACTTCTCTTTCCTGATGTTGTGCTCTTACCACTACCTCTGTCTGCAAGCATAGAGCAAAAAGTAACAAAGAAATTACGTTTGGGTTTTTTTTTTTTTAATTATAAATTTTACCTGGTGGGCTAAAGCTTGCTTTCCACTTCATCATTGCATTCCCACGGGTGTAAAATTCCACTGAGCCTTCACCTTCATTTGAACAGATTTTGAAACCACTGGAAATTACCCGTCCGCCAGAGGCAGGGAGAAACTTGGCCTGTTGGTCTTGAGTCTTCCAGAAAAAGGAAAATGTTACTCCTGATAAAAGCAAGTGAGAGGAGACTTTAATAAAATAAAAAAAAAAAAAAAAAGAATGCAATTAAAAATTTCCAATATGTAGAATACAGCCAGTGGGAATGCTTTTGAGGCCAGATCATCTCCTAGCATAAACAAGGACAGGGTTTTTAAAATCAACAATGCTCTAACAGTTTAAGCCAAATAAACATCTCTCCCTGTTTTGCATCACATGTGCACACACAGGACACAGCAAGAATCAGTGTCCTGAGCAGCTTCTGTCAGTTAAAGCCAAAGGTTTTTGATCACAAGTCTCTTTCTCCCAGATTTATGCTTCCCTTCCCTCTGCCTTGTCTCTCCATTCTTTTTACCCCTCCTGTGATGATCCCCTTTTCCTTCTGTGATCTTTACTTATTCCAAAACACCCATTGCTCACATATCCCCATATCCTCCACCATATCCAACACCTACATTTTTTTTTGGTGTTCACCCAACACCATCACAGCCAGAATTAGTGCATTGACCATTCCCAAGCTACTGATGCACTGCCTGGCTGCCCTCACTTATTGAGTAGCACTCATTGCTAACCACACTTTAATTCTTTAAGCATGCTATTACATGTGTTTTCACACTTCAGTGTTCCAATAACTCCTGAAAGCAAAGAACCAGTGTAAAAGAACAGAATAGCTACACATGCAGAGCCACAGAAAAAATTCTGACGTCCCCACCTGCGCAAAAACAAAAGAATTCTGCTCAAATGCAAGTGCAATCCTGCAAGTCCCCATGTGATTAGCTTTGTCCACAAATAATACTGTTTGATTTGCAGTAAATTTTACTACTGAACTGTAAAATGGAGGAGCTCTTCAGATTATACCTTAGGAAATATGATTCCCATAAGATAGTGGTTTCTTTATTAAAGGTGACCTCAAAAGGCTTAACTGAAACACAAGCAGCAAATCAGATCTCCCTCACACTGCAAAAGTTCTCCTGGCTCTACTGGAGAGGTTCTGCAGTCAAATACAAAGAAAATGGCTTGACTAAACAGTTCCTAAAAATGTTCACCTCAGAATTCACAGTGCAAAGTGCTAACAGTAAAATCTGAGTTCAGAGCAGGTTGAGGAAAAGTTTCTAAGTACAGAAGTGGAAGAGGTTTTGCCTCCAGGGATCACAGTGAATTAACAAGGCAATGACCCTGAAGATCACCTTATCTAAACTGCCTGCTCAAAGCAGGCCCAATTTCCGAGGTAGGTCTTGTTGCTCAGAGCTCAGCTGGGATTTTAACATCACCCTGGATGCCTCTCTCTGTGTAAACCACTCCAATGCTTGGCCACCCACACCGGGGAGAATTTTTTTTCCTTAGATCTAATCAGCATTTCCTGAGCTCAGATGTGCCTGGGTTGCCTGGCACATTTTCACTGTGCATCTCCAAGGTTTTTTGGCTCCATCTGCTTCTGTAACCACTCATCAGGTAGGTGGAGGCAGCCCTTAGAATCCACATTTCCTCACGGTGTAAGGAAATGCTTCAGCCTCCCCTCCCATGTCCTACCAGACTCATCTGCCAGACTCACTCTGGCTTGTCAGCACCTCCTTTGTGTCAGGGGACAGAAATGGGACATAGCACTTCAGAAGAGTGCTGAACAGAGGGGAATAATGGAATAATCACTTCACTTAACCTGCTGACTATGCTCTTTTTTACGTTTAGTCAAACTATCTGGATGATTTTATAGCCAGCAGTTCTGAGGCCCTCCAAGCAGTATGAACTTTGCCAATTTGCTACCAGATAGCCCAGGACAAGTTAATGAAGCTCTCAAACTACTATGTACATTTCTTGTTAAATCCATAGATTTTTACATGTTTCATAGTTTTATGATCAAAGACAGAAAAGCCTCAGACAGTTCATGATAGTCATCAGAAATGCTATATATGGTGCATAATTTTTTTTATATTTCACATAACCTTTTAAATAAAATTAACTTAGCAGGAAAGCTAAAAATTGTTACAGAATAAATAATTTAACTAAGTTCTATCTTCCTGTCTAACTGATCTTTGTGTCCATCCTCATGACAGCAACCATCAGTTTGCATGGTCTGCATTCCATTCCCTTTATGCTTTATACATGATAAAATAGTCACCATGGAAATGACCAACAAACATCATTGGCCACCTAGAAATCAATCAGCAAATGAACATCATCAGCCTCAGTTTGCTTGATCTTGATGGGTGTGGGTTTAAAGCTGTAAAAATGCCATGGACTCCCCGCTGAAGGATTTGAGGTGTCTTGCAATCAAGCTGCAATATCTTCATCAGCAGGTAAATCTGAGTTCATGTTTCAGCTTGTTTACCACACCAGGAGCAGGCTGAAACACTGACCCAACTCTTGTTCCAGAAAGCCATGGGTGTCCCTTGCACAGCACCCTCCACCCCCCTGGTGACACCAACCTGGTGACACCGAGCCTGACCACGTCCAGCTACTCCTGATCCCTCTGTCAAAGCCTCTCACAACCTTTTTCCACTTCTGAAACGTAGGGAATTGCTGTTATTCCTTCTTTACAGGCTGGGAGATGCAGTTTAAGTTATGTAGACAGTGAGACTTAATTTTGCAGCCTGTCTGCAGTGGAGCTGGTTTGTCCCATCTTTGACTGTCTGTCCTACTGGAATGTCCTGTAGGAACTGATCAACCTGTGGCCACGGGAAAACTTTAATTTTTACTTTTAGTTTTGGAATATCCTGATCCAAAGTAAAGATTAAAGTCAGGCACACAACAAACACCCAACTTTATGAAATGGTATGTTGCACAGAATTTTTAAAATCTTTTTTGAATTTCAACTTCACATAAATTAGTTAAATCCCGCTTCTCCTAATGTGCTCAAACCAATGATCATGAGAACATTCTCTTGCATCTTCCACAAATGTTTCTTTTGACTGAAAATACCACTCCAACGAGCCCAAAACTGCTCACAGACAAACCATTGTTTGAGAAAGAGGAAGGTGGGGGAAGAGCGTTTCGACGTTTCAAAAGCGAGAAGAATTTGTTTTCTCAAGTAAAAAATAACAGTCCTGAGATGTTATGAAATTATTAGCCTAGGAAAAAATAGTGGGATTTTTGTTTCATAGGTCAGAGTATTTCATCTGGAAAGATCCCAAGACCATTTCGTTCCCCTGGTTGAATGTACTCAACACCAGTTTCACCCAAACACAACCAACGAATCAAGGGATGTTTTAGCAACAACAGGCTGGAATAAAATTACCTTTCTTCATTAAATTACACCTTATCCTTGCCACAGGTGTATTTGATTAGAAAAGACACTCCCTTTAGACAAAAGAGTGTTGGCTTTTCCCCTTTTTTTTTATTAATACCTGCTACAACGATTTATTATTTATGGTTTGTATGAGTTCTTCACATTTTACCTACTGGACATTTCAGTGTTTTATGCTTTTAATGTCCTTATTTGTGAGATACTGGGAGTGCTCTGGTATTATAAAAATAATTAGGTTATACTGTAGACACTGAAACAATATGACTTCCTGATGATTTTTATTTCCCAGTGGTATGAAAGAAAAGTATGAAAAGATACAGCATATTTCAGAAAATACACCTACAGTTGGATACTGAATTACTTTTTCTAATACTCTCATGTAACAGCCATGTAGCATCTGCTCTCTGAGTGTCTCCTACTTTCACGAAAAGTTCATACACAGCTCTTGTTTTATCAGCTCAAAAGTAATCCTATTTCAAGCAATGTCACCAGTTTGAAAAACAGCCTAAATCAATAAAAGCAAAAAAATTCAATATTAACAATGTTTCTTAAGTTTAGGGACTGCTGGAGTTTATAGAAAGCCTCATTTTCTATTGAGCCTCAGACTTTTAAACCCCTGGTGAATGATTGATGCCAGTGACAAGGTGAGTGTTTGGTTTGACAGTCAGACACAGTTTGAGCCATTTTCTGTAACCAACATGTTGTCAAACCTGTGCCCTTCCCATTCCACCTGTCATTTGGTGCCCTAACCCAAGAAAAAGGGAACAGAAACAGAACGAAGAGATTCAAGTGTCTGTGAGGACAAATGGATTCCATAACACCAGAGACCTGCAAATTTTGTTATCTCTGGAGATAAATGTGAAAAACCCAAACCCATTCCTGCTGAGAGGCCACACTGTATCTGTCTCCTAAATTTGACGTCCGTGTTACAAGTTCTAAGCTTGTCAAACTGCTGATCTTGTAGGAATTAATTAATTTGGTTGCCACTGGTAAGATTTTGGACACTGTAAGTTTATTTCTGGCTTTGTTTGAATTAATTACACTGTAAAACATTGCTCTGAGTAGTTGGTGACCAGTTCTAATTTAAACTGCAGTTAGAAAAGACTAAATTTTCAGCAATCAACACTCAGTTGTTTTAGAAGTCAAAAAAGAGTCAAATCAGATTTTTAGATTTCATTCCAATGAGGAAAGAAACGACGAGTATTGAATTACATAATTTGACAGCAAAAGAAATGTAAAAAATAATGAATAAATTTTCTCACCTTCAGGTCCACAAACTTCTGGATTACTAATGCAAGAATTTTGGTAGCTTCCAAAGAAGAGAAAGGTAACTCCTTTCTTTTCAGTGACGTAAATTCCTTTGTTCACCATTCCTTCTACAATATCTAAAGGAAAAGCAAAATATAGTTTAGTATTTACATCAAAACTTCAACAGGCTCTTACACCTCAGATGTTTATTTTGTTCAGACCATGTGTTTGCTTTTGTTGCTTTTGTGTGTTTGTTTTTCTTTTAGGTGTTTTTGTTTGTGTGAGCTTGTTGGTGGTTTGTTGTTGTATTTTTAAAGAAACATACAGATATCTCTTTCAAGTTTGTAAATATTATATCTGTCACTCAGCTCTGTGATTAACTAAGACTGTTTAACAGAACCCATACACTCCAAAAT
Organism: Manacus candei; assembly: GCF_025592945.1. NCBI lineage: Eukaryota > Metazoa > Chordata > Aves > Passeriformes > Pipridae > Manacus > Manacus candei. The sequence continues at coordinate 682,430 of NW_026138151.1, read as the reverse complement.
TATTATTTTAAAGTAATCTGAACAAATCTTACGCTTTCCAGATTTCTGAATACCAGACACATCCTAGAGGTGTCTTACTGTTAGTGAAGAAATTCTTTAATTAATGAAAACTGGCACAGGGGCAGTTAGAGACAGACCATCTGTCTCGAGTGACCACCATCAGTCCTGCTGTCACTGCTCCCAGCCTGTGCCTTCCTTTATGCAACAGGGACATGGGCAACACAACATCTCCTTTCCAAACTCCAGACAACCTCCAGGCAGGAGGGCAGCAGTCCCAGTGCAGGATAACACCCCTCAAGGACACAGCAACAGCCTGGCATAGCCCTCACTGAATGCAGCTTGAAATATTCTCTTATTTCAGTACTTAATTATCACTTTTCGGGTATCTTCCCCTTCATCTGAGGAAGGAATCACCAAGTCCTGCCTCTAACTGACAGATAAAATTTGGTTTCTTTTAAAACTGTGAGTGTGCACTATGGAGCAAAGCAAGCATTTCTGAGTTCTTCCTGAGGCACTTGAATTAGAAGTTAATCCAGCCAGAATAAATCCCATAAGGTAATGCATTTCTGTTTCCATAGCATCTCCTTTGCCACTGATGTCACTCTTTATAATGTTCATATTGAACATATTTTATTACGTGAGAACTATGCAAATGGTCTATAAAGCAGATAAGAAAGGACTGAAAGGAATTAGGGTCATGTGAAGTTCATTATTAATAGAGTTCACATTTGCCAGCATACTTTTACTGTTAGAGAGTAAAAAAATCGTAGGTTTAGTATTCCAATATAAAAATCTCAGTATCTGAGCAGCCCAAATGACAGTTTCACCATTTCCATCCTTCTGCTTAGGTCAGATTTTCCAACAACTTGATGGGAGTTAATACCTAAGCATAAAGTGGATAAGAGGTCGTATTTCAATTGCACCTACACAGTATAAATGTTAGTGACTTAAATTAAGTGACTTTAATATCATGCTGCTGTAAATGTAGCTGGTTTCCAGTCTGTCAGGTTTCTACCTGGTGAGTTGTGATTTTCTGTTCTTCCTTTTATCTCCCAGTGTGTTGATGTTAAAGAAAAATACAATCAATAAATGGACATATATATGCAGATTTTTGCTTCCCTGTTTTTTTTTTTTTAAAACTTCATGTGAATCAAAGTTGTCGTGGTTGACAAGATCTTCTTTCCAGGCTTTGCAAATTTGTTTGCATCTGTCTTTCTAAAAAATACTATGAAACAATTAAAAATGGAGTTTTAGCCTTGAAAACAAGAAAAAAAAAATCAACCTATTTATTCTTATATGTTCCTCTGAAACATCATCTCTGTTTTAATAAGACTAACAAAAATTTTTTAGGTTCTGGAGGACCACTAAGGCACATCCTCCTCTCCTAATAATTGGGAGCAACCCAGGTAACATTGCAGGAGTGCTTTTCCAAGCATGTGTGACAGTGTGAGCATAAACCACACAACCACTTGACCCAAAACTCAGTTAATTTTGAATCCAACGTTACAAGAACCATCCAAGCTTGACAAATGCAGAACAAAAAAAAAAAATATGTAAATCCTCACCTACAGTTGCAGAGAAGTTAGAGTAGGCAGAGTCATTGGTATATACAAAGGTAGAGTTATGGGAAGGAAGCACAGTGAAGTTGTGGATTCTTAGAGCTGGGTGGAACAACAAAAGAAAACAAGCAAATAAGCAAAACAATGAATCAACACAATCAGTAATGAATTGACCAGTTCATATCTCTCAACTCAGCACAAAGCACAGATGTTGAGCAGTGGCCTTTAAAATGATCCCACAACTTCTCCCTGGGATCTGCAGGAGAGAAGCAAATCCAGTGTCACTAAAACAATATTTTCTTCACAGTTACTGAGAAGAAAAAAAATATAAAAAATGCAATGGCAGGTGAAGGGCTCTGAAATATATTCCTGCTGGTGAGGAACTCTGCATGTATAATAAAAATCATTATACTGGTACAAAAGTTATGGGCAATTCTATCCCATGTCCTGTTGTGGGCTCCCCAGTATAAGACAGGGACATACTGGAGCAAGTCCAGTGGGAGGCTGAGAATGTTGGGAACTGCTCAGCCTGGAGATCTGAGGGCTCAGAGATCTTCTCAATGTGTGAAAACACTCCATGGGAGACGTAAAAATAGTGCCAGACTCTCCTTATTTGTACCCAATGAACAGACAAGAGGCGATGGGCACAAAATAAAATACAAAAAATTCCATCTAAACATAAGAAAAGTCTCAACTTTTTTATATCTGACAATAAAATTTTATTCTCTAATTTTTTTCTGATGTTGATAATTTAACAGTATCTGGCACACTGTAATTTTTTACCCTGGGCAGGCAAATAAAGCTTGATGGAAAACCCATGAAGGTAAAGGGAGAGACATTGATTTTGGATTTAGACCATCTGAGCTCAGAGAACAAAAGACAAATGCTCTTAAAAACAAAAAAAAAAAAAAAAGAAAAATATACAGAAAACCCTCAAGATAAAAATGCATGGAAAACAAGGGGTCAGATGGAAAACCTGAATATGGCCACTTCTTTTTTTTATTATTTGCTATATTTTGAGTTGATTGTTTCCCTTCAATTGCTTCCACTGCTGAGATAACCAAAAATTAATTTGCTGACACGCTCTCACAACATCAAATGCATTGAGAGATATAAATCTGGCTTCGTGCACAATGACTTCAACAAATAAAATGGATTAACATGACGGACAGATTATGATGCTTCAAGGATTCAAGAGGAGAAACATGGAATGAAAATAATTGCATGATATGACGAGTGGAAAAACAAGAAAGACTCCAGCAATAAACAGAAGAGTTGTGTCATCAGAATGGTATCAAAAACAAGCAAATTGTCACCTGCAGTCGATTACAACAATAAAGAAAACTTTTCTTGCATATCAAAGTCAAATATCAGGCAGATACATAAAAGCTCTGCTGGAGGCAGTTGAGATGATATCTGTGTTTTATCAGACAGAATATGAGCAGCTGAGAATAATTTGAGTTATCCACTACAAAATTAAGGAAAGAACTCAGCATGGTCAGAGCTGCTCTGCAGAGATAAAGACTCGGCTCCTGGCACCCTCTGCAAATAATTGTGTGACAAAGTCCTCCAGATCTCTTCAGCAGAGTCATGCAGCTGGCTCATTTATGAAGTTTTTTAACACCATGTCATAATAGGAGTCAAAAGAGATCCCTCTTGTGAGCCAGTCCCATTCCTGTAAGTGAAGGTTTGTAGGATCAGGAACTTCATCTGTTCTGCTTTATCTCTGCCAAGATACTACTAAAAAGATTTCTGAATTTTGCTGAAATAATGTCATTTAACAAAACTTGAAAAACAATCTGACATTAATTGTCATTTTTCCAAGAGCTCTGTTTTATATTTATCATTTTCAAGCACTTTCCAAACAACTTTGTTGTAACATGATTGCCAAAGCAGTGCTAGATATGCAACACTTTGACTTTTTTGAAACTACGTGAAGTCCAGTGTCAGAAAATGACTTTAACACACTGTTAGAGAACTCACATGGTAACTTTTTGTAATCCAAATTATTATTCTATTGAAGTCAATAGGAATGCTGCCATCAGCTCCTAATGGAAGCAGAATATTGCTCAGATATATTTCTGGTCAGCCAATTCCATTCCTTTCAGAAATTTTGTGGAAAGATAGGTCAAAGTTTAAGCTTAAAATACTTGAAAACTTCTGCAATAAAAGGGTTTAAATATTTATGGATCTTTTTCAGACTTAGGACCAGAGATTGATATTGCCATTTTTGTGTAATAAATAGCAATAACTTTGCACTTCTGGTAACATTTTTCACGTAAGGTTGTCTCTAACTCCTGATTTAATCTTCTGCAGTGGTTCTTTCTGGATAAAGATATTAAAGTCACAACAGCCCCTTCCTTGCACTGGCACAAAACTGCTCAGCTGCCAGGGTGGGCAGCCCTGGAGTGAGGAATCCTGGGGAATGCACAACCAGCACAACTTGGAAGCGTCAGAGGAGAGAAAACAGTTCATGTGAAAATTCCTGAGGGACCACAGTGGTTCTGCTGGAGCCCCATTAATGACATCACCTCCACATCCCTGGAAAGCCCCACACCCCCTTTTCGGTCCTGATGTGAAACCTCAGATCCAGAGAATGGCTGAACCCAACCAGACTGCCCTTTAACATCATTCCCTCTGGGATCCTGCAGTCCTCACAACAGACTCTTTAAATCAGTGAGTTTTGCCTTAAAATCTCTCTTGATTTTGCCTTATTGGAAAAAACCCCAAATTAATATGAACTAACGCTGCAATACTGTTTTTAAGGAAACACCCAAAAGCAGATAAAAATGAGTAAGAAGTATCCAGATAAGAGCTTACACTTCTCTTTCTATGGATTCTACATGCAATTTTTAAAAGTGCATGAGGAATTTGGGCATTTATCTCCTTCCAAAATCAAAAAGGAGACACCTGCACTGCTGGCATAGCCCAAGACCTCAGTCACTGAGTGTATTAGTGCATGCAATGCATGTACCAAACCAACTAATAACAATGTGATTTCAATGACTCTTTGGATCATAAACCTTTTCTCTTTATGACCTTAAAAATGCACAGACAGCCCATAAAACCTCTGAGAATGCTCTATAAAAATCAGTTCACAAATAAGATATCATTTGGACATCAGAGCACTGCAAAAACACTAGCTGAGGAAAAAAAAAAAAGCTGAAACTGCTGTGGCACAAAAGCTGAACCCTTTCTTTTCTCCTGCTCCTCTTTTACTTACAGACTGCCACAAATACTTATGTTATTGCCATTGTCAGTGAATCCTTTGTCTACCTCCATTCGCATCCCGAAACTCACGAATTCCATCCACATCTTCCAGTGGCCAGTAATGGGAAGCTGATGCCAGAACTTTGAACCCTTGCAAGAAACACAGTTGAGAAGATTGTTAAAGACAAGACCAACAAGGAGTGCAACCAAAAATAACAATAAATGAGGTCAATTGGTTAAGTAAATGAAAATGTTTTCTGTATACCCAGTGTGGTACATAAGTGAGGTCATAAATCAACACAGCAGAGTAGATAAAAGCCATCTGATTAACCACTGCAGAAAACCTGCTTTAAAACTCAACTGATTTTTATTTTGGTTATATTTAAAATGTGCAACAATCTCTGACTAAATCTCTGCTTGTATCCAGCAGCATTCATTGAAGGAACAGCTGAGGAGTCAGCCAAGAGTAATTTCTAGATTTTACTGAGATTTCAAGCACATGGTGGGTAGTACAAAGCACTGTCACTAAAGCAAACTACTCCTGCTCCTGCCTCCCCCAGAGGTAACTCAGCTAAATGTTTGCAGCTGTACAGAGGTTTTCCCACAGAGAGGGAGCAGGAGCATCAGTAGATAAGATGGAGAAATCTTTAGGGGAATTGATAAGGTTCTATGGTTACATATTTCCTTTGACTATTAGGAAGAAAAAAGCAAAACTGCTAATGAAGGGGCAAAGGTGCTGCCAGCATAAGAGAACAGTGACACAGAATAAGCACATACAAAATCCAATCTGAAATTCCAAGCAACCCAAACTCAACTAAGCTGAGCATGGCAAAGCAGGTTGAGAACACGGGATATAGGAACAAGACCTTTTGCATTTCTATCTTCAAAGAACATATTCTGGCTGCTGCAAAAGAAATGAAAAGTATAAATTTCTGTGGCAGTAAGAGCATCCACATAGGCTAACCTGAGCTAACATACCTCCATCTGACTTTCATCAAACTCCCAGCTCCATTTGTAGAGCACAGACCACACCTGCTGGTTCACAGTGTGCTTATATGCAAACATCTCTTGCTCCCATTAACATCTCCCTTTTGTATTAGGGGACAAAAAAGGATTTAAGAGAGGTAGTAGAAAAAAATAATTAGAAAAAGAGAGAAAAAGAGAAAAGGAAGCTCCTGGGAGAAAATTATCTGGTGCCAAAAAACGTGTCACAATATGGCACAAGCATTTTAGTAGCAGTAGCAGCAGCATCACAACAAAGGCATTGCCATGGCTGGCATCAAACTCAAAAGAAGCAGAAACATTTAAAAGCTGTGAAAATAGACAAAAAAACGGGGGGGGGGGGGGGGGGGAAGGAAAACAGATATACAGCAAAGAAAATTGCCCAGAGCCACGCTGCATGTTGGTGGCTTTCCCAGCTCCCAGTTCTGAACTCCACAAAGCTGTGCTGTTACCCCACTTTCAACCAAAAGACCTCTGGAAACAAATACCTGTTGCTCTGAATGCAATGTCCTTTCCATAGATAACTACACCGATTAGAACAAAGTCACAGGACTTTTTTGCAGCCGGCTTCAAATCCAGAGAGCATCTCTTGCAGCTGTGCTTCACACACACACACTCTACTCCAAAATCAGGGCTGGGTAACTTGCCCCCCTCATTGCAGGAGGCTTTTTCCCCCCTGTTGTTCCACCAGCCAGGAGCCAGTGATCCTTACTCATAGGGAATGGGGTTGTATTTCTTGTTTTTGAGCAAAGGTGGGACAAAAGAACCTAATCAGGCTGAAGCTGCTGCACTGGCAGCCAACACGGCACTTCCACGGATCTCCGTGTTTGACTTGAAAATAATGACATGTGGTTAAAACTAAAAAGCACAAAGCAATACATGAATTGGTAAAGCAGTAAAATTGTGCTTGTACACCACCATGAGGCTTGAGGTTAAACTATTTATATAAACAGAAGAATTCTGCAGTTACACACACACAGACCCCGAATAAGCTTTGAATAAGTTTTTTCTACATTGAAAACAGATGAGAGATCCTTTAATACGCCCTGTGACTGATTTAAACTGAAGAGTGGAGGCTGGGAGGAGGGTAGATGACTTGAAGCCATGCTAAAGTACTGCAAAGTATACAAGCTGACATATCTAACACTAAATCATTGAATTGAAAATGCTGAACATTGAGGGGAAAAAAGGAAAATAGTCTATGTGGAGGTCTGGTTCAGAGAAACACACTCAAAAAAATTAATAAGTGTATACAAGATTTTTCCACATAGCCAATACAAGCTATTTTTCTGCAAATATATTTCTATGCAGAATATTCAATAGGTAGGTTGCTGAATTTAAGATGACTGGGACAGTCTGATACTTTAGACTATTACATTTTTAATACAGAGCTGACATTCAAACACAGGATCACAGTTTCTTTGGAGGTACTAAGAGAATAAGAAATACAAAGCAAAAAAGCAAATGAATATTTAAGCACATTGTCATAAAATGTAAATAGAGCATTCCTTACCTGGGTGTTTGGGGAGCTGGGAATAGTTTCCATACACCTGCACATGAAATATTACATAATGAGACATAGTGAGGCAAAACTTGCTAAGAGGAATCCAAGTATATCTCAATACTGACCACATTCAGAACATTACCTGGTATTTTTGCTGCAATAAAATCAGCAGAGAATAATGACAACAGAGCAGGGATAATAAACTTTCCATGGTCTAGTTCAGGTTAAAAGTACAACTGAAATCAAACTCCTGTAAGATTTCAATCATAAGTTTTCCTTTGCTGCTTTTGGTATTAAAAAGGTCATTTTCCATGCAGGTTCAAAAAGTCTGTTCCTTCAGCGATGGCGAAATATCCTTCCAGACCCTTTAAGTAGTATTTTCCTGCTTCACACTTCGATATCTTCATTTAACTGCAAATAAATTCCCATGATTGGAGGAAAATTAAAAGAAACGTGCATCAAATCCGAAAGTTGTGCCGTTCCGTGGGAAGGAGTCAAATATTTCTGTCACAATCTCAGCCAAAAAAAGAAAAGATCTTGTTTTCAACTTTCTTCCTACGGTTGCCTTTTCCTTGCAGTTACTTTCACGTTGTCAGAGACCCGAAGCCGGTCGTAGTTTTGCTCGCAAGAAAATGCACTTCCTTATAGCACATCGGGCGGAAAACTCTCCCTCTTCCCTCAGAAACTGAGCTGAAAAGAGCTGCAAACTCCTCTCTTGTCCAGCTCACGTTTGCACCTCCATCCCAGATCTTTTTGGGTGGAGAGCAAGGCTGAGTGATGTCATGCTTTCTCCTCCAACTTTGTCCCATTCTGGGTCTCTATTTATATATCACGTTGCTGCTGTCTCTTCTCTGGGTCCTAACACCAGCCAGCCAGGAACAAGTGGAAACGAGTCCATGTGCTTCAGCAAACAGATAAAAAGAGAGATTACTGCTCGGAGCAATCTGCACACTCGCAGAGGAATCGAAGCCAGAACAAGTGTTCACAATTCGAACGCTCGGGAAAAGCAGAGCAGGGATTTCTGAAGGAAAGCTGAGATCTGTTTACTGAAATAACAGATTGTAGTTCAGCCTGAAGAAGCATAACCTCTAAAAAAACCACTGGTTTAAATCACATGGCACTCTGAGGCAGTGATTGTACCATGCCTGTGTCTAGCAGGGGAAACTGAGGCATTCACCATTTCACTGATTTGCTCAAAGTTGCACAACAAAACCAGTAAAAACAAACCCCTGGGAAAAGACTTCTTGAAGTAGTTGCTATTTTACTTTTTTACATAAAAATAATTACATATAAGTATTTCTATGAATCTCTCAATTACACTCTGAACTATATCACAAATAGTAATCAGCATTTTACATGTAAAAGAAAAATAGCTAGATCTAGTTGATATTTTTCATTTATTTTATTCTGTTATGATAATATCTTGCTTTCAGCTCTCTCCAAGGTCTTTATTTTCAGTGAAATAAACCAGAGTAATATTTTATTCACTTTATTCACCTGGTTCCTTTTGTCAACTCTATTTTTTCCGCTGTATTATCCCTCTTACTCCTCTGCTACTTGATGGCAACTTCTGCACCAACCTCCTGACTGGAGTTCATTATAACTTTTAGGATGAAACAGTTTTCCACTGACACTTTATATAGGTATTATATAGCTGGAATGCAGCAAACTTGGCAGTAGCTGTGGTCCTGATTTACCCAGCTGGCTTCCCAGATGTGTTCTGAACTTCCAAAACCTCTGGTGGTAACAAGCTCCTGGCAAATGACTGGCAAGTGGAGAGGAACTCAAGAGTCCAAGGACTGAAGAGATCAAAAATTAAGTTTGGAAAACCCAAGACATTCACACTGCCTGGATGCTCCAGTGTTACCAAAGTTTAATAATATAAAATCTCGGTATTGAAATCAAAAATGAATTTTGTTTGTAATCCTGACTGAGGACCTACAACAGAATAATTTTGAAAACTTTGAATTTCAGTTCCTTCAAAAATTTAGCTTCCCATTTAATGATGACCAGTCTGACTTTTGCTTATTTTCTTCCAGGTTTTTTCCAGACTTCTTCCCTCATTACTGTTAGCCACAATCTCCTTGATATCCCAAAGGAGGAAGAGGAATTCTGCATAAACCCCAGGAATTCTGCATCATGTAGTGACAATGCAGTGACACGTAGAGCCACCCTTAGAAATAATAGAGAGCTGCAGCTAAAAATCCTGAGAAAAGCTAAAATGTAAAAAGAGAAAGGCAGGAATTCGAAATATTTGCCAAGAGGGGCCTGTCAAGGGAAAGAATATGCTTACCAAAACAATTGTGAGAATCCAAGCAAACACGTTCGCTGCCAAAAATTTTCTGTGGAACCACCAAATTGCAAGCAGACATTGGGAGATCATTTGCAGGAACAAATTCTGAATTTATTCCTCTGATCCTCTGGAAACCTGATCTGAGCAGTCCCAGAGCTCCCAGCGCAGCCCAGGGGCAGCACCGGGCACCTCGTGTGTGGAACAGAGTCCCTGACCCAGCTCTGGGAGGACAATCAGTGCCAGGGCATTGCTCCTGAGGAGCCTGAGGATGGACCAGTGCTCATTTAAAGCACTTCCATGTCAATAAAAGCACAGAGGTCCGTGGCTGGGCAGCCCATGCCAAGCCCTCTGGGTGGTTTCCCCCAGCACAGCTCTCCCACCCTGCTGCCCTGGGAGTAAGGAGGGAGAAAGCTCTGCCCCCCTCCCATGTTACAGCCCCTGAAAGGACCCTGGACTTTCTGTCTTGCTTAGGCAGAGAGCAGCAAAAAAGGGCCAGGGAGGGGCTGCTTTGCAGTGGGGCAAAAGTTTAACAAAACCCCAAGATCAATGGCTTTATGTCAAAGGCTGTAGCTGACATTTACCAGGAGACGAAAAATAAGTTGAAGTTAAAAATCTTTATTGCTAACTACCTAAACACAAGCACAGAAATCATCATCTAAAGAATGCTTTACACTGCAGAAGGCAAACAATCTGTAATACAGTTCTCTTCCTTTGTTTTTGTTGGAATCACTAACTCACTGCAAGAGAGCTGGTGCATAATTGGGATTGAAATGTTTTAGCAAACATCATAGAAAGGAGTATTGTAAGAATCAATCTAACAGATTTTGTAAAACTTCTCTAATATCACAGTCCCTACCAACACACCAACAAATATTCTGGATTAAAACCACCCTCTGGTCAAACTGTTTCTCTGTCACTAATAGACATTATTAATAAGGTGATTACAGCTGATATATCAACATCCATCCACTTAAATTTTAGTGCTACCTTTTCTGGCTTCTAATGGACATCCCAGGTAAGTAGCTGTAGAACTGATTTTATTTAATTCACTTGCAAAAAACACCCCACAGCTGTGTAAGGGAATCCATCTGGCCCTTGCATCAGGGAACTACTCAGGTGTGTATAGGTGCAATTGGGTTTGATTTGCACTTTAAAAAAATCATTTGCTAACTGTACCACCTTCAAAGAGACTGAAGAATATGTTTCCTCCCCTGCCTTGTTCCTTAATGTACTACAATCAAAGCATGCTAATGGGCTATACTAATTGGCCAAGTGACTATGGAATACAGCACAGGAGCCCCCTGGTTCTAGACAAAAGCAGGAAAACACAAATCTCACTCAAAAGACAGAAGGTTTTTGCTTAAATTCCCAGCTGTTGCTTTAAAAAAAAAAAAAAAGTGCAAAAATTGCTTATTTAAAAGACTATCATCCTCATATTAACCTCTATTGATGTACTGGGTGGGGATGAGGCAGAAAAAGCTCAGTCCTGCTGTTTCTCAAGGTTTCCAGCACACAAATCCTCTCTTTTCCTCGAGGGATGGTGTGCACGTCCAGCTGTGGTAACACACCACAGCACTTTCTCCTGGGCTGCAAGAATTATGTGGAGTCTCTTCTCAGGCATTTAACAACTACACCCCTTTCCATTGTCACCCCTCACTCAAACACATCAGGGTTCCACTCAACTTCCAGGGAAAACCCAGCCTATGATAAGTTTTCTTTAAACTGAAAACTTGTGTAACTTTTGTAACTCGAGAGGCTGCGATTCTGAGCAAACCCAAAATATACAACAGAGAGGGTTTGTTTTTTTTTTTTTTTGTTCTGATTTTAAAAACTGTTTGTTAGTGTTTATTCTCGTGGATGTCATCATCTAGTGTTGTTGCACTAAACTCTCCACACACAGCTTTTGCTACAGGCCCTGTAACATTCTTTTAACTGGTAAACACTCACTGAGCTGTGGATGCCTATGAGTGAATGACAGCTTGAAGTACATTGTACCCATTTCCTTAGAACATTAAAAGAAAAAGCATTTAAATATTTTTTTTTACCTTTTAGCACTTTCCTGACCAAACAGACAGAAAGTTTAACAAAGTTATTTTAGGTTTGTAAGTTTTCTCTAGGTATGCAAAAGGTTGGCCAGCAGCCTTAGTGCTTCTCTTTCCATTGAAACTTCGAAATTAAGGAAGCATGGGTGAAAGTGCATTCTTATTAGAAAAAGGGAAGAGGGTTGAATAGTTGGCATTAAGGATATGTTTTCATGACAAGAAAAGTGCTGTAAGGCTGTAGCCCTTATAGCAGTAGAAACAAAAATACTGTGGGTGGCACAGGCCAGCAAACATGATTTCTATCCAATGATCTAACCAGGTTTAGGTGCTACAGCTTCTCTTCTATTGCTGTTTGTGGAATATTTGATACATCACCCAGCTACAAAACTCAGTGCTTATTTCTGCACTTAGAACTAATACAAAATTAAATTTTCTTTCATGTCTATCCATAAGTCCTTTACTAGAAAGGCTTTTTTTTGTTGTTTTGTGGGTTTATTTGAAGCAGAGATGAAACCCATAGGGCTGAAGTTCCCCGGGATGAGCCACAATTTCTAGGGCTCGTACAAACACAGGTTAAGAAACAAGTGAAGCAGGACATTCTTAAGAAAAATAAATGAAACTTTGGCGTGCCTGGGGAGTTCACCAGCAGAACAAGAGTCAGGAGTGATAAGCCAGGAAGCACAGAGGGATTTGGACACGTGAAAACAAACAAATCTGTTCTACACACTCCTTGCAGAGGAGTAGGAGGGAGGGGCTGTGAAATCTCCAGTATTGGATGCCCTGAAGAACAGGCTGGACAAACACTTGCCAGAGATACTATGGAAACAGTTGGTCTTACCTTGCAGCATGAAGGTGAGCTAAATTAATTATTTTTATCTGTTCCAGCTGTATTTTGCCATCATTCTGTGACTTCTGAGATCACTGATGTACTTCCATATTCTCCTTTTTCATTTTTTCCTCATGGTTGAACAGTATTAACTTTGGTCAGTATCAACATTAAGATTTTCAGTGCAAATCCTGAAATATCATAAATCTTAATTTCCAACATATAGAAAAAAAAAACCCATAAAATAAAAATACTCAAACAAAAACCTACAAGGCACTCTAAAGAACAATTTAAAGCAGATTAAAGTAAAATGTAGACTTTCTATAGCTTATGGGAAAGCATTATGCATAAAGATTTTGTACAGGCTATACAAGCTGCATAGAAGCTTTATCAAAGTGAGAAACAGTTACAAATACATACAGATTTTATGATTCCTGATAAAGTGCAGCTTCTCAGAGTTGTGATTTTAATAATGCTGAATGAGCAGCTTCAGGTGTGAGAGAGAATAAGACACTTCATGAGCTCTTCCCTGGGCCCTGCCTCTGGCAGGAACACCCTGCACAAAGACAGTTGTTGGTGAGTGACTCCAACGCTTCAGATCAGCAAAGAACCACAAAAGTGACGAAAAAAACCTTCACAGGTAAAAGAAATTCAGGCTTTACAGCTCTTACTTGCACAATGCCACCTAACAGGAGGCGACCAAAGGGTGGCAGTGGCCACTACAGGACTCTGGTCCCCAGGATGTACCAAGGAGTGGGAGATATTTTGGCCAAATGAGTCAGAAAGCAGAGCAGGCTCGGGAGAACATTGCGTGAAGCTTTCTTTGAGTTGACAGCACTGAAAAGGACAAACTGAACAGTTCAGATCGGAGGAAAAGAAAACAAACACGAGCCCTGGAGTTAATTCAACAAGGCTAACGCTATGATGGAGAAATATTTTTCTAATTAAGAAAACGAGAATTTGCTGGTTGACGCCAGAAAATGAAATATGGCTTTTTGGCAATAAAATTTAGGCCTAATCAGATGGAAATACTTTTGCTCTGCAACATATGTAATATTAAGCTGATTTAATAGATATATTCTTTATGAAGACACTGATGGTTCAAAGACCAATCAAGCAGGTAGATAAAAATAAATTATACATTTAAAGTTTCTTTGGATGAGGTCCCACTTACTGATTGGATTACACTTTTTATTGTCTTTTTTTGTATCCTGGTAGTGCCTTAAACATCTTACTCCATACACTGAAGAAAACATTTGATTTTTGCAAAAATAGTTTAGGCTTTTGTGCAAATCCCAAAGATTTAATTTAATCAAATCTTTGATTATCTGAGCCTTAATGTCAAGCTTACATAAAATTGGATAATTGTATAAATAAAACATTATACAAATTCTTTTTTACATGACTAAGCCAAATCATTTTTGCCAAAAGCCACTGCCTGTAACCGTGTGTGTCTTGGGATCATTTAGGTTGTCAGATTTTCTTAATTACACAAATATTTCACCATGATAAACTTTTGCCTTTAGGATTTGTGCCAGTTTTTCTCTTACATCCTTACTTATTTCTCTCCTGCTCTTCTGGGTAAAAGCAACTCCACGAAAAGTTTCATTCAACTGCTCTGTGAAACAAGTTCACCAGCCCAAAGGGAGAATACACCCAGAAAACAATGGAAATTCCTTCTCAGCAAGGACATCTGGGGGTGTTATAGATATATATATATTTAAGGCTTTTCAATCTATAGGAATGACACAGTTCCTGTGTTTTTTCCTTTGGATCTAAGTGGCAAAAGCAACGAAAGGGTGGGGACAGAAGAGAGGGAGCTGGCTGAAGTGTTGGCAGTGGCTTCCAAATCTACACTCTTATTAAAACCTGAAGAGTCATCAAACCTGAAATGCAACTCATTAATTAATTTAAAAGCACAAAAACTGAATTCCAGAATTAAGATCCAGAATGAGTTACACATTTTCAGGTGCTGATCTTACCTCTCAGGCCAACACAACCCAAACCCAGCATAAATTCTCTTCCATGACCTCTCAACCACTGTGACTTCAATTGGTTTGCTCCTCACTCCTCTGTAATGCTCAGTAATCTGAATAATCACTTACATCTGTTGGCTGCAACAGTCATCCCAAAGATCCTAAAATCACAAGACACACCCTGGAATCATGGAACTGGCTAAAAACATATTTTCAATACAATAAACAAAAGGAAAAAAAAAAATCCCATTTGTATCTGCCACTGTTCTTAATGCATACTGCAGGAAAGCAAACTGGAATAAAATCAGCCATTCAAAATGGGATTCTGACTATGAAAATGGATATGATACGGAGATCAAAGAAATCCCCCCTTTTCTTTTTCTAAAGGATTTGACAATGTGTCAGTGATTTTCATGGGCTCCCTACAGAAATGTAATTTCCAGATGTCACTTGCAGCTAAAGAAGAGGGATGCGACCTTCTTCAGATCCTTTTTAATTAGTTAGAAATACAGATTTTTCAGGAGATTACGAGTTTCCCTGCTCCCTCTTGGGCTCTAAGCCTTTTTTTAGCACGTGCAAAGTCAGCTGGGATGAGGAGCTGGAAATAGAATCATCAAGGAATACCCACCACATCAGCATTCACATCTGCAGAATTAAATACAGAAGAAAGTGTTCCGTAGTCAGGCCAGTACCTGTGAAAATGGCATTACAAAACTTAACATGTCAGATTTTAAGCAGCCAGGGATATATGACATGTATTTAGAAGTAGGATTTATCCATTGCTCAGAGGGAATAAAACCATCAGTTTTATTAAACCACTAGTAACCAGTATCCACTCAGCAGAGGGCAATGGCAACAAAAGCACAAATAATTTTCAAAAGCACGATTAACCCAAGCAGATGGAATTGTTCTCTCTATAAGTTTAAGAAAAGCAGAAAAAAAAAAAAAGGTTTTATGCCCACGTTTTCATTTGCATTCATTCTGCAAGGTTGATACATGATATGAGAAATAAAAACTATTGTTTTATGTGTGTTTTACTGAAGCTTCCAGGTCAGAACATGGCATTAGCTGCACAAGGCACTGTGTGCACGTGTACCAAAGAGGCAGTGCCTACCCAGTACAAGTCTATAACCACAGCACTTGAAGAGCACTAGCAAAAGTAGGCAACTGAAAGGAGTAATAAAGCTGGGAACAGAAAAATGCTTGCCCCAGGGTGTAAGTCTTTTAAACTGCAGCACAGAATATGCTACGTGCCTAAACCGTATTTCTCTTTCACGTGTTACTCAAGGTCCCTGCTGTTCATCTGATCTGAAAACAGCCAAGTTATTCACCTGCAAGGAAGTGGCCAAACACTCCACCTGACAAGTAATCTCCAAGTTGCAGGGTGTTAAGGGAGATTTTCTCAGGCAGCTCCCACTTAAATCACAGAAGTTCTAGCAAAGCCAACTGACCTGTGCACAGCGAAGATTAGTGGTGGAGGAAACTCATTTCTTTCCTGTTAGATCCATTTCTTCTCACTCAAGCTTTTTGCCATGGCATCCTGTCAGCACTGCCCAGCAAAGCAGGGCTGCAGGATCAGCCCCTGTCACGTCTGGGCACGGGGAGTTCTTACAATTTGTTTGATACAAAGCTGTTCTTACTTTAAATTCTGTGTTGGAGAACCATCTAGTGAAGCTCTCAATCGCCAGGAGAGTTTTGTTATTTCCCCTCCCTCTCCAATCTGCATCTTTCTTTCCCCCCACTGCTTTCTTCTATTTGGATTGGTATCTAACAGCAGACTTCCATTGAGCATAATTGTTACTAGTTAGTGATGCTCTGGAATATTGCATTAATCATTATCACATCAGCATATGAGTATTTGTTCTCTAGTCTTAATTTATGCTGTGTCTGTGCTTTCCTCCTCCTGTTTTTGAGTTCCCTTGTACTCCTTCCCTTGTACTGATGCAGCCCTTTAGGACAGCAGGGCCCTCTCCTAGTGCCACATTCCCCTTGTGCTTTTCCTTACTAACAGCCTAGGCTATGTTTCCCAAAATGCCCCTTGGGCTCCGTGCCACACTGCCCAGTCTCCTGTGCAACATCCACACAGGAGATTCCATGAGTTCCATCAGCTGGGAATGTGCCTGTGTGCACTAAGTCAGCCAATTGCTTATTCCACACTGAACCAGGGGCCTCAGCTGGACACCACGGGGGGTTTAGCACCTCCCGAATATGCCAAGTGCAGTTGAGGAACTTTTTAAACACAGCCCTCTCCAGCATAACCAGAGAAAACCATCCCAGAGCCACTCTTCCAGCTACCCCAACTCCAAATCTGAAGGTCTAAGAGGAGGAGCATCTTTCTCCCTTATTTACATTCTCTTCACAGCCAAATAGGCACTGTAATACTCAGGATACAGATCTTTCAAGCTTTCTGTTCATTTTGCTATTCCTGGGATAAGTTTACTACAAAAATCAAACCACAAATGACATGACAGGACTGTGCTAGATCTGACTATTGCATGTTCCTCACATTTTTGTTTCATAACATTAGGTGATCAGCACTTAATGCATGAATTATTTTTTCAGGTGAAATGATTCTGTCATTCAGTGTCAATTATCAAGGCTCTATATAGTAAGCTCTGATCATAACATTTTTTTAGCTTAAATCTGGGGAAAAAATAAGAAAGAACACGATGGCAGTGCCTGTGCTTTGCCACGCTAACAGCATTAGGATGGAAAAAAATCCTCTTGCAATTCACGGTCTTGGTGTAAATCCACCGAGAATGTGAGATAACTTAAAGAAAAAAGTCTATTTATTAAATGGGACTAAAAGCCGCTGGGCGGGCGGTTTGTGCCACCGCGTGGCCAAACCTGGTACTGCAAAATCCATCTCCGGCTCGGCTCTCCTGGGAATCCCATTCCAGCCGGGAATCCCATTCCAGCCGGGAATCCCATTCCAGCCGGGAATCCCATTCCAGCCGGGAATCCCATTCCAGCCGGGAATCCCCCCGCGTTCTCAGGGGATACAGCCCACTTGCCAGCAGGAAAAAAAAAAAGAATTATACGGTGACCGCTCGATCTCCACGACAAAGATGTTGTAAAGCAATATCAGAAGTGTTCAGCTGGTGAGGTAAGAACGGCTCTCACTTGGTTTAAGCCTCGCATCAGCTGGGAGAAACTGCACTTCTGACTGGCAGGTGGTGTGTCTCAAACAGTTCTTTTACATGTAAACTTTGCAGAATTACTGAACTCATCTGCTACAGTTTGAAGGAAGTTTTATAACTAGGTCTCAGTTTAGGTATTCAAACAAAACAAAGCACGCAGGTACAAGTAAGAAGCAAAAATCCTACATCCAGAATCAAAAGACAAAAATTGCAGATTTTGTGTTAGTTACAACCCACCTTTTAATTTCCAAATGCAACAAACTTCTGTGGCTTGACCTCTTTCCCTAAATACTTGCCCTGCAAACCCACCACAAGACTCAGAAATTTTCACAATTTTGGGGTTTTTTTTAATGATGTAATCAATTGAAAAAGTCTGACACACTGCTCCCCACCAGTACTATTTCTGAAAGCCACCAAGTTGGGAAAAGGTCATCACTGGGTTTGTGCAGTGAAAAGCTTATACAGCAGGAGCAGTGGGAATTGTAATAATCACTACTGGGCAATCAGACTGCAGTACTCTTACCTGCAAACTCTTACCTGAAAAAGAAGTTCAACACAAACAAGGACCATTTATTAACCACTTGATTTGCTGTCTTTGGTTTAACACTTTGTACAGAAGACTTAAATAGCTGCATCATGAAAGATCCTGATGCTTCCAGAGTATCATCAGTGGCTTTGTCTCCAACAATCATAGGAGGAAGGACACTGGGTAAGGTTTCCTTAGATGTTATTGATCACCACAACTTTAGGAGCTCCTTGCTTATGACCATTTACTTTGCAGTTAGTTTTTGGTTTAGTTGCCCTTTTCAGTCTTTGTTCATAAAATCTCTACATGGAAATAGGCAACTGCAAGTAACCTGCCATTGCCTCCTAGTAACCTGGAACTGTATTGGTAACATTCAATTTTGAATGCTTGCACTAAAGATTAAAAACCATGATTTCAGAGATTGTGGATCAAACATTAAAATTTCTGTTAATGTTACTACAAAATATGACATTTTGTTTATAATATTATTGAGGAAATTTGTCTCAATTTTTTTTCCTTCAAGAAAGTAGAAATATGGGAACCTGATTCTTTTAATCACAGTATTCCAGGCTCACAGCAAAACAGACAAACACTTTACCATTCAAAATAAAAATAAAAATCAAGCAGCCTATTCCTATACTGAACTAGTGTCCTAATATGGACAATGGCCTGTTTCAGTGGTGCAGCTTGTGGAACACTGGAATTTGGGGGAAGTGTCATTTACTCACTGAACATTCTGTTCAATCTGTGAACTAGAAGATAATTACCCACACAACCCAATTAAAAGTGTTTGCCTTGTACACTCAGATCTGTAACCCAAGGTTTAGGCTGTGCTAGAGCATAAATAATATGTTTTATGTGTCAACATTCCTATGATTATTGAATAACTAGATAAATAAGGACACTGTGGTTTGGGCTCATCAGTAAGTCCCACTAAGTCTGTTATCCAAAAAAGCTCCTGGCTGGGACAAGCACAGTCATTCATGTTCTCCCAACACAAGTTCTCAGCTCAAAGTGTCTCCAACCTTGGCCACTGGCAGAGATGACCAAGAACTCCTTCACAGGATGCTCATACAGCAGCTTGTACTCAAAAATAGATCCTTAAAGGCAAACTTTTCAGCTCAGCCCAAGAGTCAACACATACACACAAAGCCAGCCTGTAAATTAACACAGCCTGGTGAAAACAGACTGATCAAAGGTGCAGGTTTAGTGTCTCAGTTACCTGTAGGATATTGCCATCACTCCTGGCTTAAGAGGGCCAACCAGCTTGCCAAAACTCAGGTGAGGAAGTGACCAGTACCTCCAGTCCAGAGCAGGAAAAGAATTAGCTTCAAACTGTGCAAACTGTTTCAGGAAGGTGAGGGCAGAAGTTTATCTCAGCACAGGTTTCTCCACTGGTTTAGACTCAGACTGTATGAGCAACACAACAAACCAATTTCTACAGGGAAAAGACAAAGTTTGTTGCCCTGTAACTCAACTCCAGCCCTCCCGGCACACTGATTTCCAGGGCTGCAGAGAAGTGTCCCCCAGCATCTCTAAAAAAAAAAAAAAAATTCTGTGCTGGAATCCTGAGATCCAAGGGCACCCCTGGTGTTCCTAAGGACTTTAACTCTCCTTCATTTCAAGGTTCAGTAACCAGCACATTTCCTCTGCCAGTTTCCTGAATTGATGCCTTTGCCTTAACTGTTTTGCACGTTCTCTAGTTCTCTGACTACTCTTCTGATACAAGCCCCTGGGCTTGAGAACTCCCAGCTTTGTATCACATGGAATATGCTGAGTTGGAAAAGACCCACAAGGATCATCGAGTCCAACCCTTAGCCCTGCACAGGACCATCCCCAACAGTCACAGAACCAGGAACAGTAAATGGCCCAGCACCACTTCCAGCTTCTGAGTTCCAGCTGAGCACGGTCTGTCCTGACAAGTTCCCTAAAACCAATCTGAAAGCAGAGGTTTTATTGTGAAAAAGCTTACCCCGTGTAGGAATACAAAAACTCCTACAATTAACTGACTCAACAGTCAGGCAATCAAGTGCAACACAGCAGGTATCCCAAGGATTTCCACTCATCATTCAGCCCTGCCACTGGTAGAGCTCCAACAGGCTCATGTGACTGCATAGTAGAGGTTCTCAGAACTCAAGTTTTATTTTCCTCGTTACTTAATAGGTAAAATTTTGAATTGCCTAAACCCAAGTGAAAACTTCCTTAGAAGGGTGATAGTTAAGGAACTTCATCTGAGGAATCTGCACGTGCATTTAAGGCTACATGCATTATTTATAATCAACAATTACCAGGGACTAAACATAAAAATGCTGCAAGTGGGCTTAACTCCACTCCCAAGTTGCAAGTTGAAAAGACTCCTTTACAGCAGGATGAGCATTCCTGCCTACATCAGACCTGAATTTTTCTGGACTTGAAAGTAGCCCTGAAGATTAAAGCTCCCAGCAGTTGTACCAGACTTTAACAGCTATTTCACCTTTCCAGTTGTTCCATAGGAATTCATGCTAAGGGCAGTCCCTGTGTTAAGCAGGTGAGCTGTAAAGATAACACCACATACACACTATGAAACAATAAAAATGTAACTTCAGTGCTGCTGGTTTTTCTTCTTAAAGCATATCAATGCTGAGGCACTACTGAAGTTTTCTATTTTGTGTTTTTAAGCAGTACATTTCCAGAAGTGAGACAGCTTGAAGACAAAAAAAGCTACCACACCTAGTAAAGCAGCAGCAGCCAAGCCAGCAGGATTAACCAAGATATGCACAGGTAATTAGTAACACTACAGGCAAGAACCTACAACATGAAGTTAAAGCAAGATGATGCAGCAATTCAGCAAAACATAGAATCTTTGTCCCTTTACAAACACCACATGTACAACATTCCTCATTTTCATCAACAATGAGGTTCAGGTCCTAAACACACACAACTCAGCTTCCGACTGACTAGCTAAAAAAAAAAAAAAAAAACCACAAAAAACCAAAAAACAAAGAACAAGTCCAAACCCACAGAACTCCACCTTGAACTAACTTAAAAAGATTCCTTTCCAGCAGTGTTGCACAAGTAATAACTGCAGTCCACACTTTTTGCTACCAGGTTGCAAAAATTAAATATTCAAGTAAGAGTTATGTACACAAACATGCAAGTTAAAAGGAATAAATGAAATGCTCCACTTTATTAAGAAACCAAAAATACAAAACTGAAGAGTTCAAGGCTTCATGTACTCAAACACTACTGAAAAAATGTTACTTAGTTTTGTTTACTAGCAGTACTAATATTGACCAAGATTCATGTCTACAAGGTAGTGTTAAAAGTTGACATTTTCCACCATTTGTGCTGTAATAAGCCAGTTTCAAATTAAGAACTTGGTGCAGTTACAGTAAAGTCTAGATATTTAAATCAACATGGCTTTAGTTAATACAGTTTTGTAGGCAAGAGCTTTTCAGCTCAAACCATGTTTTCTAGTTAGTGAATTTTAAGATGCTTAGAGTTTGTTTAGCCAGCTATAGCTCTACTGAATGATGTTCCATGCAAAAACACAGCTTAAGTCACCTAAGAGACCCGGATGCCATTTGCTTCTGGCTGCCAAAAATACAGAGCTCTGAAGGTAGCTTGTAGAACATAGTAACAGTGAGAGTTGAGACTGTATCTAATTGTAGCACATTCAAGCTGAACCACACACTTTGCTCTCCAGACACCCTGCAGACCACGAACATTCCCATTTGCTGGGAATGCTGATCCAGTCACACCAGACAAGTGCTCACTGCTTTAGTTTTGCCTGGCAGTTAGTTCAGCTTTCCTCAGATGCTTCAGTTATATGCATCAAGAAATAAAGGAAAGGTTAACTGTTAGCTCTGATTTAGCAAGAGGAGCATAATACAAGAAGCAGGAAGGAAAACAGAGACTGAGAAATGCAGTAGACAACCAAGTATTAGCCTCAACTGAAGAACAGAAGACACTTTGAAAGAGTTTTCCTAACAATGCATGAAAGTTCACTTGCTTAGAGATACTTGAAATACAACTTTATTATCTAAACAAAAAAGAATGGGAATGACAGAAACAGGATTTTCCACTTAACACTCTGATGTGACTGCAGCAGTCTTATATTTGAAACTCAAAAGGGGAAGTAATTGCAGTCCATAAAACAGCTAAATATGCAGGTCCAAAATATGAAGTTTGTTTTGGTTTTTTTTTTCATTTTTGTTTTTTTGTTTTTGTTTTTTTTTTTTTTTTTAAACTGCCACATTCACTCCGAAGCCCATTCATCTCTTTCAGCATCCCAAAGATTAAGCACATGTTCTGCTCAGCTAGATAATAAAGTGGCAAACACGCTGCACCACTGACATCACAGGACAGTTGCCTATAAAACTAGACTTCTGACGCTGGGCTCCAGCTTCATCCCTCACAGGTCATCATCTTCATCTGGCAGTGCAGTGGTCTGAGCAATCTGGAACAAAGAGAAGTTACACTTAAGAACTATTCTTCAATTCTTTGCCCCAGGAGTCTGAACATCAGTTATCAGGCAGCAGTTCTACCTCTGTGCCCTTTCTCACTGACCTGTAAGTCTTGCTCATACTGTGCTGCCAGTGCTGGGTCCATGACAACTTCAGGTGGTGCGAGCGCAGGCATGGCCACAAACTCCAAGTTAGGATCTCCAATTAGCTTTCTAGCAAGCCACAGGAAAGGCTTCTCAAAGTTGTAGTTACTCTTAGCTGAAATGTCATAATACTGAAAAAAGGACATATTATACATTATTAAGAAACCCCTCTGACTAATATTTAGGCCATACCAAGATTAACACACACATTTGTCAACTCTACTTTTACCTTACTTTTTTTGACTGCATGACTTCTGTTTGCACTTCCATAAACAGTATGATCTAAGTGTCTAGAAACAGTTTCAGGCAGAAACTGGTAACTAAAAGGCATTGCATCTTTTAAAAGATGGAACCTTCAGGAGGCAACAGTGCCTCTATCTTTTTCCTGTGACTTGATCTACTTCAGTCTCCCTTCTGTCATCAGATGAGATTCTGAGCAGTGAAAGCCAATTGCACACAAGCTCTTTAAGAACATCACAGCTCCTGCTCAAGGCCAGTGATGATCATCTTTAACACCATCATTTCCCCTTTTCCTGAGGTTTGGTTCAAACAGCCAAGAGATGTGAAGCTGCCTGTAGTGACAAAGGCAGAGCACTCGATTACTCTCTAGAACCCAACTGCACTCAACAGACCCAACCAATCTGGTTCCTACAAACTCATACCAACTTACCTGGAGATTCTTCTTCCTATGGAAGACAATGGATTTTGCCTTGACTTTTCTGTCCTTAATATCCACTTTGTTGCCACACAACACTATAGGGATATTTTCACATACTCGTACCAGATCTCTGTGCCAATTAGGTACATTCTTGTAAGTAACTCTTGATGTTACATCAAACATTATGATGGCACACTGAGCTGCAAGAGAACAACAGGCCAGTTACATCAGGAGAGATCACCTGCTTACATGATGGGACAGAGGTACCCTCAGAGATCCCACACTAGGGTTAAGCATCTGCATTATCTTTTCCCTCTTGGTGTCACAGTTCTGACAGCCCCTGTTCTATGAATGAGTTCAATGCACAAGTCCACAGAACTTGGGCCTTGACCACATCACCTCCCACCCCAGCTGGTTTTACCAACTCAGTCCCACTTCTGAGGTACGTGGTGTTGCATCATAAAATACATAAGATGACAGAACTTGGATTTACACAAGAAATTAGTCAACACCTATTTCACTAATCTCAGACAACCTAATGAGGCTTTGAAGTAGTTTGAGAGCTTGTGGTCCACACCTCAGGATGCCCTTGCCCAGAGCATTTCTCGAAGAACATGGGGGCTTGATTTCATTCTGATACTTTAAAAGGAAAAGCAATGTCAAACTCAAATAATACCTTATAAAATTTTAAAGGTATGCAGGTGAAGTACACATAGAGTAAGGAATGCTATCATACTTGTTTAGAAAAGCAAGTAAATTCTGGCATGATGTTCAGCTTCCTCACTGTATCTAAAATCTTAGAGTTTCTGTGTTCCAAGTCTTTTCCTTAGCACAGTACAGCAGTACACATATAAATCTGTACTAAATGAAGTTTCAACTTCAACACTTTCACCTCTTAACCACCACACTTCACCAGCAGTATCTAGTCATTAAAGGTGCACTTTCATTAACACCAAAGCCCACAACAGCACACTGGAACACAATCTTGGCGTGTTCCCACATTCACTCAAGTTGCCTTTAGAAACAAAAATTATCCTAGTTACACCAAGAGTGTGAAGACTGCTAACCCAGCCCCTCACTGCAAGCCACACTGACAGCTTCCAGACTGGTTCACATGAACAGAATGAAGGAGTGAACTGTAAGAGGGAGAGAATACTCCCACACAAACACACATCTTACCTTGAATGTAATAGCCATCACGCAGGCCACCAAACTTCTCCTGCCCAGCTGTGTCCCATACATTAAATTTAATAGGGCCTCTGTTAGTATGGAACACCAGGGGATGAACTTCAACACCCAGAGTTGCTACAGAAATAACAAAAAGCAGAACACTTAGCAAGTCATGGGCTGCACTTCCATTTGTGACACAGCAGATCTCAAACGTTTCCTCGGACATACCTACATACTTCTTTTCAAATTCACCAGTCAAATGACGTTTTACAAACGTTGTTTTACCAGTGCCACCATCACCAACCAGGACAAGCTGTTGGTAGATAAAGGAAATAAGTCAGAGTAATACACTTTGAGACATTTATCAGTCATTTTAGCACAAATGCTAATTATTACTACAAGGACCTCAGTACTACACAATCATAAAAAACAAAAGGCTGAATTTCCCATGAAGTAAATCCCCGAACTGGGAACCAATTTGTTAAGCCCATCATGCTGCAACTCTAGTCAGTCTTACTTAGTCCCTGTAGGTGAAAACTACAATGCACTGTTTCCACTAAACTACTAAAAGTGACTGAATGATATTTGGAACTTTCAACTTGAATGTGACCAGATTTAGAGAGGAAACAATTTAAACACCTACTGGAAAAACCCATTGTTACCTTATAATTAAAAAAAAAAAAGGAAAGAAAAATAATGAAAAACCACAACAACCAACCAACATCTGCACTATTAACAACTGGAATACCCCAGCCAAGTATTGTAGGAAATACAAGTAACAACCTTCATGAAGCTGTGTTCAGAACTTCTGGCTGTTAAGACAACAAAACCCCAACCCACCAGCCACAAAAAACATCAGAAGATTATCTTCTGGAACATTTCAAGTTTTCTTCTCTGAACAATTAGTACAGAACAGAAAGCAGACTATTTTCATTCAGTCCAAGCATTTTTTTGTAGTGAACCCTGCTTCTGAAATTTAAAAATCATTGTACAGGTAAAAGATTCATTAACATTTATTACACTGAACTACAAAGCCATCAGACTGACACAGCGCAACAGACTCTTTTTGTACAAGCTGAATGCAGTACTACAATGCTACAACGCACCATTGAGGGAAGACCAGCCCTTCAAAACCAAACCTACCGTCCACGTCGGCACTGGAGAGTCGCTCGTTCCACTCCGCTCCTGAAGGCGAAAGAAAGAACCCAACCCGCCAACCACCCCCTTACCTTAAACTGCACTTGGGGCTCTCCTTGGGCGGCCATGCTGGGTCTGCAGGGGAAATGGCAGCGCGTGAGCTCACCGCGGGCCCGGCCGGAAGGGGCCGTTTCCAGCTCCCAAACCGCCTCCCCGACCCGCGCGCTCCGCGTGCTCCGGGCCCGGCCCCGGGCGGGAAGCGCCTCCCGCCCGCGTGCGGCGGGACCGCGCGCGGCAATGGCGGCGGCGCCTCCCGCCCGCCCCCGGCGCCCCGCGGCTCTCGGGCCCCAGCGAGGCGAGGCCGAGCCGCGGCCTCCGAACGGGCGGCTGGGCCACGGCCGGCCCCGGCCCCGCTCCGCGCGGGGAGTCCTCCCAGTACCGGCATCCCGCCCCTCAGCGGGATCTGCCGCCCGATCGCGGCGAGTCCTGCGGGGTCCGCCCCGGCCGGGCCTCCCTCCCTCCCTCCCGCCCGCACCGGGCGCGCTCCCCGCCATGAGCCACCATGACTGAGCAGCGCCGCCTCCCCCCCACTCGCGCTCGGGCCCGCGGGAACCCCGCTCGCCTCCCCACACCCCGCCCGCCCTTTTCTCCCGGACGGAGCCGCGGCCCTTCCATCGAGGGGGCGAAAAAGCCGCCGCACGCCGCGAGCGCCGCAACGCTCCCTCGGGTGCAGCCTCCCTGCCACCCGGCCCATCCCCGCCGCGGGCTAACGGCGGCCACCCCTCCGCCTCCCACCCGGCGGCGGCGCTTCTGGGAGCGGCCGCGCTCGCCCCTGTGCCCGCGGGAGCGGGGCCCGGCGGTCCCGGGGCCGGTACCTCTCCCGAGGCGTCTCCCCCCGTCCGTCGCTCCGTGCCCGGCACAGGGAAAATGGCGGAAGCGCCGTTCAAATACCCGGACGGCGACGCCGCGCGGCCGCGGGCGGGGGCGGGGCCGCGCGTCACGTGGTGCGCGGCGCGCGGGAGGGAGGGAGGGAGGGGAAGGGCCGCGGCCATGAGGGAGCGAGGGGGGTACCGGAACGGCGGAGTCACCGTCTGAGAGCATCCAGCCCCACCGGCCGCACCGCACCGCCGCTGGAACCCCTAAAACACTAAACCACGTCACCCA
This sequence comes from Manacus candei, assembly GCF_025592945.1. NCBI lineage: Eukaryota > Metazoa > Chordata > Aves > Passeriformes > Pipridae > Manacus > Manacus candei. Next base: position 655,635 of record NW_026138151.1, on the reverse strand, counting down.
GCGCCGCATCCACCAACACCTCCAGGGAGGGGCGACCCCACCAGCTCTCTGGGCAGCCCAATGTCTGACTACCAGTTCCAACGTCTGACTAACCGAATAGTATTTTTTCTAATTTTTTTCTAATTTCTGGGTTTGATTTTTTTTTTCCAATATATAATTGAATTTTTTCTAATATTAAATCCGAATCTCTCCTCTCTCAGCCTGAGGCCATTTCCTCTTGTCCTCTTACTGTGCTTGATCTGGAAACCTTCCCACTGCTACTGAGTGAAGCTGTGATGAGAGAGCACAACTTTCTAAAGAATCCAGCAAGCCCATGGTCCATATTCCAGCAGGTTTCGTGAGCTTCTCCTCTGTAAAACAAAACACACTGTACTTGGCATCAAGTACGACAGGGAACACAGGGCACAGCAATCTATCAGGAGGGAGGCGGAAAAGGGAACAGTAGAAGAGATGGACACCTCACTACAACCTCCTTTCACAAGTTGTAGAGAGTGATAAAGTCCCCCCTGAGCTTCCTCCAGATTAAACAAACCCAGCTACCTCAGCTGTTCATCACAAAACAAGTTTTCTAGACCTTCCACAAGCCTTGCTGCCCTTTGCTGGACATGCTCTAGCTCCTGTGTCCTTTTTAAGGTGAGGGGCCCAAAACTGGACACAGCACTTGAAGTGCATCTCCAGAGGTCCTTCCCCATCCTCCAGAGGGATGCAGCCCGTGGGACACATGGAATGGTTCCTTGGCAGCTCCTCCCTGGGCAGCAGGGCAGCCCCTGGCTGTGAGGCTGAGCTGCTCAGGGAAACCAGAGGCCTCCCTGTTTAATCATCAAAATCACACCAGGAGGTGTTTCACTCAGCTGGTGATGCTCTCTCTGCAGACAAAGTTAAAATATGACATGTAGTTACTTAAAAAAACTACTAAACTGCCTCCAGCGTGGTTTAATAAAGTGGTTTTTAACAGAGGGAGAATTTAATTGAAGAACTTTCAGGTAAAAAGGGCTGTGGTCAAACAATGCACCTTGTGACCATTATTTTCCATTCTTCATATAAACTGATATACTTTCACTAGAGAGGGCAGAAATGAAAGCAAAAGTTGTTCTGTAAGCCCTGGATTTAGAATAGTTCTCTAAGCTCTCAAAACTCTCTTCAAACTTCAGTGGAACAAAGCTGTTTGAAAACTGACTTTCAAAGAACATTGTAGTTTTGCATATGTCTATAAATACCAAGTTCATGG